>NC_072434.2:87907500-88532500 GCF_028878055.3 Symphalangus syndactylus | reverse complement strand
AATGAGGCAGGGAAAAAAGAGACAGGTCACAAACATAACAGAAATATCCAAACCCTTAAAACTCATGGTGTAGTTAGTGGCTGTTTTCCGGTGGTCTCTCCAGCTCACTGTGACCCCCTTCCTGAGAACGGCTCCCACCACATGGTTGCCTTTAGCAACCATGATGCCTTCCCATCCCCAGATTTTTACCGGGGTGAACCCATCATCTGAAGTGGGCCAATCAGATTTCCTCTCTTTTGGAATGTGAAATTGGGATTCAGTAATTTCCTGTTCAAGATGTCAGAAGAGAGCAAGTAATTGTTTCTCTTCTCTTCTGAGACTCCAATAGAGTGTAAAGGAATAAATACACAAATATGGAGACAATCATTATCGAGCAAGATATTTCAACAAATTTCTGGAAACCTACTGACAAACAAAACAGCGTGGGGAATAATCAGCCCAGACAGTCCAAGAGGCTACTGCAACAGAAAGGCCAACTTGCCCAACAGAATCCCTGGAAAGTCTCCAAGCTCAGTTGGCGGTTGGTAGGTACAAAATTCTACTTCCTAAATGACTACATCCATTGTTCCTCCATGCGTCCCTCTCCTGTCCTCTCCACTGGTCCTAGGAAGGCAGCCCTGTTCTTTACCTACAAGCAAAACAAAAGAGGATCCAGCTTAAAGAGAACTAGGACTGCTAGGGCAGATGTCAGCGTCTCAGAATAAAGACCTCTTCATTCTCGCGTGTGGGGCCCTCCCAGCCCCAAATCTGCTATCCCACCTGGAAACTCCACCTTTGTTTCTTCTGAAGTGAAATCTGCCATTTGTTGAGCCCTGCTCACATCTACAAATTTCCCAGTCAAACATTATATTTATGAAAGAGCAGTGTATTAGTCTGTCCTCACAGGTAATCTGTCCTCAGGTAAAGAAATACCTGAGACTGGGTAATTTATGAAGAAAAGAGGTTTAATTGGCTCATGGTTCCCAGGCTGTACAAGAAGCATAAAGCTGGCATCTGCTCAGCTTCTAGGGAGGCCTCAGGAAACTTACAATCATGGTGGAGGCTGAAGGGGAAGCTGGCCCTTCGCATGGTTGGAGAAGGAGGAAGAGAGATCAGGGAGGTGCCATACACTTTTAAACAACCAGATCTCATGAGAACTCACTATCATGACCACAGCCCCAAGGGGGTTGGTGTTAAACCATAAGAAACTGCCCCCATGATCCAATCACCTCCCACAAGGCCCCACCTCCAACATTGGGAATTACAATTTGGCGTGAGATTTTAGCGGGGACACAGATCCGAACCATAACAAGCAGGAAAACTGACATACACGTAAAACAACAGAGAAAACCCTCCTAGTTATCTAGAAACAAGCCAAGCCGCTCTCCCATGCTGAATTATGAATGGAAAAACAAAATGAACCAGACCTCAGAATAAAATGAATAGCAAGAAAACAAAGCAAAACAGAATGAAACACAATAAACTGACCCTGAAACAAAGAAGATAATTAAGGGAACACAAGAGAAAATTGAAAAGCAAATAAATAAAAAGCACAAATATCTAATTAGTATCCTAAGTGAGAGTGAGAGGTGAGAACAAATTCATATAACAAGAACAGGGTGCATTGAGAAAGGAACAAGGCAAAGAGACAAATGGTGCAAATGAGGCAACACGGAAGAGCTCAGGTACGTTAAATGTACGACTGCCAAGGTGAAATTCTAAGTTGGAGGCGGCCATTTTCTCCACGTGGGATGGAATTCAGGGACATTTTAAAACTCAGGAGTTGGGTTTACCATCTTCCCCCATATGAAAGCATCAGCAGAGAAAACTGACCTTCAGAGAAGAGTAAATAAATAAATAAATAATAAACAGGAAACACAAAGAGAAAACAGAGCAAGAACACAGCCTAGACTCCTGGTACCCTTCCAGTTCCTATTTTGTGCTCCTGGAGAGACCCCACTGCCTTTGGGTTCTGTGAGATACCTTAGTAACTTTTTAATAAATTCCATTCTTGGTTCAAACTAGGTCAAGTTGCTTTTTGTTAGACAGAAGACAAAATGGCCTTAACTAAGACAAAAGGTTGGGACACTGGAAGGTGATCAAGTCTTAAGTCCCTTAGGGTCAAATGTGACTAAATGGGGGTTCAGCAGAAGAATCAATCCAGCGAGAATCTCGTGTCCTTGTTCTTGTGGTTAACTTTTCCTAAATATTACCCTGACATTCAGATTACAAAGTTGGACAGCAGATGCCCCACATACAGTGTTTCCTGCATTTACATTCATTTTCTTATAGCATCTTGAAAGAAAGATGGGGCTTAGCCTGCCAAATCTCTAAGCACCTTATAATAACCTATTCAGACGTCATATGGAAGGATTAATTGAACCATTTCACACATTCATACAGTAGCAAACAAATGAACCTACCTTTTCATGTATCCAACGCAGCCTGGGAACTTTAAATGCAACTATTCTTGATTTACCTGAAAATAATATATTTTTATCCTTAAAGCCAAACTTGGGAAACAGCAACAACCACCACAACAATAAAAAACCACTCTGGAGAGAGAAAGAGAGCCACACATCAGCAATTTGAATGGCAGATCACGATATCAGCCCCTAGTTCTTGTATTCCCTCCTCGAGATGTTTTACCCAAATGTCCTTTCTTCACGTTGCCTCCTGGGAGGCATTGAAAAGGAGGTTCAAAAAGCCAAAAGATACAGGAGTCTTGGTGGGTTCTGATATAGGAAGAACATACATGTCCTGAGAGGGTTCCCCTAAAGGAGAGAAATGTGGATTTGATGGGAGTAAAAGACAAAGAAACGTTGTCAAGAAAATGGTCTCATAAAATGAAGGATGCAGGAATTGGGGAAGATGAGCTTCCTTATCCTAAAACCAGCTTTGCCTTTTTCAAACATACAGCAACTTGATTTTTCTTTGTTGATTTTGGTCTTGTTTGTTTGTTTGTATTCCAGGCTTGAGACAGTTGCCTTCTCAACCCAGCCACAGCCCATGAATTTGTTGTTTAACCCAAATCCAATTGAGTGTTGCAGGAAAGAGGAGAGGAAACATCTCACACCCAAGTGGCCCACACCATAAACAAAGGGGAGTCTCACTGTGCCAGCTCTTGGCTTCAGCGAGGCCCAGCGGGAAGCCGATGTCCCTGTGCCAGGGTGAGGGCAGTCACCGAAGCAGATGCTGGGCCACTGAGAAGAGCGATTGATTTCAGAAGCTCAAATTCCTCAGGGTGGCCGCCGTCCTCCTCCCCTTGGTGGGAGGGCGGAGGTAGCTGGGAGCTGTGTTGGCCACCACTGGCTGCCAACACAGCTCGAGTTGGGAGAGTTGTCGCCAGCCTCTGGCTGTAGGCAGGAGGTTTGTTAGGAATCAGCATTGTCTACTTATGAAGATTTATGGAGAAGCTGACAAACATTAGGCTTGGAAGCCGAACTCAGGTGAGCTCTCTCCCCTTCGTGGAGGATTCAGCGAGGCAGCCTGGATGATCAAGAAATATTTCCTCTCCTCCCTGGTTCCCACTGGTATTCCAACCCTGGGCCTGGCCCAGGAGGAAAAGCAAGGGAGAAGCACGGCTTTCTGGCTCTCCTCATCCTTCTTCGGAGAGAAGGAGAGGGACTGGCACTTTTTGTGGCATTTCACACGGAGGGGGAAAGGCCAAGATAAATGGATAGTTTCAAGGTCATTAGCTTCCTGAGCTCACGGTGTACTTTCTCTGCCAGAGGACTGCTTGGAGAGGTTATAAATGTTTTGCGGCTGGACCAGGGGAGCCCACTGTTGGATCTGGGGTCCTAAGACCTGCTGCCAGTGGCAAATCTGGACTCTGGGGCTGTGGAGTGTGCCTCCTCTCCCTTCACACACTTGCCCTGAAAGAGCTGGGGCCACAGAACGTGGAGTCGGAGCACTTGGAAAGCTCTGGAGCCCTGTCATGGGCGACTGCCCTGTGTAGAGGGGACCTGGGAAAGGCAGGCAGGGAAGAACTTAGAAAGGGCCTTTCTCCTGGCATTCGCTCTTCCTAACCTGAGAGGGAAAAAGGCAGAAATTAGAAATGCAAAACCTTTAAAAAGAAGAGGAGGCAGCCTGGGCGGGCTGACAGTGAGTGGGGTGGAGGCCAGGAGGGTGGGGCAGGGCGGGAGGAGACCGTGAGAACAGCGATTCCCGTGCCAGCTCCATGCGCACTGGAGTTTTAGTTTTGTTTCTCTGAATCGCTTTCTGGACCCTCCAAGTTCTCCTGGACTGTGCCACATCCTCACTTCTCTTTTTAAATTCAATTTTTTTATTGTGACCTTAAGTATCTGACAGGGAAAAAAACGGAACGTTAAAAGATTTTAATTATTTACTTCATTCCAGATTTCTCTCCGAGCCTTGAAATTGCACACTTACACATTTTTACATCAATGTGTGCACACTAGCATTCTGCTTCGTCCACATAATATGATTTATATACACGTATGTATATGTGAATATATGTACGTGTGTATATATATGTGTATATATATGTGTGTGTGTATGTGTATATATAAATATACAGAGATAAGAGATAAGAATGATGTTTATGCTAATACATGAAGGTGTATACACACACACACACACATATGTATATGTATAGACCCTGTCACCTTCCTCAATGAGCATCTTATCGGATCCATAATACACCTCCATGTATTAGCATAAACACCATTCTTACCTCTTAAGTGGCCATAGGTCACCGTACTGAGATCTTGGCTTGGTCATTCCACTATTCCTGGATATATTAAGGCTGAATTTCTATGTTTCTGTATCTATAATTTCAGCCCAAGATGGCTACATTCCAGACCAGAATGGTACACATTGATACATCATTACCACCCAGAATCCATAGTTTACATTAGGGTTCAGTCTTGATGCTGTAGATTCAGTAAGTTTGGACACATTTGTAATCACATGTATCCACTTTCATAGTGTCATACACAGTACCTCCACTGTCCCAAAGTCCTCTGAGTATTTGGGCCGAATATTTATATACATATAGCTACAATTTCATCCCAAGATGAAATTTTATATATTTTATTTCATTTATTTCATTTTTAGTTATGGCCCGTCCCCCCCCCCTTTTTTTTTTTTTTGGCATTACTTCTCTGGGTTATGGTCTTAGAGGTTCAATTACCAGATCAAAAAATATAAACTTTCACAGTCCCTTATTACATACTATCACTCGGTTCTTCAAAAAACAGAAACCAAACCCTGATAATGCAGTGTTGATAGCAGTGTCCAAATGAAGGCGTTTCCTCTCATCACAGTCAAGATTGATTTTACTATTTTTTATTTACTTTTGGAAAGGCTACCCTCTCCACTCCTTTTTTGCTTTAGTTATTTTTTCCCCTGCTGGTAGTTTTTTCCAACCAAGTTCTGTATATTCTGTTTTCTCTCCTCAGTTTATCGTCTACAGAAGCATCTAGCACTCTGTGCGATTGGTGAATGACTGGCCCCCCACACCTGCCACCCAGTAAAACGGCCAGGAGCGCTGCTTGCTGCTGACCAGTGAAACAAGCACCTTTGAGGGCTTGACCTCCAGGCACAGTGTGTAAGGGCCAGGAAGGCCTCCTCACTCTGCTAAGTGTTGAGCCTGGGTGTTTTTCAGACTCACCTTCAGGGCACCATGAGTGGGTGGGCGGGGGCAGAAGGTGAAGCACTAACCACAGCCCGTGCTGTCCATCTGCTTCAGCCTCTGGTTATAGGAAGCCAGGGAGTGGGGATGGCAGGATTTCCAGAGGGATCTCACTCCTCCCGGGTTTGCTGATTAGAAAAGACACTTGGGGCACAGGGGCTCACGCCTTTAAATTCCAGCACTTTGAGAGGCCAAAGCGGGTGGATCATCTGAGGTCAGGAGTTCAAGACTAGCCTGGTCAACATGGTGAAACACAGTCTCTACTAAAAATACAACAATTAGCCAGGTATGGTGGTGGGCGCCTGTAGTCTCAGCTACTCAGGAGGGTGAGACAGGAGAATTGCTTGAACCCGGGTGGCGGAGGTTGCAGTGAGCCGAGATCACACCATTGCACTCCAGTCTGGGTGACAGAGCAAGATTTTGTCTCCAAAAAAAAAAAGACACTGGGGCCAGACGGCCCATGCCAATCACTCTTTCCCTTCAACTGAAGACGCAGGCACACTGCTTCCATGGAGGTGAGCAAGAACAGGCCACTTTCCGCATATTCTGCAGGACTAAAAAAGCACCCCAGGGTGTTTTTTTGTTTGTTTGCTTGTTTTGTTTTTTTCTGAGGTTGAGTCTGGCTCTGTTGCCCAGGCTGGAGTGCAGTGGCATGATGTCGGCTCACTGCAAGCTTCGCCTCCCGGGTTCACGCCGTTCTCCTGTCTCAGCCTCCCGAGTAGCTGGGACTACAGGCGCCCACCACCATGCCTGGCTAATTTTTGTATTTTTAGTAGAGATGGGGTTTCACCATATTGGCCAGGCTGGTTTTGAACTCCTGACCTTGTGATCTGCACACCTCAGCCTCCCAAAGTGCTGGGATTACAGGAGTGAGCCACCGCACCCGGCTGAGTGGTTTGTTCTTTGTAGGGAGGAGTACAGGGGCTTGGAGAGAGCACTGAAATCAGAGATTTCTTGCTGGGTTCAGAGCTGATCAGTTTGAGATTTAACCAGTGAGCAGGCACTGATAAAGTAAAATGCAAGAATGAAAACAAAAGTTAGAAATGGCATTTGCAGAGTCCTGGGTAACTTTGGGTACTTGTATATTGCTTGGGCCTGTCTGTAGTGGTGGGTTTATGATGTCCATAAATGTGCTATCTGAGCAATTTAATTTGTGGGTGCTTTATGAAAAAGCGGCAGAGAGACTCCTACAGCAGATGATGTGACTAGCATTCGGAGGACCTGCAGGGCTTCCTCTGGAGCAGACCCTGTCACCGTCCTTAGTGAGCATCTCATCAGATCTGTCCACACTCTGTGCCCTGTACAGCGTTGATGTCAGAAGATAAGCAGGTGTTGAACAAATGAATGACAAGGATATGCTTACCGTTCTCACTTTAATGATGAGGAGATCTCATCAAGAAGACATTCAGCAGCTTGCACCAGGGATGTGGGTACTTAACCTGGAAACCTGGACTGGCATCGGCCCACCTGCCCTCTGGCCTGGCCTTTTCGACTTCCCTGTCTTGTGAGCTGGTGAGGACTAATTTTTGCTTGTGCTTTCATAGGACCAAATGGGAGAGATTCTGTTAAAGCAACGTAAAGAACTTATTCACCATCCAGGCAGCATGCAGCAAGGGCAAATCCTGGAATCCCTCCCCCAGGAAAGATGTTTTTAAAGAAAGAACAGCTCAGTCATCCGTTCTAGACAGTACTACCGCATCACTTAGCATTTGTATGGCTTTAAGCTCTTCATGGAGCATTCTCATCTATAGGACTTCATTTGATTTGCATAGCAGCTCCGTAGCTATAGGTATTGTTGCATTTTCTAGTAAGAAAACTGAGATGCAGAGCAGCTGTGTTCTCTCCAGGATCACACAGCTAGTGAGAGGCAGAGCCAGTATTTCCCATCAGCAGTCAACACTGAGGATTAAGGCCGGGTCCCCAAGACTGTACGACCTGGGGATCATAATAATTGCTAACATGAAGTGCTAGTGTTGCTAGCGTGTTGTATGTTAACTCATCTGACTCTCACAGCAACCCTACGAAGTGGGCGCCATCCTCATCCGTATTTCTCAGATGAGAAAATTGAGGCACAGAGAAAATAATAACTTGTTGAAGGACACCCAACTGGTAAGTTGCAGAGACATGAGTTGAACCCACAGGGTTCTTCACCACTAATCACGTGTCTCCAGGAACAGGTGAAGATGCCGTGATCATGGTTCCCACGTGGCATCTGGAGGGTCCTCTTGCTTACTCAAGGACAGTGGCAGAGTGTACCTCTGTGGGCCTTGAAAAGCAGGGAACACATCACCCACAGAGGAACTGACCTCACATCTCAGAAGCCTTTAACAACCTTAAGCCCTGAACTCCCCAGAACAGAGACAGGAACAACTGCATCTAAAGCTGAACCAACATAAGTGAGAATGAACTGTGGCTGTGCGTCCTCTGCTCAGCCCCAGATGACACGAGGTTTCTCAAAGCACAAGGAACTGCACGAGCAGCACCTGGGGCAAGGTGCACCGTGGCTCAGCATTATGGAGGTGTGCCCAGGCTGCCCAGGGTTGGGCGTGGGCCTGTGCGGTGTCCCTAAGAGAAAACAGGGAACCCTACAGGACTGCAGAAACATAGACAAAAACTGTTCATAACTGATGCCTCAATAGTAAACCTGACACACCGGGGGACTCTCTAAGCCAGAAGAAAGGGGATTGCTTTTGCATTTTTCTTTGAAACTATTTCCTACAGACGAGGAGCTGCCATCCCCCAAATGTCAGAGAGGGGACAGGGGTCTGCAGAGTTGCTGGATGAAGTGACTTGGCCCTTGTAGCAGAAGGTAAATTGGCACGGCTCCGCGAGGCCTGAGCTGCCGAGGTAACACGCATGACTGCTCCCGACAGCAGCATTGGCTCTGACACCGAGCCCGGGGAAGCCTGGTGGCTTGGAGATTGGGGACTGGTGCCGAGCATCCTGGAGTTGGACAATTGGCCTGCTCGTGGTTGGGCCACCATAGGCTGCTGCTAGTTCCGGCTTTTGCTGGGTACCATTTTTCCTTTCCAGAATCCTCTCTGTTTACAGTTCCCTTATCTTCCCTTCTGTTTCCATCCTTGTTTTATATGAAGAATGAGGCTACATATTCAAGGCTTCCCTTCCCAAATATACAGTCAATTAACTTCTTTATTTATTAATTCATCTATTAATCAATCACGATTAATATCCTATCATTGAGTGGCCGCTGACTATATGCTGAGCCCTGTGCCAGGCCCTGTATACACAGCACAGACATGAGCAAAACATGTTACCTCCCCTGGAGGAGTTTCTAGACTTAATTTGGGAGGTCAAAAGCAAAAATCAGTTTCAGTAAGAAAATAATTAGTCAAGGATCCGTGAATTGCTGTAACTCTGAGATCCAGAAGAAAGGGCTGATTCCAGGTTTTCAGTGATCCCAGGAAGGGCAGCCCTGGTTGCCATCCCATAATACGACCACCCTCATACTCCCCTCTGGCTTCAGAGAGGCGACAGGGATTGAAATGGAAGCACACTGGAGTCAGGTTCCCTGGCATTCCTAGAGACTTCCACCTGACACTTTTCCAGCTTTTCTAAACTACCTAAGAGCTCAGAGAGTCAAGATGTGGAAGGCCGGCCCATCCAGGTCTCCTCTGCAGGGAGGAACGCAGGCAGGGGCAATAACGGCTACCCAGGAGGACACATTTTTTGAAGACACATTACTTTAGTGAGAATACTTTTATGAAGGATTTGATATTCTTTGCTGTAATCTTGGAACGAACCTACAAGGGGGACACAGTTATTTCCACTCTGCACGTGGAGCAGCCCGAGGCCCTGAGGCCCAGAGAGGTTAAATACTCCACGCCCGGTCTCACAGTGAGTTACAGACATAGCAAGTATTTCAACTCACGTAGCAGAGATTCTCCAAAAACAGACAGGAGGTGCTTGTCAGCTGTTCCATGGATGACCGTATAATTGGACCACCAAGACTTGTGCAAGAAGATTTTAAAAAGAATTTCCATGGAGAGATCTCTCATTCTCGATGAAAGGTGATGTAGAGTTTTTTTTAATTTTTATGGGCTTCTGGTTTTTGTTCATTTCTCTAAGGAGAGTGTATGGAGAATGAGAGCTTTGCCCTAAGTTCCTGGACATGGGAAATAACTTGAGGCTGTGCCAAGCGTGCACGGCTATAGCTGAGTGGCTGCAGCTGGGGTTAGTTTGTTAGATTTGCCTGATCAGTCACAGAGCAAGTACCTGAAGAAAGGACATGTACATTATGATGAGGACGGAGGAAGGGCCTGCCTGAGAGTGCACACCCCAATGGAAGGAGCTTGTGGAATGGGGATCAGGGGTATTCCTGACACTGGGTGACAGGATGGTGCCAGAAACCTTTTGGAGTTACAGTGTTGGCTTAGAGCTGGCCCAGGAGGAAACAGATTACAAAGTTTAAGTCCTTGAAAGAAACTTCGAGAACATATAGGCCACCTCTCTTGTTTTCCGGATGAAGAAACAGAGAGGTCAAGTGACTTGTCCACAGCTGCAGAGGTCATTAGCGATACAGCTGAGTCTTGGCTGCTGATTTTTCAACTCCCTATCACGAGCTATTTCTATCATATGGTATTCTAGACCAGAGATCAGCAAATTCTTTCTGTAAAGGGCCAAATAGTGAACATTTTAGACTGGGTGGGCCATATAGCTTCTGTGGCCACTATTCAACTCTGCTGTTTTAGCCCCAAAGAAGCCATTGACAGTATATAGACAAATGTACATGGCTATGTTCTAATAAAGCTTTATTTGAAAAGGTAGGTGGCAGGCCCAATTTGGCCCACAGGCCATAATTTAATGACTCCTGCTCTAGATATTTCTCTTCCTCAAACGTACTCTCCATGGTAAGGAAATTGTCACAGTTTAGAGGTGGTTTGAAGGATAGCACTTCATCTTCCAAAATTCAGGGCACTGGAGCACTCAAGCAAGATTTGGTGCTACGAATCTTGGAGAAAAGAAGTAGGGGAAAAGAAGTAGGGTGCCGATTTTGTGAACATGAACAAAAAGATTGTTTGTGGCCTAGTGCAGTTGTTCATGCCTGTAATCTCAGCACTTTGGGAGGCCAAGGAGTGTGGATCACTTGAGACCAGGAGTTCAACACCAGTCTGGCCAACATGGCAAAACCTGGTCTCTATTAAAACTACAAAAATTAGCCAGGTGTGGTGGTGCACACCTGTAATTCCGGCTACTTGGGAGACTGAGACAGGAGAATTGCTTGAACCCAGGAGGTGGAGGTTGAGTGAGCCAATATCATGCCACTGGCACTCCAGCCTGGGCGACAGACTGAGACTTTGTGTCAAAAAAAAAAAAAAAAAAAAAAGAAAGAAAGAAAGAGAGAGATTATTTGAGGAAAGAAAGAGTAAAGAGAGATAACCCTCACACTCGATACCTTACAGCTCAAAAAGAATCACAAATGAGGTGTGATGTCCAATTATGAGGCAGGAGTATGCATGTCAGCTGTCCAATGACCTTTAGTAAGCCTCTCCTTAATTTTAGAAGGGGTTCAGATTATAGTTGATTAAAGAACTAAAATGGATAAATAATTATTCCCCGGAACCACCCCCCTCATCCCCTTGTGGGCAAATAGGTTTATAAAAACTCAGTCCACAGCTTGAAGGTGTCTGACTATGTTACAACCCAGCCCAAGGACAAGGGGAAGAAGGAGCTTCGGGGAGACGTGGTGAGAATGCAAGAAGCTCGTACTCAACACAGTGGTGTGTTCAGTAGAGGGAAAATGACCCTAAGACCCTGCAATGATGGACTTCTATGCGTTTCCAAGTTTGGAACCTCAGGATTCTTGATGGGCTAAATCTTCAAAACCATGTCAATTTTCTTTAATGGCATCATTTTGTCTTTAGAATCCACATCTTCCTGATAGGTGATATCCTCTCTTCTTCATCAGAAAAATGACCTTCCAAACTCTTAAGACTCGAGATTTCCTAATGAAAATACTCCAAAGCGGCTCCTAGTCTCATGGTGTTTGGCTCACTTGAAAATATCTAGCATGTAAAGAGTAATAAATTGTATCGCCCCTTCCAATTCTGACACTAAAATCTATACAATTCCAGCCTCTGCCCACTTCCTGTTTTGCCGCCGTGGAGGAGACTGAGAGTTCCTGGAGCCTGGAACACACACGGCTCCCTCAAGTCTTCCCGCCCTCGTCCCTCCATCTGGGAGCAGGGAGGTGAGCGGTGGCCACAGCTGTAGTCTTGGGGTGTTTTGAAACTGATTATCGGATTCCTTAGATGCACCTTTTAATGGGACACAAGTCTAGCTTTACAGATAGGCTTAACACAAACCTTTTGAATGACTCCTTCAGAGCTTAGGCGAGAGGGTGCTGATGGTAACTACTATCTGAGCATCTATCTGAGAAGTATCATGCTAATGGTATTGGCTATAATTTAAAGTTTTTGACTCTCTTTACCCAAGTCAGTTATTTCTTCAGGGGTTGCAAAAGGATTACTTTCTTTTTTTGAGATGGTGTCTCCCTCCGTTGCCCAAGCTGGAGTGCAGGGGTGGGATCTTAGCTCACTGAAACCTCTGCTTCCCGGGTTCAAGCGATTCTCTTGCCTCATGATTAGCTGAGATTACAAGCAGCCACCACCACACCCGGCTGATTTTTGTATTCTTGGTAGAGACAAGGTTTTACCATGTTGGCCAAGCTGGTCTCAAACTCCTGACCTCACGATCCACCTGCCTCTGCCTCCCGAAGTGCTGGGATTACAAGCGTGAGCCACTGTGCCTGAACAGTACTTTAAGTTTTTAAGTCATCTCATGCCCAGAGGCAGCGCTCTTTCAGGCTTTCAGCCTGTGAGTCTATGCGGCTCCGGTGAACCCCTCTGGCACTCACTTTATCTGCTCCTTATCTTCTCCCTTTTGGAATGTTTTTGACTACTCTGAGAGGCAATTAAAAATGGTGGTGGGCTGGGGCAGTGGCTCACACCTGTAATCCCAGCACTTTGGGAGGCCGAGGCGGGCAGATCACTTGAGGTCTGGAGTTTGAGACCAGCCTGACCAACATGGTGAAACACCATCTCTACTAAAAATATAAAAAGTAGCCGGGTGTGGTGGTGCGTGCCTGTAATCCCAGCTACTCGGAAGGCTGAGACGGGAGAATCACTTGAACCCAGGAGGCAGAGGTTGCAGTGAGCCATGATGGTGTCACTGAACTCCAGCCTGAGCCACAGAGTGTCCCCCCCAACCAAAAAAAAAAAGTTGCACATATTCCCGTTAGATTACTTCAACTTCATTTTGGATTCTGTGAAGTGAATTTTGAAGGCTAGTAGCTGATTCTGTTTTATCCAAATAGAAGGAATATGGAAACATTTCTGCCTTGCCCTTCATGTTTGATTGATACGTTTCACTTTGAAAGCTAATTATATCTGATGTGAAGGAAAGATGGAATTCAGGAAAATAGATGCTCTTTTCATGAGTTTTCACTGTGAAAATTTGGGTCATCTGTTCAGTTTTCTCATGCCTCAGTTTACTCATCTCCCAGCTAAGGTAATATTCCTGGTTTTCAGAGAAGAGGAGAGGGCCAGGAATTGGAAATCCTGCCATTTGCAACATGAGTGAACCCGGAGGACATTATACTCAGTGAAATAAACCAGGTACAGAAAGAAAATACTGCACGATCTCTCTTCTATGCAGAATCTAGAAGAGTCGAACTCATAGAAACAGAGAGTAGGAGGGTAGTTATCAAGAAACTGAGTCATTACAATCCTTGGTCTCATAGACTTAGTCCTCCAAGCTTGCTCTGTCGGACCCTTCGTTCATTTTGGGAAAGCTCTTCAGAGTGTCCCTGACCAGTGACGTTCAGCTCCCAAGTGACTCTTCCAGGGACCAGAGACGTCCAGATTCAAGGCAACCATTTCGTGTCTGAATAGGTCTAATTGTAAGAATGTTCTTCCTCGTACTCCAACAGCTTCCTGAGGTATCTACCTGTTGGTTTAAGTTCTGCCTTTTGAAGCAAAGTGAAAACAGATGGAATCTTTCCCACATTTAGTCTCTTTCATAGGTATAGTTGTAACTTGTTTGTGGTGCGCTGTGGACGAGCATTTTGACAAAATAAATGTATCATTATATTTGTCACATTCAGTCCCGTTATTAGTGAACTCCCAATTACAAAGACATGCTCTGGTGATGTGGAAGGCCTATTGGGTGTGCTTGCGCAATACACAAGGCTTCTGAGACACAAGGAATTCCATTTCTGTACCACACATCCCTAAGCCCTGACTGGATGATAACTGTTCTCTCATCTGCTGGGTTCACACAACTAATGAGACGGCTGCACTGCAAGGGTTGGACCAGGAAGAAAAGGACCTACGAGTTTTCAGAAAACTTTCAGATGAGACACCTTGAATACATTTATAAATGGTAGTATTTAATTAAAAAACTACAGCACCAGCTAGGAGAGGTTTTTACCTAAGACCCTGACTTTAGGGCTGGAAGAAATATCATTCATTTATTTGTTCAACAAATATTTGTTGAGCATCTACTATGTGCCGTGAAATGTTCTAGATGTTTGTTCTGTATCAGAGAGTAAACAGACAAAAATTCCTGTTTTTATAAATCTTACATTCTGGCAAGGGGACTTTAAAAATATACATTACAACGTTATAATAAGTAAGTAAATTACATTGTAGGTTAAAAGGTGGCAAGTTATTCAAAGAGAAAAAAAAAAACAGAACAAAGTTAGGAGCAGGAATACTGGAAGGTAGCAGTGACTGTGGTGATTGTAAACAGGGTGTTAGGAGGGGTCTCTGGGAGAAGGTAACAGCTGGACCAAGAAACTTACTAGGAATGACCAGGAAGGTAGCAAAAAGCTAAGAGAAAGTAAAACATAAAACTGTTATCTCGAGTATTTTAGAAGTCATAGTTGAAGTGATGGCGGGTTGCCTGTAAAATGCTACCTGTGATTTGGTCTTTGTAAACCAAGCTTTGTGGAAGGAGATCTTGTCATGGTGTGGTTATTCATGCTGAGATTTCCGCTGGGCTGAGTGTGGGCGATGCACAGAGGGTAGAGTGATGTGCAGAGGATAGAGCGATGTGCAGAGGGTAGAGAGTGATGTAAAGCCAAGATGTGATTTGTGCAACTCTGGATGATTTGAGGGGAAAGCTGCAGGGTCAGAGTCACAATCTAAAGGGACTGCCCAAGGCAGGAAGGATGGGGCTGATCCAAGAGGGCGCCTTCACAGCACAGAAAGGGACAAAGAACCCCACCAGTGTAATCAAAGTTAAGAAAAAGGCAGAAAAAAGAATTCTTAGTCCTGCCTATTTTAACTGAAGGAATAGTTAAAATATACCTCACAGGCTACATCTCTCTGCACTGGTCTGAAAGCAGATGAAAGCAGGGAGATAAATCAGGAGGACACTCCCCCCACACATATACACACCCTCCCCAAATTGAGCTGAGGAGGAGGTATTTGCATATTCTCTCGGTTTCTATCACGGTTAGAAGTGTTGGAAAGGGTGCACCTAGGGCCTAACTCCTCAGGAAACTTACTGCTGAGCCAACAGACAGAACACAGATTCGAAAGCATGCCTTGGGTCTCGAAAGGGAAAGGATAGGGCCTTTGTCGGGAGAGACTGTCATCTCAAGGGTTAAAGGTCTATTGAAAAGGAGATGAAAAATTGGGAGCACATAAAGGTGATGGTCTTATTCTTTGAGTCTTTGGAATCATCCTTGCAACAAATCTCTACTGTGGACTGTGGACTGTGGACTGTGGACTGTGGACTGCCCTGATGCTCCCTCCACCACAGGACAGCTTCATTGGGCACCTAAATGAGTTTTGTGTGCTCTGTTGTGAGGGAAATACAGAGATACCAGATAGCCAGGGAGAGGGGGGCGGGGTGGGGGGAGGAAATTAGGTCACAGGAATGCAGGGTCTAACCAATGGGATCCTTACCCCCAACACACAATGCTTC
Organism: Symphalangus syndactylus; assembly: GCF_028878055.3. Taxonomy (NCBI): domain Eukaryota; kingdom Metazoa; phylum Chordata; class Mammalia; order Primates; family Hylobatidae; genus Symphalangus; species Symphalangus syndactylus. The sequence goes on along the minus strand of NC_072434.2, from coordinate 88,516,914 downwards.
TCCATTAGGCAACAAGGTATTAAGGGGCCTATGAAATTATTTGAGAACTGAAACATTTATTGGCCCCAAAAGAAAACTATACAATTGAAATTAATAAATATTTTATTTGCAGAAATGGCATTATGGCGATCTCAATTGCTAAATTTAGTATTAATAAAAATGACACCACACTTGAAAACAATGTATAGATTTTTCTGTCTTGCAGGCAAGAATTCCTAAGTAGGCACAAGAACTGCCAGGAAACCACTGCCAATCATGATTTAAATTATTCATAGCCAAAAAATTTCAAAAGCAAAATCATAATTTTAAAATTTATTTTTATAGCAAAAAAAAATACCCTCTATATTTAATGCGGGATGGAAGTAGATTTTAATACGTGTGATATCGAGTGGGGTTGGGACCTCCAAAAGTGACAGGGTCTAGAACTGAGAAGGTGTGAACATAGTTCTAACCTAAGGTCATATGTTGGATGTCAGGGGAACAGGCATCTCTTTAATTCATACAGTTGGAAAGCTGAAGGTATATAAAGATAAAATAGCAGTTCTATTGTAGGCGTTAAAGAAAAGGTCTCCAGTTCATGCGCCAGGGTTGTGGGTTAGGTAAGCCACTTTGCTCCAGCCTCCCACCCTCACCCCTACCTCCCTCCTCTTTCTATAACGTGGCCTCATTCATTTACTTCAGTAGCTCCTTTCTGGAACAAATTCTCACATCGCAGTCCTTTCCAGAATGCTACAGTAACAGAGTTCTCAAAGGCTTTGATTGATGGGGTTTGAAACACTCTTTCTTTTTGGAAATATTTATATTTGATCCCTTTTGGACAGACTGCACATAACTAGAGCTTATCACATTGCTGAAAATGATGGGCAGAGTCTGAGAGACAGGAACCCTGAGTCGGCCGAGCCCTGGGAGAGCAAAGATTAATATCCATTTGTGCTTTGCTGTCCTCAACCCTGATAACTGTAAATAACGTTTGGAAAAGATCGGGGTGCATCATGATCTATTACATGGTGGCGACGATACTGGTTGTTATGTCTTCCACAGTGATTTATCATTCTCTGCAGTGACACAAATCATGGTCCTTGCCTGCCACTCTGGAATGTATGATCTGCTGACTGGAACAGTGATGAATTTGTGTTTATATCATCACATTTTTAACCTGAGCTAGACCTGACCTCCTGCTCCAATTTGGGAATGTACTAAAAATATATTTTTGTAAACCTCTATGGTTTTGCTGGCTGGTGTTAAAATAGAAAACACTTTTCCTCCTTTTGGGGGGACTAATGTGAAGTGATGCAAATAATAAGAAGGTCAAATTGTGGATAAATCACTGTCTCAATTGTTTTGTTACCTGTAAGAGATCAGTATAATCTTGCCTTGTTCCAGCAATCGGCATCCTCAGAGCTATTAAGCAGAAGAAGGCCCTGAGTTTCTTTTTTCAAGACCTGGAAACCAGGTCTACTAATCTCTCTGTGTCTTTGTTTGAAGTGTGTGTGGGCTCTTGTGGACAAGTGTCTGTGTCTGTGTGTGTTAGTTGTTCCATGAGGGGCAGGCAAGTGAACCCACTCCCTTCAGGCTGCCCTTTAAGGCAATACTTTTCTCTGAAACAGGGTCCAGGGACTTAAGATCTTTGAAAGCTCTACGTGAAAATGCTATATATTTTTTTCAACCGCATTTCTTTCTGTGAAGTGTGGGAGTTGTATGAAATACAAAAAATAAAAATAAAAAAATTTAAAATCTCATCATTCCTTTCTGAAGTGATCTTTGTAGGCTATTCAAATTGATTGTCTTTTTTATTTTTTTAATTCATATGAGGAACCCAAGGGTCTGGGGTTAAGAAATGATATTTGAATTGCAACTGTTCACATGTAAATGGGTGACTTAGAAAGCAAATGCATTTTAGACCAAAAACTTTTTTTTAAGGTATTTGTGCTAGATTCTCAGTTTAGAGACACAATATGCAATAACGTGCCAACCTGGCACAGCAGTGAAGAGGGGGACGTTTTTCCAAGTGTCCCCCCTTGACCACAGCATTGCCCCCTCAACTCCTCATCGGTCATGGGTTCTAGGCTTGGCTTATCCAAAGCCCTCACAGTCTCCTGGGTCACTCACAGATTGTCTCCTGTTTTCAAATGCCTATCAGTGAGCTAAGATGACAAATTTGCCCGTGATCATGTCCTGAAGTGATATGGATTTTAGCTGAAGCCTCCTGGAATCAACTCTCGTGGCACTGCCGAAGCCTGCGGTGACCTCGAGGGCGGAATCTCAGGTGAGCGTGGATCCAGGGAAAGGTGGAAGCACGTTGGTATCAGTCAGACTCCTCATCTCATCTGACAATGAAGAGGCAATCACTTATGCCACCTTATTTTTCCAGTTTTTAGATGGAGAATCCTGAGTCACGCTCAAAACAATAGAAATTTCACAAGTATCAGAGTGATACGAATTCGCTTATTTCAAACCCGGAGGAAGAGAAATGACAATGAATTTTCAATACATACCAGTACTTTGCACAGTACTTTGTCACATATAGTGGGTTATTAATACCACCCTAGAGCCTTGGCACGCACTGCTCTTCACTACATTCTACTTTTTCATAAACATCTTATCTCATCCAGCCTCACAGAACTCCTAATACTTTGCAGAACCATGAAATTCAACACTCCACCTTCACTGGATAGTTCTTCTTTTTCAAAGCCCAATCTTCCTTAAACTCACTTTCTATTACAACAACATTAATTGCTATTTTATGCACATACACAGACTGACTTCTTCACAACTTTACTTCCTGGTAACTTACAAGTGCACTGGTTGACAGCATCCTCAATTAGCAGAGTCATTTCCATATCCTGGACATATACATTGATCAGAAAAGATGACAATTTATTTTTAGACAGACGCAGCCTGCATAATTTAAATATATTTCCCATTTGGCAAAAATGGTGTTGTAGCTAATGTATGTACAATATTTCCAAAAACACTGGTACTTTCCCATAAATATCTTCCATATTTTTTTCAGTGAGTAATAAAAAAGGTTGAGGTGGGATGTGTTTTATCCCACCACATTATATCATTCCTATTTTTCCTCTTTGTTGGATGGCAATCAGGGGCCCTGATGCCAAGCTTTGGAAGCAACAGCATCTGGTTCCTTGGCAGATCCTGCAGGCAGACTTGTTGCCAGCCTCTAAGCTGTGGCTGGGTCTGTTGCATGGTTTGGCTGCAGATGGACTCTCTGGGTTGCCTCGTGCTTCTGGAAGCCAGTCCTGGCTTTCCTTTGATTCTGAGGACTTTACTCATTTTTATTCATTTGTGAAGAAGGGCCCATCCAAATGCTTTATGAAACCAACACTGGAGAACATTAATGGATCAAATTTTGCCTTTGAAAAGGCAGAGGTCAGTGTGTTTGGGGGAAGGAGGCGCAGCATTCTGAAGATACAAGTGCACATGTGGATGCTTCCTCCCATGAACTTCTATTCTAAGGAGCTTGGAAGGTGGCCAGTTACGTGTTACCATTTCTCGCTTCCCCAGGATGAGGCTGTGTGGTTACCTGGAAAGACAGAAACACTGGAGAGCTTAGGCTTCCTCAGATCAATAAAACCTCCTATTTCTTTTGTCTTTTAAGTGAATCAGACCCTGAGGAAACGAACATGCACAAGGAAATTCCGGTTGCCTTCTCCCCTGTACCATTTCATTGTCCTTGTGAGTGTGGGATTACAGCGTGGCTAGAAAGAAGGGTGGACAAAAAGTCTTAATTTACTCTGAACTGAGCATACACATTAAAGCCAGATCACTCCCATTAATGTGCCCTGAGACTCTGGCCTCCAGGGAAGGGTTTTCCAGTTTTCTTAGAATTGTGAAACCCTGTCACCATTGATTTTATCCCTTTGATCAACTATAAAATTCTATGCCACACACACACATACACACCTATACCTTAATGAAAATATAATTTAGTGTGTTCTAAAGATTATTATCTATTTCATAATATTTCTTGAGTGCATTTGCCCTCTTCCTGATTCATTTATTAACAGCTGTTTACTGAATACCTATTACTTGTTAAACACAAAATCCTGCTTTCATGGGGTTTACCTTCTACTAGGGGATACTGGGAAAAAAAAACAATGATCAAGTCAGTTAACAAGATAATTTTAGAGAGTGATAGTGCTATTAGAAAACTGAAACTGTGATTTGATAAAGGTGTTTGTGGGGTAAGAAGAGAGCTATTTAAGACTGGTAATATTTCTGGGTATATATATAAAGGAAATAAAATCACTATCTTGACGAGATATTTGCACTCTTATTTTCATTGCAGCATTATTCACAATGGCCAAAATATAGACCCAACCTAATTGTCAATGGATGGGTGGAGGAAGAAATGCAGTGTGTGTCTATGTCCATATCCTAGACCTATACATTGACCAGAAAAGATGACAATTTATTTTTAGGCAGACACAGACTCCATAATTGAAATATATTTCCCATTTGGCAAAAATGGTGTTGTAGCTAATGTATGTTATGTGTGTGTGTATGTGTATATATACACATATATGTATGTGTGTATATATATAGATACACATACACATATACATGTACAATGAAATATTATTCAGCCTTGAAAAAGATGGAAATCCTGCCATTTGCAACAATGTGGATGAACCTGGAGATCATTATATAAGTGAAATAAGCCAGACACAGAAAGATAAATACTGCACAATCTCTCCTCTATGTAGAATCTAAAGGAGTTTTACTCACAGAAACCGAGTAGGAGGGTGATTAGCAAGGGTTGGGGAGTGGGGAAAATAGGGAGACATTTGTCAAACGGTACAAACTTGCAGTTATAAACTGAGTAAGTCCTGGAGACCTAATGTATAGCATGGCGACTATAGGTAATAATAATATATTGCATACTTAACACTCGCTAAGGGAGCTGATCTTGAGTATTCTTAACACACACACACGCACACACACACACACAAGGTAACTGTGTGAGGTGATAGATACATTCATTCGCTTGCTTGTGGCAATCATTTCACAATGTATGCATGTATCAAAATATCACATTATACACCTTGAATATATATATATATATTATATATAATTTTTATCTGTCAGTTATGCCTCAGTCATGCTGGGGGTGGAGGAAGAGATTGATTGGGAAGGATCGCTCAAGGAAATGACATTAGATCTAAGACTGAAACTACAGAAAATATCCAGCTATGATCTAGGAAGGCCTAGAAGAGGAAGTAGCCAAGGCGAAGGCAGTATTGGGGAATAGTCTTTGCACATTTGAGGTGCGAAAAGACATTCGCTATGACACTAGAGCTCTAGGAGAAGAGTGATAAGGACCCTGATGGAGAGCTCGGCAGGGGCTAGGTCACACAGCGCATGCTGCATCACTGTGGGCCATGGGCAAAGACTTGGAGTTGATTCTCAGAGCAATGAGAACCACTGGTAGTTTTAAGTAGGGGAATTACAAGATTAATTTATATGTTTGAAAAAGGTCACTTTGACTACTGGGTAGAGGAGTAAGAATAGAAGCAGGGAGCCCATTAGAAGGTTGTTATAATAGAACATAAGTTGGTTTTAGATCATAATGATAATATTAACATTTATTAAACACTTAACTATGTGTTAGGGACTGGGCATGCTTTATCTTAGGTGATCTTCACCAAAACCTCTGACTTACGGATTATCTTCCCCATTTAGTAGGTGAAGAAACCGTAGGATTTCAATCTGTATATGTCTCATTTGGGTAGGCTTGCTGCCTCTTCATGCTATGAAACCAAACTGGAATAGACAACCATTACTTTATTGTTTCTGTATGCCTTCAAATAAGAAAGAGATGATGATAAAAATACATTCAGGCCAGGCACGGTGGCTCACACCTATAATTCCAGCACTTTAGGAGTCTGAGGTGAGAGGATCACTTGAGTCCAGGAGTTTGAGACCAGCCTGGGCAATGTAGTGAGACCCTGTCTCTACAAAAAATTTAAAAAATTATCTGGGCACAGTGGCTTGTGCCTGTGGTCCGAGCTACTCAGGAGGCTGAGGTGGAAGGATCACTTGAGCCCATGAGGTCGAAGCTGCATTCAGATATCAAAGCCTTACATGTCAGTTAAGTGAACAAAGTTCTTTCACAAGCTCTATTTGGGATTGAAAAAAATACTATGGCAGACATCTCTAAGAAAACAGGAAGAACTCAGACAGCAATCTCAGGTAATCAAGGCTTATAATACCTTTTTGTGCAATTAAGAATGATAAATGGGGCCGGGCACGGTGGCTCACGCCTGTAATCCCAGCACTTTGGGAGGCCGAGGTGGGTGGATCACGAGGTAAGGAGATCGAGACCATCCCGGCTAGCATGGTGAAACCCTGTCTCTACCAAAAACACAAAAAATTAGCCGATCGTGGTGGTGCATGCCTGTAGTCCCAGCTACTCAGGAGGCTGAGGCAGGAGAATGGCTTGAACCCAAGAGGCGGAGGCTGCAGTGAGCCGAGATAGTGCCGCTGCTCTCCAGCCTGGGCGACAGGGCGAGACTCTGTTTCAGGAAAAAAAAAAAAAAAAAAAAAGCAATTCTATTTCAAATCCCCAAAAGCTGGGTTTCCCTAGATGTGCTCGCACAGGTTTTTACCTCACTCCTAAATTCCAAAGGCTTCTTAAATGCTCTAATGTTTGAAAGTTACCTGTGGAACATGGAAAATAATTTCTTCCCCTGAATTTATCAAATAGTCGATTTCATACATCTTTTACTTACCAAAGTTATCTATTTACTCGAGCTGAAAACTTCCAGAGAGATTGAGAAAATTAAGTTCTAATAGACCCAGATGTAGAAAAGGGTTCTGTCAAGCAAATACGAATATTTACTCTTGTTATTCTTGCACATGTGACAAAAAACACAAAAGAACTATAAGATCCCATCACTGCCACAGAAACATGACTAACTAATGGGGGAAACAGGCTATATGGCATTTGTCTTGTCATCTGAGCTCTCTTAGATTTTCACATCCATGGTAACCTTGGGCAGAAGAACACTGTTCTCAGATCACATTACTTCGTTAACTTCATGAACTCTTCTTTTTAAAAAATCATTACAAATGTCAAGTGCCCGTTACTTTTATATTGGTTCCCAGTTCTGATATCCTATGGCTTTCCCTAGTAGCAGAAGTTCATGCTAGTAAGCTGACACTCAGCATCATCAAACTCCCACTCATTAGTCTAAATAAATCTAATCTAATTAATGTAAACTAAAGTTTGTTTTTATCGTTACTGAGCAAGCAGATACTTCCACCACGATGATGTGCTTGTTTGGACTCAAATAACCAAATGCTTTCACTCAACCAGAAATTTCTTTTCTTTTCTTTTTGGTTAAATGTTTGACTAAATTGGTCATTTGTCTGAATATATCCATCGGTTTAACTGAGAAAACAGATCTAATTATGTATATATGCTCAATTATACTACTGAAATCACTTTCATTTGAAGTCCATTTTTTACTAATATCAGTATTAGTAAAATATTTTTATAATATTATGCTACAAAAAATAGAATAGACTATTTCCCTTATACTAACACTTCGTATGCTCCCCCTAGGAATAAATGCTCCCTCAAAAATTCCACCACTTGCTTTCTTCTGTCCATTGAAAATGTTATGTCAGTTTAAGATCTTCTGGCCTTGTCATGACAACTTATCAATGAAATGTAGCTAGTTTCACATCATTATTATCACAGACATTAGAATCCAGGCACGATGACCTTGAGATTCCTCATTTAGGCATGAGCTGTGACTACTACCATTCTAACAAAAATACTACACACCTGGTGCGGTGGCTCATGCCTGTAATGTCAGTGCTTTGGGAGGCCAAGGTGAGGGGATTGCTTGAGCCCAGGAGTTCAAGACCAGCCTTGGTAATATGGAGAAATCTTGTCCCTACAAAATATAAATAAATATTATTTTAAATAATTTTTATAAATAAAAAGAAAAATTAGCCATGTGTAGTGGTGCACCTGTAGTCCCAGCTACTCGGGAGGCTGAGGTGGGAGGATGGCTTCAGCCCAGGAAGTCGAGGCTGCAGTGAGCCATGACTGCAGTACCAGACTCCAGCATGGGTGACAGTGCGAGACCCTCTCTCAAAACAAAACAAAACTGTACAAAACAATAAGTGGGGATGGTTTTGAAGAATGACGTGTCTCCTTTGCTAGATAGGCCCAGACCATCTAGAACATTCAACTTCCTGACCTCAAACCTAGTAGGTTCTGGGTTTCTTCTTTTTTATATGGAATTCTTGGAAAATGTGATATTTGAGTTATGGTGATCAGAATCAGTTCCCAGAAAGGGGTCTGGTCAGAGAGGTGGCTGTCAGAGCTCCCAGCATCCCACTGGGTGTTTCTCTTCCTTGGTGACAGCCTTGGTTGGGTTTTTAATAGTATGTTGAGTTTCACATTACAGCATTTTGTAGACAGCCTGTGGCATGGTTTACAATGAAAAATCTCTCAGGGCCATTTGATCTCCTGATGTTTCCTCTTGATGGTGAGTTGAGGGGACTGACACTGCTGGTCCCTAGTCCCAGAACCCACACACACAAGCGAAGTGGAGCAAGCAACACTGTGGAGAGTTGTGAAGGTTTGTATCTCCCAGATAGTCCCGATGAGACCAGAGCAAAACGTCAGAGTACGCCCCAGCTACTCCACCGAGATGGTCTAGTAGACACTGAGAAACTTGCCTCTCTTCTCCTCTCCTCTTTCCCCATCTGAAAGCTCCCATCCACTCTCTCCCTGCTCTTTGACCCCTGGAGGCGCCGTAAGGACCTGCTGGCCCTGCGGCTCTCTCAGGTGGAAGCTGTTCTTATTCTACGTCACTGGCTCTGTGTTAAGCTCTCCTGATAGCGCCTCCTTGTCACTTTTCTCTAAATGTTGGGGTATCCTAGGACTCCATTCTTGACTTTCTAATCTATCTACATCCTTCCAAGGTGATCTCATCCAGTCCCATAGATTTAAGATATATTTCATTGCTGTTGACCATCACATTTATTTATCCAGCCCTGACATGCCTTTGAGCTCCAGATTCAAATACTCATCTAAGCATCCTTGCTTAGATGACTAAGTGAGGCACCCCACAACCAACAGTGTCAATGCTGAAACCTTCATCTTTTTCTGCCCTCAGATCACTTCCTCCCATCCCAATTGAGCTTTCCCCTTTTCAGTGTGTGGCATCATTGTCCACCCAATTGCTCAGACTAAAACCCTTGGAGTTGTTACTGATTATTCTCCTTCCCTTGGAGTCTACATCCAATCCATGAGTACATCCTGTCGACACTACTTGCAAAGTATATCCCCAAGCTGACCACAACTCACCATCTCATCTGCAACAATCAGGTCCCAGGTCCCACCATTTCTCCTATGAACCGTTTCTCCTAACCTGTTCTCATCTCCTCATTGCATCCTACAGTCCATCTTACACAGGGCAGATAGAGTGATTTTTCTAAAGCGTAAATCAGATGATATCACTCACCTGCCTAAAGTTCGCTGATGTCTTTCAATGATGCTTAAAATAAAATTCGAAATGGCCTCCATGCTCTGGCTCCTGCCTTCTCCTCTCACCTAACTAGGGACCCTTCTCCCTTTCGCTGTCTACACTCCAGTCATACTGTCCATTTAGTCACAGCCATTTTTATCTTAACACAATTGCACCTGCTATCCTGCTGTTTGGGGCACTCTTTCCCCAGGAATTTGTGTGCCCCCTGCCTCTCATTATGGCATCTCCTCAGAGACACATGCCTTCCTCACTCTGATGGTTAAGCAGTGCCCTGTCTTCCATCCCAGTCCCCAGGTTCCCTGTCTTATATAAGGGCCCTATTTTATCTCCTGAGGGTACTTAGAAGTACCTGAAATGATAGCATTTGTTTGTTTGGCTTTATATGTTTGCTCCTTATCTCCCTCAATGGTAATGTAAGATTATGATACCTCCCAGGCTAAAAGCTAAGATTATGTTTCTTCCCATCTACCACACAAAACTGTTGTAAGGTTTAATCCAATGAATGCTCCTCTTTAATGTAATGATCAGCATTAGCAATACTCGAACTCGTGAAAACATGAAATAGCACCCAGTGCACTGCCCTACAAGGCTAGGGTAAAAATATTAAGAGGCCATCGATATATCTGCATAGGATTGATTTTCCATTTCACGATGATTCATTGGCAAGAACAGGTGTTTGGAGCACAGGGACTACCTCTTTGAGAGGCTTTAGTAGGGTCTAAAGTTTCACTCAGCATTGATCATGTGAGAACACTTAATCAAAGTGCACGATTAGTGGAGAGAGTTCTGTGAGCTCATATGAATTTGGTTTGCTCTCTTTCCAAAGGGTAACTTTTTGTTCAGACTGACACTAGGTGTCATTGATACCTCCTGAAGGCACAAGAGCCCACTCTGTTTTGGGGGTTGCTCCAGACCTGCCTGGGATGTGGGAGCTCTGCTCTGACCATGGAGCACCCTAGACATGAGACAACCATATCCATGCCCAGTGACACCTATGTAAGGTGAGGGGCCGCCAATCCCCAGGGAGCACCCCAGAGGAGAGGCCAATATGGATAATGCCAAAAGCGATGAAGATAGTGTCATGTGGCTAGAAACACCTTGAGCACAGCCTAAGAATACTCAGAGATGCAAACTGAAGAAATGCGGGTAATGGCAAAGGCATTCGAAGAATCTCTTAGCTCTGGGAGTATACACAGGAGGAAATCCTATCTGGGAGGGAAGTGAGTCAGAGCCTGCTTACCACACTGGAGAGGGACAATCAGGTTTTAGAAGAGTCTTAGTACTTTATATCCCTGGGCTTTAAAACATTCTCTGATTTTTTTCATTTTCGATTGTTGAGTCCCGGAACAGTTATCAGGAAGTGTCTTTGGTGATCCCAGCTATGGGGAGAGGAACAGGTCTGGGGCCAGGCTCTGAAGAACAAATGCTCCGGACAGCGCTAGGAGGCCCCCGGAAGGCATTTCCGATGTACCCAGTGCCTTTCTGGAGAGTTGGCAGCAATTCAAGAACTGTGCCTTATCCCGTCTTGTTAGAATATAAAACCGATGCTGGATATGGTGCATTGAGGCAGGTGGTCTGTAGTTTACATGCTACTTAAAATTCTGAAGCCACCTACAGTAAATGCTTGAAATAAATTGTGGGAAATCACTTAAATAATCTTGCAAACATCCATGTAATGCTGAAACAAAGGCCACCTAGAGACCAGGGAAAGGCTGCCGGAAGCCAGTGCACAGTTTACCTGGGAAGCCCCAGGGAGCAGCATGGGGAAGATGCTGGGAAATTACCCACCTGAGCTTCAGGCCATCCCCATTCATTCTGTTCTTTTTTTCTCATGATATATCACCCAGCCTAATCTCAAATTCGCTCTCAGAAACGGGGGAAGGACATCATTTCAGTTTTCGCAAAGTAACTGATTAAATCCCAGGTTTAAAATGCCTTGGTGAACAGAGTTCTTTCCATGCAAAGGATGAGCCCTGAATATACCATTTCTTTTTGGCCTGTGGAGGACTCCATTGTGAACGATTCTGCCATGTGGTATGAAATTCTCACGTGAACCATTGATGGCCTTGGAGAAAGGAAAGATCCTGATGCCACAGCTCATCTCCTTATGAGGGAAATGGCAAACGAACCATAAAGCAAGCAAACAAACCAACATGTGCCCAGGGAAACAGTGGCCCGACAAACCCTAAGCCATCAGAAGCAGTGAGATGTCCCTGGCAGGAATCCTCCCAACTGCAGCTCTCAGAGCCCCTGGTTAGAATTTCAATTGTTGCTTATATAATTTCAAGCGATAACAAGAAGCTATTTTATTACTCTAATGGGTTCAGACTCTTGATCTGCACTACCACCTTGAAGGATCATTTCATGTGTAATTTAGCAGCATTTATTTGATATGTGTCCAACAATCACTTACCCATTCTCTGTGGGTCAGCCTTATGGAATCTCTAGGGAGGCAGAGAAAGCAAAGAGACTGTTTCCACTCTCTAGGACTTCACGGTCCATGAGAAACAGAGACCAGCAAATCCACAATGGCAATCCGGGGGCCATGCCAGCTGGGCAGAGTGCAGAGCATGTCAAGGGTCACAGATCAGGGTAGAGGAGGGGCACCGAATTCATCCCTGGTGGGCTCCAAAAGGAAAGGCGTTGGGAGCAGAACATACTTAAGGTGAGTTTTCATGAAGAAATAGAAGTTAGCCAAGAGAAGAGGAGGAAAAAATGCACTCCCAAACAAGGAGGAACTGAGGCTGAGGCTCGGATGTGTCAGGGAATAAGGCCCTTTTAGACACCTGGCTATAGGAAACATGGGTGTGGGCTCCTGGGAGAAACTGAGGGAGGGAGAAACCAAGCAATGAAGATTCTTCTAGGCTACTAAGGATGTTGCCATTTACCTTGAAGGCTGTGGGGAACCTGGCATAATTAGGCTTATATTACAGAAAATTGACTTTGGCATCAGTGTCAGAGGCATTTGAACCAGAGTAACTCCATCTTGAATAGGGGCGGGGTAAAATAAGGCTGAAACCTACTGGGCGGCATTCCCAGATGGTTAGCCATTGGATGTCACAGGATGAAATAGGAGATCGGCACAAGATACAGGTCATAAAGACCTTTCTGATAAAACGGATTGCAGTAAAGAAGCTGGCCAAAACCCACAAAAACCAAGATGGCGATGGGAGCAACCCCTGCTCGTCCTCACTGCTACGCTCCCACCAGCGCCACGACAGTTTACAAATGCCATGGCAACGTCAGGAAGTTACCCTGTATGGTCTACAAAGGGGAGGCATGGATAATTCCCCCCTTGTTTAGCGTATCATCAAGAAATCACCATAGAAATAGGCAACCAGCAACCCTCGGGCAGCTCCGTCTGTGGAGTAGCCATTCTTTAGTCCTCTACTTTCCTAATAAACTTGCTTTCACTTTACTCTATGGACCGGCCCTGAATTCTTTCTTGCGCGAGTTCCAAGAATCCTCTCTTGGGGTCTGGATTGGGACCACTTTCCGGTAACATCGGTATAGATGACAGATTAGAGAGCAGCAAGGCTAGAGGTTTAGGATGAGGATGAAGGTGGGAGATCAAACGATGCTTCATCAATAGAATTGAACGCAATGGATGACTCACTATATAGAGAGATTGAGGGAAAAAGAGTTGGGTGCGATGCCCAGGTTTCTGATTTAGACAAGCCAACATTTGCTTAGAAATGCAACACTGAGGGATATGTCTTAAAGATGACAAAACTTCAAAAGTTTCCAAAGTAAACCTGTTAAAGTTTCTAAAGTAAGCACAAATTATCTTAATTCAACAAGCTTATTCTAGGCTTCACTTTGACTTTGAATCAAGAGGCAGAGCTTTAAGCACCCAAGAAGACTCTGGATTGCAGAGTTGAGTTACGATGCTTGAAGTTCTCAGGGTATATGACAGTTCCCACGTAAATGGGGTGTGACCTAGAATGCACAAAGGATGAGGACCCTAAGAATAGCGATTCTGCTGCCATGCAAGCAAGATATATAAATATGAATGTCAAGCCACTCCAACGCATGAAAGGCTTTAAAAATGCCTGAGAGTTCCAAAGTGCACCGGGCCTCACATAAGCACAATGAAATGATAATGAAGACAACCAGTAGCAGCGACCACCCACCAGCGGTTTTATTGCTGTAACTAGGAATGAAGGGTCTCCCTGGAACGATTGACACTGGATGGCATTGTCATTTTTAGCACATGCTAAAGCTGTGATTGTGAAAGGAATTGTCTCTGTTAAACCAAAGCCAGACTATTTATGGACATCCCTGCTCCCACTCCATTCTTGTGCCATGGCCATAGGTAGGAAAAAATGGAAAATGGCTGCTTGGTTGCCACACATTTTCCCATAAATCCCCTGTCCATGCTTAATCAACCAAGGAAGAAATATGCGTCAGAGGCCTCTTTTTGGAGGGCTTTGAGCTTAAGTTCAGGAAAGGCCTCTACCTTCCTATTTATTCCTTTGCCTTCTGCAAACCTTGGGTCATGGTCCCCGCTCAGGCCACCCACAATGCTACAGGTCAAAGGACTGCACTTAACCTTGGTGGGAGTAGCTTTCCAACAATCAGAAGAGACAAAGTCACTGACTTTAGTATGTGGAATGCAAATATCAGACAATAATAACGTCATTGTCCCTGTTTTAGAAACACTCACACACAGACAAGCACAAAATCCTCGACAGTCTATGCTGTAGGAAGTGAGCTCAAAGAAAGTTTTTGTGCCCATCTCCTCATTACTCCATAGTTAAGACTACTCAGCATTAGAAAGAGTGTGGTGAGGTTTTTGTGGGTTTCAGTCCTTCTTCCTGGTTTTTAACTCCATAGTCCAAATAGATGGGCAGGCAGGAAGACTGAGTATGACAACTACACCATCCGTTTTTGTCTCTCAGGGGTCAGCACAGTTTTGGAGGCAGAGCAAGGGAAAGGACTTTGAAGTCAAGTAAGTTTATGTATTTTTTTTCTGCTCTAAGAAGTACAGTTTCTCTCAGTCCAAGAGCTCCATTCAACTGGACATCCAGCCTTTTATTTTATTATTTCCTACGGCCTATAAGGTGGCTTCTAGAACGAGGAACCTCTGTGTTCAAGAAGCATGATGTGTCAGACACTGGAGGGAGTGAGGGCTGACAGGGCCTACACAGTGTGGATTCCTTCACAGAACTAACAGAGATGACTTGCACCCCAAGAATTCTATCAGGGATGACAGGCCACTAGGAAGTCCTCAGGACCAAAAAAACTTGCACAGACAAGCATTCCTCCGACAAGAACTGAGGCCAGTAATGTGCTGCCACAAGACAAAATCAACAGAGACTCTGCCAAGTAGGTTGATCATTTCATTCAGACTCAGGGGACATCCACATGGGGATAAAGATTTCAGGGAAGGGCACAGTGGAACCAGAGGTTGCATCTGACCAACGTCCACAGTTGCGAAGACACTCAGAGCCGCTCCTAATGGCCTTCAATCTACAATGAGCCACAACAATGGTGCCCCGGCCACTGCCAAACAGATCCTTCGGAAGAGCAGGCTCTGGAGTCACACACACCTGGCTTGGGTTTCACCTTTGCCCTCCGTGATCTGGGTAACCACAGGTATGTCCATCTGGTTGAGCTTTGGTTTCCTCTTTGGTAAAATTAGGTATGAAAATAATATAACTTCCCTGTGGAATTATTTTGAAGTGCTGTGAACTAGTGCCTGGAACATCCCTGCATTCAATAATGTCAGGTCTGAAGACACAGCTCTACTCCACGGGGCAGAGCCAGGAGGATGGAGAAGCAACGGCCCAGCATCTGGGCACAGAGCTGGGAATACATGCCTTCTCACTCTGAATTTGGATGCAAATCGTGACTTCCAAATTAGACAGCGTTAGAATAAGGCCTCTATTCTGGATATTTCTGGCCTTGTTTGTCTCCAAGCCCCACCACACCACGCTGCTAATCCCAGGACACAGGGATTCACAGCACCATGCCAGGCCATTGTTGGCACCAGGGAGACAGAGGTGTAACATGTTTTGCCTTTAGCTCCCTAAACTAATAGGTAAAGTACATGCCTGAAAACCCACTATCCCTGCTTTACCACCTTAAGCAATTCTGTGTGTTGTCTGCAAAACAGATTTTGCTGCATTTCAACCAAGGTCCATTTACCTGCAATGGGCCTGAGGTTACAGACTGCTAACAACACTGCCCAGTTACTTACTAACAGAAACGTGTCCTAGACTGGAACCCAGGAAGAAGCTCCTTCGAGTACAGTTGTGACTTTGAATGAGCCTCAGATGTGTTTACATCTCTTGGAAAAGGAGAGTTACAGGTAGATAAGAGAGTCCCAGCAAACAAACTTAGCTTCCCACTTGCTGGGAGCGCAGGACTGGAGGAGAAGGGAGGAGGAGAAGGAGAAGAAGAAGGGTGGGAAGGAGAGAGGGAGGAGGTAGACAAGGTAGATAGAAATGTGACAAAATTACCTACATACTTATTAAAGATGAAAGCTTATGTGGCTTTAGAGAAGAAAATCCCTGCATTAACAAATAGTG
The DNA here is from genome assembly GCF_028878055.3 of Symphalangus syndactylus. Lineage (NCBI taxonomy): Eukaryota > Metazoa > Chordata > Mammalia > Primates > Hylobatidae > Symphalangus > Symphalangus syndactylus. The sequence continues at coordinate 88,500,854 of NC_072434.2, read as the reverse complement.
GCTGGGTGCGGTGGCTCATGCCTGTAATCCCAGCACTTTGGGAGGCCAAGGCAGGTGGATTACTTGAGGGCAGGAGTTGGAGACCAGCCTGGCCAACATGGTGAAACCCCATCACTACAAAAAATACCAAAATTAGCCGGGCCTAGTGGTGGGTACCAGTAATCCCAGCTACTCGGGAGGCTGAGGCAGGAAAATCACTTGAACCCAGAAGGTGGAGGTTGCAGTGAGCCGAGATTGCACCACTGCACTCCAGCCTGGGTGACAGGGCGAGACTGTCTCAAAAACAAAAACACAACCAAAAAACAAATAGTGACTCTTCTTATTGATGACTCCACCTGAAAGACGTATAATTTCTATTGATAAAGCTGGTTATTTTTAACTTCGATAATAAAAAATGAACATGTATTCATCTCTGATGTGCTATTACAACTACCACAGAATGCACAGTGGAGGCTACAGCATGACACATTGCAATTCATTCAAAAAATTAGATATTTTTACCGAAACAATAGCTTCAGTACAAATTGGCTATTCTGTAAAACATTCTAGGCCTATGTCCGATGTCTGGATATTACTTGTTATGATATTGGGTCCATCTAAAAGTCATGGTATTGTGAGACTGTAACTAACACTGTCAGAGGCCTGAGCCAGAACGACTCCATCTTGAATAGGGGCTGCATAAAATAAGGCTGAGACCTACTGGGCTGCATTTCCTGGAGGTTAAGGCATTCTAAGTCACAGGATGAGATAGGAGACTGGCACAAGATACAGGCCACAAAAACCTTGCTGATAAAACAGGTTGTGGTAAAGAAGCCAGCCAAGACCTACCAAAACTAAGATGGCAATGAACGTGACCTCCGGTCATCCTCACTGCTCATTGTACCCTAATTATAATGCAGTAGCACTCCAAGAGACTCTCCCACCAGCGCCATGACAGTTCACAAATGCCATGGCAAAATCAGGAAGTTACCCTATATGGTCTAAAAGGGGGAGGAACCCTCAGTTCTTGGAATTGCCCACCCCTTTCCCAGCAAACTCATGAATAATCCACCCCTTGTTTAGCATATAATCAAGAAGTAACTGAAACTGTTTCTAATCGGGGAGCCCATGTCAGTGCTCTGCCTGTGGAATCGCCGTTCTTTATTCCTTTACTTTTTAAATAAACTTGCTCTCACTTTGTGGATTCGCCCAGGATTCTTTCTTGTGTGAGATCCAAGAACCCTCTCTGGAGGTCTGGATCTAGCCCCTTTTTGGTAACAATACATCTTGATACAAATTATATAGTGTACTTTGACTTTTTAAAAGTAATTTTTGAAATTTAAGGCAGTACAAAGTTGATTTAGTAGGCAACTGCATACACCCAAGGCCTCTGGGTACTTAGAGTTAAGGTAAAAATGTCACAAAAACCCTCAGTGTCCTAAACAGATATCTTCGGTGCCAGTTAGATCTAAGCTGTTTATCCTCAAAAAGCAAACAGATACAGCAGCATTATTCACAACAACCAAAAGGTGGAAACAACCTGTCCATCAACAGGTGAATGGATAAATAAAATGTGATATAATATTATTGGAATATTATTCAGTCATAAAAAGAAATGAAATTCTGACACATGCCACAACATGGATAAACCTTGAAGACATTTGCCAGAAGGAATAAGCCAGTCACAAACCACAAATGCCGAGAATAGGCAAGTTCAAAGAGATGGAAAGAATAGAGACTATCAGGGGTTGGAGGGAAGAGGGTTACTGCTTAATGGCTGGAGTTTCCACTCAGAATGCTGAAAAAGCTCTGGATATAGATAGTGATGGTTACAGCGCATTACGAAGGTACTTAATGCCACTGGATTGTACACTTAAAGTGGTAACGGTAACTTTTAAGTTATGCATAGTTTATTACAATAAGAAAAAGAGAAGGAGGGAAGGAAGGAAGGGAGGGAGGGAGAAGAAAGGGAGAGAGAGAAAGAAAGAAAATAAAGAAAGAGAAAGAAAAAGGAAGGAAGGAAGGGAGAGAGGGAGGGAGGGAGGGAAAGAGAGGGAGAGAGAGAGAAAGAAAGAGAGAAAAGAAAGAAAGAGAGAAAGAAGGAAGGAAGGAAGGAGAGAGAAAGAAAGAAAGGAAGAAGAAGAAAGAAAGAAAGACGGAAGGAAGGAAAGAAAGAAAGAAAGAAACCCAGAACAGTACCCCTTAGCTCTCACTGTTGGGAACCCACTCTTCTGCGTCTAAAACCTCTGAAGAACAGAAGTGTGTTGTGTCTCTGAGTTCTAACAACAGACCATTAACCTACTCCTTATCGAGGGTGAACTAGACACAGGCATAGAGGTAAAGTAAGATGCTCCTGAAACTTTCAGATTGTTGCACAGTATGGCTGGGAAGAAAAGGCAGTGGGTGGAGGGTGAGGGAGGGGTCTTAAAGTGAGAACAATAGTGACAAAAACGAAGAAGAAAACTAGTTGTGGAATAACATCGGCAACTCCATATGTAGACTAGACACCTCTTCCCCATACATTTATTGCTCAATCCCTTGGGAGAAGTCAAAAATCTTTTTTCCTTTCAAACATCTAGTGGTGTGTGTGTGTGTGTGTGTGTGTGTGTATCACTAAGCAATTAGTGTATCAGCCTCTCTTAAACATTCACTCTTAGTGATCAAATTATGTTTGAGCCCACCCAATTTTCTCTGAGCGTTCATCATGGATGAGCTGAGTGCTGGGTGTTAATATAAACAACGTGGCAACACACAGGATGCAAGGGGAGTACCCATTTAGAGAGAACTAATACAATTCAATCAAAGGACGTGTTCAGTGGTGGAGCATCTGTGTGCCTTATCCCAACAACTCCCACCACCCCCTACACGACAGGAAGACGGGGTAATAAGCACTGAGCTGTCTATGATGCCCATTCCTCCTGGAGACACTGGCGTCGGGGAAAGAAGCAAGAATGAGTCAAGCAGGGTTATAGGGTAGGAGAGTTTGAGGAGCGCATGTGACCGGCCTCTATATTTAGGCTGACAACTCCATAGCTGGGGTCCTATCGGTGGTCCTTAGCAGATTTGGAAAGCATTCTGATGGAGGTAGGTAGAACCAGAACATAGCAAAATTGCCTGTACGCCCGTTACAGATACAGTCTGGTGGGACCTCAGAGATCGCTGTCCCTTACTCTGACTGAGCTGAGAATACAGCCTGTGCTTCCGGCAGCCCTGGTTGACCGTTTGCATGTGCAGATCGCTTTTGGCCGGCGGTTGCAGCTGCTGTGGACTGGGCATTGTCCAACGCTGCCAGCGGGCTGCCCTGCACCGTGGGGAGTCCCTCCCTCCCTCCTAAAGCTGGGCCCAGGCGGCCCGTTTGTTGCTACTGCCGCTGCCGCCGCTGCTGCTGTTCCTCAGCTGTCCGCAGCAAGGCCGTGTTTGAAGTTGGGCACAGTGTGCCTTTGAGGTGGCTCTTTGGCCCATTCATTGCAGCTGTCCCACTTGTGCTGGCACAAAGCAGCTGCCGGCCCCCTGCACACATCCTGCCCGCAAAGCCCAGCATGGGCCCCATGCCCTCAGGTTCCAGGGGCTGCTGAAGCCACGCCTGGCTGTCGGCTGTGGATCGTTGTCTTACGTCCAGCTTGGCTCTGGCAGTTACCTTTCTGCCAGTTGTTTAGCATAACCTGAGCCAAGGTCACGAGGCAAGTCTGATGTCCATGTGGGCTGGTTTGTTGCACGCACTTGTTCTGTGACTCCAGAAGGCTCATAAATGTGAGCCTCTGATGATCACAGGGGGAGACAGGACAAGAAAGGGACGGTTGAACTGATGGCAGGGTGTCAGTTCTACTGAAAAACAAGTCAGAATTTGCTGTCTGTGAACAATAGGTTGGTAGGACCCCAACATTTCCACAGGAGCACAGTGTGTAAATCATTGACTATATAGGACACTTAAATGAAGAAGGCTGGAAGACAAACTCAGTCCTTTTTATTTCCCAACCCAGCAAATGGGCTGAGCTTACAAGGTAGGTAAAACAACTTCCGTGGACTCTATGCCGGTTACAGGCTTCGGCACACAAACCGCTCCCATGGGACTGTGCCAAGCACTAAGAATTATATTTACAGTACGTTGAATTGAAAATATTTGCCACAAGTTCTGAGCCAAATTTTTAAAACAAGCTCATTTCTAGACCACTTGTGTGGTCTAGAAAATTCAGCCTGCCTGAATAAAACAAGAAAAATGATAGTAATTTAATATTCAATCCTGCTCTATATAAATGCAGAATAAAACAGGAGGTCAGCCAGCTGATGAAAGAGGTGAAACAGTGGATGAAAAAGCCATATTAATCAAAAAATTATCATTTTGGTGAGACTTGACCCTTATCTTCAAGATAAAGTATAAAAGGGAAGGTTGATAAACCACCGACAATTGCCATTTTCAATTTGATTTTTCTGGTCCATGTAGGAACTTTAGGGGCTTAAAAATTAATACCTGATTTATCAAAATTAAAAATTCCCAAGCTTAAAACCTAATTTTTCCTTAAGTTTAGGTTCAACTCACGACTCTTATTATTCTATTTCAACATCAAATACATTTTTCAACTACTTTTAAGAGTCCTTTTACTTCTTAATTAAATTACTTTAAATATTTAAAACTGTATTTATAAAAATAACATATTCTGCTTCTTTTTAAAAATGCTTCAATTATCTGATTAATAAACAAAAGTTTCCCAAGTATCTACATTGCTCTCTTAAATCTAATAAAAAGGGAGCTTTTTCATACAATGACTCATAAGCCTCTTTAAAGTTTTTGTATATTGTTTACAACTTTGGTAATATTCTCTTATATTTTTCAACTTAGAATCGTAAGTCAAATTAATTACCTCCATTTCACATTTTAAACTGAAATGTGAAATTAGAATGGTATTCTGTTACGTATTGAAATGTGCCCATTTTTCTTAAGTATTCCAAAATCCAGATATAGCAAACATATACTTACTCTGCCCAAATTTGGCCTAAAGTCTTAATATATTGATTTGATTTATTTTAAAATTTAAATATTTAATGCTATATCGTCCCAAAGCTTAAAAAAATTTTTAAGTTATTCACTCAAAAAAATTTTGTTATCCTAACCCAAGCAAGTTTATGGAAGTTTCTTTAAGACCTAGGACTTGATTCCTGCTGCAACCATGATGAGACAAAATGAGGTGTCTTTATTGCTACTCTAACAGGTACACCAAAACTTGATAAAGGGACTGGTCACTTGTCCATGTTCCAAGACTTAAATCCTATCATTATTTAATTTTCTGTCCACTCTCTGAAATCTGCAATTCCCATCAAGATGTAACTAACTCCCTCCACTGTCTTAGCTGGATTTGTCTCTCTTTGACTCTTGAGATAAGTGAACACCAACTTGTGGATTTTGAATATTTCCCAAGCCTTTTTCTGCCTGACCCTGTACATACAATCAAAACAATACTAATGACACCAGTGTTCCCCATTGAAGACAATGAAAGAAATATGCAGAGACGCTGTTGGTGAAGGCGATCTAACCCAGCCTGATGAGTAGGAGCTGGTAAAGAATGGAAACCTCTTGGCTAAATTCAGGTTTTACCGAGAATGCCCAGATAGCAGTGGGGACAATTCCTTTGACAAGACTGAAGGCACGGAGGTGGCTGCAGAAATCCTGGTAAGAGATATTAGGCAGTGAGAGGTTATACACAAATGAGTGGGACAAAGGGTGATAGATTGACAGGTAGAGAAAATAAGTATTTTTCAAAAGCTGACGCCTTCATCAAGTTTCAAAAGTGCTCAAGTTTTGACTGAATTTTTAAACAAGTATCTGTAGGTAGATATTCTATGTTGTTGCTTGAAGTGAGAACAGAAAGTTCTGAATGACAGCTGTATTAGGGTTGGGTAGGAGGAAAAAGTTGTCATTTTCTAAGGAACATTCAGGAGCCAGCTGTGTTCACACTCCTTTTGCAGGTCATCTCCTTTAGCTTCGAAGTCACTTCTCTCTGCTTCCTCAGGCTTAGTGAGGGTGCCCTTTCCTGCATTCTCACAGTGCCCTGTGCGTCTTCCTTAAATCATACATACAGATTTGCAATTAGGTAATTATTTGTGTAATTACTTGGAAAATATCTTTCCTACTCTACGAGAACTAGAACCATGTCTGTCCTGTTCACTGATACATCCCTGGTAGCCTAGTACAGGGTCCAGCATCTAAGAGTCCTTGGACATCAGAACTCCAGGCTCTTCAGCTTTTGGACTCCAGAACTCACACCAGCCACCCCAGATTCTCACCGTTTGGCCTCAGACTGAGTTACGCCATCAGCTTCCCTGGTTCTGACACTTTCAGTCTTGTATTGAGCCATGAACCGAGCATCCCAGGGTCTCCAGCTGCACACGGTCTGTGGTGGGACTTCTCAGCCTCCATACTCATGACAGCCAATTTCCTTAGTAAATCTCTTCTCATCTCTCTCTCTTTTTTAAAAAAGAATCTTCTAAAATGTAGGCAAGGGTGTCAGTTTAAAAGCTACAAATAGGAGGAAGGTGGTCAGGGGAGTGCAGACTTTAGACCTTAGATTCTACACATCTCTTCAAATGTTATGAGCAGCTCTCAAAACAATAAGAAGAAAAATAATTCCTTTGTGAATTATGTCAACCAAATGATTAAAAGTCAACTAAGTCTGAAACATTTTAAATGGTATTATAATGTAAGGCTGATGAGTAATTTAACTCTAATGTTTCATGTAGACATTTGTCAAATACATTCAGTGTAATAATTACTTTGGATATTATGTTTAAAAAATATAAATTATAAAAAAAATAACTTTTTTCTATTGCTGGGGAATTCTGACTCCTAGTCGCACATGTAAACTGGCTCCTCAAGTTTACTGCCAGGTTTATGATGCTCTGATTTATAGTAGCATTTTAAAAATACAAATTATAGTCAGGTTTGATATCACAAGGGACATGTGACTTCTAACCTCGGAGTGAATGTGGCCTCTCACGTTTATTGCCAGATTATGATTTTATGATGCTCTGATTTATAGGGACTGCAAAAGTTCCTATAAGGCATTCTGTTCTTTATCACAATCATCTTTGAATCTTTATTTATGATCATGTTAATATTGTGCTTTAGTATTTTTGTGTTTCTGACAATTTTATGGCCCATGAGAGAAGGATCCTTGGGGCGTCTGCTCTGCCCGTAATTCCTGGCCTTCTAAAGTAACTGACCTCATCAGAATTCATTGAAACAGTACTGTTACTTCACATAAGACAAGAACAAGGGGCTATGGGCTTTTTAAATTAAGTAGACATAAGCCAATGACAAATTCCATAAAACATATTCAGACATAATTACAAATCTTAAGAGTAAATCGGAATCTGAAATCAGTAGCTGCATCAGGTTGTGAGACCCCTGGTATTTTGGAGCCTCCTTTTAGAAACAGGAAGTAAGTGGGCCACCAAGCGGAACCAGGGCACACAAGGGGGTCCCTGAACTCCTTTGTACCCTCAATTTGGTGCTTCTTGAAGGCTATTCCTGTTCCAGATGGAGCTATCCGCACAGGAGCCATTCTCTGGGGGGCAAGGAGGCCTGACCACGGGAAAGCACATATCCAATGTGAAACTTCTGGAAAATTCTGGTTGTACTTTCCATAGAGAAAATATTTATCTGGGCCAAGATGTGAATTAAAACCGACAGCTGTCCCCACTGGCCTTGTGGGAAAGCAAACAAAACTCAGAATTTCTGATGTTCCTCACTCTCCACATTCTCAGTGAAAAGAGAAAGGAGGCCTATTTGCCATTTTCTCAGAAGTGTGGGCTTTCCAGAGATACGGCACTTGGTTCGCTTTCACGTTACATGTATATATATATCTTTGTTTAGTCATAGTGAAGAGGAGGTGGGTTTTAAAATGTCAAAGCACTGGCCTCAAGACAGTGGGCGTGGTTCCCATTTGTACAGCACAGAATTTCAGGACACAGGGCCATCTAAGAAGAGCGTATCAACCTGGAATCCCTACCTGCTGTCTCTAACCCTCCTGAGGAAATCGGAAGTTCTGAAGATCATTTGGTAAGTAAGCAAAGCACAGGAAACTCACACCGCCTGCTGTGTTTTTAAGGAGTGATCCCTGATCTTGAAGTCGGCTTCTGGAGTCTGTCTCTTTCCCATGAGTTTCCCTCTGTGTACCCTGGAGGCAAGTGCGCAGTCCAGGCTCCCTGCACTGCCGTCCCTGAGAATGGTGAATCGGGAGCAAGAAAAGTTCATTTACACTCAATCACATGAGGCAGCTAGCCATCCATTCCTGACAGCGTGGACGGTAACCTGGCAGGGCAAGCAATAGGCTAGAAATTCAGTCTGTGGATTTTAATCCCTGCTGTGCTGTGTGTGACCCCAGGGTGAGCCTCTTAACGTTCATCCTGCTTCAGTGTCCACATCTGTAAGAGGGGGGACTGGTCACACAGCTGGCAAATATTAGCAACATGTTGCTGTTGAACTGATGGATGAGGGTTCCTCAGAGCTCTGTCACCTTCTCCTTAGAGGATGGGGAAGGCTTCCAAGGCATGAATCTGTCTAATGTTTTGTTAGATCCTTTGCATAAATGCCTCGTCCCTGTTTTAGATAAAACCTCATCTTATTCCTCTACTCTGGGGCATCTCTGGCAGGGCAGGGCCCTGGCTGCAGTTACCATTGGATGCCAGGGATAGGCTGAAATCACAAGGGGGAGACTGAAGAGTGGGGAAGAGAATGGGAAGGTTGGAGACAGAGAGAGGCAGAAATCAAAGCTGTGCCCAGGCTAGGCGGGCTCAATGTCTTAAGAACACCATGGGACGTAGACCCAGACAGACCTGGGTTCAAACCTCCCACGCAGCTGTGACAGTAACTGCCCTATGGCTCATTTTCTCCATCAATAAAATAAAGGATGGCTGGGCACCGTGGCTCATGCCTGTAATCCCAGAGCTTTGGGAGGCTGAGGTGGGAAGATCACTTGAGCTCAGGAGTTCACGGCCAGCCTGGGCAACATATAGAGACGAAATCCCTATTAAAAAGTAAAAAATTAAGTCAGGAGTGGTGGTGCATGCCTGTGGTCCCAGCTACTCAGGAGGCTGAGATGGGAGGATCTCTTGAGTCCAGAAGTTCAAGGCTGCGATGAGCTATGATCACATTACTGCACTCCAGCCTAGGTGACAGAGTAAGACCCTTTCTCTGAAAATAATAATAATAATAATAATAAAATAAACAAATAAATAAGATAGAGACAATAGTACCTACATCCGAGCATTGCTGTGAAGATGGATCCCATAAGTACGTGCAGAGCCCTTAGCACAGGGTTGGCATTGATAAGTGACAGCCCTAATGCTACTGCTCAGATGTAGAGGGTTTTTACTTTTTATTTACCATCCTACCAGGGAGACCTGGATTTATTACACATTTTTTTAAAACAATTTCAACTTTCATTTTAGATTCAGGAGGCACAGGTGCACGTTTGTTACATGTATTGCCCTTTCTTTCTTTCTTCCTTCCTTCCTTCCTTTCTTTCTTTCTTTCTTTCTTTCTTTCTTTCTTTCTTTCTTTCTTTCTTTCTTCTTTCTTTCTTTCTCTTTTCTTTCTTTCTTTCTTTCCTTTTCTTTCTTTCTTTCTTCTTTCTTTCTTTTTTTGAGACAGGGCATGGCTCTGTCACCCAGGCTGGAATGCAATGGCCTCATCTTATGTCACTGCAACCTCTGCCTTCTGGGCTCAAACCATCCTCCCACCTCAGCCTCCCAAGTAGCTGGGACTAGAGGTGCAAGCCACCATACTGCTCTAATTTTTATATTTTTGGCAGGGACAGGGTTTCACCATATTGCCCAGGCTGGTCTTGAACTCTGGGGCTCAGGTGATCCTCCTGCCTTGGCTTCCCAAAGTGCTAGGATTACAGGTGTGAGCCACCACACCCAGCCCTTGTACTGCACATTCTTTACAGCCCCCTGGGAGGCTGCCTTCCCTCTCAGTGTTTCCATGCTGCCCCCTGACTCACAATAAAGCATCAGCTCCTGCTCTAGCATGGGAGGTGACTTGCTCTGGAGAAGAGGCACTGAGTGCAGCCAGAGCAGCCTTTAGAAGCAGCTGGGCATAAGTTCAGATGCATCATGGGGGACATCTGCCTGGAGGAGCGGACGGGGAGACAGCTCATCCCATGACATTAGAGCTGTTTGTGTGTTTCCCACTCTGGGTTCTCAACTCCTTAAAGGCAAGGATCCTACTTCCCAGGGATTTCAGAGAGGAAATAAATGCCTGTGAAACACCGAGCACAGTGACAGGCACATGATTCTCACGAAATGGTCCCTACTTAAAATTCAAATGCTACTGCTGATCATAATGCTTATGACATTCATGATGCTTATATTCTTAAGGTGAGGCTTTTAGGAGACACTCGATAAATGTCTGTCAAGCTGGAAAAAGTCTGTGATGATCATTTACAGAGTTTATTCCTTCACTACCTGGGTGGGTTGACATTCTTGAGCCTATAAAGTAGAGAAGGATGAAAAAAATTCTATTTTTTCTGAAACTCCAGGAAATCTTGTGGCTAAATCTAAGGAAATGGTGTCCCATCATTCAAGACTGAAGAGCAAACACACAGGAAATTTCTCACAACTTCCCCTAAGTCACCTAGTGTCTTCAACATCCAGAAGCATCCACTCTCAGCAAAGTGGGAGCTTAAAAGCTGTTTTAGTTTGCAACAAACGTCGTTCTCCTTGATCCATTAATATGACATTGAACCACTTCAACCTCCACTCTTTCACAGGTCAAACATGGTCAAATATTGACATCATAGTAATAGAGATGACTTTCACAAACATCTATTGCATTGAAATAAAAGAAGAAATTGATTGCCTAATATAGACGGGTTTCAGTATCCATTTTTTCAAATGAGAGCCTTGCAAGAAGTCAATGGTTCCTTCTCTACATTCACAAAGTTGTGACCAAAATGAACGACATTTCCCTTTCTTCAACAGCCTGTATACATGTTAAAAAGACTTTGGTATTGGTTTTATGATTCATTTTTTTCTCAGGCTTACTCTGGGAATGATATCATTGAATAAAAAAATATTTTTATTTAACAAACACTCAGACAGAGCTCATGATGTGCCAGGCACCATTCTAAGCACTTCATACACATTAATGCATCTTACTGTCTTAAGGATTCTAATGAGATAGGTACTATTCTTATCCATGTTTTGCAAATGGGGGAAGTGAGGCATACAGAGGTTAAAGAAGTTTGCCCAAAATCTCAAGGCTATTAAATGATGGAGGTAAGACACACTTCTTGTCACTGCTCTACTGTCATTTCATGCCAAAGGTGAACATTAAAACAATAACTAAAAACGGTATAGCTGTTCCCAACAGGATTTCTTGACCTCCTCTTCCCCATCTCTTTTGGCTATGGGTATTTTTTTTTTTCTTTAATCTTTTGTTAATGGTTTGGGACCTTATTATACCTATTCTTTCATTACAAACTGTTGAAACCACTACCCTTTTTATTTTTTAAAGATACTGATAGTATATAAATAATTAAATAGCAATTTCAGCTCCTTATATAGTTGAGCCTAAGAGGCATTGTACAGTTTGGGTCTTTGCATTTATTCGCTCCCTCTCTTCCTTCTTCGAAAGTGTTGGTTTTCAAGATACTTATGTAGAACCCACATTTCACTATGCATTTACTTAGCCAACAGAACACAGTTACATTCATTGGTTTCTGCCCACACTTATAGTCCAGGTTTTTCAATAGCACTATTGAGTATTTAAATGAATTATTTGTGAATATATTTATATATCTTTGCATTTGCATTTAATATAGACACAAATCATTATTTGGAAGATTGCGTTTTAGCCTGTGGTGATTTATAGGCTCATAATAGCAGTAATAGCATGAAAGAAAAATTCTCAAATTTATTTACAGGTAGCCAATGCTGAGATCATAAATTAAGTGACAAGAAGCAACTAAAGTAGTCATCAAAACTCTGGCTGGGTGTGGTGGCTCACGTCTGAAACCCCAGCATTTTGGGAGGCCTAGGTGGGAGGATTGGTAGCCTGAGACCAGCTACTGGGCAACATAGTGAGACCTCCCCTCTCTATAAAAAATTTTAAAAATTAGCTGGACATAGTGGCATGCGTCTGTGGTCCCAGCTACTTACGAGATCAGGACAAGAAGATTGCTTGAGCCCAGGAGTTTGAGGCCGCAGTGAGCCATGATCACGCCACTGCATTCCAGCCTGGGCAACAGAGCAAGACCCTGTCTCTGAAACAAAAACAAAAACAAATTCTTTGTTTGCCTTCGACCTAAACCCTAACCTGTTTCTGAATAAAGAGCACATTTAATCAAGTCATGAAGCTTTCTAGAAAACCAGCCCCTGCATCTAACAAGACATCAATTTCTGAACAGCTTAATTGAATTAACGAGAAGATTATTCACTTGGCAGGATGTTGTGTGTGTGTGGTGGGGGGGTGGTAGTTGTTGATCACAGAGCAGCCAGATTCAGGCACAATTGGCTACTGCTGTCAATTTAATTAGTAGCATAGATCCTGTCTCAAATAGTTCTTCATTCCAGTATTTGGTGTTAAAAGAAGTATCAATCATCCTTGGTCTATTTGGTTGAGTGCATAAGTTACTTCTCTGATTTTTATAGATGCCATATCTTTTTCTCTCCCATTCACTCATTCATCCACACAATAATGAACACCTCCTATGTCGCTAGGATCTGGGGCTAGAAGATGATGCAGTCTTTAAAGGTAAAAACATTTGAGGCCATTTAGGTGAACTTGAAGGAGAACTGCTTACTTTGCCTCTAAAGAGATTTCCTCTATGGACAGTTTCAGGCTTTATTTTGAAAATGTGTGAATAACAACTTATTAAAATGTTAATGTCAGAATTTTAGGATTTGCAAAACAATGCTTTAAACCTCTAGCTTGTGGCATTTAAAATTATGTTTCCTGAAATGTTTTGAGTTGTGTTTTTTTGCAGATTGTCTTTTCATGTGGTAGATGGGAGAACAGGAACTTCTCAGTGGAGTAATTCCACAGAGCAGGGTGGCCTCATAGGACACTGAGCTGGTGGTACCCAGGTTGGCTTGATTAGAAGAGCTTCTAGGCTCTGCCCGGCCGCCCTGTCTGGGAAGTGAGGAGCTCCTCTGCCCGGCCGCCCCGTCTGGGAAGTGAGGAGCGCCTCTGTGCGGCCGCCCCTTCTGGGAAATGAGGAGCCCCTCTACCCGGCCGCCCCGTCTGGGAAGTGAGGAGTGCCTCTGCCCGGCCACCCATCGTCTGGGATGTGAGGAGCGCCTCTGCCTGGCCACCCCGTCCGGGAAGTGAGGAGCCCCTCTGCCCGGCTGCCCCGTCTGGGATGTGGGGAGGGCCTCTGACCGGCCGCCCCGTCTGAGAGGTCTACCACGGAGGCCAGAAGCAATGTCGGGGCTGGATGTGGTGACTCACTCCTGTAGTCCCAGTACTCTGGGAGGCCGAGGCGGGTTGATCACTTGAGGCTAGGAGTTCGAGACCAGCTGGCCAACATGGTGAAACATATGAAAAATACAACTGACAAACCAACCAACCAACCAAGCGACAACAGAACAGGTCTACCCTGGAGTCATACTCTAATTTTTTTCTATTTTCCTCCCTTTCTGATCCTTTATCCCACTTTCTTTTTCTTCCTCTTCCTTCTCCTTCTTCTTTGTCAAATAGAGGATTGAGTTATTATCACTGATCCATACAAAGTCCCTCTCTCATTTATTTTCTTTAATTCCCACCCCCTATTTCTATTCCCCGTCTTCCCATGTGCAACCTTCCTAATATGTTTGATATGCATCTTTTTGTTTGTATGTACTTTCAGAAAATGTTTATTGTTTTGTGTGCAAAAAAAAATAAAAATAAAAATAAAAATAAAAATAAATAATAATAAGAAGAGCTTCTAGGCACAGCTCTACAGTCCCCAAATCCCCAACTCTCACCTGACTTTTCACCACTGGAGCAACACAATTTTGGGTCTCAGAAGCTGAGGTAACTTCAGAAATCCCAGATAATACTGGGGCAGGGACACTTGGAGTGGGGGTGGGAGAAAGACTGTAGAAAGGCTAGGAGGCAGAGGAGCTGGAGGCACACCTGGATCATACTCTGCAGCATCCAGTATCTGGCCTTCGTTAGACCTCCTCATCCAGAGATGCTTAGAGAGGAGGACAGAGGGAAGGCATGTGGTTTCCCCTCCTCTTATTGCAAGAGGGGCTGCCCTTCCGGATTCAGGTGAGGTGAACAAGGGTTGTTAGCACCCCTTGAGTGAAGACCCTCTGACTACCTGCTATTTTGTGACCATCACACAACCCATGAGCATCAGCTCCAGGAATGAATCTTCCTCCTGGGTGGTGAGCTGAGCAAGTTCGTCTCCAGGGCCAGCTTCTGTGCTGCTAGCAGAGTGGCTAAGAGCAGAAACAAGCTGATGAGTGGGACCCAAAGCCACAGGGATTGCTCTTTATGAAAGTGAATAAATAGTTAATGAGGGACAGAGCTCAGCCTCACCAATTTGGGCAAGCCCAGGTATAAATCCTGCACCCCTTTGCTGCTCTTCCAAGGCTACTGCAATAGCCTCTTAGGTACAAGCAAAAACAATTTTATGAATGCTCTCTAGATAGGAGCCCAATCAGTTTTTGCCCCATAATGTTAGTGTCTTCAAGCAGCCATGTTCTCATCTTCAATGGCTCTTAGCTAAAATGAACATCTTTATTTGTATATAGTAACTGATGAGAGTAATTTGCTTCAAAATAGACGTTATGGTTTAAAGGACAATCTATGTGCTTAAAACATTCCAGAAATGCCATAATTAAGCTGTTAAAAGGATATCATATGGAAAATGACTTATATGTGAGAATGTATAATGTAAACCATATTACCTACAATTTTTCTAAATGTTGAAAGTGTAAGTATTAGCACGTAAAAGTGATTTATGCAATGTCAATTCCTTAAACAGAAGGTGTTCCAGTTACCCATTGCTGCATAACAAGCCACCCACTTGTGGCATAAAGCACCAAAAGTGACCATTCATCATTATTGTTGTTGTTATTGTCTATCCTGGGTTTGGGAGGCAGACATAGTTCAATCTGACAGTTCTCACTCAGGGTCTCTCAAGTGGCTGTAGTCAGATTACAGTGACTGAGGCTGGAGTCTACTCAAAGCCTTGCTCACTCTCATGTCGGGCAGTTGAGGCTGATGGTCAGCTGGTATATTAAGCATATCTTTTATCCTGGTACTTGGACAGCAAGGGTCTTGCTGGCACTAGAGGGACTTCCCCTCTCAGGGCTAGCTGATTCATAGAGATAATGAATGACTTTCATATGCAAACCAACCAATTCAGAGCCCTGTATCCCAGCCAGTCCAGAGCCCTGTACCCCAACCACCTCATTTATTGAGCTTTTCCAGCTTAGGCCACTTACCTATCTGCTCAGCGAACAGACAACTAGAGACTACCCCTATATTCTAGAGACCACCGAAATTACTCAAGCCAATCCTAAACCCGCTCAGCCTGCCTTTCTTTTCCTTCCCACAGAAACTACAATAAAGACTCTTGCCCACATTTTCCCCTCATTCTCTCTGCCTCCTGACCATCCTTAGCGCTTCCCTGTATGATCCCCCATGGTGTGATGTGCCTTCTGTTTCCAGGGATCTGTGAGGGTAAAAATGTCTTCCTTCAAAAGAGTCATTTCTGTGTCTATGTGTCTTACCACACTTCATTCAAAGAGATCGCAGGTACATTTTCAAACAGCTGGGACCTCAGCTATTGGCCAGATCGCTGACATGTGGTATCTCCATGTGGCTTGGGCTTCCTTACCTTATGACTGTTGGGTTCCAAGGGCGGGCATCCTGGGAAAGAGCGAGCGAGCTAGATAGAAGTTGTATCGACCTTCTAATGACCCTCACGAGTCACTCAGCATCCCTTCTGTCATGCTTTCTTTGTTAGAAGCTAGTCAGTAAAGCCAGCCCATCTTCAAGGGAGGGGAATGAGATTTCACCTCTCAATGGAAGAGTGCCAAAGAGTTTGCAGCCATGTTTTAAAACCACCACAGGTGGATTTTATTCATGGATCTATTCGTGAGTCCTTAAATAACCAATGAGCTCAGCTTAAGAATAGTTTTGCTCAATTCAGATATTTCCGTATGTGGAGATCAGGTTCCATTTTTTAAGCAGTGTCTTTATCACTCATCTTCTACTGTTTCATCATGGCAATGTACATATTTTTAAAATTGTACCTCTTTTGATATTTCACAACTCTTGATGCTGTGATCTTTAATGCCTTAGGTAGGGCTAAATTATTGAAAATAATTTGAAATGGTTTTAAGTCCCAGTTAGAAATTTTATTTTTTCTTCCTGTCAAGCCACTATCTTAACACAATTTGGAATAGAGTGTTCGCTTAGAGAATTGACTGTAGGCCAAAATTAAAAAAAAAAAACAAACATTTAAAAATCAATCAATTAAAATGTAAAAATTAGGCTATGTGGAATGTGAAAAGTGGTTATTAGGATTTTTAGTTGTAGTGTGACTTGACTGACAAGAATTTATGTTTTCCTAATCGAATTGTTGCTTTTATTTTTATTAATTTATTTCAGAAAAAGGACTTGAAGAAAATGGCAGAGAGAGCATTCAATCTCCTAAATGATGAGTAAGTGATTAATTCAAAATTCTTGATGACCCATTTTAAGACAGGAGACAGGGAAAGAGGAAGGCTTTTGCATAGTGCTTTGGTTTCACTGGCAAATAATACCAGAGTAGCTAAATCTACTTCAAGAAAATGTGATAAAGGCATCAGAAAGGTCAGTCTCAGCATGAGAAAAAGGCAAACCTAGCTGCCTGGAAACTCCTTTAAAAATATCCAAAATTAAATGAACATTAGGGTTTGGAATTAAGGAAGCCAGACGAGGCATCAGAAATGTATAGATAAGTCAATAAAACCAAAGCAAGAAGGGAGATGTCACTTAGTAAAGCCCTGAGCTGAGAGAGAAAACACTTCCAAGAAACATCAGAAGAAAACATACAGAAAACGCTTTTCTCATTTTCAGATGGGCCTCATGGGCAGAAGACATCAAAAAGGCAGGGGTTTTGAGTAACAACTTGGTGCCCAGCTAAACAAAAGAATTAGGTTTACATCTACAGGTTCTGAACGCTTCACCTCTTATGGAATTTTTCCCATCATTATGGAGATAATAGATCTCCTTTTTGTGACTTGATGAAGTGCAAAACAATTAACAGAAGGCTCAACATCGCATTTGATAACACCAAAGAAAATGAGAGCAGAAAGTCTCCTAGGAAGTCAGTCTCTGGCATCCAAACCAGATGGCTTGGTGACGGCCCTCCTCCTCTTGAAGGCTGCAAGAGTATGGCAGGAGTTAGTGTCAGGAACAGTCTCGCTCAAGTCTCTATGGCATGAAATCAGAATATATCCATCTTTTCTTCATCTGGTGAAATAAGATGTTTTTTAAGCTTTTCTTTATTAGTAACCCTCTCTTTGTTTTTGTTTGTTTGTTTGTTTTGTTTTGTTTTGTTTTGTTTTGAGACAGTCTTCCTCTGTCACCCAGGCTGGAGTGCAGTGACGTGATCTCAGATCACTGCAACCTCCGCCTTCTGGGTTCAAGTGATTCTCATGCCACAGCCCCCCAAGTGGCTGGGACTCCAGGTGTGCGCTACCACGCCTGGAGAATTTTTTGTATATTTAGTAGAGATGGAGTTTCACCATGTTGGCCAGGCTGGTCTTGAACTCCAGAGCTCAAGAGATCCACCTGCCTCAGCCTCCCAAAGTGCTGGGATTACAGGAGTGAGCCACCGCGCCCAGCCTTCATTTTCATTTGTGAGATCAAATGTCTCTGTTTCTTCCAATTTTCCCTTAAGTCATGAAGACCAACTCTGGTCTAGATGCTACTGATTCTCTCACAGTTTGTATTAGCTGAACAGTTTATATTTGCTTAGGCACACAAGGTTCTTTGTTTAAACTGTAGCACTCTTTGCTAATTATTATCTTTAACCCATGAGACACTCTGACCCTCAAGATCTCTTTCCATCCTATTCCAAAATAACAACAACCACTTTCATATCTTTTCTTATATTTATACATGGAGTTTCTGTCCCCAAGTTTTAAAATGCTATAAATTACAGAGAAATTCAGAGCAAATGACATTACATTTTATCTTGTATTAGAGTTTTTTGTGTACATGTCTCATCTTTTCTATTAATTAAAACTCCTAATTGGCAGGAAATATTTGTTACTCATTGTTGTGGCTTTTATATTGTTCAGTCAAAAGCCTTGCACAAATCTCTATCAACAGCACATTATGTTGTATCCATGTGTACACTACATATCAACCATCCCATTGTATAATCATTACTCATACTTTTCTTTCTTTTTTTTCTTTTCTTTTTTTTTTTTTTGACGGAGTCTCTCTCTGTTGCCCAGGCTGGAGTGCAGTGGCGTGATCTTGGCTCACTGCAACCTCCGCCTCCCGGGTTCAAGCAATTCTCCTGCCTTAGCCCCACTGAGTAGCTGGGATTACAAGCATGCACCACCAGGCCCGGCTAATTTTTGTATTTTTAATAGAGACAGGGTTTTGCCATGTTGGCCAGGCTGGTCTCGAACTCCTGACCTCAGGTGATCTACCCACCTCAGTCTTCCAAAGTGCTGGGATTATAGGCATGAGCCACTGCTCCCGGCCTCATTATTCATACTTTTCTATCTCCCCGCTAGACTGTGTTTATGTAACTTATTGTGCACACAATAACTGGCACTTACGATGCATGCAGAAAATGTTTTTGAATGAGACGTTGGTTGAATAAAACTTGTTGGATGAATAGATAGATGGGTGGATGGATGGGGTAAGTGGACAATGATGGAGGATGGATGGGTGGATAAATGGATGGATGGATGGATAGATGGATGGATGGATGGATGGGTGGATGGATGGATGGATGGATGGATGGATAGAACATCAACTTGTAATATTAACCAAAAACTTTTTCAGAATAAACTTGAACTTATATAGGTTTACTCTTCTGTCTTCCTTTTAGGCAATCTTAAATCTCGTTAAATGGTTATCCTAAATTAACTTCTAAAAGTCATGACAAAATTTCAGAAACACATTTGTTTACAAATACTGAAGAAGGGTAGCGAAGGAGGTGGTGCTGAGGAGACTGTGATGCGCGTGCCCTCCCCACTCTACGGGATGCGCGCACACAGTGCTCTGCTCAGGCTGGTCAGATGCCGCAAGTCCGCGAGCACTAAAATATCCGCAGAAACACATTGCTTCTGTGTTCGTTATTTTCCAAATAACAGCAGCAGAATGCTTTGGGAAGAGGTCGTGAGCGGCGTGGAGGAGGAAGTCGATCTGAAATGCTTGAGGAGGTGGAGAAGAAAAGCCAGAGAGAGCGGAGAGACCTTGGGAAGAGAGGGCTGGAGAGGCCAGACGTGAGAATCCAGCGCCCCGCTGCCACCTCGGCCACACGGAGGCATTTCGCGGAGCCTCGGTTCCCTCATTAGAAAAACCGAGGGGTGGAACTGCTTCGTTTTTGA
Source organism: Symphalangus syndactylus (assembly GCF_028878055.3). Lineage (NCBI taxonomy): Eukaryota > Metazoa > Chordata > Mammalia > Primates > Hylobatidae > Symphalangus > Symphalangus syndactylus. The sequence continues at coordinate 88,481,321 of NC_072434.2, read as the reverse complement.
AGTTCCTTCCAGCTCTAAAATGTCTTAGTTGTATGCAAGCCAAAATAAACAAAAAATGGTATCACTTTATGCATATGCTCTTCTAAATATCCCAGTGGGAAAGCACGAAGCCTGTGTTTCCAGCTCGCTGCTTCAGAGATGCCAGTTCACAACTCGTTTTTTAATCTCGGGGACATTATCCGAATTCCTGATGAAAGTGAGTCGTAGTTGTGTAGGGGCCAGGGTGTGTATGTGTGAGAAGACAGAGAAAGAGCAGGAGAGCGAGAGAAAGAGAGAGAGAGAGAGGAACAGACAAGAGTAGGTCCTCCTCAATATTTGGACTATGGTCTCTGACTACAAGAGAGCACCGCTAGCAACACTATTTCATTCATGATCTGGTTCACTTGGTAATTTTCAAGCCTCTACAATATATTAGGTATAAACATTTCCAAAACATTGCCTATCCCAATTTCTTTTAACAAGGACAGAAGAATTATCTGCACTCACATGACATGATTCTACTGTGTTCTTCACCTCTTTTTTTTCTTAATCCCACAGTACCAGAGACATGCATGCATCTTGTTGTCATCTTTGTTTTTAAACTGTCTTAAAATACAAGCAAAGGAAAAAGTGATCAACAGATTCAAAGAAAGAAGGAGATGCAGTTAACACCGAAGCTGCTTTTTTGTGGGAGCACTTACAAGTCTAAAATAAGAATCTTAAGTGCCATTTGCCTGGAAAAGAGCGTAGCAGGAGACAGATGTTTCCCTCATTATTTTTGTTCAGAGGCACCATTGCTGCTACGACATGTCACCATCCGAGAGGGCCACCAGCAAAGGGAAGGATGGCTGTGCCTTATTTACCCTGTGACTTCCGTGGCAGGACCCAGGGAAAACAATTGTAGCTTGCAGTTTTAAAAAAAAATTTAGAAGCCATGGCTTTCAGAATAAAGATATTGAGCAATCATCTGTTTCTAATGTCATGAGACAGATCTCACTTTCCTTTCTTTCCAAGTAGTATCTTCTCCTGTTTTTCTTGGTGGAGAGGCATTTTTGCAACATGCTGAAAACTAAGCAGAGAAAATGGGCAAAGTCAAGGTCAGATGTATATCTCTCCTTTGGTCTATTTTGAATCATACATACCATTTTTTGTATGTTCCAGCTAATTCATGTTGGGGCTTTGCTGAACGTTAGCACCTCTGGGCATGGGTGATGTTGCTGGGTTTTCTTATTCAGTAAGAGCATAAGCATCTTTTACCAGGTTTGCTCAAGCCCACCCTAGAGAGCCAGGCCTGGGCAGCCCACGGTCCGGGAAATGCTCCATTCTTTCGTGTGTTGGGCAGGATTTCCTGCAAAGGGCCAAGAAAACATACTTTCCCATTGTCTTGGTTTAAACTGTAGAAGGCCCTTGTGTCCACATGGAGACTTTGTTATTCGCTGCCGTCATAACTCAGGGAGACGGACAGGCCACTCTTTGGCACTGTACACAGTCCCCCTGATGGTCACCTTCACAACAAAAGCAAATGAAGAGACAAGGTGTTTCTATACCTGTCGCTGGGCTCACCATGCCTCGCACCTCTCCCATTCACCTAGTTGGTAAAACAGGAAGAGCACAGCTGGAACCAAATGGAAGGAACAAAATATGAACCAACTCGCCGGCAGTGCTGCTTGGTTGATTAGCACTCTTGCTTAAGGGCATGTTTATGCTCTATCGCTCTATAGGAAAGAGTATCAGTGTGTAGAAAAAGTGGAGGAGAGGCCCAGAAATGACCCTGTGAATCTTGAAGGGACAGTCTCAACGTCTTGCCTATAAGGGATTAGCAATAGGGAGCCAGCGGATGGATTAATGATCTAGGATATGAGATGCCAGCAACTAACAATGGAAATAACAATAGAAGCAGTGAGCAGGAAATCTTGGCTATGACTCTCAAACTCAACAGATCTGAAGCTCTGCCCACCGCAATCTAGAGCTGTACCACAGGCATCTCTCAGCTGGAGCTCCCGTATTATTCAACCACTGTCTTCCCACTCCCTCAATGTACTTGAAGCAGCTTGCACTACCATGACTCTGCAGGAATTGTCTGTGGCTGTTTAGAAATGAACATCCGCAGTGAATACATCGGAGTTGTTTGTCAGGTCAATCCTTCGCAGAATGGCTCCATTAAGAAGCCACATTTCAAGGGCTTCTTTCCTTACCTCAGAACAACCCATTTGCTGTGGTGCTGAGTGCACAGCAGAAGCCAATGCCTACCAGAATACCGGGAATTCAAAAGCCTTCTAAAAAGGCTTCTAAAAAGGCTCAAAATGAAAGTAAGTGATCCAGAAAAATCTTCTCTGTAGAGTTGCACCTTGGTTTTCGACAAAAGATTTGCCTAGCTTCTGGTAAGCATTAATGGTGGTAATATGTCAGACAAACAAACACAAAGGAAAAACAGCACAGGAAATGGGTGTAAGGATCTTTTCACGGTGTCGTGGCAGCTGTTTCCTAGATTGGAGAGGAAAACAACCCACTAGTCCCATCATCACTAGTAGGGCCCCGTGATACTCTTATCTGATCAATTAATAAAGTCACCAGAAGGAAGCTACAAGGCTAAAAATAGTGTTTCAGATAAATCCCCAAAGTCAGCTGTAAGTTAACTCCAGTCTGATGAATCCTTCATTAATACTATTAGGATGGGGGAAAAATCCCTTATTTTTTATTATCATGCATATTTTCAGAAATGTTGGTTAAATTAGGCAGTGATGAATTGACTCAGAATAATTCTATGCACACATGTGCATACACACACACACACACACACACACACAGAGTGGTGTCTAGGAAAGGAGACTAGAATAGAAAACTAGATCCCCATCCTCCGACGAGTTCATGGTAAGGTCTCAAGTCTGCATCTCCACCAGCTTGGCTGAATTGAATAGGTTTAGGAGCATTCAGTTTAATGTATTCTGTTGAAGGCACTGTTCCAGATTCTGCTTTTTTCTACCAAGAAGTTACATAAAGGAGCTTGCATTCTCATCATTGAAAACACACACAAAATTTATAAAATACCACAATCCAGGCAGAATATTAGAAGTGCCTAAAGGTAAAAACGGTATCATTTCATTTATATAAAGTACAAAATAGTCAAAACTAATCTATGCTATTAGAAGTCAGAGTAATAACTATTTGGGGAATAGGGGTGAGTGATTCCAACGGGCTTCTGGGGTGCTGGTGTTTCTAGCATAAGAAACAACTAAATCTTTTAGTGACAAAGAGATTAAGGCCCACAAGAAATTCAGTCTCATGAGGAAAAGACAAAAAACTAAATGAATGGGGCAAGGTTTCCTAGGGAATTCATGGGTGAGCCTTGGGAGAACATTATTTTTCTTTGATCTGCCTTTTTGTTACTTTGATAATTGCTTTCATTAAAAATAGTGTTTGATGGCTGAGTGTGGTGGTTCATGCCTATAATCCCAGCACTTTGGGAGGCCAAGGATCACTTGAGTCCAGAAGTTTGACAGCACCTTGGTGACATAGGGAGACCGCATCTCTACAAAAAATAAAAAATAAAAAATTAGCCAGGTGTGATACTGTGTGCCTGTGGTCACAGCCACTCAGGAGGCTGGGGTGGGAGGATTGCTTGAGCCCAAGAGGTCAAGTCTGCAGTGAGCTGTGATTGCACCACTGTACTCCAGCCTGGGCGAAAGAGCAAGACTCTGTCTCTTAAAAAAAATAGTGGTTAATATCAGTCATGTTATTAAGATATTTTGCTTCAAACAAATACAAGGGATTCCATTGTACATGGTCAAGTAAGGTAAAAGTAATCATTATTACCATGATATGGCACTGAGATTAGTGTCCTATAGGTCATAATGAAAGGAAGTACACCCTGACATCTCCACCTTTTCACATAGGCCCAAGTTCAGTTAGAGGAAATATCATGAAAAAGAAACAAATGATAAGTCTTCCATGTCCTTATTTCTACTTTCGCTATTGAACATCATGATATACAAAAGCCACAGTGTTCCTGTGTGGCCTGGATCCTCCTGGTGAAAGCACAAATACAGCAAAACTGTCCAGCCTCTCAACAACATCAGGCAAGGTAGTTATTTTTGGCTGGAACCTTACCAAAACGCAGCTTCACTTCAACACAAAACTTTGTTTCCATACGTTTCTCAAAGATGCTTATAATATTCCTTAGGAAAAGAATTCACACACAATTATGAAAACTTTGTCCTGGAAAGTAGTCAAAAGAGATATAGTTTGGATCAGAGAAGGAATATTAAGACAGTATTCCTGTCAAATAAAGTCATCTACTTCAGAATCACCAGCATTTGTTTCTGTTATTTGATGAAGGTCATGGAAGAATTGGCTAATAAGCCATTTCCCTTGAAGATAGTTATTGAAGTCTTTCAGCACATCTATCTGTTGGTTTTTGTCCATTCGGTGCACACCGATGCTATCAGGGAATTCCTATGCTGTCAGTCTTTTCTGGAAACCTCAAAGGCCATTGACATCTCCAAAACTGTAAAAGAGTTTTGTTGCCAAACAAAAGCCTGACTTGGATACAAAATCTTGATACTTGTTGAATTTATGAAGTACATGCTATGCTTAGCATCAATGTACCTGGTTTTACTTTTCTGGTATATAAAGAAACACCACATCCCATTGCGTCTCATTGCTTTTGACGTTGACATCTGCTCACCTCTAAGACTTGGCTGATGATTTTGAAATTGTGTCCATCACTGCTTCACATTTGATAATTTCATCAGTGTCAGAGCCTTGAATTATCCATTAGCTATCTAAAAGACTTTTGTCAAGAATGTAAAAGAGGGCCGGGTGCGGTGGCTCACGCTTGTAATCCCAGCACTTTGGGAGGCCGAGGCGGGCGGATCACGAGGTCAGGAGATCAAGACCACGGTGAAACCCCGTCTCTACTAAAAATACAAAAAAATTAGCCGGGCGTGGTGGCGGGCGCCTGTAGTCCCAGCTACTCGGAGAGACTGAGGCAGGAGAATGGCGTGAACCCAGGAGGCGGAGCTTGCAGTGAGCCAAGATCGCGCCACTGCACTCCAGCCTGGGCGACAGAGCAAGACTGCGTCTCAAAAAAACAAACAAAAAAAGAATGTAAAAGAGACTATGACATTCTTCCTTAATCCACATAAGCTCAGCAACTTTCCAAATGGCAAGTCTTGAAGTATTTGGTTTAACCTCAAGCACAAGGTGTTTTGTTGTTGTTGTTTGCTTGTTTGCCTTAAGAAAAAAGAAAGGTTCTCTACTAGAACATAGAAGAGATTATTCATGGGCTTGAGTTACTTGGTGGATGATTCTTTCCATAACATTCATATCGATCTTTCCATTCAAGACCCTATGTCATGATCATGGGTGCCATCACTCTGGAAAAGGACAGCGTGAGCAGACAATTATGTAAATGTTCTAGTTCTAAAGGAAGTGTTCTGTAGCTTGAAGACTCAACGGTTCTGTAGCTAAACCATATCAATGTCTCTGAAGGAAAATAACCCATCTGTGGTAGTCAGCCTCTAAAATCATTCTCTGTCATTCTCACCTCTTTGCATTTGGATCCCTGTGTAGTCCATGCCCACAATAAGTAGTGGCAATCAGTGGAACCAATAGGATGCTATAGAAATGATGGTGTGCCATTTCTGAAGATAGGTCATCAAAGACATCTGGGTTCTATACTCACTTATGTTGATTGTTATTAGCGTCCATTTCTAAGTATACTATTTTGTAAAGTTACACCTCCCCCCTCATTCAGGCAATGCATCTTTTCTGAGCCCTATAGCTCCCAGTGGCATATCTGGCACCCACTCGCAGGAAATCAGCATAACCAGCAAAGGGATTGGGGAAAAATCCAAAGTAGCTGAGCTGCAACAACTCTGCCTAGTGGCAGAGTATCATGGGAGTTCCCTCTGTCTGCTCTGAGGTTGCCCAATTCTGCCTGACCCCCAGTTAGAGAAGAAATCTGTTTAAAAAGAATCACTGAGATTAAGATTTTGAGTCAGGGCTTTATGTCTACTTTTGTGTAAAACGCAAACAAATTTTCGCTAGGTATGAGGTAAATAATTTTTAACCTTTTTCCTAGACTGCAAGATATTTCAATATATTCAAGCTTTGCATTTTGCTTTCATTAATTAGCGGGGACATCCGCATTAACACAGGATCATTAATTTATGATCTAGTAGATCTTTTCCACCTCTCACTTCACTGATGAAAGAGAATGAAACAAAAAGGAACTGTTTGATCAAGACTTCTCCCACAGATTTAAAAGAGGGCCCTTGAATAACATTAAAGATACTGATTTTGCTGTTGTCTATTTAGTTTGCTATGAGATAAACATATTAACCAAAAATGAAGGCATTAAAATTCAGACTTTTGTATCACTGTCTGCTAAATCATTAACATGAAAGCATATTGTCATACTCTTTAAATTCTAAATAAAACCAAATGTCAGTAATGTCAACCGAAAGTGTACCATTTCTTGGAACTAAAATCACAGCTTCCTCTAAGGGACTGTCGGAAAATATAACTGAAATGATAAATAGTTTTGTTGTACTTACTCATTTAGGCCACATCCTCATCTTTCCGTATTCATTTTCTTCTCTGTCTTGGTTTGAGTCTTGCTGAGTTTTCCTGATGCAACACGGTCTAGAGGCAGTCAGAGTCATAATTCCAAACAGAATCGTCAGAAACAAAAAGTAACATATCTCCCAAGTAGATTAGTCTCCTATTGCCGCTGTAACAAATGATCACAAGCTCATTGGCTTAAAACAACACACATGTATTGCCTTACTCTTCTGCAGGACCGAAGTCTGGCACAGGTCTCACTGGGCTAAAATCATGGAGCCCAGGAGTTTGAGACCAGCATGGGCAACATAGTGAGATCTCATCTCAAAATAAAAAATAAAAAAAACTAGCCTGGCCTGGTGGTGCATACCTGTGGTCCCAGCTACTCAGGAGGCTGAGGTGGGAGGATCACTTGAGCCCAGGAGGTCAAGGCTACAGTTAGCCATGTTTGTGTCACTGTACTCCAGCCTAGGTGACAGAACGAGAACCTGTCTCAAAAATATAAAAAATTTAAAAATTTAAAATAAATAAAACCGTGGTTCCATAAGGCTCTGATTCTTTCTGGGGCTTTAGTGGAGAGTCCATTTCCCAGCCTTCTCCAATTTCTAGAGGATGCCTGCATTCCTTGGCTCATGATCCCTTTTTCTGTTTTCGAAGCCAACAACTTTGAGTCCTTCTCATATGACATCACTGTGACCCTTGCTCTGTAATCACACCTCTTCTAGGCTCTTCTTCTGCCTCCCTCTGCCACTTTCAAGAACTTCTGTGATTACACTGGGCCACCTGCATAATCCAGGATCATCCCCCATCTCCAGGCCCTTAATTTAATCACACCTGCAAAGTCTCTTTTGTTGAGTAAGGTAATATATTCACCAGTTCAGAGATTAGGATGCTGACTTTGTTTGGGGGTGAAGCATTATTTTGCCTACCACAGTAATTTTTAGGGTGTCTAAAAACAATATTCTTTAGGATACAGTGCATTCTCCCTCCTGAAAATTTGTGTTTCTAAGTTATAAGAAGCCCATGAAAAATCAAGAAAATAATCCTATTTACAGTAACTACAAAAAAAAGGAATAAATTTAAGCAAAGAGGTGAAAGGCATCTATACTAAAAACTATAAAACATTGATGAAAGAAATTGCACAAGATTCAGATAAATGAAAAGATACCTCATGTTCATGGATTGGAAGAGTAAATGTTGTTAAAATGTCCATACTACCCAAACTAATCTACAAATTCAATGCAATTTCTATTAAAATACTGATATAGTTTGCTTGTTTGTTCCCTCCAGATCTCATGTTCCAATGTGATCCCCAATGTTAGAGGTGGGGTCTAGTGGAGAGTGTTTGGGTCATGGGGCCAGATCCCTCATAAATGGCTAGCTACCCTCCCCATAGTAATGAGTGAGTTCTCTCTATTAGTTCATGTGAGAGCTGGTTGTTTAACAGAGCCTGACATCTCTCCTGTTCTTTCTTTCACCATGTGACATGCCTATTCCCCTTTTGCCTTCCATCATGAGCAAAAGCTTTCTGAAGCCTCCACCAGAAACCAAGCAGATGCCAGTGTCATGCTTCCTGCACAGCCTGCAGAATCATGAGCTAATTAAATCTCTTTTCTTTATAAAGTACCCAGCCTAAGGTATTCCTTTGTAGCAATGCAAGACAGTCTAATACAAATGCCAATGAAATTCTTCACAGAAATATAAAAAAAATCCTAAAATTCCTATGGATTCACAAAAGACCCCTAACGGACAAAGCAATTTTGAGCAAAAAGAACAAAGCTAGAGGCATCACACTACCTGACTTCAAAATATACTACAAAGGTATAATAACTAAAACAATATGGCACTGTCATTTGTTTTTATGGAGGAACAAGAAAAAGAAAACCAAAACAAAACAATATGGTACTGGCATAAAAACAGGTACATCAACCTATGGAATAGAGTAGAGGGCCCAGAAATAAATCCATGCATTTATAGCCAACTGATTTTGACAAAGGTGCCAAGAAGACACAATGGAGGAAAGAACAGACTTTTCAATAAACAGTGTCAGAAATACTGGATATCCACATGCAGAAGAATGAAACTATACACATCTCTCACTATATACATAAATAAACTCAAAATGGATTAAAGTCTTAATCCATTAAGTGTAAGACCCAAAATGATGAAACTGCTGGAAGAAAACATAGAGAAAAAGCTCCAAGACATTGGTCTGGGCAATGATTTTTGGGATATGACATCAAAATCACAGGCAGCAAAAACAAACATAGACAAATGGGATGACATCAAACTAAAAAGCTTCTGCACAACAAAGAAAACAGCAGAGTGAAGAGATAACCTACAGAATGGGAGAAAACATTTTCAAACTATACATCTGATAAGGGATTAATAACCAAAATATATAAGAAACTCAAACAATGCAATAGCAAGAAAACAAATAACCCAATTTAAAAAATGGACACAAGACCTGAATATACATTTCTTAAAAGAAGACATACAAATAGCTAACAAGTATGTGAAAAAAATACTCAATGTCACTAATCATCAGGGAATGCAAATCAAAACAACAATGTGATATCACTTCATTCTTGTTAGGATGGCTATTATAAAAAAGACAAAAGATAACAAGTGTTGATGAGGATGTGGAGAAAGCGGAACACTCACACACTGTTAGTAGGAATATAAATCAGTACAGTCATTATGGAAAACAGTATAGAGGTGCCTGAAAACATTAAAAATAGAATTACCATGTGATCCAGCAATCCCACTACGGGTTATGTATCCAAAGGAAATGAAATCAGTATGTTGAAGAGATATCTGCACTCCCATGCAGCACTATTCACAATAGCCAAGATATGGAAGCAACCTAAGTGTCCATCAGTGGATGAATGGATAAAGACGATGTGGTATGTATACATAATGGAATACCCTTCAGCCATAAAAAAAAGAATGAAATCCTGTCATTTGTGACAACATGGATGAATCTAGCAGATATGTTAAGTAAAATAAGCTAGGCATAGAAAGACGAATAAGACGAATACTGCATGACCTTACTCATATATGGAATCTAAAAAAGTTGATTTCATAGAAGTAGAGAGTAGAGTGGTGATTTGTAGAGACTAGGGTAGTTAAGAGGAAGAAGGCAGGTAGAGATGTGGATTAAAGCATGCATATTTACAGTTAGACAGGAGGAACAAGTGCAAGAGATCTACTGTACAGCATGGTGACGTAGTTAATGATGATATATTATTTTCTTGAAAACTAAGAGAGTGAATAGAGTTCTCACACAAAAATAACTACGTGAGACAATGCATTTGTTAGTTAGCTGGATTTAGCTATTCCACCACATATATATACTTCAAAACGTCGTGTTGTATGTGATAGATACATACAATTTTATGTCTTTTTAAGTAAAATAAATATATTTTTTAAAGAGTGGAAGGATAAAAAGGAAGCAAAAGAATCCCCCACAGATCTGCACCCACTCAAATATCACACAGACAGACCATGGCAGCCAACGGCAGGGGTCCGCGCTTTCTTCACAACAAACTTCCTGATGATCTGAGCATAAAAAGAAGATCAGGGAACACACAGTCCACGAAGCAGCCCTATCTAGAGAGGGAGCTTGCATCTCCCAGTGCTATTGTTGCTACTGTTTTTAAGGTTGCATGGAGTTATCAAGCATTATTCCCATAAGTGTTGCTGTTATATTTAGGAATTATTAGAATTCAAAACTTAAGAATCATTAGAATTAATTTTTAACTATAAAAATTAATAGTATTTGAGCCATAGGGAAGAAATGCACATCTTAAATGTGTTACACATGAAAGAAATAAAGAAGACAGCCAAGATTTCTTTCTATTTAGCATGATTCTTTTCTCTCCCCAAGAGGCAGGCATATAATGGATCCACATTTTGGATTACGTTAACCATGTTCTTCCCAACAGTCATTGTTTATAGACCTAAGCAAGCAATACATTTCTTAACCATGCCTTTTTTCTACTAATACTTATGCTTTCCTACTGAAATTCTTATTTTCTTATTTGTGTGACATATAAGTGGTATTTTATGAAATTGGGACGGTTGCATCATTCCGACCGTATGGTATGGGCTCAGTGATTTCATACATACATGAAATTCACCCAGTTTGGATCAGATTAGAAAAAATAAATGAAAATGAAATAGCTGCAATGACAAAGCTGTTTAACTGGCCAAAAGTTTCTCTCAAATCTACATTCCACATGTGAATTTACTACACCTAAAAATGTTACCTGGAATTCCAAAGATGAAATAAGATGAAACGGGGTTCATTTGGACTTCTTAGATAGGAGCCAGGGCAAAAGTGAGTAAAGGAAGATTTATTTCTCCACTGGGCAAATGGCACAGATTTCCTTTTGATGGCCAACACTTTCCAACACAGAAGGAGCCCTGGTGTTGCAAACTCCACCCTTGATCATAAACATAAGTAAAGTTACAATAAGGATAAATCTAAGACATGTGCTGCCCACATTTTTCTTCCTATTAAAGCATCTTGGACAAACGAAAAGGAAAGAAGGAATATTTTTTCAAATCCTACAGGTGGTTTCAGTTACTCTATATGTTTGTGTAATTGCTCAAATGTTACCTACATAATATTGAGAGCAAATAATCTTTTGTAAAGTTTTTTAATCAGCGTTGAATGCTGCCTGCACCCTCTTTAGCATAAATCCCTTTTTCTGCATGCAAAAGCTGAAATATGCCATGTTCCTGTCTTACCCTTTGCCATCCAGTCTCAAGAAGCTGAATCTGACAAGCATAGCATTTTTAAAAAGAAGGCGGGGGGGTGCAGGCAGGGGACTGCCACCAGCTGTTGCTAATGAAACAACTGCAGCCCCTCCACTGGTAGCTTCCTCCTCTAACTTCATATCCCTGTAGTGATGGCAGTAATTGGGCGGGGGGTTAAGGGGGCATTTCTCTCTCAAGGGACACAATAAGAATATTAATATTAATGTAATATCTGCTCCTTCAGATGGGAATGGATAAGATGAAATGATTTAAAGGAGGCTTGATCAATCATTCCGTTTCTTGGCAAGAAAATGATGCCTTTGCATTTAAGAAAGAACATCTGGGTAGAATCACATTGGTTAAAAGAACTGGGTGGTTGGCAACCCAAAATTCACCTTGATAGGCTGCGACTTTCCCTTCACTCTGAGACCTCTGGCTCTGCTGGGGGCAAAAGCAAGACTTTGAAGTTCTTGCCTCGAAAATCCGCGCTTCCCTTTCGGCATTTTTTCTTTTTTTGTGACCTTGCTGCTCACTGAGAGTCTAGAAAGGCAGCCGGGGTAGCTGGTTGACTTGTCTGATTCTGAAGAAAGGATGACTGCCCTGAGAACCTCTGTGACTCGGTGACCCTGGATCTGGCCCATGAACCTCTTTCTGCTCCCACGGTGGCTTGAGAAGTATCTGCAAACCAGGAGCTTTTTGGAGCGATGTGGACAGTGAGTCAGATCTTTCAGAGTCTGGGGGAGTCAAGAGGTGGCTGCTCACTTATGATCAGGGCACTAGCGAGGCTGCCACACAGAAGGACCCTGCACATAGCAAATAGATGTGGGTTTCTTAAGACTAAATATTTCAAGGTTTTGCAACTGAAAGCACAAATGAAGTCTTGTGTAGGAGACAAAGACGTGTGGCCTCCGGGAGGCGGTGGGGACACTGATCCTTCTACTGTTCTCACTTGGAATAGTGATGGCGCCAGCATGGAGACATCTGTGACCTGCAACCCCCTTGCCAGATGCTAGACTGCCAGTAGTTAACCAGAGAAGCGACCTTTTCAGTGACATCCTTGCCACCTATTCACTCCCCGCAGGAAGGCTTTTGGGAGTCAGAGCTGGGGATACAGAGGAAGGTGGGGCTCATCAGGGCAAAGTCAGCACACAAAACAAATTTGGAGGATTACGGGAAGGCTAAGGCACTCAACTCAAGTCAACAGAGGAGGTAAACATTCAAAGAATCTTTCCAACTTAATATGAGTTTTCAAGATCAAAGTTACATCCTAAGAGATATAACCCACTTTCCAGAAGAGCCTTCACCCACACGGAACTCATTCCTTTATATTTATTTGTAATACCTTACTTGTCCAAACCCCTTAAGACACTCTTTGCTATCCTTAATGTAGTGAGGTTGATCCTAGATCAGAATCTCTGGCAGAGCACCCTGGGAATCAACTTATCAGTTATCATCATTCCTAGCACTCTCCTTTTCCATGATTCCCTGCGTCTTTCATATGTTATTGCAACATGCATTCTTGCGAAGTATTTAAAATGTCACTGACATCACCAAGGAGCACTTCCATATGCACAGTGACACATGATGTGACATTCCTTGTTGTTAAAAGAAGAATTTTCTTGTTTTCCCCATTAGAATGTAAACTCCATAATGTCAGTGAGTCCTCAGTGCCTAGAACCGTGCCTGGCATGTAATAGGTGCTTAATACATATCTGTTGACCAAATGAACTAATGAATGAACATAGATCTATTTTCCACCATCTAAGAGCACAGAGCCTAAAAAGACGCCACACAGATGACCAAAAGCAGAAGGCTGACAGCGTTAGGCAGTAGAAAACTGGCCAAGTTTCATTTCGTAAGATGATGATTGATTCGATTACGATTGTTGTTCCATTTTGGGACCACGAGCAGGTGAGATGCTTCAAAGCCCTTCATGGGAACATGCATCCATACACGTGGTTTCTAAAGAAACACCATTCTACTCTTTAGTACATTATGTTATTGCTATGGAAACAGCGATATTTTAAAGAACACTGGAACTTTCCAAATACAGTATTTATTCTTCTTGTACTAGCAAAATAATGTGTTTCGCCTAAGAACTTGTTAGGTGCCCTGCAGCTAAATATAAAGAGACAGATTCTCATCATGTGTAAGTCTAGGGAAAAATTTGGACCACCAGCTTTTCGAGATACATTTTAAAATAAACTCTGCAAAACTCTAGACATAATTGGGGCCTTCAATGAAACACTTAATATGTTAGATTTGTTTTTGAGTTAGAAAAACTATTTATATTTGAACCCCAGAAACACCCTCTGCAGAGTTACAAGCTGGCATTGCCTTTGGACTTCCAGAAGACCAACTTTACTTCTTTCTTTTTCCTTACTTCATCCATACCTGCATCAGTGTTCAGCTGGCTATGTGGTCCTACCTTTCCTGTACAGATGTCACTTTTTTTTTTTTTTTTTTGACGGAGTCTCGCACTGTTGCCAGGCTGCAGTGCAGTGGCGTGATCTCGGCTCACTGCAACCTCCACCTCCCGGGTTCAAGCGATTCTCCTGCCTCAGCCTCCTGAGTAGCTGGGACTACAGGCACATGCCACCACACCTGGCTAATTTTTGTATTTTTAGTAGAGACGGGGTTTTACCATGTTGGCGCGGATGGTCTCCATCTCTTGACCTCGTGATCTGCCCGCCTCAGCCTCCCAAAGTGTTGGGATTACAGGCGTGAGCCACCACACCCGGCCCAGATGTTACATTTTAACCAAGAGGTTATGAGACGAAGCATGAACCCATACCTAGGCTTTGACAGCAAAAGAGAGAAGGGGTGCTAAATAGGATTAGATGAGTGTTATCAAAGTGCCACTGAATGCTAGTTCACATACATGGAAGTTCAGTATCATTAATAATATCCAGTCGTACAATTTTGCCTTCTAACGGATCTATTTTTAAAGCAAATCTAGATAGATGTATTTTTAAAATCTGCTGATAAGAAATTAGGAGCAATTTTTTAAGATGTGCATTCCCAGCATCGTAGTGATCATAATTTCTCCCCTCTATTATGTGCAAAATTGATAGCGTTTTAATGTTTGTTTTTAGTTTCAGTCATTCATGTGCCTCTTCTTCCCTAGCGATGGAAAGAACACAGACTTGAAGTCAGCGAGACCTAGGTTTGCCTTCTGCCTTTGTCGCGTGAGAGCTGTTTCCCTGGAGCAAATTTCCACCTCCTTCAACTTCACTCAGTTTCCATCTCACAGAGTTGCCCTGAGGACTAAATGAGAACACATATGAAGGACCTAAAACAGGTCTCCGTAAACATGAATTCTCTTCTTTTCCCTGAAATTATAAAATAATCATTGCATATATTTTTATTTTTGTCAGCCTGTAAAGTGCAAGGGTCTTTGAAACTTTTAGCAGTTGAAAGATTTTAGAATCATGTTTCCATGGACATAGTTCACTTTAACCAAACATTTCTCCTGATAGTAATTTAGCTCAGATAAGAGATAAATACTCATTTGACAAACTATATTGCTCACATTTTTATAATTTGTAATGATGTGTCATCTTCTAAGCAAGAGATCAAAGGACTTTACAAGTAAAAAATACTTGCAATCTGTAAGGATATCGTTAACTATTGTATTTAATTGATAGGTAAACTACCTTGCATATTCTGTCCACCTTCATGAATGGTGAATATGTGGTAAACATACCCCACTCTCCTCTTCTGCAACCTTACCATCTGTCACAAGTTGACCACAACACCGTTTCCTGTTGATCCCCCAAATTTTCAGTACAGTACTCCAAGCAGCCACCACGAAGCAGGAGTTGGTTTATTAGCTTAATTCTATCTATCTTCCTTGAGTTAGACTATTTTCCAAGTGCTGGCTACATTAAAGATGTATTTACATAATAGAACCCAAAGATTTATTTGCATACCTCTTTTCTATTGAGTTTTAATGTATTTACATAATAGAACCCAAAGGTTTATTTGCATACCTCTTTTCTATTGAGTTTTAGGATATCCTTGACAATTTACTTATTCAGCATTTTAAATTGGGCCAGGCACAATTAAATTCCCAATACATTAACCCCCAGAGAGAAATGATTTCCTGAAAATTCTTCCTCCCTCCTATTTGGAGAAAATAATATGCACCCAGTTCTTCAATAACTCTCTCCACTCCAACACTGGGCCCCGTCTTTCTACTTACCGTATTTTACCTTTGCTGCCATCTCCTTCTGCTTGCTCCATGACCTGGTTCCATGAAGTTTCTGCCTTCTGTCTCTATCTTTAGTGTTCCCTTCTCCTGATCTTCTTCCACTCAGATTTCATAGGAAATTACCATCCTGTCTGGCTCCTCCCTCGCCAGCACATGATTCCTGATGTTAGCTGACCCTCAGGGCTGCTCCGTAATTCTTCTACATAACCACAGTTGGTTCTGTTCTCCATCCACTTCATCAGAGCTTCTAAATCTTCTCAGCCTCCACCTCCTGGCTCCTTTGACTCAACAGATGCCAACCTGTCATAGAGAACCACGGGTGCATTAGGTATGGACTATCTCCGCTGCCCTGAGCTCTGCCTTTTCCTCTGCATCTACTCGTCTTGGCTTGGCATCGACTTCTTCCTTAACGAGGTCTCTGCCTCCCCTTGGCCCCTGTGTCCCTCATCTTATCCCGAACACTATGCCATTATTTTCCTACCTCTCGCCTAACACGCCTTTGAAATCTTTTCTTGCATGAATTCCATTGAGCCTAGAAATGAGACCAACAGAATTCCTCACAAAAATAAGCTAGCAAGCAAGCAATAACAAAACAGAAAAAAAAAATAGAACTTAACGCTGCCAAAATGCTTGGAGTTTCACATAAAAATGTGGGCTTCATCTCACCTCTATGTGCTTTCCATCTTGCTTGCTCTCCCTGGGGTAAAATTTTACCTATTTCTCTACATCCAAATACTGCCCACTCTTTTTTTTTTTTTTTTTTTTGACAGGGTCTTGCTCTGTTGCCCTGGCTGCAGTGCAGTGGTGCAGTCACAGCTCACTGCAGCCTTGACCTCCTGTGCTCAAGCGATCCTCCCACTTCAGCCTCCCAAAGTGCTGGGATTACAGGCATGAGCCACCACACCTAGTGTCTGCCCACGCTTTAAGACCCAAATCAAATTTATTTTCCTTCCCAACATCCATCCCCAAATGCAAATAGCTACCTGCTTCCCTAGACTTCAGTAGCAACCTATGCCTCTCTTACTGAACTCATCTCTTTTTTCTTCTTTGTATCGTAATTACCTGTACATCTGATCTCACAGCTACTGGAAGTTAAAATAAGTTCCTCAGAATGCCCAAAATCTTGATTATAGATAGTAGGTACTTACTTAGCAATGGCCACTTTAGAGAGGCGAGAAATCTGATGCATAAAAGCCTTAGCAGCATGCCTTAAATCACGAAGCTTGCAAGTGGCAAGGTTGCCACCAATTTTAGTGTTCTTTCAACTCCTTATACACAAAATGTTGCTTCAATCGGATCACAATTATACAATTTTTGTGCTCTGTAGCAAGTTTCTTTGAATATCTACCTTCTGAAGACTTTTCAGTTGATTTCATGTTGCACCCAATAGGAGCTAAATCATTGTTGAATGAAATCAGTAAGTGAACAAGTTTGGGATGGTGATATTCATAAAGCTTAAATTTGTTATTGGCAAAAAAAAAAAAAAAAAAAAAAATCAGAAGTGTTTGGAGAGTGGGAACATCGGGGAGGGGAACATCGCTCCCTGCCAGCAGCATACTCATGGGAGCCAAGTGTGCTGTTTGCTATGGACCCTGGGACTGCTGATAAACAGTTGTCCCTCAGCCCAACCACAAGGTTCCATTCTCTTTTGTTTTGCTACATTTCCATATTTAGGATTTTGACTATTTAACATATTTTTTTAAATTATAACATAAATGCCATTTCCCCTGAAATCTAGCTGTCAAATTCTGATTCTTAAGGTCGAAGATAAAAAAAATTATCAGTCACAAGGAAAATTATTAGATGATTTATTTCTGCCCCCAAATTTCACACCAAGGAAGCATCTACCGATGTTGAGCCAGGAGATCAACTCCAGATGATTAAAGAAAACTGCTCAAGGACATTTTATGAGCTACTTTTCATAAGGTCAGGTAGAATATAAATTCCAATATACGCACAGCTGGGGACAACCCTGCCAAAGAGAATTTGGGTGACTTTGTTGCTTTTTGTGTTATTTATAGTAATTGATGTTCACCTGGATCTAAGTTTTATTCTCTTTGGCAATGATAGGATTATGTAAAAATCCTATAGCACCACAGGTTTTCTTGGGAGATCAAAGTACAACCCGTGGGTAATAAGCAGTTTGCAAGTGCTGAGGAATGTACACTTTGTTATTGGATAGGACAATTTGTGATTCTGAATAGGGCCGGTGAAAACATTCACTTCAACCCAGAAGAAGATTCTATTATCTAAAGAATGTAAGAGCTTTATTTCACCTTTAACAAAAAAAAAAGAGGTTTAGTAGCAGATAACCACACTCCAACAAGAAAAGGACAGTGTAAGCCCTCAGCAGAATTTTTCAGTACTTGCTTCACTGAAAAGGTCTAAATAATCACGTAAAGGTAAACTGAAGGATATAAAGGAATGATTGAGTACATTTAGGTAGGGCAACTAATGCCTGGCTGTGTTTGTTTCTTATTCCTCACTGAAAAACAGGAGTTGTGTTTCATATCTGTGAGAAGGAGATATAAGACTCAATACAGAGATTAAAATACATCATAATTGCTTCAGTCAAATGAGCAGACTTTATATCTAAAAAGGACCTGTAAGTATAATTTAGGCAGTTTTGCATGGAAATGAAGTATCAGTTACAACTCCAGTTTCCAACTACCTTATACAAATTGCCTCCCAAAATGGATATTTTAATCTCTAATTTATTAAAAGATGAAATGTTGGAATGTTGGATAGATTGAAATCATTTGTCAGATCACGAAGTCCTCATAACATTTCTCAGCCTTAATAACACATCTGCTCTTAGAATGTGGTCTCTTGATAATAGCTGTCTGAAAGTGTCTGAATTTAGGGATTATTTGAGACAACAGATTTCCTTCTATTTGGAATTGAATGAGGCATCTGCTCCCTCACCGTTAGCTTTGTGTGATAGTCTCAAGGCATTCATAAAAGGGCAGATCATTTTGAACATTATAAGAGGGAAAAAAGACCTCTGTTGACAATATGAGATTCAGAAAGAGGAATTAAGAAACTTTAAGGGTTGTATTTTATGTTTAAAAATGTTATTCCATAGTCTGTTTTGCAATCTGGAGACAACATGGTAGCTAGAACTAGAGTAATGCAATCCTCCAAAACCAACCATTTAGAAAAAACTTTCATAGAACGCTGAGTAGAAACTCACAAAATTTTTATCTAATTTGATTCAGTACAACCAACAGAACTCAGTGGAAATGGACAACCGTGATCATTCCAAAGACCATATGCCAAATTAAGTGTCCAACTGCAAGACTAGACTAAACAGAATGAAAAACAATACATAAAAATTACCTTCTCCATTTCACTTGCAAGAGAAAATACTCCAGAAGAGGAAACCATAACAAAACCTTTCTGCAAGTTCAAGGATTAACTACAGATACAAAGAAATGCAGGTCAAGCACTCAAACATCTTTGAAGGAGCTTGACTGATAAGGAAGAAGCCAGGATCAGGCTTTTTTAATTTTGTAATTTTAGTTACAAACTTACCATTTACATTTGGGCAGATTCATTTCTACATGATCGTGTTCCCCTTTTATTTCCACACACCCACAAAAATATTCTTT
The DNA here is from genome assembly GCF_028878055.3 of Symphalangus syndactylus. NCBI lineage: Eukaryota > Metazoa > Chordata > Mammalia > Primates > Hylobatidae > Symphalangus > Symphalangus syndactylus. Next base: position 88,462,190 of record NC_072434.2, on the reverse strand, counting down.
ACATTTAGGAAAAAGTAAAAGGAAAATTTGCATGTTATCATCCTACAGATAGCTTCACAGATGGTATTAATAGATCCATAACAACGAGATAACATTTTTGCTTATCAAGCCGCACTCTTCCATGAATTAGCCCATATTACATGCACAAATACAAACATATACACAAATAATACATAGATTAATATAATGGCATTTTTACTACAGTAGATCCTCAGATTGTATAACTGTGTGAACACGAGTATAATCAAAAAACATAAAAATTGAGCCTTCCCTGAAAAAATACAGCTGTCGTATCACTGACCACATAGGACAACACACAGGCATTTTGGAATAACCAAAGGTGTTATGAGAAACACCTCCCCAATTGTCTTCTGTTTTTTCAGGGTGTCCTTACTGATCTTTCTGTTCCATTTGACACCACTGACTACCCTCCCTTTGGGAACCTTTTTGCCTTTGGACTTTCTGTGACACTATTATATCTTGGTATCTCTTGGACAATTCTTCCCTGAATGCAGATTCTTTTCCTCCCCAGAGGAGTTCTCAAAGTGCCGGGGTTGGAGGGTCAGAAAACATATCCTGTTTAGGTATGTGTGGGGCCTTTTCCAGTTGTCCCAGTGATTGGAGGGTGCTGCTGACATTTAATGGGTGGAGGAGGTGGGGAAAGGGGATAGGAGCAAGAACTTAAATTGTCCTGTGGGATATATGGAACAGTTCCATATGACAAACACGTGTTTTGCCAAAACATAAACAGCGCTACCCTCTTAAGAAACACTGAGTACGCAAACCAATTCTTGACCTCTCGTCTGTTATTTCTGAGCCCCTACTCTTGAGCTCTTTGCCTCAACTGGGGTCAAATCTCCCATGTACACACAAGGCCCCCAAATGTGGCTCTCCCACCTCTTCCTTCAGTGCTATTCCACGCCCTTCACTCATTTCAGTTACTGCCAAGATCTCGTGGGGAGTGGAGACTCATCTCCACCCAGAAGGTGGGTAGATGTCTAATATTCTTTGCTTTCTTCTTTCTCCTTTATCACCATATCGAAATGATTGGGTTCTGCACATTCTTTTTGTCTATAACTGCTTTTGGAAATGTTTATTTTCCATTCCCTACCCTTCAACCCTTCCTACACGCTGTTGCTATAGTTGTCCTTATGGGATACTCCCCACTGTTTTTGGTAATTCACTATGACAAATCTTGCCCATCAGTTCTCGTAGGTTGAGACTCAGGTTATGACTACTCATCCCACTCTTAATGACTTCCACGTCTCTTTCTCCATTTCACCTTTTATCTTTTCTTTTCTTTTCTTTTTTTTTTTTTTTTTTTTTTGAGACGGAGTCTTGCTCTGTCTCCCAGGGTGGAGTGCAGTGGTGCGATGCAACCTCCGCCTCCTGTGTTCAAGCAATTCTCCTGCCTCAGCCACCCGAGTAGCTGGGATTACAGGTGCCCGCCAACATGCCAAGCTAATTTTTGTATTTCTAGTAGAGACAGGGTTTCACCATGTTGCCCAGGATGGTCTCAAACTCCTGACCTCAAGATCCGCCAGCCTCAGCCTCCAAAAGTGCTGGGATTACAGGCGTGAGCCACTGCACTCGGCTCACCTTTTATCTTTTAACATCCCTTACCTAGATCTCTGTCCTAGCCAAGCTTCTCTGCCTAACAGAATTATGTGAGTTTTTCATTCTTCCATCAGTACCTTGATAACTATCTCTAACGCACTAGCCTCCTCTCCTCCATCTCCTCTCCCTCCTCACTTACAGGCGCCATGTGGAGCCATGACAGAGCCTGAGAAAAAAAGGGAAAAACCGGTAATATCAACCCTGTCTTTCTTCAACATTTTGACATGTTGTTCATTATTGATTTTTTGTATTAGTTGTGATTTTCAAAACTCTTGCGTTCAAATATGCTTAATTTGACTTCTGAGTTTTTTGGCACCGTTTTAAATTCGGCACCAGATGCAAATGCCTCCTTTGCCTCTCCCTCTTCCTAGTCCTGCACAGAAGTGCAGCTCCCTCGCCTCCCATTCTGCTCCTAAACGGCGTCTCTGATGAAGACATTCAGTGTTGACAGCCCCCTTGATCTGCAGTTTCAGCACTGATCTAATCCTTGTCTGCTGTCAAGTATCCTGGGGGTATACGTTGCCATGGGAGAGTTCTTGTCATCCACAGGGGTAGGGCATTTTGTCCCTCTCTGTACGATCAAGGTTCCCATGCTGTGCTTGCCACAGGGCTAAGTATCTCACCCTCCACTCAGTGGGTGCTTAATAAAGAAATCCACGTGCATCACAGAATACAAGAGCTGGACAGTGATTGAAACCTCAGGTAAGATATCAAGATGCAATAATGAGAATGTTGACCTTAAAGAACACAAGAGAAACAGAAGAGCCAAAAAAAATTAAAAAAAAAAACAACAACTCATTGATTTCACTATTATTTTGCTTTAAAAATGGTCTGTGAATAGGTTAGATGTCACTTGTCAAGAATCCTGGAAGGACAGAAATAGAAAAGTGAAATGGGCATTGGCACTGTTAGTGGGTTACGGTCTCTGGGAGGTGTCTAAGCACCCCCTGGGTCCTGCTGGGCCACAGCACATTTGTTACTTTACAACTGCCATTCCCAACTGCCGGGGGGACCCTCTCGGTTCAAACAGTCCATCTCTTTCACAGTGAAAAAGAGTCGAAACAGCTCCTCCTACCTCCGCACGAAAACACATGGCTATCAAATAACAAGGTTAAGTATTTCTGAAGCATGTGGCAGAATACATTAGTTTCATCTCACTGGAGAAAGAAGATGTACCATGTTTGAAGGCAGGCACATGGGAATCTGAGGGTTGGGCTTTAGGAACTGAACAGGATTTGGTGACACAGTTTTGAAAATGAGTAGAATCAGATATTCGGACTCTTGAACTTCATGCTTTGGAAACTTCTGTTCTCTGCCCCTCCCCCGACAGCATGTAAATAAGTTCTGATATTCAGAGACTGGGCAGCTGGGAATCTCGGTCAAACCTGCTACCTTTCTCCTCAGCATCCTTTATCTCTTTCCTCCTCACTCACTTTCCCTTCAGCGACTCCCCTCTCCTTTCCCACCCAAATCCCCTTTCTCACACCTAGATAACGGATGACAGCCCTAATGGTACCAGAGCAAAAATTCAGTAAGCTTGAGAGCGATAAATGACTCTTTGGTATGGCTGCCTTTCTCAATAGTTTCAATGTAGGATACTTTTTATGCAGAGCAGACACAGAAATTACACAGGACCTGTTTCAGACTCTTCTAAAATGCAGTAACTTTTCTTAAGATTTGATTATTTTGAACATTAGACAGGTGGCAAAAGAAATACAGGAACAGGAAAAGACAGATTGGTAAACATGAATTCCGTGCTATTACTCTGGGACACACTCAGGGTAACTACCCAGTTCCACTTGGGTTATTCAAAAGAGGCATTAGATTGTCCAGTTTTTGTAAAAGACAGCAGATTTAGGTGAGATTCCTCAGAGCTACGCAGGATGTTGGGGGGAGGGGAGGCTCTCCCTGGGTCTCTCCCCTCCCAGAAAGGCATCTCCCCTGAGCTATTAGCTCACTGGGTCTACTGGCATCTGCAGAACTTCTAGCACAAAAAATTTTAATTTACCGGACAAATAATAACCAGTAGCTGGTAAGCATTCTTGTATCATCAATATTTGAAAATCCAAAAAGGAAGACATTTGAAAATCGTTACATATCTGTCCAAACAATATTTTATGTTTTCTGACCTCTAAGTGACAACATTTCAAAAGACCAGTGTGAAGTGCGGATGTCAGTCTGGCAAGCTCGGATATTATAAGAAAACATGTGGAATGTGTTTTATGGAAACATACATAATATGTATATAGATTAAAAGGAAGGAGGAGCATACAACCCAAGGAGATTATAAGAGTTTCAGGAACATCAAAGAATAATACAAGGGAGTGTATTAGTTTCCTGTGGCTGCTGTAACAAACTACCCCCCTACCAGCTGGTGGCTTAAAACAACTGAAACTTATTTGCTCAGAGTTCTGGAGGCCAGAAGTCCAAAAATAAGTATGAGTGGGTTGAAATCAAGGTGTCGACAGCTGACGCACTCCCTCCACAGGCTGTAGGGGTGGACCTGTCCTTTGCCTCTTCTGATTTTGAGTGGCTACCACCATCCATTGTCTTATGGCTGCATGGTCCCAATCTGCCTCTGTGGTCACCTCGCCTCCTCCTCTTTCATCTGTATCAAATCTCCCTCTACCTCCCTCTTAGAAGAACACTTGTGATTACATTTAGGCCCCACCAGGACAATCTCCCCAGCTCAAGATTCTTAACTTAATCACATGTGCAGAGTCCCTTTTTCCATGTGAAGCAACATTTACAGGTCCCAGGGATTAGGACCTGAGAATTGTGTGGGCAATTATTCTGCCTACTAACTATAGGAGGCTCAGACACGGGATGACTTACCGGGCCACGTTCACAGAGGGAGGTGAGGAACAAAGGATAGTCTTCTTTCTTAGGGATGAAACAAATGGAGGTACTTAACCTCCACTTTGCTTCTAGTCTTTCCTAGAGGGAGAACGGTCTTCACATTTGAAATGGTTGAACTCATACCCTTGACAGACAGTTAAAGATCAAGTTGAGGTTGGGCACGGTGGCTCACACCTGTAATCCCAGCACTTTGGGAGGCTGAGGCTGGTGGATCACCTGGCACCAGGAGTTCCGGACCAGCCTGGCCAACACAGTGAGACCCTGTTTCTAATGAAAATACAAAAATTAGCCTAGACATGGTGGCAGGTGCCTGTAATCCCAGCTACAAAGGAGGCTGAGGTGGGAGGATTGGTTGAACCCAGGAGGCAGAGGTTGCAGTGAGCCAAGTTCGTGCCACTGCACTCCAACCTGGGTGACAGAGCAAGACTCTGTCTCAAAAAAAAAAAGAAAGAGAATTATTAAACAGAGATTGTGAATAATGTGAGAGCACATCAAGTTTAGAAAGGATCTCTAAAAAGGCTGGAATTTAGGCCCCCAAACCTGTTGTACAAGTATGTGAAACAAAATAAAAATGAAAACATAAAGCTTTGAGCCTACTTCAAGATTAATACAAGTCAGCATTATGCTCTAGCCAAAGGAAAATGTTGTCATTGCTGACTGTTCCAGTCATAGAAGTAGAGTGTCCTAATTATGGGAATAATAAAAATTGTGGCAAACATGTTAGAGTGGAGAGAACATGAGTCAAGTTGACCTTGGTGACATGAGCAAATTACTTATAATTTCTAAGGTTTTCTTTACTTACCTATACTACACATGCCTTCAAGGGTTAGTATGAGGAGTAAAATAAATAAAGAATTAAGGGTCTGGCACAGGGTGAGTATTAAATAATGTGAGTTCACTTCTTCCTTTCTCCTCCTTTCATTTCTACTGTAAAAGGCCAATAATGGATGAACAGTGAGTTAATTTAATTCTGGTCCCCATATTTTAAGGAATACAATGGCAAACTATGGGCACAGCCATGGGAAGGGTGCTAGATTGGTGAAGTGGCTAGAAACTACGTCTCATTGTGATAATAATATCTTATGTTTTCATAACATCTGACAATTTTCAGAGGGTTTGATTCCCCAAAACAATACTACCAGGTAAACAGACAAGTGTAAAAATGCCATCTTATGCATGAATCTGTAAATGACCAGAGCAATTAAGTGGCCGTCACATCGATCATCCGCAGCAATAGGACCCAAACGCAAGTTTACTGAGCCCTCGCCTAGCCGTTTCCTCTTTCTTACAAGCAGTGCTGGAGGGATTGGGAAATATTATTCTGGGGATGCCTAAGGGAAGATGTGATAACTCTCTTAATATATTAGCAGGATTATCCTGTAGTAAAGGGAATAGACTACTCCCTCCAACATACAGACCGGGATTCATCGGTGGAAATTACAGCCAGACCAACTTCGGCTCAACATCACGGGGAGCTTTGGAACCACTCGTGGTAAGCGGTAATAGACTCAGGTTGACTAGTGAGATACTCAGGAATGCAGAGAAGGGCTGCCTGCATCAGGGTATCAGTTACACTAGACTCATTCATTTATTCCAATGTTAAACACAGAATTATTGAGCAAAACACTATGCTGGGCATTGTAGGAAATGGAGAGATCATCAAGATGTTGTTTCCAACTATGCAGCTCACCTCAAATGCCCCCTACAACTTTAGAAATCATATGAGGGTTTGACATTTTTATTCAAACAGATTTTGAAGACATTTGGGAAAACACAATTGGCATCAACAGTGGAGACTTCAACAACTGACAGAATGATGCTCATACCCACCTAAATGCTGCTTTATTTTCCAATACCGAAAGGACACGTGGACAAGTGTGCATGGCCCTGGGAGCACTGTGTTCACCTTTCTAAGCTAGAAACCGACACCGTGACAGGGTGACGAGTGTTTTCTCTCTCTCCGTTCTCCTTCTGAGAGAAGTCATTCTGCTTATTCTTGTTCAGTCTAGAATGGTAGCTGTAATTTGGAAGGAGGTCAGGTCAGTATCTCTAATTCTGCCTGCCTTTGAAATTGTTAAAATGTAACCATGTGCTATTCTAAAGCGTTTCAATATTTGCATTTCTAATTCCTATAAATTATAAGCATTTATTTTATGAAACTTGGAAAGATCACTATTTGTCTCGAATTATACCAGTTTTGCCGGCATCACACCAGAACACAGAATTGTAGAACATATGAGATAGAAACCTGACACTCAGTTCTCTGCGATGTGTTAAACAGAGGAAGAAAAATAGTACTGCTGTATAAAAAGCTGGATAATCAGTCTCAAACCTCAAATTATAAGATTAAATCAATAAAGAAAACAATGGAAAGCATACACTCACATCAGAACTGCTGAAGAGAGTCTAAGGGGCGTGATGAAGAGTTGAGTAAGGCAATCAAAGCAAACATTCTTAAATTGCTGCCGAATGTATAATCTGGATTAAAAATGGATTTGCTCAAAACCATTGCTCATGTATATTTCTCTTAAAACAGCATGTTGAAGTATGTTTTGAGTGTTTGGAAATTATTGCTATTGTTTCTTTAAAAAAAAACAGACTAGCACTTAATGGCACATAGAGAATAATATTTTCAATGATTGAAACTAAAGAAGAAAGACAATAATAATCTTTTCCATCAAATGAGTTTTACAAGCTAGCCCTACTCGTCCACAAGCAATTTCCAGCCCACAAGATTTTCCCAGGCCTTCTCACATTTTTTTTTAGTTTCAAAATAATGATGCATCTGGTGACAGCATGCCATCAGAGCCTGAAGAAATCACCAAAAACAGCTCCCTGGATCAGAGTTCCAAATTTTATCAAAATTCTTACTTCCCACAGACTGATTTATCACTGATATGATCTCCCCAAGCCCCTGTCTCTCCCAAAGAATGCAGACCTATGATGAATCACTAATTAAAATAGACCTCAAATTCCTCATTCAACTGCTGCATACATAGAGATTTCTTCTTTGATTAATGATTACTTTAAGAAGTAAAGATTTAAAACCTTAATTGTTTCCAAAAATTATTATTTCATTTCTTTACCACTTAAAATAGAAGTGAACTACAACTTTAAGGGCTTGTGAATGATTAAAAAATTTGCTTCCGGCTGGGCGCAGTGGCTCACGCCTGTAACCCCAGCACTTTGGGAGGCCAAGGCGGGCAGATCAACTGAGGTCAGGAGTTCGAGACCAGCCTGGCCAATATGGTGAAACCCTGCCTCTACTAAAAATACAAAAATTAGCTGGGTGTGGTGTCATGAACCTGTAATCCCAGCTGCTCAGGAGACTGGGGCAGGAGACTCTCTTGAACTTGGGAGGCAGAGGTTGCAGTGAATCGAGATTGTGCCACTGCACTCCAGCCTGGGCGACAAAGCTAGACTTCATCTAAAAAATAGAAAAAATAAAAAAAAAACAAACAAAAAAAATTGCATTATCTATAGGAGCTACAAAAACAAAAAAGGGTGATTTTTTTTTCTCTTTTCAATGGCTTTACAGGATAGAGTCTTGCACCTCCGGAATAGGAAAAAAACTGTTATAATTGTATTTAATTAACAAATACGAAATTAAGATACAATCCTCTTACTTGATTCATGCCCTTCCTTCCAGCACTCATTTCTCATCTAAACTGTAATCTTGAGGTTAAAAATAATGGAATCTCACCCAGTTTTGACTCCCAGTCTTCTTTCTGAGTCTGCAAATATTTGGCTATCATGGTCTCAAATGACTTATTGCTAGAAGAATGTAATGCCAGAAGACTATTTAGAATTGTAATGGTTACAGAATCCTAGAGGGAAGGAATTCTACATCCTCCCTGTGGGTCTTCACTTCTGTTCAAAGGAAAATCTGTCCTATGTTTTAAAGGGCTCCAGCGAAACAGGTTCTGTCATTTTCCTTGAAGACACATTCCTGTGTCTCACAACTACCTATATGGGAAAATATTTTATGTATTTAAACTAAATCCTTCATATTCCAGAAGACATCCATTTATTTCCCTCCTTGGGAATGTTGAAGAATAGTCTGTTACTGTCTTCTGCCTAACAGTCCTGGGCCCTGGAAAGCGGGAATCACCTTGCCCTGCCTCTCTCCTTCATGTCGTTTAATCTTCCCCCGCTGTCCTGAGCAAATACTCCCATTACAGGTGATTTGCTTCAAAATCTGTATTCCATGATTGCCTACTTTAAGAAATCTGAACTAAGTATCTTAATGTTTAGCACAGCAATCCTCTTTTAGGTGTTGGGCCTGGGCCTGTTTTCTCACTGTGGCTTCAGTAGCTGTACCATCATGAGCAAGTTGCTTACTAAAGTCAAAATAATAACGCATTCCACAGAAGTTAGTTGTGAAAACTCAGGGAGATAATGCACAGAAAATGCTTAGTTCATTGGCTGGCACACAGTAAGTCTTTAATAAATGTTAGTTTAATTTTACATCAGTAACTTATCTGGTTGGTTATCAAATCCATAGACTTAGATGTTGGGCTGTTATAAACTTGGGGAATTATCATGGGCTGGAAAGTTGTATGTACCTTTAAAACTCTTGTGATATCTAAGTTAAGATTTAACATTGGTTGACACCAAGCTTGACTCTTTTTGGTACCTGAATCACTTCCTAATAACGTGATGAACACCAACAGAACCCTAGTACCTTGGAAAGGTGTAAGTGGACAGAGGTTAAAAAGATCCAAGAAATGTCTCATTCGTGATTAATTTTACTTACAGATTTGGGCTTTCTAGGGTAAGTCTTTGCAAATGTTTGTCTCGTTTATTGCTAAATATTAACATTTTCTTTAACCCATCTGGAGGAGGGTAAGAGTTAACAGCATCCCTGACCAAATCCCGAAGAGACTATTAGGATGTAGTCCAAAACACAAGATTCAAAGAAAGAGTTGATAGGGTAAGAGTGTGGTTACAGTGAGACGGTGTTCAGGAAGCAGGTGAGATTCACTGCTGTGAGCAGCCTCACTTTGAACTGGGTCCTAATTTGGGCAGGGAGCTCAGAAAAATGAGCTGATTAAGAGATGCAAGAAGGGAGAGTTTCAGGAACACAATCACAGGCATCCTATGTGTTGGGGACAGCTTGGCTTACACCCACATCTCAGAGAGGGCTTTGCTCAAAGAAGGTGTGCTATTGTGTGCTGAACTGGGAATGGGGAAAACATTGGCCTAAATTACACTTGTACTTTCCAAAGCGTTAGCCATCAAGTGATATTTTTATAAGACTCTCTAGGGTACTTCACATAGTTGAAGCACAGTACATTGAGTGTGCTAGGAAAGCACCTTAGTTCCCCATAGTGTTGAAGTTTCTGCACCCTCTAAGTTCAGTGGTACTAAAGAAGCCTGTCCCGACACAGGGACCATGAATCTTGTTCATATGTGCACAAATGTGGCTAAGAGCAATCAACCATGCCCAACTGCCTTTCCTTACTTCCCCCCTCCCTCCCTCCTCTTTTCTCTCCTTTCCTCATGCAAATATCAAGCAGTTTTGCTCATTCTTTAGTTCTGGATCCTCTACAGACTTTCAAGTATATCTGAAATGCATCCCAGTGATGAAAATCTTAACAGCACAAAATACTTAACATGGGATATTTATTGAGATCAGATGAAAAGGATGTTTTTAAATTTTATTTTTAAAATAGTATAAGATGTATGTACACAAGGCTATAATAGATAAGTAGAAAGAATGATGGGTTGATCTAACTGTAGCTATAGAATCAGAAAGAAAATATTTCTTTTCTAGAGTGATTTCTCAGAATAAGCCTTATACTTTGCAGTATTCATCAATAACGCAGACAAAATTAGGAGGTTGATCATTTTTTTCAATCTATTGCCTCTCACTATATAGGCATTGCCAGAAAAGGAAGAATGTTGGTTCAAACTTTCAAGAAAAAAAAAAACCTATTTCTGAAGGGAAGTTGTACTTTAAATGATTATTAGATGTTCTTTCTAGCAAAACCTTGGCAAACAGGATAAAATTTGTGATTTGCAGGTAAAATACCAAGAGGGTAGAAGCCTGAATTGCCTACTCACTGGCATCAAATCCTCATTTTGATGAAAGGCTCCTTTCAGTCTCAGGGTCTCATTTCCTAGACTCAGAGAGTGTCAGAGCTGGAGGGACCTTGGATGGTCACTAGTCTCAACCTCTAGTTTTACGCTGGGGACCTAGGACCCCCAAGAGAGATAAGTGACTTGTACAAGATCCCCAGTTAGTATTATAATTAGCAGAGCCAGGATTGGAAGGATGCTCTCCTGAGTCCAAGTTGAATGCTTTTTCCGCTACAACATTGCATCTTCTCTGGACAGAAATGGAACCTGCATCAGAAGAAGTCTCCTGAGAGATGCCATGTGGGTTTTTTTTAAAGTGTGATGCATTTTTTAAGCCACTTTGAGAAAAATGCTGCCAAACTCTTCTCTAGGGAGTAGAGCCTCTATAAGGGGAGGAGGAGATCACAATGAATAATCATTCCTTTAACACCTAGACTGCATCCCAAAGGCCACAACCACCCTGGGGAAGATGATCAGATGTAGAGCATCTGAACTGGGTGAGGGAGAAAAAGACAGAGAAAAGTGGAGGAACTTAGCAGTCAAGGGATATTGGGGTAGAATTGAAAAGTGAGCAAGACTAGAGAATGGAAGAGGTATAGGTAGAAGAGAGGCTCAGATCTTCTCTATCTGTTAGAAATATAACATTTTCTTTATACATATGAAACGTTTTGTTATAGCCAATGAGATCCCAATAAAGAACTAGATAGATGCCTTTTGGCTATGCTAGGGTATTGGGAATCCAGTATCTTTTTATGTGTGTGTGCTTTTTAAATTCACTAAACCGTTGGGGAGTAGGAGACAGTCTGGGAGGATACAGGAGTCAGGATAAGGGTCAGATGAACAGAAAAGCATCAAGAAATGAACAGAATTGAAACATAATGATGGGGTGGGACCAGTGCAACGTGCTTTGTGCCCAGCTCAGTGGTGAAATGTTGATCAATTTCCCTAAGACTGATAAATTCTGAGGATTTCTCCCTTTGTTTTAGAATAATTTCAATTAGGTTTCCTTTGGTTTACAAAAAATAATGGTAGTTTTAAATTAATCTAAGCCTACAGAATGAGTCTAGGTATGCTAAACTTGGTATATCAAAGTTCCCCCATAAGACTTTTAGAAATCATTGTATTTTCCAGATAGTATTAATTATTACAATATCTAGCATATTTCTATACCTGCAGTAGGTGCTGTATAGAAAAACTGCTTTAGGAGCCACCCAAATGTTTGTTAATGAACTTAAGATAGTACATGTGTAATACCAGGTTACTGCTATGCGCATATTCAAGAAGCATTTTTTCCTGTGTTTTCTTCTCTGAACACAGTCTCGGAATATAAGAAATCTGATGAGATCTCACATCTAATTGATTTGTTTTTCTTTCTTTTCCCACCAATGTTGAAAAGGATCTTTTCAGCTATTCCCAGGAATCATGTGGCTTGATACTTCTTAAATTTTCCTCTGCACTACCTGAGCACAAAACAACGCAATGATGGGCAAGAACACGTTCTTTCTTTGAATGAAATTCACATTTATTCTGAGAGCAAGACTTCAGGGGTTTGTCTGTGACCCTAACGATGAATCCAAAGACTGTGCAAAGAGAAAATAAAAGACAGGTCTTGCTTCAGGGCCTGTCTTACATTCTTGAATGCAGACCATCTGGGTCCCTCCACAGAGAACTGCCTGCTGCCTCTCGCCGAGAAGAGAGCTCCAGCAACCACAGGCGCCTGCAGGTTCCTCAGACTTCCAGAGTGTTCCAGGGAAGGGCTTGCTGCTGACGTGTTGCTGCAAGAGCAGTCCTGAGTTTCAACTACATTTTCAGTTATGACTTCTTCAAAAGAGAGCATCTGAAAAACACAAGATCATTTCTGCTCACATGAAAACACATTCAACAGAGAAAAAAGAAAATCTCTGTCCAGAGAAGTGCTGAATTTCCATCCTACATTTGGACAAACCCATTAACACTGCAGGTGGCTTGCGAGGATTAAACCCCCAGGCTGAGACAGGCATACCACTGAGATTTTAAAAGTTACCACATCGCAGCCGGGCACGGTGGCTCACGCCTGTAATCCCAGCACTTTGGGAGGCCGAGGCGGGCGGATCATGAGGTCAGGAGATCAAGACCATCCTGGCTAACACGGTGAAACCCGGTCTCTACTAAAAATACAAAAAATTACCCGGGCGTGGTGGCGGGCGCCTGTGGTCCCAGCTACTCGGGAGGCTGAGGCAGGAGAATGACATGAACCTGGGAGGCAGGGCTTGCAGTGAGCCGAGATTGCGCCACTGCACTCCAGCCTGGGTGACAGAGCGAGACTCCGTCTCAAAAAAAAAAAACAAAAAGTTACCACATCTTCTCACACTGAGGACTTTTCTAGGAAAAAAAAAAATGCGAAGGGGGCATCATATTTCATCCAGAAGAAATACGATTCTAGGCAAACATTTTTTGGTTTAAAATTCACCTGTGATAAATTTTACTGTGTTTCTTTTATTTCTAGTATGTAGTTTTGAATAGAAAATTTATCATTTTCAAATATGGCTTTTAAAACAATCGTAACAGGTACTGTCACATTATTATTATTATTATTCAAATTTCAGGAACTGTACTTCTGTAATGTTTATTTGGAGTAGCTTAAATGTGTACCATCCTTGAAAAGACTGCTATGTTTTGTTATCCATTTGAATTAAAGTGCTTAGAATTCAGTATCAACAGCAGCAAATGACCTTTTTAAATACACCTAATTTACTGAGTCCATTAGGTTTATGATAATAAATAAAACCTCTGCAATGCTTCATAATAACAATAATGCCTTTCAAATGATTCTGCACTTAACGGCCAATTTCAGAGCATTAAATGTTGTTAACAATCAATTTAGTGGGTATTATTGTGCTTCAGTTTATAAATATCAAATTATAGGTCGTAGTGTTACCTTTGCAGGCCAGTTGCGCATTTATATCGATGTCCTGTAGAATAATTGCCAGACATTTTATCATGCTGTTTTTTGAAAAAGTCTGATTCACGGCAGGTTCCTAGGCTTCTGCACTGACACTTTTCCCTAACTTTTTCCCCCTCAGGATCAGGTAATTAAAAGGGTATTGATGCAAAGGGAAGCCGAGCACCACATGGCTTGGCAAAGTGTTTCCATAAAGTTCTGTCCTGTAGCTGTGGATACAAACTCAAGCTGGTCACGTGCAGACTCCAGCATGTGGAGCCCACTACCCCTCGGCACAGCCAAATGTTTCAGCAGCTGCCCTTTTGTCCTGTTTCTTAAATAAACAAAGAACAGATACAAATTAATGACCTAAATTTATGGCAAAACACACTGCCTTCCCAGAGCAAATAGCCTTAAAAGAACAGATGCTAAAATAACATTTCTTACCCACAGACCCCCAGAGAAGATACTTCTGTAAGCACGTTAGTTTATATTCTATAGAAACTAATAATTGTAGAAATGTAATCGGATTGTGCAATGTCACGCTTAGGCCGACTTCACAAGCTTCCTGGCGTGGGCAGACGGTACTCATGGTTTGTTCCACGATCCGCTGCCCCATTCTGCTCCGGGATCTTAATCACTTTATTTCACCTTTGCATTTTATTTGGCTTTTTTGCCCTTGCAAGATCAAAAGATCATGTTTCTAGGATGTTAAATCATACCTAATAATTGGAGTTGATTGACGTGATCGCTACTATGATTTCTAGAGAATGTCAGGAGTGTCAGGAGATCTTCTTTGTTTTGCTCTGAACCGCAGGACAGAATTGTAGAGAAATGGGGCTGTTCCTGTCTGACTCAGTTCAAAATTTGCTTTCTGCTTTTTTTTGTCCTGGTTTTTGTTTTAGCCAACGCCAACTACACATAACAAAAAGCTGATGGAAACAATGAGAACCTCGCTGCCGACTCTGCATCCAGAGTCTTAGCAGTAGCTTCTTCATTTACGGCACATGGGGATGAAGCTAGGTCACCTCCAGGCAGGCATTATAATGAAAAGGTACAGTATGTTCATTGGCCACACGTTGCGCATTCTCTTTATCCCACACTGTACAATATTTCCCATCTTATTCAATAATTTAATATACATTTTCTTGTCAAGCTTCTTGGCAGCAGGCTATGCGGCTTGCAAGATGGACTGAGAATGCCACAGGTGGGCTGATTAGCGGGTGGCATTTCTGAATTCTAACAAGCTGTTAGCATTATGTCTGTTTGCTTTAGGTACAGATGTGAAATGATTTGACAGTAGATTTCAAAAGTGTGTGAGTACATTTTTGTATGTCAAACTATGGAAATACAGGGTTTTAAAAATTTCACACATTGATGGTATGTATTGTATTTATTAATTTCAGAAAGTATATGCCACTGACATGGCATAAAAGTTAAAAAGCAGTCTCCGTAATGTATAAAATGAACAGATTGAATAAACATCCCATTCCCAGTTAATCAGAAAGTCTTATCTCATGCTTCAGAAAAAAGTCAGAGGTTGGAATAGCTCAGCCAGAAAATAAGAGTCTTTGGAAAGTTTGTTTTAATTGGTTTTATAGTATGATGGTGATTAAAAAAAAAAAGACAGAAAGAGAAAAGAAGCAAAAGGGAAAATCAACCACTACACACAACAAATGGCAAGTGGAATATTTGCCGGTCACATTAAGTGACATCTGCCCTTGTCTAAAATTTCAAAGGTGATTTCAGGATGGATAAAGGAAAGTCTGCCTAACATACAAAAAGGAAATTTAAAATAGATCTTAGAAATTTAAATTTCGGTATATGCCAAAGCTACACTGCAGACGTGAAAACTGAGAGACACCCAGAAGTTAGAGAGCGAACTGGCTGGCATCTAAAGGTCATTCCAGGTAACTCAGGGGAAGAAGGCCTTTCTTTCTGAGGATGGCTCAGCCATGAAGCAGGAGGGATTCAAAGGGGAATATTCGTGCTCAGGCTTACAGGGACAATTCTGCTTTGAGGCTATGGCAGAAGATTTGGATGGCTCCGTGGTATTCCAATGCGTTCTGTTCCCCAGCCCTTGAGGAATCCATCATCACAAAATCCATCCCCGCCTCTACCTATGGCAGAGCCTCCCAGTAGCTGTAGATAGGAGGATGCCTCGGTCCTTCTTTAGGAGGATCTGAGAAATCCCTCAATCACATTGTAACGGGTCAGAAGGAAGACGTGAGCATAGCAGACACCAAAGTTAACCCCACCGCATACCCAGGAGGTTCTGGATGGGCAGCAGGGAGTGTCCTGCATACCCAGGAAGCTCTGGGTGGGCAGCACGGATCCCCCAAAGGAACATAGGCAACATGGGTCAGAATTATGTTGCCATGAGGCACAAGAGCTGGGGGCTTCAGGATGGAAGTGCCAGGCAGTGCATCGTCGTCAGGTGTAAGGAGTCATCACAGCCAGTACCAGGCAACATGAAAGAGGCTCAGATTTTTGTCTCCATCATTACTGTGGACTGTAAGAGGGTGAAATGATCCTAAAGTATAGCTAATACAGCACTCTGAATTTACAGATGAAAACCACGGCTTAGAGAGGGAACGTGTCAAATCACTTTACAAGCAGGGCTGCATTTGTTCATCGCAGCAGTGCTGTGAGGTGAACGGAGAAAGCATGCTTCCCAGGTGAGTAAATAGACTTGGGGTGAGCCGTTGGCTCACGGTCACACAGCTGGGCTTCTAAAGTCTGAGTCCACTGCTGCAAAATGGTCACTAAAGTATCTTCTTAATAATCACATTCATCTGACAAATATGTCCTGGGCATTGACTTTGTGTCGGGCACTGTTCTAGGTACCAAGAATGAGCAGGGAATAACCTAGACAAAATTCCTGCCCATGGGGCTTCTGCCTGCTGGTGGGAGAGATCAACAATAAATAAAATGAGTGTCTTTTGCATAATAGTTAAGAAGGTGAAAGGGTTAGGGAGAAAAATGAAGCAGCCATGGGTGAGTCAGAGCATGGAGGGTTGGGATGACTGTGGTCAGAGAAGACCTCCCTGGAGGGAGAGAAGCAGTGAGCCACTTGGAGATTGATCAGGGACTGGCATTCCAGCCAGAGGGAACCAGTGCAAAGTCCTGAGGCAGGAGCAGCTTTGCAAGATCAAGGCACAGTGAGTCAGCGTGGCTGGGACAGCCAAAGCTGGGGGACAGTCACTGGGCAGCAGTCACAAGGCAGCCTGCGCAAGGTGACAAGTGGGGTGTGGGGCCTTGAGGCCATTGTAGAGACAAAAAGCATTTCCAAAGGTCATCAAGGGACTCTCATTAGTGTAAAAATACTATATATATATATTTGGTTTTTAAGAGACAGGGTCTCACTATGTTGCCCAGGCTGGAGCACAGTGCCTAGTCACAGTCACAGCCCCACTGGAGATCAGCACAAGAGTTTTGACTAGCTGCATGCATTTCCCATCTGGGCTGGTTCACCCTCCTTAGGCAGCCTGTGGTCCCTGCTCCAGGGAGGTCACCATAATGATGCTGAACTTAGCGCAGACTCCCCATGGGCCAACCGCACTTACAGCCCAGAGCTCCTGGCCTCAGGTGATGCTTCTGCTTCAGCCTTTCTGAGTAGCTGGGACTACAGGTGGGGGTCCCTAAGTGTCTTATATTCTTTATCCTTTTTTTTGAGATGGAGTCTCACTCTGTTGCTCAGGCTGGAGCTCAGTGGTACGATCTCAGCTCACTGCAACCTCCGCCTGCCTGGTTCAAGCGATTCTCTTCCCTCAGTCTCCCACGTAGCTGGAATTACAGGGGTGCACCACCACACCCAGCTAATTTTTGTATTTTTAGTAGAGACAGGGTTTCGCTATGTTGGCCAGGCTGGTCTCGAACTCCTGACTTCAAATGATCCGCCCACCTCAGCCTCCCAAAGTGCTGGGATGACAGGCATGAGCCACCGTGCCCTGCCCTAAATGCCTTATGTTCTTTTGCAGCACAGCAGTCCACATTCCACGAGACAGACTTCCGGGTCAGCTTTTGGAACCCAACTCATTTAAAAATGGGAGCCTTCCTTTCAATATAAAATAGTTCAGAAATCTCACTGTCCCGTCTTGGGGGTCAAGCACTGTCAAGCACTTTACACACACAATTGGAACATTCTCTTGTTCGAAATGGCCCTTATAACTTCCGTCACGGTTTTCCTCAGTGTATCATGGCCTCCTCCTGTTGCCACATAAAATTGTCTTTCTCAGACATCTCCAACCGTTTCAACAAGCAACAATTAAAAATAATCGTCATCTTAGCTCCTAGATCTTAGAGACTATTTTTCCTGTCTTTTTGAAAAAAATTAGTTTTTCTCATAATAGGCCTTTGGCTAAAAAGATATTCCACAACCTCAACTATGATAGTTATAAGAAAAGAGGTATAATATGGAACCCACAGGGAAACCCTTCCTGACTCACCTCAACCTGAGGATCTGTGTCATCTCCTCTTAGCCTGGGAGTATTGCAGGCTGGTGTATTGCAGGGGCTTCATCAAAATCTGTTGACTGTTAAAAGGCACTTCCATCAGAAAAAGAAAGTGGCCACATAGCATAAGAAAACTAATTTGAATTTTGCCTTCTCAATACTATTGGAATGTGGGTTATTTCCTCCTCCATCACACAACCTACTTCTAGAAATAGCATGTGCAAGAGGAAGGTGACTCCACCCTCAGAGGGCTTGCAGCTAACTCCTGGGTCAGCATCTTGGGATGGGGTTTATACACAGACCATCCCCTGGGTGTTATTCCTGGGTGGGGGGCTTTGATGTATCCCATCATCCAGGGGTGCCTAGGGAGAAGTCAGCGTCCACAAGCACGGCCTGACCTCTTGCGTTTGTGCAGCTGCTGCAGGTTGTTTGGGCTTCCCTGCTGCAGGCCAGCTGCCTCACGCTGCCATCGCGTGCCTGCCATCACTCACCCTCATGGTCAGTCCCCAGGACCCAGCCGGCTTTTCTGAGGACTTGAAGCTTCCTCCTCCCCAACCCCGACCTCACCACACACACTACCTTAAAAAAGCTCAAGTCATAAAATAGATACCAGTCGACATTTATTTTCAGCACAAGGCAAAAAAAAAAAAAAAAAAAAAAAAAAAAAAAAAAAAAAGCTCTCCTTTAAAAACCAACACCAATATTTTTAAAGAACCTTTCTTTATTGCAACGTGCCATCCCTGTGCAGAAGGAGAATGCTGCTGGTTTGTCATGTGGAGGACCAGCTCTTGAGTGATGCGTTTGGAGAGATGATGGATTTGCGCTGATCCATCCGCACTCCCAGCTTGCCTGGTCCCCCCTGTGACCAATGGCAGGCATTTGCGAGACAGCTGGCGGGGTGAGGGGTGCAGGCGGAGACTGTGCTACGGGCTCACTGGCCTCTGCACGGATCAAAGACTCGTTAGCATCCCGCTCTCACCAAATCAACTTATTGGCTCAGGCAATCTGTATTGCTTTAAATCTTCAGACAGCTATGAAATGTATTTGTCAACTAAGCAGGGTTAGGATTTGGTTTTTGACAGTTCCCATCCGAAGACAAAAAAAGTACACATCCCCAAAGCTGCACCTATTGCATATGCTGTCACTGTAGGGTGGGTTTTTTTTGGCAAACACAAATTAAAAATTATTTCTCAAACTACTAAAATAGGACAAATAGGCCACAAGAAAACGAAGAAAATATCTCATCTGGAAGATCTGGTGGCAAACCACTCAAAATGTTTCTGAATGGCTTTTGATGTCTCCAGAATTTCCTGAAAGATTTATAAGATTGTAGCATTTACACTGTGGCGGTGCGTGTTTTCTAGTCTGTTGAATATTATTGTTTATGCGACTCAATGGATGAAATGAAAGTTGAGGACTCAAAAGACATTTCATTTTAATTTAGATTCTACCACTGAGCGACTCCTGACTAATGGCAAGTTATTCTCCTCCTCTGTCTCCTAAATTTGCTGGGCACAAAATGGCAATTGCAAGAGTCCATTATTTGCCCTTTGGGTAAACTGTGGAAAGAAGATTTTTTTTTAAATGGAAAGGACTGTTTATGCAATAGGAAGGTCTAGCTACTGGATACTGAGAATTGCTTTTCTGCATAAGGGAAAATGTACTGCGGATGTGAACGTTACATTTGGGCTATGTACGTTTGCCCATTCTGACGATTCTCTGTGTAGGCTGTCCAGTCTGCTGGAAATAGCAGAGGCACCAATCTTTCTGCTGTTCATTTTCCTTTTAAGAATCCTCCAGTTCCCATTACGTTATTGCCTGGAAGGAAAGGGAGGCAGCAGCCTGTTTTCCAGTTGGAGCCTGGTGCGATCTGTGTGGTTCCTGGGTACTGAGAGAGAGCTCAGGGAAGATGCAGGCTTTGTGACTCTCACCCTCCAGCGAGGCTGCAGAGGCACTGGCACCTCAGTGAAGGCCGCCAGGGCTGTGACCTCCTGTGACTCCGGTCTACCTGTCCAATTCACTGAGATGTTAACCCTGGGACAGCCAGCCTCTTGGTTCGGTGGTGTCAAATATAGACATGGGGGAGGAGAGAAGAAGAGCAGTCATTTAGTTAGAGCCCAAAAGGAAATCATGAAAACTATATAAACATCTTTTTTTTTAAGGCTTAAAAAAGCCTCACGTTGCATGGAGCAAGCAGGAAACAGCTGTTGAGTGGAGGGGGTAATGGATGGCGGGTCTGGTGAGCAGCGCGGAGGAGATGGCTCTGTGGTCCTGGGCAGGGGTGAGGATGCTCCTGCCAGGGAAGGGAGTGCGTCAGGGCAATCAATCAAGTCAGGAATTTCAACCATCGGGTCTGCAGTGAGGATTTGCTTCCCAGTGGGTTGCATTTTCTCACTCATAATTCTCTTCAGTGGAAAAGAGAAAGGAAAGGGGGAAACTTTAGGATCATTTGTATTATGAGGGGATCAGATTGAATAAAAACGCTTCCCATTTTAAAGCTGACCTGTCATGAAGGACCTTGTGTCTTTTCCTCTTTGCTAAGCATGTAATTAGGCACTTGAATTCCTAACCACAATACAGAGGTTAGATAATGGGTGTACAGTTGCTTATAGGATTTAAGGTTGACTTTAAAATCGGAGATGCCTGCTCTGTGAGTCCTTAGACGTTTTCTGAGCCTGAATGTTTCAGATTTTCCATCCTGGCATTTCTGCCCTCTTATGCAGTGACTCCCTGTATGGTATTTTATACAAATTAAATAGTAGGTTGACAGGCATATTAGCATTTTTAATAGTTTAAATTATTTCACTTGAGTATCTACAAATTAGATTTTTCAGATGTTTTGCTGTGTATTCTTACTTACTCATACAAGGTTAAATTTCTATTAGACTAATAAGGCAGTGCATTTCTTAAATGATATTAATAAAATACGTGTAAGGAGTTTTAGCTTAAAAATGTGCCTTCAAATCCAGATTGAGCATGATGCTAGTGTTGGGTTGGGTTTTTTTTTTAAATCCTATACATTTTACTAAAAATAGTTTACCAAAAGAAAAGCCTGCTTTAATTTAATTGTGCTTTAAAAAATCCCATCATCTTCCAGGAATTAGTTACAGTATCGTTAGAATTTGAAACTATAGTCAGCAAAAGAAGAACCCCACATAGAAGAAATTGTATGATCAGGATGCAGAAACCCATGCACGTACTGGTCTTTTCACCTTCATTTCCTGTGCTGGGTATTTCATGGTTAATGGTGAAAGGAAGGGATTTGGAGACAACCTGGTGCCCTGCTAGGTGGAGGGAGGCTTTGCTGGGCGCCATGGGATGACAGCATCCTCTTGACGCTGATACAGAGAGAAGGGTCATCACCATGCCAGGACAGTGACAGCAGGGGCAGCTGCCACCCCCACTGGCACATGCCGCTTGACTCAGTGCCTAAAGATAACAAAACTAGAGCCATAGGAAAACAGAAGAATTCCATTAGCAGGAGCATTCATCCTCGGGGAGAGGTGAGCAGGCTTCAACCTGCCAAAGTTCCATGAGTAATGAACGGTCCCGGAAAAATCCTGGATTCCACCGTTTTCCACTGCCCTACGGGGTTTTCTATGCCTATCGGCAAGTTTAAATGTATGCTTCTCTGTTGCCTTCCCGACTGCCATGCTGAATTGGCAGCTTGGAAAGCCAAACCTCCTCTTTCCTGGAGGGGCTACTTTCCTCAGTGGGAAGAACGGCGTTAAACATTTAGGATAGAAGAGGAGAGAAAACTGGGAAAGGAGTAATGTAAACGAAGGCAGCAGGGATGCAAAGGAAGGAAAGTTTAAAACATTGGAGTTGGGCTAGTGCAGAGCAAGAGGGTGGTCAATAGGCAATGAGAATAGTACCTGCCTTCTCCAGTAGAGATCCGGGGTTTATTCCGAAAATATTTTAAAAATGGAAACCCAGAAGTACGAAGAAAAAAAAATCATCCAAGCAGAGAAAAGAGGCACTATGGCAGTGAGACAAAAATCTGAGGTGCACAAAAGTCAGAACGTTTGCAGTGCAGCAGGGAAACACCATAACAGGAAGGGGAACCTAGATATCTACATGTTACAGACCTGAAAGTCCAGGGACAATAAGAAAAGCCATCAAAAGACATTTAAATCTTAATTAATCTAAATTGTTCACAATATTATCTCCAGGCTACCTGAACTTCTGGATAATTCCAGGTGTACCTGGAAACTCCTGACTGTCCTGGTAAGTACAGAGGACTGAATATAGTTAACTCTTTCCTTAAAGACTGAGGAAGTCTCCTTGATGTCAAGTCATCGTGAACTTCAATTCTTAGTTTTGCTGGAGGCCTGTTTTCTCAACTGAGCGCAGTGTTGAAGAGCGTGGATTCTGGAGTGAACCTGAATGCAAATGCTAGCTCTGCTCTTTACCAGTTGCAGGACAGTAATAGCAACTTAGTCATAGGATCTTGTGAGGATGGACTGAGATAATGGATATAAATCAATTAGCACAGGGTCTGGCACACATTAGCACTCAATAAATCTTCATTGTTTTATTATTATCACAATCTCCTCTTCTATATTAGGAGCTAGAAAAGATCTGTTCATTAGCCTGAATATGTTTATCATATCACCTCTCACGCAATCATACCTTTGTTTTCTCAGGCTCCATTCTCTCTGCCTTTAAAATAAGATATATTGGGAGATGGATTAGGCAGGCCAGGAGAGGAGGGGCAATTTTACCAATTGAAGATTCCAGAAAGGTGAGCCATGGTTCATTTTTGTTGATATCACCGGTCTGATGAATTATTATGTATTTAGGTACAAAGTCATATTTGTGAATTTTCTGCCATTGCACTAATCATAAAATGGAAATCCACCACTATCTTCTGTTTGCTGTCTCCCAACGCTGGGGTTCTAGCTCCTAAATTAACTCCACATGCAACTAATTATCTCTGGCGGTGGATGAGATTTTTAGATTATTTTTAAAACATTGTTGAGCCTTAAATTACTTTCTAAAAGTAATACAAAAGCAAAGTAAACAAACCAAAAAGACTCGAAAGCACTGATTTTCATGGACCACCGACTCAGGGGCTCCAGACGCTAACTCAGGGTTAGCTTCCTAGGGACCCAGGAGTCCCCTCTCCCTACTGCCTGGGAATGGAGTTCGGCATGTGCATAGTCAACAGGGGCCAAGAAACGGGAAGCTGTGGGGCAGACAGCGAATAAGAAGTTTTCTGATGAAATCAGAGACTTACATGAACTGCATGGAAAAACTGTGGGTGAGGAAACTGACTCCGCAACTCAAACAGGATCCCAGGGCAATCTGATGGGTGAGTCTTAGAACAGATAGATGCTCACAGGCCCCATTTTATGCTTCTTTTAGAAAATGACATTTAACAGCCCAGAGACTTGTCACGTGATGCAGGGAGCATGCACCATCCGGGCCCCTCAGGTACATCTTCCTTCCCCAGGACAAACCCTACTTAGCATGGAGGAGTTAAAATCACAGCCCAAGATGGTATGACAGCAGCTTGATTAATAATGATTATCACAGCAGATGGAAAACTGTAGACAAACTTTCCATAGAATGAGTCTACCACAAAATTTCTTGATGAGACAGAAGGATGGTTAGAGACCACAGACTTATTCCTTACTGAACAGAATAAAATTGCTGAATTTCTACTCACCCCTTTTGATAATTTTCACAGATCTCCAGTGGCTTACATTTGAGATTCAGACCCCTCATTCATGTGTGAAATGTACTGCTTACTATGCGGACGTGTGATACTTCGTAGGGCAACGAATGGCGCGTTCCTCCTTAAATGTATGCGTGTGCATGTGTCTCTGAGCAAAAGTGACTACAAAGGTATTCTGTTCAGCACTTCAGCTTTGCAGTGGGTATGTATACTTGGACCTCTGCTGCTGGGAGAAAGCGAGTTTTACACCCACCAGAACGGTTTTTGATCATTTGGGTTGTTTTGCTTCATGCCTGCTTTTTGTTGTTTAATTTCGATTACAGTGCAAATAGCCTCAGCAGACGCTAACCATTAATTCTGGAACACAGAGCCAGCGTCTCTTTTTATTACCTCCCTCCCGCCACAGCCCATCTCAACGTGGAAGAGAAAGGAGCTTGCCCTCCTTCTTGTGCCACTGCTGGAAGGAGAAAGAGCCCTCCGTCCCTTCACGTCTGCTGCAGGACCGGGGCCCAAGAGGGCCTCAGCACACTGGCTTCAAGACAGAGACCAGTGACCGGAGCCAAGGCAAACAGAAAGCAAGGAAAGGCTCCTCTCTTGGATCCAAAGAGCCTCCCGGTGCTGGGTAAAGATGCCAGTCGGTGCGCGAGTCTTCAAATGCTGCTCTGCTCCTCCTGCCCCACACCAAGGGGAGCCCCCTCCAGCAACTTTGCTTAATTAACCTGTTCAGAGAAGCTAGAAAACCCCTTCAGCTGAATAGTCCACAAATTGAGCCTCAACTGCCAGCAGATTCCTGTCATGTGTACTATTCAGAGTATTAGTTATCCTATCAAATACTCTGTGTTCCTACCCCACTCTTAAAGAACCAAAATCCAAAGGAGAATGCATTTGCTAAGCAAACCCAGACACACGCACCTGCACTGTATCGGTGAGAGGCGTTCATCAGGGGAAGATGTGGAGCTGAGGCATTCCTGTACCGTGGTTTTAAACCACTTGCCACCAAATGGTCCTGGTGAAGGCCGAAGGGCCGAGCCAGAAGAATATTGGCCAGGAGCTTGCAAGTCTGGGCTCCGGTTCCCGCCTTCACTCTTCGCCTGCCCGCCTGCCCCTTGGCCTAGTCACTTGTCGTCCCTCACAATCAGCTTCCCATCTGTAAAATGTGTCAGGAATTCACGGCACTGTTGCAAGAACCTGTGAGATAATGAAGGTGGAAGCACTTTGTAAACTCTAAGGAACTACACAAGTCTAAGGACCCTGGCCACGTCTCAATGGCATGACCGTTCCCTTCCTCATGAACCAATAGGATTGGGAAGTAGGTAGGGATGGAGGTACCCTCTCAGCCTCACCTATCCCCTCTGAGATACAAGTGTGCTTACCTGGCCCCACTGATAGTGAGACTACTGAGGATGGCGCCATTAAAAAATAGGGCAATATGTATTGCCTATTAAAAAGGGAAATATTGGTCTGGTGAAGGTTCTGAGTAAGAGTTTGGGGGCCAGAGGGTCAGGGTTTAAACCATTCCTCTGCCCCTGGCTATGTGACATTGGGCAAGTTACTTCATCTCAATAAGCCTCCATTTCCTCAACTGTAAAGTGGAGGTGGCCATGACGTTGGCCTTCTTAGGGTTATTGCAATAATTAAATGGATTAAATGAGAGAACGCATGTTAACCATTTGTCCCAGGACCTGGCACGTGTTCAAGTCAGGAAGTGCTACCCAACCCGTGTACCGTGGAGTTCAGAGCAGGCCTCCGGACTGTTGTTTGTAAATGTGGTGGGCATTACGGGAATTGGTGGTGTTCAGCCGTTCATTTCAGCTACTTTCTCAAACCATCCAAGGCTTTGTTCAAATGCTACCACCTCCAGAAACCTTTCTTGATCCAGTCCCCAAGCCTGCTCCCCACGAGGTACTCATTTAACTGTTAGGTTGGGACCAGCTTCATGGGCACAGGAAGTGCTCAGTGGTGAAGAGCCCTCACTCACAAAGGCCCACATTCGGCTTCCTGCTCTGCTGCCTTTTGGATCAAGGGACCTTGTATTTTCACTTGGCACCAGGTCCTGCAAATTATGTAGCTAGTTCAGGTTCTGATATTTCATTTTTGCCCCAATTCTGTCTTAGAAATTGGGTAATTTGTTGTTGACATGCCTTTTAGAATACACAATTTGTCCTCATTATTCATGAATTCCAGAACTGTGACTTTGCCCACTTGCTGAATTTATGTAACCCCCAAAAATCAATACCGTGGCACTTTCACGAACAAGCGCAGATGTGTGCAGAGTGGAGAAAAACTCGAATCACCCCCCACACACGTTCCCACGTGAGGTCAAACAAGGGGATGCTCTGCCTGCTTATTTTAATTTTCAACCTGTAAACAAGTGTCCTTTTTGTGGTACATTTAATGACACATTTTTTGTACCTTTGTGCTTTTTGTTGATGCTATTGCTGTTTAAAACGGCCCCCAAGGGTAGTGCTGCAGTACATCTAGCATTCCTAGGTGCACAAAGGCTGTGATGTGCCTTAAGGAGAAAATACATCTGTAGATATGCTTTGTTCACCCATGAGTTCTGATGCTGTTGACCATGAGCTCAATGTTAATGAGTTAACAATATGTGTTAAATATCATGTCTGTAAACAGACACACACACGAAGACAAGGTATGTATTGATCAATGGACAAAAATGTTGTGAGCAGAGGCTCACAGGAACATAACCCTGTGTTTCCCCTAGGAAGAATAGTTCAGTATTCACTTGATTCAGTGTTCACAGAGACTTTATAGAACATGACTACCACTTATAACAGGAATTGCCTGTAACTCCTTTAAGGTTGATGACCCATTTTATTTATTTTCTCACCTTCCCATCGTCACCTTGACCCTCTTCTCGGTGCCTAGGAGAGTGCTATGAATATACTGATATTCAGAACAGTTAACTGCAGTAAGTGACGATTCTGTCTTTGAAGAAATATTAACAGTTGCTTGTTGATTCCGAGATTGTATGGCTTGTTTCACACTACATCACGCTCCCTTTGTGAGACTGTGGATATTTGAAAGGCTATTTTCTGCAAAACTTATAGGGTACTCTCAGTTTTTTCCTTGTTGAAATGAAAAAGTAGAACAGGAAATGGTCATGGACTAATGCACCTAGATTCTTTATAGTCCTAAGACAAAATATTGAAGACCCAGATTTGAAACATGTTAAGGAGAGAGTTGTCATAGAGTTCTAACAGGATCCATAGCAAACTAAGGGGTCTGTATCTTGAGGAAAATTCTGAATAGGGGAGGGCGCCTACTCTGAGTTCCTCTTGAATGAACCATTTATAAGGGTCACCTGGAATAAATAGCCTGGCGAGAAATGGCATCCATTACCTAGGAGTTAAAGACTTCTAGAATAAATAACCTACTTAGCACCTATCTAAAGCAGATGGGATTATGGGATCCCAAGCCAGGAGTGACCCAGCATCTGCAAAATGCAGAAATGGATGAATTGAGTTTTCTCAATTGTCACTAGGATGATGCTCATATCCATTCTGTCATAGGTGAGCCATAGGTGAGCGTATTTTCTTTTCTTTTTTTTTTTTTTAGAGATGAGGTTTTACCATGTTGCCCAGGCTGGTCTTGAACTTCTGTGCTAAAGCAATCCACCTGCCTCAGCCTTCCAAAGTGCTGGAATTACAAGCGTGAGCCACCACACCCGGCTGGCAAGCCTATTTTCTAAATATGAAAAATGTCTATTCTCTATTGGCTGAGCCCAAAACCTGCTGAGGTCTATCATGATCCCCTTTAGGAAGAAGATAATTTGACTTGGTTGTTTTATTCAAGGTATTTGAGGAATAACAGGTGTGTCAAAAGGAATCAAAAGGAATGAGCACCTGGCACCTGGACCCAATTGCTCCTCCCATCCCATCTCTGGCCATCAACCTCGAGGTTCATGGTCCTGGCTGCTGGCTCTGCCTTCCCTCCATGGAGGTATCTCCCATAGCTAGGTAGGCTGCTTCCAAAGTGGCCGTCTTCAAAAATCATCGCACAGACTATGAAGTAAACAAGTAAGGCTGAGAGAGACCTGCCCCTGAGAAAGACAAAGTTCAGATTTGACAGACAACCCACTGATGAGGCCGACATAAAAGCACAGCAGGTAATAAAGAAGCTAGGCATGTGTCCTGACGGCTGATGAATATAATCTGCTAGACAATGTGTCTTTTGAGAAGAGAAATTAAAAGAGCCTCACCACCCTCAATGACGTGTCTCTTTGGGTTTGGCTGGTAAAAAGCAATAAGCTTATGTGAATTGAAAGGCAGGCAGGAAAGAGGAGGTTTCGGCTGAAGGAGCGGCAGTCCATAAAGACCTGGCAGGAGGGAAGAGCAGGTAACATGTGCGGGTCTAGAAAGAGTACACTTGGGTTAGAGTGGAGAGTGTGAACTTGAATGTGGGATGGGAGGTGGGAATAAAACCTACATTACTCAATTGAGTGATATGATAAAAGCCCCATGAATTCAAGGTAAAGGACTATGTACTCCAGCAGGAGTGGGGATTTACCACATATCTTCCAGGAGAAGGATATACTAAAACTGCAATTAGAAAAAGATAACAGCAACAGTGGTGCACAGATGATAGAGGAAAGATGAGAACAGGCAGAGAGGCCGGTCAGGAGACTTGGCAGGGAAGGAGGAGTTGGGGACCTGTGGGCATGATAAGGAGAAAGTTGAGTCTGTGGTCCTTGGAGACAGGGTAGATGGAGGTAGGGGAGAGAGGCACAGGGAGAAGGAGGATTCAAAGGTGGGATTTTGCGCCGCAGTGACTGGGAGGAAGAGATGTTGGTGAGTGAGGTAGAGGGAAGATTTTGGCATGTGGTGTTTGAAGATGCTGGAAGCAATTGAAAGTTGGCAGAGTCTGGATATGACTTCATCTGAATTGCATTTCAGATATTAACTCACCAACCGTTCCGACTTTCTTTGTTACCTATTAACATTTCTCAAAGAGAGTATGTCCAGGCCCTGATTATTTCTCAGACCCGGGGTCATCTAGTCAGCGTTTAGACTGGCTCTGATATACTCGTATGTGTTAAAGATGTTTACCCCCAAAGATTCTGAGTAGAGATTGTAACATGTTTAGACTTTAGGCTACTTTTGGAATTAGTAAAATCTTTATCTTACTCTTTTTGCTACCTCCCTCCCTCAATCTTACCCTTCCAATTACACACACACACACACACACACACACACACACACACACAGAGAGAGAGAGAGAGAGAGAGTTGAGTTTCTATTATTCAAAGCTCAGTGCTAGAAATGGTAAAGGATAGATACAGAGGTAAATAAGACACCATGCTGTCTTCAGAAGAGCCTACAATCTGGTGGGGACTCCAATGGTTGGCTGGATTGAGCACCTGCCATGCAATGAACACTAAGCTAGGAGGCATTAGAGGTGAAGTGACCTAGTGATTAGGCATGGATTCTAGTGCCCTGGAGCCAGATTAGCTGGGCTCAAAGTTTCGCTTTCCTGCTTATTCATTGTGAACACTTCAATCAAATGTCCTGGTGCCTCAGTTTTCTTATTTATGAAATGGGAGTAATAATAATTACTTTGTAGGGTCTTAAGAAGATTAAATAAGTTAATAAATATAATCAATCACAATGTGTGCTAGGAGCATGTATGAGTTCTCATTGATGAGTTATTTATGAACTCAAACACGTTCCTAGTACCTAATAAGCACTCCATAAATGTTTGCTATTATTATCTTTGCTCCAGGTTGCCATGGAATGAAGGAACTATGGCGGAGATTGAGGTAAAATCAGTGCTAACTCAACAACTTTGCAATACATCTTGTTAGAGGGTAGAGTGAACTAAAGAAGGATGTTATAAATCTCAATCTGATCCGTAATCTCAAAACCGGAGACGATTTTTAAATGGCCAATAATTAAATAATCAATAATGATTAGAGCTGCTAATACAACTTCTTAATTTAAGCTTATCCCACAAAGAACCATTTAGCACTATTTGATTGTGATAATGAATTAGATTGGCCAGGTATTCTTCCTTTTGATTTTGTGAACTATCCCTGGAGACGTGGCTTATTGAAAAATTCGTTTCTAATTTTCTGTGGCTGAAACCAGTTTGCTATAATTAATAAGTAAACTGATGGATTATTACAAATGTCAAGTTGCAGTCAAGCAACTCACAGCACTGGATGAATTAACAAGAGGTGTATATACGGAGAGTCACATGAAGTCAGCTATGAGGCTGCAAGGATGAGCTCTGTGTTGCACAGAAATGAATAACACAGGAGCTGGCTGCTTTCTGTCCACCGAGCCACTGTGGTAGAGTCTAGGCCGGGCTGGCTCTCCCTTGGGCTCTGCATAGCACTTTTCCATTTTTTTCTTGAAGATGCTTTTCAATCGCTACCTTCAATTTGCCATCTGGTGAACCCCTAAGGACTAAGCTTGGATCAGGCTCCTGCTCAGGCTAGGTCAGGTAAGATGTTTGCCTAGAGTGGCCCTAGATCACATAATCCAAAGGGAAAATATCAGCCCTAGCCAAAAATGAAAGCCAGAGGTCAGTACCAATAGAGTTGTATCAAGCACCAAGACAAAGAGACAAAAGTGAAACTACAAATGAAAAACCAGAGATAAATCTGAAATCAAAAAGATTTGAAGTGGTCCAAGATAGCAAATGTGTGTATCCCAGGGAAAACAGTCCTGACGTGCAGGAGGCTTCCAGGCCCAATCTTACTGGATACAAGCCTAGCTCCGGACAGGAGGGTAGCTACTTATATATGTGTCTTCTCTACACTAAGTTGTAAGCCTTTTGAAAGGCTTCATGTGCATCTTGTCATTTTTGTGTCCCCCATAGAGTCTGAGATATGGCAGACACTTAACAAATATTTGTTAAATGAATGAAGGAATGGTCAATATAGGTGAGAATGCTACTACCAGCAATACTATTACTAACAACCACTAATAACACCTGTCACTTATTGAACATTGACTACGTGCCCAAAATAATGCTAAGCACAAGACATATATATACATTTTTTTAATTTAATCCTCGAAAACCTTCTAAGGCGGATACTATTCTCACCCATTTCATGAATGAGTAAACTAAGGCTTAGAGAAGTCATCTCTTCCAAAATTGCACAAATAACAAGTGGCAGAAATAACAAATCTGCAAATAGACATCTCAGTCCATGAACCTGACTACTCCATTGTACCATTTTGGAAGCCCAACCTTGTTTGAACCTGAATTAGATTCCCAAGGTTGTATAAGAGACTTTCCTATTCTCCTCTTCAGCTTCCCACCCAAACCGAGCTCACCCAAACTGAGCTCACCGCCCCCCTTGTGTACTCTTTGGGCACATCTCCACCAGAACACTCAACACATTGCCAAATCATTGTCTGTTTAGACGAGCATCTTGACGGCAGGGGCTCTTGTTCACTTATGTTCTCCCATTGTGAGTTGCATAATGCCTGGAATACCATAAGTGCTGAAGAAAGGTTTGTGGGTTGATTAATTATTGAACTCTGAATAAACAACGGTCATTTCGAGGACTATGTTCTCTGGAGACTTTTTTGATTTTGATCCATGGATTCCCTTATGTACGGCCTGAATGGTCTGAGAGATAAGATAACAGCGCTGTTTCAGCACCTCTCAGCAGCTGCCTTGGGGGCTGGACTTATTGCCTTCTTGAGTGAAATGTTGGCCTTCAATTTTGCTGAGCTGTCAAGAGCAGTGATTTTAGGTGTGTAGCTGTTGATTGTCCCACAAGCTAACTTTTTAAGTCAAAAATACCACCCGGCACTGAAATGGAGGTTGGTTATGAGGTGTTAACAGGACCTCTGGGCCACCAAGGAAAAAGGCCTGGGGAAGCCAAGAGAAACATCCTGCTCCCAATTTTAAAATGAAATTAGTAAAATAAAGAAATAAAATAAAATAGTAAAATAAAGGAAGAAATTTGAAACTATAAAAAATTTAAAGCTTTTAGTGAAAAAAAAAAAAGGAGGGGGTAATGGTTAACAGAGCAGGCTTTGGAATTAAACAAACTAGTTTAAAATTCTGATTCCTCAGATTGCCTTTGCTACACAGGGCAAGTTCCTGACCGTGAGCCTCAGCTGTCTTGTCTGTAAAATGGTACTGGTGTCTGCCTCTTAGGTAAGCATTAGCTAATGCATGTGAAATATCTAAAACCACTCCAATTATATAGCAAAGGCTCAATAAAAGGTCATTGTTATTCAAACAGTTAAATTGTATTCATTTACTTAAAGAACATTTATTCAGCACCCACTCTATGCCAGACACTGTGCTTTACTCACTGACATTGAATGGTGAGCAAGTACTTGCAGGGTCTGTGCCCTCGTAGAACTCCACGGTGAATTGTAAAAATAGCCATAGGTTTAGTGGGTTCCCTTTCGGTGCCACCCCACTTTGACGCTGAATTCAGCCACGTGACTAGCTTTGAGCAGTGGGATGTTAGACACCATATGCAAACAGAGGCTTGAATAATGTTTGTGCTCTGTCCTGTCTGGCCACTCATAGAACCCCTGTCGCCACCACTGCATGAAGAAGCCCAAGGCAGCCTGATGGATGGTGAGAGACACATGGCCTAATTGCCAGTGTCTCACTGGCCAACAGCTACCACCTTCTAAAATGTGGGTGAGGCCATCCTAGGACCATCGCTGCCACTTGACCCACCAGCTGACCATAGACACTTTAGAGAACTCAGCAGAAATCGGCTGACTGGGCTTAGACCAGAAAAGCTACCCAGTCGGCTCATAGAATTGTGAGCTACATAAATGGTGGTTGCTTCAAAAAATTTAGTTTTGGGTAGTTTCTTACGCAGCCAAGCTAACTGATACAAATGTATAGCCTACCACGAGGGCCAATAAACGTTTTCTGTAAGGGACCAGGTAGTAAATATTTCTGCTTTGCAAGCCATAAGATCTTTGTTGAAACTACTCAGTTCTGCTGTTGCAGCTCAAAAGGAGCCATAGCCAATACAGAAATGAGCCGTTGCAGCTGGATTTGGCCTGATGGCTGTTGTTTTGCCGACCCCTGCTCTAGCACAAAAAACAGACATTACTCAAATAATCACAGAAAGAAATGTGTGCATGTAAACTGCAATCGCATCTGAGCAGCCAAGGCTCCTCGTGCTGTTAGAAAGAATGATCAGAGAATCTGCCCCAGGCTGGTAATTCAGTGAAGGTGCCTTGGTTAGATTTCCCCAGAAGCAGACCCTGAGATAAGGATTTGAGGATGAGCAGGCTAATCTCAGGAGCAAGTTAGGAGGGTAGAGAAGTGAGACAAAGAAGAAAACCAATATGAGGGCAGTTAATCAGCAGGTTACCCATGGACAAGGGAGGCTTAGTCCCCTGGGGTCTCCAGGAGACAGGCTAGGTCCCCGGTGGGGGGCTAGGAAGCTGGGTTATATATTCTCCAACTCCCAACCATTGTTGTTGGAGGCTGATCCTGGAGGTGTCAGTTCTCTGCCGTTCTGTTCTGCCCCCACGCACTCCTGCAGCCAGAGAAAGCACTCGGGCAGAGAGGAGCAGCTTGCAGTAAGAAGCTGAACTGGGAGTGAGGCGTGCCAAGGAGATGTGGGTGGGCACCAGCAGCATCTGCCACAGAAGGCTTCCCTGTGGGAGGAAGGTCTGAGTTGTGCTCTAAAAGATGGGTAGGATGTACAGGTGAGAGAAGCCCCGGCTGAAGGGTAGATGTCAAGGAGGTCGCCTAGGTGGGAAGATGCATAGAGAAATGAATAGAAGTCTGGAACTAAGCATTCAGGAAAATCCACATGTAACGTAGGTTGAGCCTGAAAGGAGGCTAGGGCTGTGGTAACAAAGTACCACAAACTCCATGGCAGAAAACAACCGAAATTTATTCTCTCACGTTTCTGGAGGCCAGAAGTCAGAAATCAAGGTGTTGGCAGGGACGTGCTTTCTCCAATGGCTCTAGGGGAAGATCCTTCCTGGCCTCACTCTAGCTTCTGGTGGTTCCCCACAATCGTTGGTATTCCTTGTTTTGTGGACACATCACTCCAGTCTCGGCCTCTTCACCACATGGCCGTCTGCCCTCTGTGTGTGTCTGTGTCTAAATTTTCCTCTGCTTATAAAGACACCAGTCATCAGATGAGGGCCCACCCCCATCCAACAGGACCTCCATTTAACTTGATTACATCTGCAAAGATCCTGTTTCCAAAGAAGATCATATTCACAGGTGCCAGGAGTTAGGACGTGAACTTATCTTTTGGAGGGAATCTAATTCAACCAGTAACAGAGATGGAGAAGGAGCAGCCACAGATGAGAGGAAAGTCAGGAGAGTGTGATATACTGGATGTCCCTAAGAAAGCAGCACTTCAAGGAAGGAGCGAGCATCATTGTAAGATAAAGAGGGCAGGCGCAGTGACTCTCAGCACTTTGGGAGGGTAGAGGTGGGAGGATCGCTTGAGTCCAGGAATTCGAGACCAGCCTCGGCAACATAGTGAGACTCCATCTCTACAAAAAATTTTACAAAATTAGCGAAGCATGGCCGCACACACCTGTAGTCTCAGCTACTCAGGAGGCTGAGCTGGGAGGATTGCTTGAGCCCAGGAACTCAAGGCTGCAGTGAGCCAGAATCACACCACTACACTCTAGCCTATGTAACAGAGTAAGACCCTGTCTCAAAAAAAAAACAAACAAACAAATAAATAAATAAGATGAAGAAAGGAAAGTGTTCATTGGATTTAGAAATAGTGAATATTCAACTCCATTAAGTTGCTGGGCAGTGAAAGGGAGAAATCGAGGCAAAGTTTTACAGGGTTGAGGAAGGATTTTTTTTAAGATGGTGGAGATTGAGTATATCACTGGAAAGGAGCCAGTTTTGAGGGGGATGTTGAATACAGAGGCAGCAAGCATAGTGCAGGGTCCTGCGACACAATAGACAGGAGAGGGTGGGTTCCTGGGACCAGGCATCTCTGTAAGAGGAGGAAGGAGGAGTGGATGGGTGTAGGCCCTGGAATTCTGCCCCCTGTGCTTTACATCCCCATTCTTCCTGCCAAATGGTCCCCATTGCCAGTCTTAGAATGAAATCCACCTCGTAACAGCTACCAACTGATCTGCCCCCAGGGAGAGCTGTTATTCCATATTTCCTAGTATTTCCCTTTTGTGACCCTTTGCCAATGTTTATCAATACACATCTTTTGTGTCTACCAAGGGCCCTGCCTAAAAAGATTGTACTGACAGGATGAAGCATAAGGCTGCAGGGCTTCGGGAGATACATGCATTATCCTATTCATCTTGAAAGTGTCCCCATAAGGAAGGCAAGACAGAATTATTATCTTCGCTTTACACAAGAGGAAATGGAGACTCCAAGTAGTCAAGTGCTCTGGATAAGATCACGTGGCTCTAAACCCACATTCTTGGATATTTTATTGGGGCTTTTTCCACTAAAAAAAGAAAGGAAGAAAAGAACAAAAAAAAGCTGTCTTTCTTAATGTGATATTATGAATTGTTTAGAAGTTACATCAGAACAGGAATATTCTGGTTTCTTGGCTTTCTGGAATTTCCAGGAGAGTCATTTTTTTCAAGACTCGTAGAGTAACAAGGAATTTGTACGGCCTTGATGTCCTAGAAATAATAAAGAGGCCTAGTGTCTTGGAAACTAGACTCGCCTTTCTTAGGAAGACCACACAACCAAAGTCAGATGAAACCAAAGGGCCAGATGATATGATCCAAGAACTATTTTCCCATCACCTGAGAGCATTTTCTATCCAGCAAACATTTACCAAGCTCCTATTTTGTGCCAAGAATCGTGCTCAGGACTGAGGGGTAAAAATGAATCTGAGGAATAGGCAGACACACATACATGTCTCATACCACTCAGTACAGTCTACCCTGGGGTCTAGGAACACACTCATGTGTTTGGGGAATGATGACACTTCAAGGAAATTGGTGGGATATAGAGTCTGAGAAGAGAGGGGAAGGAGAGAGATAAGGCCAGGAACGCAATAATAACAGTGATAATAAAGAATATTTATCTGGCATTTACAGTCTACAAAGCACTTTTACATTTTTTTTCATCTAATCTTCGCAACAGCCCTTTGAGAAGTAAACAGAAAGCAGTTTCCCCCATGTGTGTACCTCTGGGAAACGAGCTCTCCCTAAGCGGCAATATATTCAAAATGCATCTAGTAAGAAATCTACCCATATTATACTACATATTCATTACACTTGTCTTCCTGAATTGCATTTGACAGCTTTTGCCTAGTTTAGGGGTACTCCAATTTATCATGTTTAACCCAAGCAGCACTCCACAGACTGTCTTGTGCTGAAGGTTCCTAATATCACCAACTAATCTCTGAATGCTGTTGAAGTCTCCAGCCCTGACTTCTCCACATTCTGCCTCCTCAACCAAATGTGTGTTATCTGTTAAGACAGAGCTCCAGTCCTTCCTGTTCTTTTGTTAACCGATCCCTGCCAATGTGGACACCAAGAATTGATAGCCTCAACTGGAAAACTCATTTGGGCGAATTTCTAAGCAACTCTCTAACAATGAACTTCCTTCTTAATGAAGTGATTCATACTCTCCGTTCATTCATCCATCTATTCATTCAATAAATTGATTGAATACCCACTGTATGCAAGACACACTGATAGGCCTTGTGAAGGACTCAGAAATAACAAGACATGCTCAAGGTATTTGGAGTCCAATGGGAAAGATAAGATGAGCATGCAGATAACTAACATGTAGGTCAAAGTGGTAAGTGAGGCCAGGTGCAGTGGTTCGCTCCTGTAGTTTCAGCACTTTGGGAGGCTGAGGCAGGGGGATCACTTGAGCTAGGAGTTTGAGACCAGCCTGGGCAACATGGTGAAACTCCGTTACTACAAAAAAAATACAAAAGCTAGCCAGATGTGGTGATGTGCACCTGTAGTCCCAGCTACTGGAGAGTCCAACGAGCGTGGATCATTTCAGCCCAGGAGTTTGAGGCTGCAGTGAGCTATGATTGCACCACTGCACTGCAGCTGGGTGACACAATGAGACCCTGTCTCAAAAAAAAAAAAGTGATAAATGAGAAAAGAGAGTTAGGTTCATACATCCCTTTATTTCTTCAGCAATCATTTTGTATGCACCAATTATGGGAAGGGAACTATGCCAGGTTCTCTCCATATGCTGCCTCATTGAATCCTCAAAACTTGGAGATAGAGGCTCTTAGCTCCATTCTCCAGATGGGGAAGCTAAGGCTCTCCTTATTTCCTTCCAATGGGAGGAACTTCAAGGAGGAAGTTTTTTGTTTGGGTTGGAGTTTCTTTCTTTATTTTATTTTGTTTGTTGTTGTTCAAGTTTGAGGTTTGGGTAGGATTTTCACATTTAAATGGAGGAAGACTTAACATAAAGCCAACGAAGCTTAACCTTCAGGCATCCTAGTTTACAAAAACGGTCCCAAGCTGCGTTCACATCTCTGTGGATTTTTGTAAGATTTGCCAAAGTGATCTATTTTAGCATTCTTTTTCTTAAAGAGACTGTCCCAAGTTGTGTACACTTCAGGTCCCACAAAATCTGGATATGCCTTTGCATTTAAAGATGGAATGAAGCACGTGCAGAAAAAGGGGAACTCACTGAGCAGATGTAGAGGGTGACACGGATCAAGGTCAGCACACGTTGGGAGGAGTGCGTGTGGCCCCGATGCACAGGAGCAATTCAAGGCTAGAAAGGATGAGGAGATGACTTTCCCAACTCCTGGCCCCAACCACCAGGCTCATCTGCATCTGCCCTCTCCTCTCCTCCTCTTGGCAACAGTAAAAGAGGGATCACTCCTCCTGCACAGCCAACCTCTCCACCCATGCTGGGAGCCCCTCCCCTACAACTTTCCCTATAGATCATTCCCTTTCCTTCCTGAATCTGGAGCTCCACCTGCTCCAGCTCCTCTGGCCCCTTCCTTGATCCCCCTGTTGAAAGAGAAAGAAGTGGGGAGGGAGGGCAGGGAGGAAGGGAAAGAGAGAGGGAGGGGGTGGAATGGGAGCGGGAACCTCTTTTGAAGATTGTCCCTCCCCAGACTCAATCCTCTTCTTTTCCTCCACTATTCATGGCTGAAGTTCTTGACAGACCTGGTCTTCACTTCCTGCTTCCACATTCTCACCTTGAACAACTTGTCAACCCAACCTGGATCCTCCTGATACCAGCACCAACTCCTGGGACACTGCTCTTGTCAAGGTCCCTGGATCCTCCCCATACCAGCACCAACTCCTTGTCAAGGTCGTTAACAACCTTCTGACTCAGGACAACCAAGAAGTGCTTTACTGTCCTGACTTTACTTGGTGTCCTGCCTTGGATTACCCACTTCCCTGGGTTTTCCTCCTGCCTCTGTGTGTCTTCCTTCTCCGTCTCTGTTGAAGACTTTCCTTCGATGCTGGTGTCCTTTGGCTTTTGTCTCAACCTTTCTGTTTCTGTCAATCTCAATCAGTATTTCTCCTCATGTGTCTCACAGGCGCTGACTCTTAATATGTCCAAACCTGAACTCACTCTCTCATGCTTCCCCACCCTCACCCAGACCTGAGACCTGCTTGTCCTATGCTACCATCCGAGAAAACGGTACCACCACCTGCACGCATACCCAAGCTAGAGACCTGTGATGTGGGCTTGTCACCTCCTTCTCTCTCGCCCTTCACATCAAATAATTGCCAAGACCTCCTCCCTCAGCACCTCAATGCCTCTTACCTCTGTCAACTCTTTACATCACCATCCCCAATGCCACAATCACCCTCTGCCTCAACTCCTGAAGGGGCTTCATAACCACCTCCCTGCTTCTCTTCTCCCTGTCTCCAATCTTTTCCCCAAACTCCAGACAGAATGAGCTTTCTAAAACGCAAATCTATTCATAGTGCTCTCCTGCTTAAACCCTTCCATGGCCTCCCACTGCTCAAGGTTAAGCCTGAACTCCCAGACAGTTGCTTCCAGTCTGTTGTAATAGAGACCCACTTCCTCCTGTCCTCACTTTCCCTCTCACAGGCGATGGCTATATTGAACTGTCCACAGCCCCTTACCCCTGGGCCTTGCACCTGCTCCATTTGCCTTCCCATCCCACACCCACTCCATCTTTTCTTGGCTCCCTCCTATGCCTTCTTTGGGTGACTTCAAGCTACTTTAGATAAGTCACCTTTTCCAGGAAGCCTTCCCTGACCTCACAGGGGCTCCAGCTGGGCAAGTCCTTAGCACCTTGGTGTGACCCCCACCACCCTCTGGGGTCCTTGAGAGGAGGCACGAGGACATTGTTGGCAGCACTGTGTGCGCAGAGGGGATGCCAATGCCTGGTGCATGGAGGAATTCGGTGAATACGTGTTGAATAAGTAGTGAGTGAAAGATTGGATGGAGCTAGATCACCGTGTGCATTGCATGCCAGGCTGGGGAGTTCGTGTTTTACTCTGTAAGTAAAATGGAGCTACTGCAGAATTTGGAACGAGGGAGTGAGTTAACCTCACCCATGGTTTTGAAAGTTTGCTCTGGTTTCTAGAAGAACGAGGTAGGAGACTGTTGCAATGGTCCATGCAGGAGGTAACGAGGCACTGCACTAGACACAGGCAGGGAGAAGGCAGACAGACAGGAGAAGCAATGCAGAAATCACATTGATGGATCCCATCAACTGATTAGATTTGGGGTCGGGGGAAAAGCGGGCATGAGGAGAGCAGGGGAAATGGTTGTGGATAGCTCTGGAATTTAAATCTAAAACGGGGCCAGATGCGGTAGCTCATGCCCGTAATCCCAGCACTTTGGGAGGCTGAGGCGGGAGGATCACCTGAGGTCAGGAGTTCAAGACCAGCCTGGCCAACATGGTGAAACTCCGTCTCTACTAAAAATACAAAAATTACCCCGGTGTGGTGGCACACGCCTGTAATCCCAGCTACTCGGGAGGCTGAGGCAGGAGAATCACTGGAACCCAGGAGATGGAGGTTGCAGGGAGCCTGGATCACACCACTGCACTTCAGCCTGGGCGACAGAGGGAGACTCTGTCTCAAAATAAATAAATAAAATAAAAAGTAAAATAAATAAATCTGGAATGGCCAGGATACGATTATTCCCCTACTGCCAACCAACAGAGGGATGGCCCTTGTATCATTTACACTCGGAGACTTTCCAGGAGCCCCCTCAGTTTCTGCCTGTAGCTTCCCTGAGATCTGTACTCTGTTTTCTGAAGTTTGAGGACCCAAAACTTCATGCTTCTGCCGTAAACCCTTACTTGGAGAGCAAATATTTGCAGAGCATGGAATAATTATTGTTGTTTTTATGGTTATTTATTCAAACAGAACTTGAATTATAAAATTAACAGTGGCTTGCCCTGGTATCTCATCATACACACAGAGCATAATAACTCCAACCCCGCCACCGCCCCCCCCCCCCGGCCCCCAGGACTTTCAAGAATATCTACGGCAGAAGGTTATGGGTTTGGCTTTTTATTTTGTTTTTCAATCTTCAAAACTCTCTTCTCACCCTGCCTCGGTGGAGCTGTGTCTTTGCACACCTGTCCTGGGCAGATGCGCCGGCCATCACAGTGGACATTATGCCACACTTGCCTAGGAAAAGCAGCCACCGTGCCGGCCAGAGACAGGACCACAAGTCAGGAGGCCTGGCAGGCTCTCCACCAGGTGGAATTGGCAAGAAACTCATGTCTTCTCTGCCGCTTCTCACCAAAGGCAACCTTCAGGGCACAAGGTTAATGTGAACATGATTTGTCATCATCCGGCAGAGTCTCACCGGGGTTCCTGTGTTCAGCAGTTTCACCAAGCTCAGTATTTCTGAAGCACTTACCCCTGCTGGACAAGCAGTTACTGAAGAAAGCAGGAAGAATAAAAATGGGAATGTTTTGTCGAAGTGAAGTGGGACTTGCCTGTGGGTGCTGCACTCACAGGTAATGGATCAGGACACACAAGTGACAGTGTGGACCTGGAGGTCAGACCACCTGGAATCAAAGCCCGGCTCGGCCACTTACTAATGTCGTGATGACCACTTAACCCCTCTCCAGCTCAGTTTCCTCATCTGTGAAATGGAGATGATAAAAATAACTATTCCCAGGGTTCTGATGAACATTCATTGAAATGATCAACATAAAGAACTTAGCGTTTAGCAGACTGTAACCCTTAGCTAGTGTGATTTTTCAACCTCCAGACCCCTTTGGTAGAGTAAATAATTCCAATGGTCATCTGTTCCTATGCTGCTTTTAGAGTTTCCCATCCCCATGGGCTGCTGCTGCTGCTTTTTCTGCATTCATGAGATTTTTTTTCTCTCTTGAAAAGAGCTCCCTGCCAGGCGAGGTGGCTCATACCTGTAATCCCAGCACTTTGGGAGGCCAAGACGGGCAGATCACTTGAGGTCAGGAGTTCGAGACCAGCCTGGCCAACATGGTGAAACCCCGTCCTACTAAAAATACAAAAATTAGCCAGGCGTAGTTGCACATGCCTGTAATCCCAGCTACTCAGGAGGCTGAGGCAGAAGAATCGCTTGAACCTCGGGGGTGGAAGTTGAGGTGAGCCAAGATCACACCACTGCACTCCAGCCTGTCTACATAGAGAGATCCCATCTCAAAAAGAAAAGAAAAGAAAAGAGCTTTCAAAATATACCTGCCTCCAGAAATACTCAGTAACAGCTTAGTAACAGGTGGGCAGATCACGAGGTCAAGAGATGGAGACCAGCCTAGCCAACATGGTGAAACCCCGTCTCTACTAAAAATACACATATTAGCCGGGTGTGGTGGTGGGCACCTGTAGTCCCAGCTACTCAGGAGGCTGAGGCAGGAGAATCGCTTGAACCCGGGAGGCAGAGGTTGCAGTGAGCCGAGATCATGCCACTGCACTCCAGCCTGGGTGACAGTGCGAGACTCTGTCTCAAAAACATGAAAGAAAAAAGGAAACGCTGTACCCATTAACAGTCACTCTGCATCTCCCACCGTCCACCCCACACCCTGGCAACTGCAAATCTGCTTTCTATATCTGTGGATTTGCTGATTATGGATATTTCATATAAACAAAATGCTTCCTGTATTCTTAAGACAAAACCCTTCTCTTCCACGTGGAAGCAGTAAGCTCCATAGTCAACAGTAGATCTTGGGAATCAGGCCCAACAAGGTCTAAGCCCCAGCTCTGCCACTGTGGACTGGATGACAGCAGGTGAATTATCTAACATTTCTACAACTTGCTTTTCTCCTCCAGAAAACAAGGATGATAATCACAAGATCGTCACCCAGGGTTATGTGAGGGATCAATGAGCTGACACTTGTCCAGGGTGCTGTCAGTGATTATTAATATTATTTCCAATTATAGCACACAAGTAATACAAGCTCATTGAAAAAGATATAGTCAACACAGAAATGCATAAGAAATGCAATAAGAAAGTTGAGGCCGGGCGTGGTGGCTCACACCTGTAATCCCAGCACTTTGGGAGGCTGAGGCAGGTGGATCGCTTGAGGCCAGGAGTCCGAGACCAGCCTAGCCAACATGGTGAAACCCTGTCTCTACAAAATACAACAATTAGCCAGATGTGTGTCGCGCACCTGTAATCCCAGCTACTGAAGGGGCACAAGAATCTCCTGAACCCGGGAGGCGGAGTTTGCCGTGAGCTGAGATCTCGCCACCGCACTCCAGCCTGGGGGATGGAGTGAGACTCTGTCTCAAAAAAAAAAAGAAAAGAAAGCAAGAAAAGAAAAGAAAAGAAAAAAAGAAAAGAAAAGAAAAGAAAAGAAAAGAAAAGAAAAGAAAAGAAAATCGCCCTTATCCCCCGACTGTGCTGGGGGTGGAAGATGTGTGACCGTGGCTCACCTTAGGGCTAGCCAACAACAGCTGCAGCAATAACGAGTGTTGAGATGCATGGACAGAGCATGGGCTTTGGAGCTGGACAGACCCAAGCCTGCCTGTCTGCCCTGTCACTCTATGGTGACCTCGGACAAGTCATTTAACTGCCCTGAGCCCTGTGTCTTTTA
Organism: Symphalangus syndactylus; assembly: GCF_028878055.3. Classification (NCBI taxonomy): domain Eukaryota; kingdom Metazoa; phylum Chordata; class Mammalia; order Primates; family Hylobatidae; genus Symphalangus; species Symphalangus syndactylus. Next base: position 88,419,654 of record NC_072434.2, on the reverse strand, counting down.
TCTGTCATGGTTAATGGGAAACATCTCCTTCCTAAGGTTGATGTGAGAATTTAAAAGAGATGAATCCCAGCAATTTGGGAGGCCGAGGCAGGAGAGTCGCTTGAGCCCAGGAGCTCGAGGCCAGCCAGGGCAACACAGCAAGAGTCCCCGTATCTACAGAAAACATTTTTCTAATTAGCTGACCATGGTGGTGTGTGCCTAGAGTCCCAGCTAGTTGGGAGGCTAAGGTGGGAGGATTGCTTGAGGCCAGGAGGTCAAGGCTGCAGTGAGTTGTGTTCATGCCACTGTACTCCAGCCTGGGAGACAAGGTGAGACCCTGCCGTAAATAAATAAATGAATAAATAAGATGTGCAATGTCAAATGCATGACACATAGTAGGGTCATAACAGCCACAGGCATGAGTGGGCCCTGGAGAAGGCAGCACACGGGAAGAGCCGTTCAAGTTGCAAGTACTAATCCACGTGGCTGTGCAGAAACGAGGGAGAAGGTGGGAGCCTTGTGGGGCACTGAGGATTTCCAGAGATGCCAGGAAGGACTTTGCAGGCAGGGAGAAGGTGCTGAGTGCAGCAGGGCTGTGGGCTGTTTTATTTCCCTCCCTAACCTTCACACTCAGTCGCTCCCATCCCACTAGCTCATTCACTCTTCACGTCCCCGTGTTCACAGCAAAGCAGCCTGTGGGCGGTGCAGAAGATGGAGAAGTCGTGAGAATAATAGCAACAATAGCAATAGTAATAGCTGGCATTTTTATGGAGGGTTGCTGTGTGCCAGGCACCAAGCCAACCCCTTTCTCACTTCCTCCTCAACTCCAAGGCAGTGGGGAGGGGGCCGAGGGAGCTTCTGATATAACAGCCTCTCCGTGAGGACGGGAGACCGCAGAGGGGCTGCTCACGTGCTGGCGTGGAGGGATCCCTGGCCCCCACCGGACCTGGGCTCTCCCAGCCACACCGCCTTGGAATCTGAGGGACTTCACGCTTCTGGGAAAGGAACAACAAGGAAAGCAGACACAGAGTTTTTGTGCGATTCAGAAAGACTCCAGAGAGTAATAGGCCAGCTTCCCTCCAGTATTGGAAGCTACTCTATGAAACTCAAACTCATAGGCCAAAACTGCATGCTTTTTTCAGAAGGCCAAAGCAAGGCCACCTCAGCTCACAGTATGCCAAGCTTCAATTAAATGTAAACGGATCCCTTAATGCACAGAAGAGATGAAATAGGGCTGAGGCTGCATGCTGCATTGAGTCCACATGGCACCAGGGAAGTCTGACCCCTAGGAAAGGGCACGTACAGATTGGCTGCGGGTGCCCGGAGCATGTAAATAATTGGAAATAATGGGGCTCCAGTAGGTACCATCAAATACGTGAATGGGATTGTTCCTAGCACTTCTGTGAGCCACAGGTGACTTGCGCCATCTCCTTTGCTGTGCTGAGTAGCAACAGATGGCAGAAGGAGAGCTGGGCAAAACCAAGTCTCGTCTCCCCACCACTAACTAGCTGTGTGACCTTAGGCCAGGCACTTAACCTCTCTGGGTCTCAATTTCCATGCTTTTATAAGGCTGAGGGAAGCTCAGTTCCCTTCTGGCTCTAAAATCCCTCTTCATCCCTTCTCACATGAACTTTTGGAATCGGCCACAGAGGCCAAAAGAAGCCGTGGCTGCATGCTGGTCCAGACTGAACAACAGACACCCCAGCAGGCAAAGCCTCGTGCAACATGCCAGGGTGTTCCTGAAATCGTAGAGGTAAGTCAGCTGATTGAAAACTATATCATAAAATTATAGAAGTCTCACTCTGTCGCCCAGGCTGGAGTGCAGGCGCCCGATCTCAGCTCACTGCAACCTCCACTCCCCGGGTTCCAGCTATTCTCCTGCCTCAGCCTCCCGAGTAGCTGGCATTCCAGGTGCACGCCACCATGCCCAGCTAATTTTTTATTTTCAGTAGAGACAGGGTTTCCCCATGTTAGCCAAGCTGGTCTCGAACTCCTGACCTCAGGTGATCCACCCACCTCAGCCCCTCAAAGTGCTGCACCTGGCCCCTTTCATCTGTTTCTTAACTTGATTTTCCACAGGTGGATTTAATAAGCTTCAGAGTCAGCTGATCTAGGCTAGAACCCTGGTTCCTGGAAAAATTACTCTCTGAACTTCAGTTTCCGCATCTGTAAAATGGTGTTAGTGCCTACCTTGAAACTTTGTTAGGGAAGCTACCAGGAATTTATGTCGAGTGAAGCAGAGTACGTTAAACATGAGGTGCTCCCCTCATATCAGCTTTTTTGCACGATCCTCAAAGCAAAACACATGTTCATGTGTACTTGCCTTTTTCTCTCTGGTCTCTTTTAGGTCCTCCAGGACAGGGACGATTTTTATTCTTGGTAAACCCTATAGTGCTCTGCACAATACTTAATAGAATAAATGAATTTATCAATGAACAAAATTACTCTTTCGTTTTTCCCTAGGGTTCTGCCTTCCAGAGTTCACACCATCTCACACTTCATTGTTTCTCCCTTCCTCACAGCTAACATCTCTTCCGGGTGGTAGGTTTAAGTCAGTCTCTGGTCGCCTTTTTTGCAAGTCTTAGAGACTGGCCCTTTCAAAAGAGGATTCCTGACATTTGCATCTTGTGTCAGAACACATGCATTTGCATACGTGTCTCCTTGGAGAACCTTGAGGCTCCAGACAGCCTGAAGGTAGAAAGTGCTCAGAAGAGCAAGGCAAGCCTCCCCCAGGAGGGTAGGAGGTGGTAGGCACTTACACTTAGTGCCAGCCAACTCCTTAACGTCCCAGCCAACTTCCTGGGATGGCCAGTCCCAGGAAACCACATGTTTTTATGCTCAAGCTCTTAAAACATTGTCGTAAGTAAATCGAATTTTTGTCCTGCCCTCTCTGCTTACCAGACCAAGAGCAACGATTATGAATGGCAAGTGGCAAGAAACGGGGTGGAGAAAAACGTCACCAGTGAAGATGGAAATGTGTCTGAGAGGTAGGACGGGGGTATCTGCTTTCTCAGGGAAGCTCCAGCTTCTGTTCCACCTCCTGGGAACCTGCCTGTGTGTCCTAATGTCCACCTAGCCCGGATGAGACTGGAGACTCAAATTCATGCTCCTTCCGCTCTCTGTCGCTTTACCTGTGGGGGTGTCAAAGCCAGAGAGTGAAGCCATTAAATCAGTGCAACCAGAAAATTCATGAGCTCAGAGAGGGCTGGTTGCCTGGTAGAATTAGTAAACTTCAAGAGGTGAGAACCACATTTCCGTTCAGCTCTGTGTTCGCAGTGTGAGACAATGCCTCACCCACTCTAAGTGTTTGTTGAGGGAGTGGATGCATAGATGCAGGAATAAACCAGTGAATGAACACATCGCAGCCGGCAGTAAACTCAGCAAGCCCTTCAGGTTCCCTTTCAAGGCGCTAAGACTACCCGTTTTGCAGCTTGTTGCTTTCACAGCCTGGGCTACTTAGGGGTAACAGGTGAGAAAATATTTGCTGAAGGTTCCAGGACAGTGGAGAGGGCAATTTGTGGGCAGGTCCCAGGAGAAAAAAAAGGCTGCAGGTGGGGTGGAGCCAGCCGTGCAGGAAGCAAGTGGGAGAGAAGTAGGAGGTGGCTGCAGCTGAGGGCCGGGGAAGCCCCTGCAGGAAGGGACGTTGGTCAGGCAGGAGGAAAGAGGAGGAAAGAGCACATCTGTGGTGCCCACGTGGCCACCCAGAGCCCACTACACCAAACAGGCTGTCATTTAGTTCTTTCAAGAGCCCTAAGAAGTCAGTATTATTATCTCCATTTTATGGAGGAGAAAACTGGGGCTCAGAAAAAACAAGAAACACAACCAAGGTCAAGAAGCTGGAAGGTGGAAGAGTGTTGGGAATTCAACCAAGGTTTCGCCAATTTCAAAGCCAGTATTCTTTCCATCCTCCTAGCACTGTCTCCTGGGGAAAATTAATATGAGGGATACGTATCCCAATGATACACATCATCCAATGATACCCTGCCTCCACCCTGCTGCCAGCCACCCAGCCCCATCAGTCCCCAAGTCCCGTTGACTTGTTTTTCTAAGTTTGCCTGGGACCCAAACCCTTCTTTCCGTCCCCGGCTCGGCTGCTGCCTCAGCCCGTTCCTCCATCACCTCTCACTGGGACCACAGCGGTCCTCTTCTGACAGGCCAGCCACCCTGCTTGCATCTCACATGGCACTTCCACAGCCATCGTGTTCTTTCTGGAGTGCAAAATGAGATGTTTTTCTCCTTCTCTAGGATGAGGCCCAGATCCCCTAGGAACCGGCCTGTCTGACCAGCCCAGTAGCATCTCTCTCAATTGGATGGTGATCCCCCAAAGACATGTCTACACCTAACAACCGGACCCTCTGAATGTGTCCTCATTTGGAAAAAGGGTCTTTGCAGGTGCCATTAAGTTAAAGATCTTGTGACGAGGAGACCATCCTGCATTACCCAGGTGAGCCCTAAATCCAATAACAAGTGTCCTTTAAGAGGCAGAGAGAGACCTGGCACAGTGGCTGTCACCTGAAATCCTAGCACTTTGGGAGGCCAAGGTGGGAGGATCACTTGAGGTCACGAGTTCGAAACCAGACTGGCCAACATGGTGAAACCCTGTCTCTACTAAAAATACAAAAATTAGCCGGGTATGATGGTGGGTGCCTGTAATCCCAGCTACTCGGGAGGCTGAGGCAGGAGAATTTCTTGAACCCAGGAGTTAGAGGCTGCAGTGAGCCGAGATCGTGTCACTGCACTCCAGCCTGGGTGATAGAGTGAGACTCCGTAGCAAAAAAAAAAAAGGCAGAAGAGAAGACACAGAGAGTAGGAGACCACGTGAAGATAGAAGCAGAGACTGGAGTGGTGCAGCCACCAGGAACGCCTGGAGCCACCGGACACTGGGACTTCAGGGGCAAGGGAGGATTCCCGCATGGAGCCTCCGGCGGGAGCATGGCCCTGCCAACTCCTTGATTTTGGGCTTCTTGCCTCCAGAACAGTGAGAGAATAAAGGACTCTTGTTAGAAGCCACCCAGTTGCTGGTGATTTGTTTGGCAGCCCGGGGAAACTGATACACCTTTCCCATAGTGCTCTAGCCAGACCCACTGGACTGAGAAAGATCTGACGGTTTCCTCAGATTTGCCCAGTTCTCTGTCTCGTCCTTCGCACATGCTAATCTCTCTGCCCAAAACACTGTTCCATCCCCTTATTTACAGGCTGACTCATCTTCGCCTGCCACTTTCTGAAGAATCTTCTCTGGCACAGCAGCCAGGTTGGACTCCACTTATGTCGTGGTCCCACTTGCGGTGCACTTCACTTTTATAACACTCATGATACTTTACCGTCATTTTTGGTTTCATTGTTTCATTGGCTGGTAAGTAAGTTCCATGACGGCAGGAACTGCTGTATCCCCAGGCCCAAGTGTGCAGTAGCTACTTCGTCAACATTTTCCCTCTACCTTAATTCCATTTCCACCTCTGGCAAGCTTCCCCCATTATGCGAGGAAAGCCCATTTTCAGCCAGAAATACAGGAGCAAACCCATGAAAATGGGGTGAGGAGGGCAAACAGAGAATGAAAGAACTTAGTGTCATCTTCAGCCCCTGTGTCCAGTCACCCCCGAGGCCAGCGCTGCTCCTGGGCTTCCTAGCCGTGTGAGTTAATGAAGTCTCTTCTTTCTTCACACTAGTCTGCATCCGTTTTCGGTCACTGAAAACAGAGACTGAAAGGATCCTAGTAGAGACGACGCTTCCACTGCTTGAAAGGTACCAACTCACAGGTCCCCATGGCCTTTCTAAGAGAGAGTTGCTGAAATCTCTATGTTAGTGAGGAACTGGGGTTCAAGGTACCCTGTCATGTGCCCAAGCTCTCACCATCATGAAGTGGGCAAGCCGGGATCTGCACCCCATCCACGCAGCAGGCAGGCAGGCAGGAAGATCAACAAAGGCCTGAAGAGAGGCAGCAGCCCAATGTTAGGCCCGAAAGCCCTCCAAATACAAATCACAAGAATTGGAGTGCAGGCCGGGTGCAGTGGCTCACATCTGTAATCCCAGCACTTTGGGAGGCCGAGGCGGGTAGATCATGAGGTCAGGAGTTCAAGACCAGCCTGAACAACATGGCGAAACCCCGTCTCTACTAAAAATACAAAAATTAGCCGGGCGTGGTGGCACACACCTGTAATCCCAGCCACTCAGGAGGCTGAGATAGGAGAATCTCTTGAACCCGGGAAGTGGAGGTTGCAGTGAGCCAAGATCGCACCACGGCACTCCAGCCTGGGTGACAGAGCAAGACTCCATCAAAAAAAAAAAAAAAAAAGGAATTGGAGTACAAACAGCAACAACAGAACCCACAGTGCCTGAAATGTCCCCCTTTGTTTCCTCCAGAGTCTGTGATACACTGAATCAATGTGTCTCCACATAGACCTTGAGGACTTAATTCTAATCAGGACCTTGCTTCAGTCTCTTACAAGTCTGGATTCTGATTATTTTGCATCTCTAGTGATGGGACCATGAGTACTTAAAGAGTGATGAGCCACACATCCAGACAATCTGTGTTTAGCATTTATTTATGTTTTTATTTTATTTTTGGAGACAGTGTCTTGCTCTATTGCCCAGGCTGGAGTGCAGTGGCTCCATCTCAGCTCACTGCAGCCTCAACATCCCAGGCTCAAGCGATCCTCCCACCTCAGCCTGCTGAGTAGCTGGGACCACAGATGCACACCACCATACCTGTCTAATTTTTGTTTTTTGTTTTTTGGCTTTTTTTGTAAAAACGAGGTTTCGCTATGTCACCCAGGTTGGTCTTGAGCTCCTGGGCTCAAGTGATCCTCCTGCCTCAGCCTCCCAAAGTGCTGAGATTACAGGCATGAGCCACAGAGTCCAGCCTGTGTCTGCCATTTAAAACAAACTGTGGGCCGGGCGCCATGGCTCACGCCTGTAATCCTAGCACTTTGGGAGGCCAAGGCGGTCAGATCACCTGAGGTTGGGAGTTCGAGACCAGCCTGACTAACATGGAGAAACTCCGTGTAGAAACCCTGTCTCTATTAAAAATACAAAATTAGCCGGGCATGGAGGCGCATGCCTGTAATCCCAGCTACTCGGGAGGCTGAGGCAGGAGAATCACTTGAACCCGGGAGGCGGAGGTTGCGGTGAGCCAAGATTGTGCCATTGCACTCCAGTCTGGGTAACAAGAGCAAAAATTCCGTCTCAAGAAAAACAAAAACAAAAACAAAAAACTGTGTGGGGCAGGGCATGGTGGCACGCACTTGTAATCCCATCTACTCAGGAGGCTGAGGCAGGAGGATCACTTGAGCCCAGGGGTTCAAGGTTACAGTGAGCTGTGATCACACCACTGCACTCCAGCCTGGGTGACAGAACAAGAGTCCATCTCTAAAAATACAAAACAAAAGTTAAAAAAAATTTAAATAAATAAAAAATGAAACAGTGGTTCTCTGCTCTTGGCTCAGGAAAGCCAGGTGTCCCAGGGGCTGGAAGGAGGGATCTTCTAAGGGACAGCTTCATTTTCCGACAGTGGCACTGAAAGCACAGGAGAAGGGGAGTGTGACTTTGTCAGTAGCCAGTACCCTGGCTGATGCTCCCGGGTGCTCAGGCTCAGAGGGCCTGGTTCCCATTAACCTGCACTGATGCCCTCGACTCCTCCATGCCCTCGCCTCCTAGATTCCGGTGTTTCTAGGTGGAGAACTCACATTCCACACCTGCTGTGAATACAGAGCTCTCCAGTGACGTGAGTCTCCTTCCTCCGTCCCGAACACGGAGAAAGGGGAGACATCTTCTTTGTTCACGGGTGCTGTTGTCTGATCACCCTCTGTCCCACCCACAGGGCACCTGGATCGATATTAAATAGCTGAAGGGTCGGCTCAGCAATTGAGTCTCATGGCCTCTGCAGCATGGATCAAGTAAGGGTTTCAGAAAAATGTATATGAACATGCTCCAAGACTGTAAGGTCGTAAGGGAAGAAGATTAGATAAGCCAAGTTGAGTGAAAAGTAATTAATATTTTACTGTACTTTAAAAAAAAACAAAACATTATTTCACTTAACCATTTGGCCATGGGTTAGAAATGAACTCTGGAAACACCAAAAGGGAGAATATACTATTCTCACTTCCAAAGAAATAATATTTTCTCCTCATTTCCCTTTAATTTTCGTTGAGAAATGTAAGGAGCCCCCATTGCTTCGTCAGCTCAGCACCAGGTGCATTCTGGGGAACTGTCTCCCCTGCTCCCGTGGCCCCTGTGCATATGCGGTGCCTTCAGTATGGCACCATGGGAGACTAACTTTTGCTACAACGGGCCTCGCCCTTGGCACCGACCATTGGTCAAGAGGTGGGCACCTGATCCAAACGGGCCAATCAGAGCCCTCCCCCAGGATTTGGGAACTGCAACTGACAAAAGAAGTCAGTCTCCCTCTGGGTGTCTGAAAATGAAGGCATGTTAATGCAGAAGCAGTTGGCAGCCCTGCTCCACCATGTGGACTGAGGAATAGAAAATGCCAATCAGCAGAAAGAGAATCAGAGGCAAGGAGAGGAGAGCAAATCCAGACGGCATTTGAGCTTCTAGTTCTAGCTGCTCGCAAGGCCTAGCCATATTCCTCTTTTGGATTCCATTGAATCCAAGTAGCCTTATAATAAAATTCTTTTTTGGCTTAAACTCACTTAAGTTGGATTTCTCTTCCTTGCAACCAAAGAGTTTTAACTAATATGAGAACATAGTCCTATTTCAGTCTCGCTTACATGCTAATCTTAAATTCCTCAACCATTTTACTTTGTGACTTCAAAATGAAAAAAAAAGTGAAAATATTTGAGTTAGACTCTTATGCAAATTAGACTGCAATCATTCTCTTGGACTGTTTCTTCACAGAACACTGGTAGCATTTTGCTCCATGCTGGAATGGATTAAGTACAAGCCAGAAATATAAAAAATGACTCGGTTGGTGGTGTGGCTGTCCATGGTGGATTGTGGCGTTTTTATGATTGTCACTAGAAATTTGATTTTCTCTCATTTTAAAGTCCATTTGCAATTGTGTTCTGTTCCCTTTTGACAATCTACCAAAGTCAAATGATCCCTGATCTTTAGGCCTATCAGTATCCCCTTGGACAGTCCACATCCCAGGAACCACATCCACAAGCAATGGTCCTTGGTGTGCCACTTCCTGTTGAAGCTGCCTGTCTACCAGAATTAGCCTTTTCAAAGGCAAGGCCCTGTCGGGGAAGGTGACGGGGAACTGTCCAACCAAGACTCTGTGAAGGAGCTGAACAGACAGAGAACCACTCTGCAAGACTCATAGGAATGACTCCTTAGGAGTCATTCTCTTTAATCGACAGCAACAAAAACAAAGGTGATATTGCCTCATCATCTTTCTTAAAGGTAGGTGTTTAACATTTTTAAAATCCATGGAACTGGGCTAGGTTCGGTGGCTCATGCCTGTAATCCTAGCACATTTGGAGAAAGAGGAGGGCCAATCACTTGAGCCCAGGAGTTTGAGACCAGCCTGGGAAACACAGCAAAACTCTGTTTCTACAAAAAAAAAAAAAAAAAATTAGCCAGGAAGGGCACGCCTGTTGTCCCAGCTACTCAGGAGGCTGAGATGGGAGGATGGCTTGAGCCAGGAGTTCGAGGCTGCAGTGGGCCACAATTGCACCACTGAGCTCCAACCTAGGTGACAGAGCAAGACCTTATCTCAAAACAAAACAAAACAAAACATGGAACTAGACAAGCTCTTGCCTAATATCTACTTAGGATCTCTCAGGTTTCTCCTATTAAAAAATACAAATAACCCAAAAGCCACTAGACTTGAGCAAAGACAAGGAAGCGTGTGTCTAGCACATGGCCAGCATGCGTGGACATAACTGGAGTTAGATATTAAAACCCAAAGGCTGGTGGAAAGAGTCAGCAGCCCGGTCTGTGCCCTCCCTTATCAGAGTGAGTGTGCCTTTGATCCCAACGAGCCTCAGAAGCCTGAGCAGTATATTAGTCATCAGTTCTACTCTAATTAGAAAAGATTTCTTTGTTCCCAGCCCAAGTTCAATCAGCATTTCTGTTAAACAGGTAAAAAAAAAAAAAAAAATAGAGTTGGAAAAACATTCGAGTCATTTGGCCCAAAAGGTTTATTTTAAAGATGAAGAGATGAAGTCACTTGTTCAAGACTGCACAGCTGGTTATCAGAGGACTTGAGGGCAGAACTCATGTCACTCCTCACTCCTAGTTCCAGGTTCTTAGAACCAAGCACTTTTCAGAAAGTGCTCAGGCCCTCACCCCAAACCTCACTGCTCCTGGACAACCCTGCACGTGTCGAAGCTGTAGATGTCTAGGAAATCAAGGGCACTGGCTTTTCTGCATTCTCTGGGGAGAAAGTTCCAAGGCCCTGGGGAGCTGGGGCAGCAGGGTTTTCAAAGGCCTGCAGCAGGAGCCCTGCTCACAGGGATGCCGTCCAGATGTCCTCATGTCCCCTCTGCACATGAAAGCCTCACACTGCTCCCGTCCCCTCCAGTCCCCCCTGCCTCCCACAGCAGCAGAACTGCACGAGGCTTCCCCCAGCCCGGGGCACACATTCAAAACACCTAGGAACGCCGCTGGGAACTCCCGCCTGAAAGACAGGCCGCCCGCTGCAGGGCGCTGAGATGGATGCAGGGACCTGCCCTTTTCCTCTGTCAGCGGGTTGCCTCCACTGGTCATCTGCTGTGGCAGGGCAGAAGAAAACAATGAAATCACAGGGCACACAGAAGTCAAACCGACACATAACCACACTCGGAGGAGAGGAGGACCCAACTGCTAAGCAGCTTGAGTGGGAAAGTGAGAAAAGCATGGGGTTTTCACATAGCAGGTGGAGTTCGATGCAAACCATCCGGAGCATCTTGCTAATCATTAGCGATGGCACCTTTGTTCGGTTTCAAGGAGTGCAGTTTCAGGGGCTGTGTTCCCCCTTGAGAAAGAGGCAGTAAAAACAATATACATTTGTTTAAGCTTAGGATGTGAAACACATCGATGTCATGCCTCCTTGGCTTTCCAGGTGAAGGATTGCGGTGTCACCTTTAGGATCCCTCGCCTGAAGTCAGGACTCACTTGAGCAGAATGATGGCTTCTCAGTGAATCCTACTTCCCACCTGCATTTCCAGAGACGAGTCTGGTTCCTCTAGATTCACATACACATAAAGAAGTAGTTATCCTTCTCCTTGCCCCTGATCTCCCACTGAACAATGCCTGGGATATGTGGGTTTTGGAGTGTCTATCAGGGAGGATGTGTGGAGGAACTCTGGACCCCTATTATTTTCCTTTCTGTGGACAAGGCGTGTGTCAGTTGCTACCTGAGCAGAGGTGGCAGCTCCGCATAGGCTGGCTAAGAGAAGAAAACTGTTCTCACTCAGATTCTATAAATTACTCGCATTCTCACTTTAATATCAAGTATGATATATATTAGAGTGCATGGTTTTGGCTAGAATCAATTTGGAAGGCTGTCAAATAAAACACAAAATGGGAAAATATATCCAAAGGAAAATTGATGACATGATTTTACTCCCATTACATTCCACTTAACAAATGCATATGTTTTACAATATCTTTAATAATAATTATTAAACATAGTAAAATACTTCCAAACTTGGCTCATTGCATAATTGTACTTCGAGTGAAAAAAAATTATCTGAAGTCTTGTCAATATGCCACTTCCTCCTCCCCCAGCTTTTAACAGAAGCAGCCTCCAGTGGAATAATCCAAGCTGTGTTCAAGAAGTTGGCAAGTAGGTCCAATTAAATGTGGTTTTACTGTATTCTGGCGTTTGCATATCTAGTTTGCCAAGAAGTAATCTTTCACAAAAAAAAAAAGAAAGAAAAAGAAAAAGAAAAAAAAATCTGTACTGGCCCAGACACAGCCTGGATGGTGCAATGCTTCACATAACTTTACCCCATGACTAAGATAATCATGTTTTCTTAAATAGCTGTGGAAAACGTATCATACATCCATCATACTCCTATATGAATCACAGAACACCATCCTTTATGGAGCTTCTTACATTTATGCATGACAAACTGAAATTCATCTTCATAGCTCTGTTTATTTTAATTATTAAACTCGAAAGGGGTTAGCTTTTAGCCACCTGAGCTTGATGTATTTATTCAGGTGTACTCCAGTTGGATTATCTGAATGAGGCTATAAATGATCCTATTGACTATTAAAGACCAACCTGTCAAAGCTGCAGTCATACACATTCACAACTCTGGCTACCTGAAACTCAGAGGATAAAATGCTTCTCTAAGCTTTGCAAATGAAATCCCGGGCAGTTCTTTCCTGATGTTTTACACACCCTTGATCCCTTAAGGAGGAGCTGACTCGCGTAGCCCCTTCCAGCTAACCACAGCTCTACATGAACGATCAGCCATATCCAAAGTCCAGATGGAAAGCTGTCAACAAAGAGGCTCCTTCCACTCTGCCTACTACATGATTCATCCCTGGCGTGAAGACAGGCCCGGAGATGGCCCCACCACCCCGACTCCCATAGGTGAGCCAGGAGAGAAGCACAGGTGCACACTCCCCAAGTCAGCAGGGAGGAATCAGGTCAGAAAGTGCTGGAAAACACACAACCTGGCCTTTGTTAGAAACCGTCATGAGCTCATTAAAAACACATGCAGAAATGGTTAAACAAAATTCTCTAAACCTTTTACAAAATTGCCAGTCTATTAGAAGGACTGAGCTCACAGCAAACTCTCCCTTCCAATGTGTGCAATGGAGCAGCTAATGTCCTTTGGACTCTTGTCTATGGCATCAAGCAGAGGGAAGCTTGGGGCGGGGGGTTGTTTGTTTTTGGTTCTTGTTGTTGTTTTTTAACTTTTTTTAGAGACCAAACTATGAAATATATCAACCAAAAGAATTATTTCACCAAACATGAGTTATTATAGTCATTGCCTTAAAAAGCTTACGAAAATTACAAAATAAAAATGGAGATTTGGGTCATTACAGCAAGGGGAGAAAGAAGGAAAAAAAAGATGACTGTGGCTCGAATGCTTTTGTGAGGTGGCATTGCATCAAAAAGCAAAGTGGACACGCTGAATGGGGATTCTGAAGCTATCCAATACATGGCCCTGTTACGTGAAAAAGTTGGATCGTAAGTTTGACCCATGCAATATTTACTCAAAGTTTTCTTGTGAGCAGCATCGCACATAGCAGCATTGCATTCCATCGCATTGTGGCCTTTCACCAGGTGCCTTTTCCTCCAAATGGATTTATTCGCTGTGATACAGTCTAGCCATAGATTTGCATTACACCACAACGTGGGCTGCACCTGCACATAAAAGAGCACGTAGATGAGGCGAGGCCTGAGATTGAGAGGTTCTGAGACCTGCTCTGGCATGGGCCACCTTCTCCTGTTGAAAGTGGGGTAAATCATTTAAATCTCTGGGTAAATCATTTTAATATGTGTGCCTCCCCGGGGAGCTGTGCCTGTTTGTTATTATATATATTAATCATACTTTTAAAAATACTTATGATACAAGAGTAAACACGAACCAAAGCTTTCAGTCTTGATTTCTTCAGCCTGAAGAGAAAAAATATCTGTATCCAACTTAGCCTTTGGACTAGTTAATCACATAGAGATTTGAAAGGGCTTTGAGAGAGTTGGGATTTGAGAAAAGAATCACAAGTACAATGTAAGTGATATGAGATGTGCATAGCTAAACATGTACACACCTACAAAACCCACCTGAGGATGCGGGATCTTTTTCATTACTATGGTATTTTAATTTTCACATTTCATGCAGAAACTGCTTTCCTGCTTAATACTGAAATAAACTTGAAACTACTAGTGTTTGTTGAATTTAAATCACAAAAACCCACACTGAAAAAAGTCCACCTTGGTAGGAAGGCTTTAGGATAAGGAAAAATTTCCTCTTAGTGCAAAAAAAAATTATTATTGTAATAGTGAGGTCACCTCAAATTTGCATAGCATCTTTCCTCTGAAAGCTTAATGCTTTTGCATATTCATTTTCATGTTATTCTAAAGAAAAAGGTGACACGGGTATGATTATGCTGGTCTTACAAATGGAGAAATGAAGGTATCAGGGTGGGTTTCCTCGGGTGTTGCATTGATAGATCTTCCCCAACTTTCTCTTGAGCCTTCTTTCCAGTAGATGATGCTGAGAGGAGGTGAGAAACATTCCAAGAAACCAAGGCCAATTTTCAGATTAAGTGGAAAAATATTCAATTCTCCCATTTCAGCAGCAAACAAGTTTTGAGGATCCCGTTTGGCTGAAGCCCTCGGTCCATGTTTCATCTCTCCCTTCTGCACGTCCAGCAACAGCTCTGACAACCCTGCAGTGACTAGCTGCAAGGAGCAGTGCCTCGTTGTGGTTGAACAAATAACATGTTTTGGAAACCCAAGCAACCCTTTCGTAGCTGGAAGCAGAGAGGGAGAGCGTGTCGGTCAGGAGGATCCTGACAGGGCTTTAGCTCTTGGTGAGCCAGAAGGAGATGGGCCAAAACGTGTCCTCTTTGACACCATCAGAGAACGTTCCGCTGTATGTATTTTTTAAATAGTTGATAGGGTCAAAGTCAGGAAAAGAAATAGTATCACTCCAATCTTAGATTCCATTGGTAAACATAGATCGCAGACAATGGTACATGTAATCATGGTAAATAGATATTTGCATAATGCAAATTTTATCACTTAGGCATAACCAGAATGTTGATTTCAGATTCAGACTTGATCAAAGATGTGCCCAGAGCAAGGAATTCAGGCTTTGTGTGCCTCTAAACAGAAAAATTCATCTATAAAATGATAGATACCAAAGGTTTGGGGAAGGTATGAAATGTTTGTGAAGAGCTTTGAGCCGTTTCACCTCCCCATGCCTGCTCCTCCACTTTCAGGATGAATGAACCGGAAGTCACTGTTGCCCCTTCCAGCTGTAAGTTTTTGTGATTTTCAATCACTCTCTGTGGAAAAGCATGTGATGCAGCAGTCTGTAAGGGGGGATGATCGGACATACACTGTAGGTTTACAAATAATGGAAAACAACTGGGCCATTCTGGCCACTGGATTTTTATAATTTGAATAACAGAATTAGTTCATTATTTCAAAAGCGACCAGGCCAGAATGCAAATTTTAAAATTCAGGATACAGATGTAAGCTTGGAATTGTTTTTGGTTAGAAGGCTTAAACGTTCTGTTATGTCAGGAGAGAGAAAAAAAGCATATATGTACTACTAAACAAGAATAACGATAGGAGGATTGATCGCCTTAGTCTTTGAGGGGGTTACTTGACTGACTTTTAAACAGAAACACTCCAGTCATTTAAAATCCTTCCATACTGGTCAAGCCTACAAACCGCCTGTCATACTTTGACTAAAATATTATTTTTACTGCAAGATAAGCACCTTTACATAGCGAACTGAATACATGATGACAAACCCTCCTTTCCTCCTCCTTTTGCACTGAAGTGATTCTAGTACTGCTCTGAGGCATCCCTCAAGTAAAATAACATATAAATAGAATGTGAGAAATCACCACATTTTCTAGACTTCACACTTACTATGAAAAGCAAAACTTCATTGTGACCCAACATATTCCCTAATTTATTTTTTTCCTTTAACCTAAGGATTTCATCCAATTCGATGTCGTTTATTGTCATAAGCCCCTGGAAAATGCCTCAGCTCTTTCATCTGCATGCTCAGCCCTCCCTCAGGGGGAATATGCAGTTTGCTGGTACCCAGCGGGAAATAGGGCCCATTTCAAAGACAGTGTTCATTTTAAATTTGTTTCGATTTTTTCAGAATGGTAGAAAGTCAGACACAAAAACAAACTTGGCTTGAAAATTCAGTTGTGCAATGGTGTCAAAATCACTTGATGCATAAAATTTACCCATCTATAGTAAATAAAAGGACATTGAGAAACAGAGAGAACCAACTATAAAGTATGAATTTTAGTTTGCATCTCAACAAAAATCAGAACCTAAAGGAATATTCCATCTGCCAGACTTCAGTTTCTTTCGGTTTATTCAGTTGCGAAATCTCGGAGATTTTGAAGAGCTCTTAAATGTTATGCTAAGGGTTCGTGGATAATGACTATGCTTCGAATATAAACCTGTCCCATTCTCCCTCATCACGTGCACAAGCATGAGACCTTCTTTCTCAAAAACAGGTAGTTATAAAAATACTTTTATAAATTAGATTTTCGTGAGCTATGGTTCTGTGCTCAAATTTCTTCTACTTCATAAAGCTTTTAAGTGACACTCAGAAACCATTATAATTAGAAAAAAATTGATTTTTTTTACACTAAATACAAATCGTTGGCACCAGCGTCTATGGTAACTCTGGTTCACAAACGATGACTACTTTTCTTAAATGTTTTAATTATCTATTATTGTACTATTGTGCTTTTCCAAAAATTATCCAAATAGACATCCTTAGGAAGCATTGCTGCCTAGTAAATATGCAATAGCATTTCAATATTACCAAACAGCTACTTTACATGATGCAGTTCCAAAGGCACGGTCGACAGAAAAGGTATGCGTATATTTCGAGGCTGTTTTCAAAAACAAATTTTAAGAGAGTCAGATGAAAAATCTAAATGCTCTTACTTTGATCAAAGATCATTTCAGAGCATCAGATATACAAAAATGTTTGGGTCTTTAAAATCCTCTCAAAGGTAAACTGCATTAAATATGATTTTTAAAATAAAATGAATGTGTCCTGTTTTACAGTTTTAAGTAATATATATTTATAAATCATACATGATAAAGATACATCCTTTTAAGCTGCCACATATCAAAAGTTAGCTCTGGTTTGGCATATAGCATCCATAAATAAGGTTATGCTATTCTTTCAAGTTCATACCACTGTATATGCATTATGTATTGAAACAGCAAATTTAATCTGTCCTATAAATGTTTACCAATATTCAAATACATTTTCCAAGCTCCACTTCATATTAACTACAAATATACCCTTTACAAACATGAATATTTGGGGCAATATGACTTTTTAAAATTCCTATGTAGTCATATTAACCATACGTATTGACATTTAATAAAAGCTACTTGATTTAATGATTAACTAAAGAGATTATAACAAAGTGTAAATAAGTCATTTCCGTGAATGGACTCTCTCTGGGTGTCACACGGCCTCTCAAAGCCACTCTAAATATCCTCACTGAAACTGTTACTGACTAATGTGCTACATTTTAAAGCCAAATTGGGTTTTCACTCCTTTCCTGCCAAACTAACTAGAGAATGCCTCCTATAGCAAATTGCAAGCTTAACTGCAAACCCATTTCCAAAGATTAGAAAAGGGAGATACCTTATTTGGCCATATGTGCCCCAAAAGTCAAGAAAAATTTTGGTTTTCAAAGAATTTTTTTTTTTGTAAAGTACCTACAGCTAAAGAAAAGTACCGTGATCACATAAACCTAGGAATTACGATGCACAGTAAATTAGTAAATGTTAGAATCGAATCAGGAAAGTTACCTGGATAATTCATCCCTCTCAAAAAAAATGCTGATTTATTTCAAGTGCTTGAATATTTTTAGACAAATACTATCCTATAAGCCTGAATTACCAGGATGATTAATTCAACAATGTATTTAGTGTAAGCAGATACATTATAAAGTATTTAGACTTAAAAAAAAACAACTTTTCATGCCATTGTTTCATTTCTATGACCTCATCCTTTCTGATTACAGTGTTTTAAATTTGGAGTTTAGCTTCTTTCACAAGAAATTACAAAAGTTAATTAGTAAAGATTTTTTTAAGGGGTTGGTTCGCAAAAATACTGAAAGTCTAATTTCTAAAGTGCCTCTGAAAATGAGTATTTCTAAAAAACCTCCTGTGTCATCAATAATATCTGATTACTTTGGCTGTCCTTTTATAATATTAAGGAAATGTAAGCAAGGATGGAGGTCCTAGAAACGTAAAATGTTTCTTTTTTATGGAAGTAAACCTACTCGGAGTCAAAAGATAAGTGGTTCTACATTTTAAACCAAGGGATTATATACAAAGATATTTTGCCGTGTTTTTGTAGGCAAAGGTACAAAAATTTTAACATAAGGGACAAAATCCTGTCAGTATAATAAATTTGGACTACAGCCAAAATGAAACTCCTAAAAGCTATTTGCTTTTGAAAAATAAAACTATTCCTTTATTTTTAAAGATGGTATCTTTAGCATTTTAATGTCAAGTAATTTCAGTGAAAAGGAAGCTTTTCTTTGCTGCATTTCAAATTCACACTCAATTCACTGTACCTTATCAGCAAATTCAAGCATTGCAACAATTATAACAAAAATTTAGGTCAGTATCTACAAATTAAAATATAAAATTATCTCAGGTTCCTAGTCAGAGCATGTGAAACTTTCCCTCGTTATAGTGGAAATCAAAGAATATTTTAAGCTTTATAGGAATAAAATAGTCACGCCATGCAGGAAATTTTGAGGTCTCAAGACCATTAAAAAAAAAAATCTTATCTGTACAATGGGATTTCTCGAGTCAAGGCTTCATCGAGTCGGTGAGTCGGTGTGTGTTTTATACGTAACACTTGGAAGTTCGAGATTTTTTTAAGTAGTGCCACTTCTTGGTAAAAAAAAAAAAAAAAAAAAAAAAAAGATTTTTTGATGGTAGTTTAAAAGATTTACTTGGAAAATGATTATGTTGGCCATATTTAACTGTTCTAAAATGTTAATATAGTATTCCCCTTTTTCCAACCTTTCAATAACCTATTTGTAGATATTCATAACAAATGTTAAAGAAAAACTCTATTTGATTCACCTATCAATCTGATAGCATAATTATCCAGAAAGGAAATCCGAAACTAGTATCCTTAACACTTTATAATTCTTGGATCTTCCCTAGGGTACCCCTAGCACACAATGCTGAACCCACATCAATCCAGTGCATAACTGATTATCTAAAGGAAAAAGTTTTCAAAAGTAAATAAAACTACATATTTAAGATATACTTATGTATCAGCCAGATGTCAAAGGAGGGATCAGTTTTAATGGTTTCCAACACGATCACATGACAAATTAATTTCCTTTTTTAAATGTGGCAAATAAATGATTCCTTCATTTCACTTACCAAATGTGGCAGTTTGTGTAATTAATATTCTGTTCTAGTTTGCAAAGAATGTTTTAAGAAGTTATTTCTTCCAAATCATGTCAAAATATTATTTTTATAAGCACATCCAGTTAAGATTGTTAAGATGATGTTCCTCACTTCCAATTAGATGTTAGTCCACAGAACTAAATTGTCAAGTAAACGCTCAACATCTTCAGGAAGCTTTGAGATACTTTGACCAGTTACTATAGGAACTGAAAATAAAAAGTCCCCCTCCCTCCCTTTTTTATAAGCTTGTAACTGCTCAAGAAATTATCCTATGGGGGTCAAATGTACATTCCCCTTTCATGTGAAACAGTATTTGGCTGGTTAAAACCAAGGATGAGTTACATACTTTAAAAATTCTGTTTTAGAAAAAAAAAAAACGCGGGGGGGATGGAAATTAGGACTCCAAATTATGTTATTATACTTCATGACAAAATCCCTGTGGCTTCCTATCCAAATCCACCGGGTACTTGGTAAATGGTCCATTTTCAAACTTCAGACCTTATATCCCACTTCTGTAGGTTAAAAATATTGACCTTACTATAGGCCATTGAATATAAACATAGTTTACTTTTGACAGTAATAATGTAAAATTTCATAGTCATATTTCTATTTAAGGTTGGAAGTTAGAGACAAGCACGGATTTACAAAACCTCTCCGTGCCTGCACCTGACTGCTTGAGCTTAGGGTTGTTCGTGACAATTCCTCTACAGTATCATCCGTGTGTGTGAGCGTTCTGTCAATTCCCTACCCAGGTCAACCAGCAATGTTTCTCACCCTGACTTGTACCCAACTAGATAAGCATAAACTTGGGACAATCACAAAAAGCAGGGAACAGAGTTCTTTCAATGGTCTATGTATTTAATTACATGTTTAAATTAAAACTTGAGAATTAAAACCTGGAAACTTTCAAGTTCTCCCAGCAACAAAAAGGATGTATACAGCTAATCGTGAACAATTGCATGCCTGCTAATTCAATTGCCTAGAATTCCAGTCATTAGCCAAGCAGTCTTCCAAATTAAAACATCCGGTCTCCTTCAATTTTCCACTTAAACCAGAACACAGGAGAATAGATTTGACCAATCAACTTAGGATAAAATTACACATGAAAAATGACTTATGGTATATGGATTAGTAGTTGTACAGTGTATTTTTAAAAACCTATGCTGCCACGTAGTTTCATGATTCATGAGTTTCTAGGGAATTACCTCAACATTCTTGATGTAGATTGTGAAAATGGGTCACATTTTTTAAATGTGCATTTAGTATCTTCTTAAGTGACTAGAATGTTTACACATTTTCCATTCGAGTGATTTAAGGCATTCTCATAATTTCATAAACTCCGAATAGAATTGATATTAAAGATGCCAGGTGCGATACATATTTAGAATCTATACACTACATAATCACAACAAAAAATACACACAAGAAATTCTCAGTTCATATAATTTATTGCAGTTAGCACACAGTTTAAAAATTCACCAACACACCAATAGTACAAAACTAAACAGCATTATAAGTTATTCCCCCCTCAGGAAAATAAAACATACTATGATTGTCAAAGCTAGATGTCAGTCTAAGTTTTAGAACAAAGGAAGAATGTGAAACTAAGAAAAGAAAAAAGCAATCACTCACAATGACCACAAAAAGAAAATCCAAAAGAAAGTCCGTTTTCTCACAGACATTGATTGTCTTCTCTAAATTAATAAAAATTATTTTAACATAAACTGTATTTTAAAAAAACTAGAAACTCTTCAAGTAACTAAAGATAATGCTCCAAGGCCATTTTCACAGCTTTTTTTGTTTGTTTGTTTGCTTTAAATGCCATTACAGCCAAATTAACACACATTTAACCAAATATTTCCAAAACAGTCCAGCAACACACAATGGAGTTTTCCATTCAGTATCTTAAGCACAAAAATAGGCTATGTTTACAGTAGTTAAGGCGATCAAATTTTAAACAAAAGCAATTAAAAAAAAAAGGGAAAAACAGCAAACGTTTTCCATGCTACTCCCATAGACCTTATTTGTAAGTGCAAGACAGGAAAACAAACACTGTGCAAAATGCTTTTGCCTTGCGTGCTGGTCATTAAAACCACACGTTAGGCTGCAGCCTCTGCTGCCGCAATCCACATAGTCTACTAACCCCCTTCCCCACGTCAATCAAGGCAGTCCAGTCCTTTCAGCCTGGGGCTTTTTCAGTCCATAGAATCTTTTCATGAGTTGGGGGTGGAGGGTGGTGGGGGGGGGAGAGTAAGGGAGGGAGGGTAAAGGAAGAAGGGCAGAAAAAGAAAAAGGGAGCAAACAACAAAAAAAAGAGAATGACCTATTGTCAAGTTGTGCAGTAGTTATTCTAAAAATGCTCAACTGGGTAAATGTGTACACCTAAACTCTGAGCTGGCATGGGTTTTGTGCAATTAGAAGTTTGTTATAAATGCACACTGCACATGCAAATCTTTAAGCTGTTTGTAAACATTTATATTTTCCTTGTTATGTAGCGAAGTTATCAATTTGCAGCTTAAGTTTTTATTCAGCTTAACAGTTTCAACTTAAAGACAGTGGGAAAGTCAATTTAAATTATATAAAATAAAAATAAAAACAGTGCATTTACGTTCTTCATAACACCAGTTTTTTTTTTTCCAAATGGTGCTATTTTTCTAAGGAAATTAAATAATTTTAAACTCACTCGTTAAAGTTATACAATGCAAACAAAGACAAAAAATATACTGAAACTCATGCATTTCTGTAGCGTTAATATTTACTTTTCAAGACTCAACTAAGAGCATCAATACAACCTGTCAAGTTCTTTGACACCCCCCCAGCCCCTGTAATCAATTACAGTATACAATAACAGTAATTCACATTTTTAAACACACAGTTCAACACTGCTGAAGCTGCAATATCCTTTTTCATCCCAAGCAAACCTTCATAAGACAGTGTCCCAGTGATCCCAGTGTACTTTCAGCATTTCTCTAACTGGGAACCGTCAGAAAACCAGAAGTTGCCACAGAAAGTTTTAAGTCAACTGCTTGTTTAAAAATAGATAATCCAGCATTTCAGAAATTTTCCATTTGGGTCTAAAAGCATTCAGGTTTCCAACAGCCAGAAAAAATTCATGCAATTTGAGACATATAAAGAGGCTAATAAAACTGGAGGGAATTTCTACTTAAAAAAAAAAAAAAAAACAACTTTGTTGGGGGGGAAAAAAAGAGCTCAAAAGACAATGCAGTGTTGACAAAATTAAGCCATATGAAAGCATTTGTGATAGGACGATTCGCTTAAAAGGTTCTTATTGGCTTACTTCCCCTACCCCTCAAAGGAAAACACCTCTCTATTCTGACTTGCTCTAAAGTTTCTTTTATCAGAATGCTAAATTAGTGAGATTCTCATGCTATTCTAAAGTGCAAAACAAGTTAATATCCCAACTTTTTATTTCCAGGAAACAAGACTGCTTTTAGACCGTACCACAACTATATAGAGATCTATTTATATATATGTATATATATATATATTATTTATATATATATAAAATTATTTCCAAAGTTCTTGAGAGCTATCTTCTAAGGTCCAGTCTCTGACAGTAGGCAAGCTCAGTGCTTCGCTTTTGACCGACAAGGAGTTCACCAACTCACAGTGGAACTTGCGAATGTGTCTGTACAGGTCCCCGGACTGCGTGAACCTGCGCTCGCACCACTTGCAGGCGTGCGGCTTCTCGCGGGTGTGCACCACGGCGTGGCGGCTCAGGTTGTGCGAGTACTGGAAGCTCTTGCCGCACTGGGTGCATGTGTAGGGCTTCTCCCCCGAGTGAGTCCTCTCGTGGCGCTTGAGGGTGTACATGCAAGAGAAAGTCTTCCCACACAGCGAGCACGTGGGCACGTTGACATCGGCGGCGGGCTTGCTGCGGATGCCGTCCTGCTCGCGGAAGTGCGTGCTCAGGTGGATCTGCAGGATGTGGGGGCTGGGGAAGACCTTGTTGCACAGGGGGCACATGAAGATCTGGCCCGCGGGGCTCAGGATATTGGAGACGTAGGGGAGCAGACTGCTCTCCATGCCTCCCTCCACCTGGACACGCTCGCTCTCTGGGGTCATCATCTCATCATCGCTGGCTTTGTCCTCCCGGTCCAGCTCCCTCAAGACCGAGTCCTCCCTCAGAGGAGCCAGATGGGCCGGCTCATACTGTACCCTGTTATTAGTGCTCACACTTTCTTTCACAGTGCTATGTTCCATGTCATAGTCATTAGTGCCAACATCACTCTCATCACAGGAAGCCTCTTTCTCCACCTTCACCTGCACCAGGTTGCTTCTCAGCACGTCCTGTGAAGAGAAATAAGAGCTGTTCAGATTTTCAACTCCTGAAAGGCTGGACTTGACAGACAGGTCCAGCACACAGTCAACATCTGCCGAATCCCTCACGGAGGTGACAGACCTCTGGGACAAAGACTCTGTTGAGCTGCAGGGGCTGGCTACTGTTTTTCCAGCTGCTGTGGCGTGTGGCTCTGCCTCTCCGCCAGCCTGGGGGATGCCTGCTGAGTCTGAGGGCAATCGCATCCACATGTTCCCAGGCTCAGCCGCCAAGTCCCTTTTGCTGGGCAGGATGTTCAATTTTTCATCTTCTCCTTCATCTTCATCACTGGGCAAATCGCCTGCCATGTGGCTGCTGCCATCGGAGAGACTCTCGACTTTGTCCGAACAACTTGAAGCATCTTCTTCCTTTTTGGTGCTGTCTGCCTCCGTGGTGGCTTTCTCTTTCAGCTTCTTTTTGCAGACTTTGACGATGTCATACATGTGGAGATAACTGGCAGCTGCTAGCACGTCTTCAATGGGCAAGTCTTTGAACTGGAGTTTCCCTTCATACATGAATTCAAGCAGGAGAGCGAAAGCGGGGGCTGTAACAATGTCGCTGTTCAGATGAACAATGTCTCTTTTGTCCAGCTGGTCCTTGTAAAAGAGGTGGAAATACATGCTGCATGAAGCCAGTACAGCTCGGTGCGCTCGGAACTGGGCATCTCCCACCAGAACAGTGCAGTCACAAAGAAAACCCTGGTGTCTCTGCTCGCTCAGACACTGCAGCAAATGTCTACTATGGTCTGGAAACTCCATACTGTCTTCATAACCTGGGGAGAGAGGAATTTCTCATTAGAGCCTGGTCAGGAACAACTTTTCAGCGCTCTAGTCCCCATATAAAAAAATTAATTCCGCTTTGGCCGCCGTGGTACATGTCCCTGAATTTTAATCAGGCTTATGACCCAAGCACTACCAAATCACACGGACAAGACCTAAATGCGAGGAGGAAAATGTACACTTTCTGAACTTCCTTACCCCCGCCAAACAGTTTCCGACGCATCTCCATCTTCCTTGAACCCAAGTTTTAAAAGCCTTCCTTTAACTACAGTCTGTCACTAAGAATAAGAATTTAGATCTCTTTCAGAAGAAATTTAATTAACTCTACTTATCAAATTATGTCCCACAAAACCTACAAAATAGCTTTGATTTCAAAAGGAACAACTCATATAATAAACAAAGAAAAGTCCCAAACATATCCTGGAACATACAAGAAAACTTGTTCGACCATCCTTTTTATTACTTTTGCTACTTGACTGTACTTAGCACAGTTTAAACACACACACACATTTGGCTGAATCAAGAAAAAAAAAATGAAATTGCATAATTAGTCCAGAAATTAGCAAACAACTTACTTTTAAAGTCAGGGTGTTACAACAAAAGCCCTGTGTATAAAAACAGATGTTAATGCCTTCAGATTTGCAGGTATAGCACACATGTATGAGATCAGAAGGCACTGCACCAACAGATGGAAAAGATCATCTTTACTATGAACAAATCCAAAGATTTTTCAAAACGAACTGAGAAAAAAATAGTTATATTTCTTTGTAGAAACTGTACTTTTAGAATATTAGGAACCAGAGGGGCTTTATTTAACTCTGAAAATCCTCATCTAAACTTTGATCTGTTGCAAGGCAAAATGAGTTTCATATTAAAATTAATTGAAACTTTTAAAAATAAAGGCATACAATGCTTAAATAAAACTCAAAAGCTTTCCAGGTTCAACATTTTTTTTTAAGCCTTTTTAGAAAAAGAGAAACTTTTTTTTCCCCTGGTTCTGCCTTACCTCAGCCAACAGAAAATACTTTGTTTCAATATAATTTGATATATTTTTGTTTTCCCACTAGCTTCTATTCTTGCAAATATTCATCATTGCCCTTGTTTTCTGATGAGGGAAAGTGAAATGGAGGGAGGGGAAAGGCAAAGATGTACAAAGGGTCAGAATTCAACTGCAGTGGGTAAACTCCTGAAAAATAAAGACCCGACTTCCCTTTCCTGTGACCAGAAGCGAGGCTCCACACTACCCATCTTCAGCAAGTGCATTTTGGGAATAGATACACTTAATTTAATATTCGGAAATTACTTCCCTTCTTCTTGTTCTTCTACACTTTGCCCAAGACAGACTAAAACTTCATCCTAACCCCAAACACATTCTGCAAGATGCCACTGCTAGAATAAACTAAGATTTACAATACAATCACTTTAAGTGCCCCACAGCTAACATCAATCCTAATCCTTGAGAAGGCTAAAAATAAAGATTGGAGGGCAGCTCACAAGGTAGCCGTGATCAAATTAGGAGGCTGAGAGGACAGAGAGGGACGAAGAAGGAAGCTTATAAACATCTGATCCAGCTGACTGTGGCCATATGGCAGCTGCTGCCCAGATAAAGAGATTAAGAATAGGGGAGTGCGATTACAGCTGTCTGGCCAATTCAGGCAGCTCAAATCTACAAGTTCTAAATTAGTCGCTAACACAAAAACTCCTGCAAATAATTATTGTTATGCTGAAATAAAAGATCTCTTAAATATATATTTGAAAGAGAAATGAGGAAACCAGTCAAACTATTCTCCTGGGGACAAAAGTTTGGTTTTTTCTTCTTCTTCTTAAAAACCTGCAGTTTCAAAAGCACTACAGCTGTATGTTTCAGCAGTGCTGCTCAACGTTTTGAAGAATAAAGTTTCACAGTGGAATTAATTACACAACAATCTAGCTTCTTAACTAGAATAATCTTCTCATGTAAGTTTGAATGCTGGATTCCAGTTTACCATTTCCCCACCACCACCACCCCAATCAAATCTAAATAGCAGTGAACAACAAAAAAGCATTTTAATCCAACGTGATTTCCAAAAGCAGCATTTTAAAGCCTTTCTTAACATTTCAAAACTTGAAATATTTCTGTGTACTAAAGTTATTTACTCGCTCAAGTAAAAGGGATAAAAAATTAAAACTAAACAAGCTCAAGACTTTCAACTCCAGTAAGATGTTCATTTAATACTCAATTTCATATATTATTCCTAAACTGGGTTAGAAAAGTAATGCGATTTTTAAAATTAAATAAACAAAACACCAAAACAGAAATATGCTCCATCTAATCTCTTGCTACTCCTACCTTTAGGACACATAAACCTGATTAAGTCCTTTCCTCTGAGTCCTGCTGGCTCCAGGTCTGTTACATCGGTGGAAAAAAAGCAGACTAAGAGAGACAGATGCAAAGTGGAGATGATGTTAGAGAGGAATGAGATACCTTCTCCACCACAGATCCGCACACACTAACTCCCTGTCTGTGTGTTAGAATAAAAGGCTGAGGGATGGCAGGCTGTCAGCTGCTCTGACATCATGTTCAGATGGAAATGCTACCTCCAGCTGTGCTCCTTTTAATGCCATATGCTACTCCTCTACACTCCTGCCACCAGCTTTTTCTTAGGAGAACTTTTCTCTTCTGTTAGTATAAACAAAATACTTCAAAGTCTTCCTTTTTTTCCAAACTTTCTAACAGAAGAAATTGAAAAACTCAGCATATGGAGTTCTACTGTATTTATGGAATAGCAACACTTCTGTCTTAAGTTGGTGGACTGGCTTACATACTGACAGCACACTCAAGCCACGGTGCTATTCAGGAAATCCAGATTCACTTTTATTCAACTCCAGCGTTTAGTTTCTAAGGCAGTTTAGGGATATTTTTAAACCAACCCATTTGACATCTCCAGTCCCATTTCAACATTATTACCGCACTTTTTTTTTTTTCTGCTGAGATAATGGTATACGTGTCTCAAATGTTGGCAGACTTGTTCAGAACTATTACTTCAGACTGGTTCACCTTATTATTTCACTCTTATTTAATTACTTATCTACAACTACCTTCTCAGAAAAATGTCTTACACTGCCACAGTCAATGCAAATTTCAATTCTCAGTACCAACAAGCTGAAACTGCACTTTCTGAAATCCTGGAAAGTACTTCAGTTCAACGAGACCAATTAATAAACTGATACAACCTGCTACAGTCACTTAAAATGAATGCTGCACCTGCATATCTGATCTTTCTGCTCAGAAAAAGCACCTTGCCTTCCCCTTGATCTGTGTCCCTTAGCAATCTTTTTTTTGGGGGGGGGGGTCACTCTGTAATGTTTACGATCACAAGAAAATCTTTGTGTGGGGGGAAGCCAGGTCTAGTAAGTTTGAGAACTTTTCAGCCAGTTTGTGGGTCTTTTCTAATAGCTGAAGAAACTGTAACGCGACCCGGGCTGGGCTGACCGGTGCCGGGCAGGGTGCTGCGACATCTCTGAATGTCAAATACATCTCCTCAGACTCCTGGGAGGGCGAGGGGTAGAAAAGGAACTGGGGCCTGAGGCGCCAGCGTCCCAGCCCTGGTGATAACCACTTCGTTCCCATTAGAAAGCCGTGGCGGAGAGTTAAAGAGTAACAAAACCCGACGACTCCGTCCTGTCCTTCTCGCTTTCCCAAAGTCACAAACCTAACTTTCTCCAACTTCGCGGTGAGTGACATAATTATGAACGCTTAGTCCAGGAGACATCCTTGGGAGATCAATTTCTTCCCAACCACACCACCTATTCTCCACAAATGCCCTCGACCCATTCCAATATATCAGACATTAATCACCCCATTTACCCAGTGGGGTGGGGGGTGAGTGACAGTTTAATGAGTCCCAAGCACCGCAATGGGCCAGCGACTCCCACTCCACAAATCAACCCCTTCACGTCTCGCTACCGCGGATCCATAGGGGTTTTGTGAGGTTGGGGTTTTGTTTTTCAGAGAAGTGGGGGCGGGGGTGCCGAGTGGGGAAGCAATGCAAATCTTTACGCAGTTCGCCGTGCATAAAACACACGGGGAAAGAGGAAGGTTAAAACCACAGGGAAGGAGGTGGAGGGCGTAGAGCCGGTGCAGCAGGAAAACACCTTAAACAACAGAGGAGAAAACAGACCCGGGTCACGGCAACAACAAAAGAAAAGTCGTAAGAAGAAGCCAGCGGGAGGAGGGTGGTTGCTACCGCTTCCCCGACGCCGCGACGCGCGAGCCCCCGGGGCCTCCGGGCAACTGCACCAGCCCGGGAGGGCCCCCTCCCCCGCCGGCCCCCTCCCCCGGGCGCACTGCAGCTGCACCGGTCCCCGGAGCCGCGGCCGTCCCGGGCGCCACTGCAGCTGCGGCGGCTCCCAAGCCCCCTCCCCCAGCCCGCCGCCCTCCGCACCCGAGAGGCGCCACCGCAGCTGCACCGGCCGGGAGCCCGCCCCGCGCCGCAGCTGCACCGGCCCGCGGGGGCGCGGCGCGGAGCCGGGAACCCGCACCCCGCCCGACCCCGCAGCTGCAGCGGCCCCGTCCCCGCGCCCGGGCCTCCCGCAGCTGCGCCGCCCCCCGCCGCCCCAACAGCTCCAACCACACAAACTAACTCCACTCGCGGGGGCGCCCCCGGCCCGGCCCGCCCTCCGCCCGCGCCGGCCAGCCGGCCGGGGCCGCACAGCTGGCGCCCCCCGCCCGCCCGGGTGCCGGGGCGCCGGGGCGCGGAGGGGGCGCCG
Source organism: Symphalangus syndactylus (assembly GCF_028878055.3). Classification (NCBI taxonomy): domain Eukaryota; kingdom Metazoa; phylum Chordata; class Mammalia; order Primates; family Hylobatidae; genus Symphalangus; species Symphalangus syndactylus. The sequence continues at coordinate 88,390,739 of NC_072434.2, read as the reverse complement.
GGTCAGGGGCCAGGGGCCGGCGCCGGGACTCACACGGAGCGGCCCTAAGTCACCGCGTCCCCGCCGCCGCCGCGTCCTCCGCCTCCTCCTCCTCCTCCTCCCGGCCGCCGCCGCCGCCGCCGGACTTGGTGGGCTTCCTCCGGCTCTTGCCCCCCTCCCTCCCGGCCCCCCCACCCCCCAATCCCGGCTCCGTCGCCCGCTCCCCCCCGCCCCTCCCTCCCGCCCACCCCCGCTGGCAGCCGGAGGAGCGCGGCGGAGCGAAGAGGGCCCCACTCTCAACGGCTCCCCATGGCAGCAGCCCAGCGGCGGCCGCAGCCTGCCAGACACAGCGAGGGAGCGAGCGAGGGAGCGAGCGCGGAGCCGCCGGGCCGGGTTGGGGGGGGCGGGGGCGGGGGGGGCGGGCGCGGGGGAGGGGGAGGGGAGGGGGCGGGAGGACGCACCACGCACGCACGCGGCGGCGCCGGCCAGATGTTCCCCCCACCCTCAGTCCGCCCCTCTCCTTCCCCTGCCTCCCTCCCTCCGGGCGTTGGGCTTCTGCGATTGACCGAAAGCGGCTGGACCGGCGCTCCCCGCCCGCCCCCAGCCCTCAGACTCCTCCAATGGGAAGGCGGCTCTTCGGGAAGGCGGAGGGGGTGGTGGGCAGTCGTCGGACTGACAAGGGGGCCCAGCCAATGGGGGTGGCGAGCCGTAGCTGCCCTCCCGCGCGTTCCAATCGCAGGCAGCAACTGTTGGGGTGGGCGGGGCTCGGGCGGGCGGGGGCCCGGAGCGAAGCGGCGCGGGGCGGAGTCCTCGGGCGCAGCGGCGGTGGCAGCAGCGGCGCCCCTCTGGGTGACTTGGCCGTGAGAAAGTGAAAGGAGCCCGCAGGCGGCGGCGACAGCTGCGCTGGGAGGGGCTTGTTTCCAGGCTCAGAGGCCCCGCGCACTCTGCGGGTGCGGAGCGAGCTTTTCGGTGTGCACCGTGACAACCACAAACACACTTTTGAACGTAGTGGGGCTTGGCTGCTGCGAGTTACGCAGGTATCCTGGAGAGGCAGGGCACCCGGGGACACGGATGACTCGAGGCCGACTTCGGGTGTCTCTCTCTGCTCGTTCCTGTTGGGGTGAAGACGCCCGGGTCCTCGCCGGCCCGTGCGCAGGGGAGCGGGACCGAGGAGCGTTCTCGCTCCGTCCTGCAGCGTCCCCGTCCAGGTGCACATCGGGGAGCTGGGGACGCGAGCAACTCAGGCAGTTTCTGGGAGTCGTTCTTACGTCATCATGTCACGGGCAGAACAGGGCAGAGCGCCTGCCTTTCTCGCAAAACCCTCCTGTCCCTTGTGTACTTACACTGTTACAAGTAAAGACTTCCCCCAAGTGACCAAATTTTAGAGCATTACAGCAAAATTGGTACTTGCAGATGCCTCAACTTGATTCCTTAATTGATACATATCTAGCCACAACTTTAAACTACCGAGGGACGATGTAAGACTGCTGTGTCGCTTTTCTTTCCTTCAAATAAACTTTTACTCGGTACCTGTTCTTGGCAATTAAACTGCGTTAATCACAGCCACAAAGACGTGGAAATGTCTGCCGTCAGGAACTGGAAATCGTGTTGCGGCAAGAATTACAAGTAAAAAGTTGAATAACAAGTGGTGGGGGAGGGGGAATGGCTGAAGAAAATAAAATAGAAAAACAACGACAACTTCATAGTGAGGAAGTCGGTCCACTAGTCATTGTCTAATGAAATGTGTTTATTCTTTGCTAACAGAACCCAGACTGGCAAGCCTGTTGCTAACCAACTTGCCAGGAGACCTTTCAACTGGGCAAAATGTGCTTTCACTTTGTTCCAGGTCAAATGGGTAAAGTAGCTGGAAAGTATTGTGTGGGCAAATCAGACATGTTGAATTGCTAATGAAGTAAAAACAGGAGCAGACAGAATTCCTGGAGCTGAAATAGCTTTGAGATATCTGGTTAGAAACAGTAGTGATGTGCCTGCTTTTTTCTCAACCCTCTACGCCCTCATGATTCATCACTGAGGTCAAGGATATCCTATGAAAACTGGAGTTTTTGTATTCCATGAAGGCTATTGTTGTATCTGTGCTGTCGATGAATTCTAGGTCTTTTCAGTCTAGTGGTAGAAGGCCCAATTTCAGTCTGACCTGTTTCAAGGTAAGGAATAAATGTTATTCACTGATGAAATATACAGGCACACAAAATGATTTGTGAAAAGTATATGTTTCACCAACTAATTCAGGGAAAAAGAAATGTTTGCGTTATCCAAGCTGTTTCTCATCTACTAAAAGTTAAAATTAAGGAGAGTGACAGATCTCTACATGAGTAGACATAAAGTAATTGATAGTGTCAGGATATTAAACAATTCATGGAAATATTAGGACACTCAGATTATCTACAAAAAGGTTAGAAACTCAGCTCTACTGCATCTAAAGCCAAGGTATAGCTCTAACAAAATGTTTTATAGACTGTACCTACAAGAAGAGTAACAGCCCCAAAGATGTGCAGGAGAAGACATTGATACATCAAAAATTGTAACCTGTGTGTGTGTGTGTGTGTGTGTATGTATTGTGTTTCCCTAACAGTCGTTACTAGAATCCATTTTGGGAACTGAGCAGTGTGGCCAGGAAATATAGATTAAATGGATATTTAAAGAAGCAAATCTGTTGCCCCTCAATTGCTACAACCATTTTATCCAGAGTCCCCTAGTGTGACTGTCTTTTATGCCCTTTTTTTCACATTTAAATAAATTGTTTTTACTCTCTTTGTTTTAAACTGTCTCATAAACTTATCGTACAGATGATACTTTTAATCCTTTGGAAAGTTATCACCATGAAAATTGTGAGTAAAAGTAGGCTGATATCGGAGGAGTCATAATACAGAATGAGTACTATTTTTATTTAATGCCCATTGGAACCCTGGAAGGTAATAAGTCAAAGTCTAAATATCCCCCTCAAGTAAGCACCTCAAAGTAGGGTGTTTACTGCTATATAACAGGCTGAGCAAATTACCATGACACACAGCTACTTGACAGAGTTTGTCATTTTTTTGTTTGTTTGTTTTTTAGCTAATAATCTATACTTCTCCCCCGCCCCCCACAGTGGGGGGAAAAAAGGGCAAAAAGTATACATTCTAAGCTCTTGGGAAAAGATACCATACTTTCTTTCTGGAGGAATCCAGTCCTGTACAGTTCCAGTTAATCCATGCTTTTCTAGGTGTCCTGAAATTAAAAGTGATACAAATGAATCTTTCTTGCCAGGGAACAAGTTTTATGTGCTAATAACATATTCATTTCAACTAATAACAATTTAATAGTATAAAATGTTGATGGATCAAATAAAGTTTAATTTGATGAGCAACTCCATAAAATGAATGTCTGACTTTTAAGTGTGAACCACAGCTCAAATCTCTGAAAAACCTCAGTGTTTTTATTACACTTTATGCAATAGGTCACATTGAAAAAGTTATCTTGGAAACTAGATTTTGAATATTGATATTTTATAAATGTATTAATTTCCTATAGGAATGGAATTTTTCTTTAAAAATAGGGAGGCAAACAATAGTAAAATACCAGGTATTTGAAGGTAATATATTGATAATATAATAAGTATAAAATCTAACAAAATGTAAGTAGAGGTCAACCTGATTTTGAACCCGGAGAGAAAAAATACACTAAACTAGAAAGTTTGTTCAAGATTCTATTAAGCCCACTCACTTTCAATATCAGAGCATACCTGAAACTCTCTGAACTTGCTTAGTTTTTTTTCTCTCTGTGTCTCGTCTCTCTTCTGGCGTTTAGAAATGAACAGGCTGATATGGTCTAAAGGGAAAAGGAAACACCGAAACACAGTCGAGACAGTGATTTACAAAAAAGTAAATGAACAAACCAGAACACACATCACAACAATGAACAAACCAGAACACACATCACAACAATGAACTGAACAGGGAGCATATTTTATACAGCATCATTCTTAACATACATATTGTATGTATTTATAATTCTCTATAATATATTCTAATCTTATCTATAAAATATATTTATAATTCTGCAAAGCACATTCCATGTCAAATCATTCCTGGGTTATAAATTCTGTGATACTCGAATCTATTTATTAAATTCCTAAACTATGGTAAGCCCTAAATTGGAGATAATTCAGCCTGATTCTCAGCCCTGAAGGTAGAAATAATGTCATAAACTCTTGAGGTGAAGTCCTTAGCAGATTTGCAGCAGGCATTGGTGGTATGCCAATGAAAGCAGAATGAACCTACACCAGTGATTCAAACCTGCTGAGGCTTAAGGGCAGAGGGGAGCAAAGGATAGTCTCCCTAAAACTCTTTTTCCTGTGTAGCCAGTTTTTTGTTGCTTACTGTAAATCAGTGCTTTTACAGACAGCATAATGGCTGAAGGAGGCCAATGGTTCAGGCTTGGTTGAAACTAAGGCCACTTCAGAGAATTTAGGAAAAAAGCAAAGAAGTATTTCAGTAGCCACCCAACTCACAACCCTCATCTCATTCTCTCTCTCTGTCCCCTCTATCTCCTCCAGTCTCCCCATAAAATACATTATACGTTACAGCATATGGAAGAAAAAAATGCACACAATGATGGCTTTTCTTGTTAACTTCGTGCTATAAATATAGTCATCATTCACTTTGTATATAATCTCAGGCCACTTTTGAACCCCAGGCTGGCTGGCTTCCTTGCTACACAGGATGCCTTTGTATCATTCACTGGTGGGAGTTTAATCAGTTAAAAATTATTTAAAGGCTATCCTAAACAAAACAAATTTCTAAAGGCAAGTCTACCATCCTTAAAAATCACATGCTTTCAAATACCAGATGTTGGAGTTAATCTGTGGTGTTGAAGGCTGCATTACTTTGGATAATTAAAAGATGCACTCATTTCATCTGTGGGCTTTTTAAGATTTACCGTTTAAAATAACCCAACTAAACATGTGACTTCCAGATGAGTAAATTCTACTAAAGAAAGATTTAATATGAACCTATGATATTCAGAACCCCTTCTTCAGGGATGGAAGTCTTCAGGGGTATCAATTGTGCTAAAATGTTGTACAATATTAGTAAATAGAAGTTGTTTTTTTCAAGTTGAGAGGATAAAACTTCTAAATATTTGAATGCTAATATTCTTACTTGTATTACGTTGCTTAAATTGGAGTTTGTAGAAATTTGGGTTGCAAATGAACTTAGAAAAGGTGAAATGAACAGAACAAGAGAGGTTACCAGGTAATATTGATGCCTCACACCTACTGTGTGTTAGCTGCTGTGCTTCAGACCCAAAGATACAAATAGCGTCTGTCTGTCTGTCTGTCTGCATTCTCCTCCAGGGAGAGATTTTTCCTTTCCTTTTGCGCTTGCTTCACTCTTGAATGCAGCACCTTCCTGGATTTAAACAAGCAGAAAGGAAAATGATACATCTAGAAATTATTTACTAAGAACTTAGTATGTGTTAGAGAAACAGGAAACTGCATTATCATGGTTCTTGTTAAGTTTCCACCATGTGCTAGATGCCAACAATACATGAAATAATATCATTCCCTCTTACATCCTCATTATGTATATATAAATGTCATTGTGAATCCACTGGACAAAGATGAGATTTCATTTTTCTTTCAGTGACTAATATGTTGCTGATGCCTAATAAGTGTTTACCAATCTTAACTACTGTAATAAGATAAAATTGTCTTAATACAACTCTTTGGTTATAAAGAAATTCTATAAATTTAACACAAAAGTCTTGATACATACCAAATTCAAACTATTCCCGGTAATAAGAGCAGACAGAAGGTTAAATCTCACTCCAGAAATTTACTTCGCCGTTAGCAATAACATGCAACTCAGGAAGTTACTTCTCTTACAAAGAACTAGCATTTATGCCTAAGACTAAAATGATTATTTTTAAAGTACCCATTTTACAATGCAAATGTGTATCTAAATTAAACTCAGTAAAAATAAGCATTTTAAATTGAAGCTGCAGTAATAGCTTTATGGGAGACAATAGGGAAAGTGGTTCTTGAATATGAACTCAGAGAACACACATTTCACATTCCTTCTAGGGGCCTCGAAGCTTTCTTTGTTCTCTGTTTCTGTACATAAATGTCACATGTTTTACCTGAAAACCCATTGCTCTGAAGTAACTTTACACAACTGAGGCTGTTCAGCAAGGTCATGGCAAAAAAAAAAAAAAGTTTGGGTTCAAAAAAAGAAACTGGACTCACAACTGGTGCACAATGCCACACTGTACCTTAGCACTTGGGATATGGGACAGATGCAGGAACACAGGCTCACTAAAACAGACAGTGACAAGAGACTGTGTAACAAAGACACACGCACAATAGGGCATTTTAGACAGAGACAAATGACAGACAGAGTAGAGCAATATATGGGACAATAGCTTTACAGGGACGGGAGGGCTATAAAGAATGGTGAGAAGATGGTGACTGTATAGAAGAAGGATAATGGAACAGAGGTAAAGAGAAGGAAAGATCCCACTGGGAAGTGATCTATGGTAGAGGCCATGGTGGTGGCGATGGTGCTGGCAGAGAGTTGGTGCTGGCAGCAGCAAGGTAAATAAAGCAGAGATGTGAATACTTCTTCCTGGGCTCTGCTGATGTATGCCACTATTTTTTGTCTTGCAAATTATTCTTAAATAATACTTTATGAAATAGCTGGCCCCAAAGTAAAAAAGACTAGAATACACTCAGTTGATTTTGCCAAGAGAGCACTTGATAAAAGAATAAAGAATTTTAAAAAAATAATGTAGACTATACTCAGTATTTAACTCTTTCCAAACATGAGGTTGCTACGATCAGGGCAAGGCGTGTGTGTATGTGTGTGTGTGTGTGTGTGTACTCACATGCACACTCATATACCTAAGTCACTAGTTTGGCTGGTTTTTCTGGTAAAAGTGGCTTAATATGAACTAGATTTTTCTTAATAGAGATAAGAATTTCATAGCACATTCATTGCGTAGTTTTAGGTTGACCTTATAGGTAAATTGTAGGCATGTATTGACATTTCATTGAGTAATTTGAACTATTTGTTAACCTAACTAATCACATTTCAGAAGTAAATTCATTCCTTCAACAGCCACTGAATCCCTATCATGCATCAGGCCTGGTTGGAATTACATCAGCCTCTGTAGAAAACATCTGGCCTGGCTCATAACCAGATGCACGAACTAGCATTGGAAGGAAACACTCTTGAACTACTTTGATAAAGTGAACCAGGAAAATTCCCATTATCAAAGATACCCACCCTATTTTTTGTTTCCTGTCTTCCTTGGTGGGATGTAAGCTTCCTCAGGATGGGGACACTTTCTATGATAATAGCTGTATCCTTAGCACCTAGAATGGTGCTTGGCATATAATATGCATTCAAGAAATAGTCTAGAAAGGGAGGGAGGGAGAGAACAGAAGGAAAGAAGGGAGAGGGCAGAAGAGAAGGAAAAGAGAAGGGAAGGAGGGGAAAAGGGAAGGGAGATAATGAAAAGAAATAACTTAGACCTTTGCATTTTTCCAAGGCTAGCGGGAATAGCAATGCTTTACATGTTCAACTGCTCCCTTTAAACTTGGGATGATGGACAGCTTATTATGTAGACTACCAGAAAAGCATCTATTTACTTTTTTGGGGTGCACTCTGACCCAACCTAGAAATATCCCAGATGGATGTGGTACAGACTTTACTCCTGGGAGAAGCATAGCAATTCTTTAGGATATAGAAGAGATGTTTCATCCTCGAGGCATTTTAGAGGTGAGTTATTCCTCAAACATCGCTTATAGGCATAAGATGTGTTGTTATTTTCATTACTTGGAGGAGAATGTTGAAATGGAATGGCTAAGTGACTTGTCCAAGGCCCCAAATTAAGATTGGTGAGTTGCAGAGCTAGTTCATCAACAATTCACTAAGTCATTTTTCTTCAGATATTTAGGCCACTCTGAAATCAAAAGAAAAACTCCATTGTTTTTAGACAAATTAGAATCTGCCATGCTTTGAAAACGCACAGTCATTTGGGTGTTTATCCTTGAGAATACATCCATGATCTCAGTCGAACCACATGAGCGAGCTAAAAACATAATGAAAGGAATTATTCTTGACTTTTCAAGTGTAGCTTCAACTACAGACGTATGATATTGGTGGATATAAATGAAGATACCTCCAAGCAAGAAATGTTTTCCCTTTCTGTAGGTCCTATTAAGACAGTAGGGTCCTAATAGCAGTAAATTTGGTGCAGAGGAATCGATAAAATTATATATTTGGGTGCATCCGGTGACTATGAGAGATAAAAGATTGTATTTTCATTTGCATGGTTTGCTGGGTTTTATTTGGCAGATATAATAACACAGGCTACGCGGAACCCATAAAACAAAGTGAGAACAGCAGCTCATTTGGTGGCAGAATGTAATGGTTGTAGCTAAAGGGCTTACATAATTCATCTCACACCCTTATGCCTATATTTATTGTTGTTTAAATGAAAATTAGACTCTTACGGCCATAAGGAGGGATCTGGTCAGACATTTGATTGAGATCCCTTCTTCTTACATAGCCTCTGAGATGATCAGTCTGTGACATTTACAGACAGCTACAGAAATATTCTAGAATGAACATACATTACCTAAGCATGCTAGGATGTCACTCTTCAAATCCTGCTTTCCTAAACAACTCTAAAACTCCCACAGAATGAGAGTGAGTGGAGAGAGAGGCCCTGTTGGTTATTCTGCCTTGGAATTTCTAGTTCAACTCAGGGCAGTTGTAAGCTATGGTTAAGAGTTAATGTTTAGTGTCAGATAATATTTGGTATAATACTAGAGGACCAACACAAAGGAAGGACTGAGGCATGTGATATTGGCCCAGACCATTTCACACAAGTGTAATGTCTTTTAGTATTATTTAAAGTATTCGTATTACATCATATTGTTAAAAGAATATTTTTAAGGTCATGATTTTTTTTATCACTTTATTCTTATATTAGAAGAGTGGAAATTTTGACTATCAATTGTGCGTACTCTATGGATTTTGCTATTTGGGGGGAGGAATTTTTTTTTTTTTTTAGAGAATCAGACTTGAAATACAGTTTGTTAAAGAGAAATCTGTACTGTATTATTAAATGCACATCTGGATAAGGTTTTAAAATATCAATGATTATCACACCAATTTAGAGAAAATGGAACGATGTGGCTTAAAACAGGTGTGTAAAATATCATTACATTTTTATTTTCTGCAGATCTCATGGAGGTAACTAACAGATATAATATTAATATATAAACATATAATGTTAAAGTTAATATTAATGCTAGATACAAAAGTTTAGTATTATGGGGCTATTGGAATATTTGGAATTAAATTAGTCTTAAAAGCGATAAATTAACTCTTAATCATTTTTTTAAATGACCAACGTACCCTCTCTATACAAGTTAAATAGGTATGAAAATAAATAAATACATATGCCCTAAATTTTATCCACCATGAGCAAATACACATGTGGTTATTTTGGAAACTGGGTTATCTCATTTGATTTTAGAACGTCTTCATTATTTTTAGGTAAGTCAATATGGATATTAAAGTGATTAGCTCAAACTTTCCAAATTTGAAGATTTTGTGCCATTCAGGCTATTACTGTATACATACATGAATCAATTTTGGAAGGAAAGAGAAATACAACAAGAAAGTTATTTTAAACCATAATTCAATGCAAGTAAATAACTCATTTTCTAAATAATGAGATAATTGACAGAATTCATTCTGCTTTGGTAGTAAGCCCAAGCAGTTTGTGTGCATGAAAAAGAGAGAGAGAAAGCATGAGAAAGAGAGAGAGAGGAAGCAAAGCTTTAATTGTATATTCCTCAAGTTTAATAGGAATAAACTACAAGCAAAAAAAAATCGAGGAACATTAAAAATCAAATAGAGTACTGTACGTTTTCACTTGAAACAAAAAGGTTCTTTTCATATATGATAGTCTTGCATATTTACTCTGTTCAGGAAGATGTTTCTTTGCTAACTCATATTCCTCTTTCAATCAGCTGGTTTGATGGCCTTCCAGAGGCTGCAGGGAAGATCTGACAAGTGGAAAGAAAAAAAGGCAACTAAACCCTGATGAAGAGAATTTCAGAAAGAAAGAAAAGAAAAGATCCAAAGGGTTGGGGGGAAGAATGGAGGAAACCAAATAAAATTAGACAACGTTTTAGAAATAAAAGAATTATACTAGTTTTCAGTTCGTTCATTTTCCTCCATGCGTATTTTTTTAATTGGAAATATGTTCTATTATTTTAACTTTTTAAAAAATCTGCCTTCTCTAAACTAAAAGCAAGGGATCTAATACGTGGTAAAGATGAATATTCAGTAGCTAAAATCTTGATAGCCAAAGGAGGCTGTGCTACCGGCTGTCCCTCCACGAAGAAGTCTGTGGACTTCTGAAGCAAGAGAGTACCAAGAGAACAAATATTTGTTTTCTTTCAAAGACAATCCAGCATGAGGAAGCATCACTTTCAGAATTGCCTATTATCTCATCAAGGCAACTAGATGTTAGTTTGGTCAGAGTGAATATCCAGCTTCTATTATGCTGAATGAGAGAATGGAATAATTTCTGTTTCACCCCCACCTTCAAGCCACGTACCTCCAAAGCTCACCTCCAGCCCAAATGTTTTTCTTTATGCTTTTTACTTTTGAGTTCTTAAAGCGTGTTATTACTATTATTTATTTTTAGTGTTGCAATCTCCAGCAGTCCTTATTTTCACTCAAAATTACAATACAGGGGACTACGGCCAATGCTATGCAGATGGCCAAATAGATAATAAAGACTCAGTTCATGAATAATATCCACTCAGAAAGAGGACAAAAGCAACAGGAAAAAAGAGCCCAAATTGGACAAAATGTGCGTGCTATATTTAAAAAAACCACACGCGATCATTGTCAGAGGTCATTAAGGGTGCCCTGTAGTTTTAATTATATGCCAGTGGCACCAATTTGATGTGACTGTTTGCTCTTATAGTCAATAAAAAAAGTCATAACTGCCATCAAATTTAAATTTAATTTATTTTCTACACAGCCTTTTCTGTTTTCCTTGTTTTTTTTTTTTCTTTTATAACATGAACACTTTTTTTGTTAAAAAATGTGTGAAAGATTAATTTGTAGAATGAGGGTGCACAGCACAGGACAGATGGAGCGGGTGGGACATGACAGTTTTCGTCTGTGGCATCATTTTGTTGTTGCTATTGCAAGTGAGCAAAATAAAGCTACTGCTACCGCGATCATTTCTTTTGGGGCCCCTCAGAGAAGGTGTGTGGCTTTTCCCTCGTGCTGGGCCCTGCTGTTGGGGGACGCAGCCACCCTCTACCCTCCACAGCCAGCTGACTTATGAACAGTGTTCATAAGCCAGAGAGCACTTTAATTGTAAAATTGCATTTCTATAGAATTGCACCGACTTTTGTATAAAGCAGAATGAAACACACTTTTTCTTGGTAAGCTGACTGTGTTGAAATGAATTAATGATCTATTCTCTCTGAGATGCTGTAATGTAAACCCAAACGCATGAAACTCTAGATGCAGAAAAGAATTAATTTTTTTTTTTTTTTTTTGGCACAAGACAAACATTCTCACATTCAAGGGGATTTTTTTTAAATTTATCAAAAATGACGATGTGCAAGTTTCAATTTTTTGCCTTGGAACAGCCCTAATTTACACATAAGTATTGTAGGAGTTTGCTATTGTAAAGGTTCTTATTGAAGAATAAAGCAATTACCACAGAAAATCACTGTCATATGGCACACACAGACATTCCGAGAAAAAGTAAAACTTTGAGAAGAAGGAAAAGGGGAATTCAGGACAGCATGTGGGAGGGAAGATGGGAGTTCTTTTTATGCACAAAGAGATCCATTAACAATATCTTTATCAGTTTCCTTCTTCCTTGTTAACTGAACCAACTTCCAGTGCCCAGAATATGTGAACGTGATTGCAAATAAATGACTGGGGTGGCAGGGGGATGAGTGAGTGCACATGAAAAGGGTTGGTGGTTAATTCATGGCAAGACACGATTTGCCTGAAAAAAAAACCACTCAAAAAACCCTTGCCTCAAACTAGTGCATCTTTTATAGTGAGGCAAGGTGGTCTGCAACAATATGTCAGCAGCCACGAACCCCCCACGATTCTTAATTCTTCGGCAGTCAGGAGGCCGCCTCAGCCTGGACATCCGTGGGTTCTTGTGGATAGGATATTCGGTATTCCAGTCATTTTATATGACAACGTTATCTTCCTGATTAGACTGTAGGCCTTCCCAGGGAGGGATTGTGTCTCCGAACAGAGCACGCTGTATAAAGCAGTGCTCCCCAAATGTGCGTGGTTGGCAAAGCGGCTCTCTGGGGACCCTGGATACCGATCATCAGGGGCCATGCTGATGATTCGAATCGTGGGCTTTGGGGGCAGACCATCTGCAGCTGGCGTCAGGCTGCCCCTCACTATGTAACTGCACGTTAACTTAGGCAAGCCTTAGCTTCCACTGCTGTAAAAACAGGATGACGATGATAGCGTGCACTTTAATTATAGGGTTAGTGGGAAATTAAGAGATAGTCCTTTGTAAAGCATTTAGACAGTGTAAAATGTAAAACATTTAGCCCTAGTTTTCTAGAGGTCACTTTTTGGACCTTCCAACACCTGATTGCTGAGGGTACTGAAAATCCTAAATCTTTGGTATGAAACATTCCTTATTCTGTTATATTAGGAGGGTAGTAGCATGGACACAATACGATGTTGGAGTGTACCCGGATAGGTGGGTGGGGAATGAGGGAGAAGGATAGATACAATTTTAAAACAAAATAATATAATATTACATGGGGGTGGGGCATGGTCCTTGATGTCATAGAAAATAGGGAGGAAATTTGGTGTGTATATTATGTGCCTGTGAAATAGAGTACACAGGAAACATGATAAAGAAAGGTATCTACCACACATCCAATGTAAAGAGAGTTATCTGTTTTATATTTATTCTAACACAATGTCTCCACAATTCTATATAGTAGGCACTATAGAAATGGAAGGTATTAGCAAGTTCTTGCCATTCACTCAAACACACGCACTGACATAAACAGACTCAGAATAAGGAATATCCATCCCTAAATCCAATGCGATGAGCACGATACTTGCCATGCTTACCTTGAAACAGTAGCAGAGCGTGTTATACTGACACATGCATGTAATTACTTACAGCCATGAATCACTTAATGACAGGTATACGTGCTGAGAAATGCATCGTTAGGCAATTTTGTCGTCGTGTAAACATCATAGACTGCACTCACACAAACCTAGATGCAATAGCCTACTACACACCTAGGCTATAAGGTGTCACCTGTTGCTCCTAGACTACAAATCCGTGCGTGTTACTATGCTGAATAGCATAAGCAATTGTAACACAATGGTAAGTATCTGTGTTTCTAAACATAACAAAGTACAGTAAAAATAAGGTATAAAAGATATAACATGGTGCACCACTATAGGAGACGTACCATGAATGGAGCTTGCAGGACTGGAAGTCGCTCTGGGTGAGTCAGTGGGTGAGGGCGGGTCAATGTGGAGGCCTAGAACGTTACTGTCCGCTACTGTAGACTTTCTGTGAACATGGTACACTTAGGCTACACTCAATTTATTTTAAAAATTTTTTTTCACTAGTAAATTAACCTTAGCTTACGGTCACTTTTTTACTTTGTAAACTTCAATTTTTTAAAAAACTTTTTGTCTCTTTTGGGATAACAGCTTAAAACATAAACATATTTATTGTACAGCTGTGCAAAAAGATTTCTTTCTATCCACATTGTATGAGCTTTTTTCTATTTTTAAAATTTATTTTTTACTTTTTAAACTTTTTTGTGAAACGCTGAGATGCAAAGACACACATTAACCGAGGTCTACACAGGGTCAGGATCATCCATGTCACACCATCTTTCACTGGAAGGTCTTCAGAGGCAGTAACACACGTGGAGCTGTCATCTCCTGTGATGACGGTGCCTTCTTCTGGAACACCTCCTGAAGGACTGGCCTGAGGCTGTTTTGCAGTTAACTTTTTTTTTTATTTAATAAGTAGAAGGAGTACACTCTAAAATATAATAATAAAAAGTATAGTGTAGTAGAAACATAAATCAATGACATCGTTGTTTAGTATCATCAAGTATTATTTATTGTACATAAATGTACAATGTGCTGTACTTTCATACAACTGATGGCACAGGTAGGTTTGTTCATATCGACATCACTGGAAAAATGTGTAATGCATTGTGCTATGATAGTACAATGGCTGTGTCACTAAGTGACAGGAAGTTTTTAGCTCATAATCCTGTGGGACCATCATATTTGCAGTTCGTTGGTGACCAAAACGTCATTACGTGGCACATGACTGTATTTCTATGCAGGCTGATACACAAAGTGTAAAGTATCCTTATTTTTCTTTTGCCATCAGGTAAAGTTACATTTATGCCCAAAACACTGGAGAATAGTTAATTCACTGACTACAGAGGAATTCTGATGGGCTAAGACTAGGGTGAAAATGGCAAACTCTATGTGTTACATATGTTTAAGTATAAACAAAGAAGTGTATACACGAACACGTGTGTGTCTAAAATTGCATTTCGTATAAGCTAATTTTTCCCTCACAGTAAGAAGCTTGCAGTTATTAACTGTAGCAAAGTCTTCTGGTCCCCTACCCTAATAGCTGTTCTCCCCTTCTTCTTTAGTGACAAAACTCTCAAGTACATGACTGTCCCCAAGTAAAGCTTTCCCAGCTTTCTTTGCAGCTAGATATCTCCCTATGACAAATTCTGGACAATGAAATGCACGTGGAAGTGTTTTGTGCAGTTTACAGGAAGCCTCCTTCAAAGACCATGAATATGCCTTTTGACCCTTTCTTCTTGGTTGCTTTCCACTGTCTGGAACATGGATGTGATGGCTGGAGCTTGGGCTGACATGATGGACCACAGGATGAGAGCCACATTATAAGGAGGCTGGAGAGGAGAACTGGAGGAAGCTTCTTAATTTAACGACTTCCTAAAGTTACCATACCAGCCCGGGACTGCATCCTTCCCAACTTTGTTTCTATAATAAATAAATCAACGTTGGTGGAGATATAAATTGGTGCAGCCATTGTGGAAAACTGTATGGCAGGGTGGGGGAGTTCCTAAAAAAATTAAAATAACACTAATATATGATCCAGCACTCCTATTCCTGGGTTACATCTAAAGGAAATGAAGTCAGTATGTTGAAGAGATATCTGCACTCTCATATTCATTGCAGCACTATTCACAATAGTCTGGGTACGGAATCAATCTAAGTGTCCATCGACAGATGAATAGATAAAGAAAACATGGTATATGTACAACGGAATACTAGTCAGCGTTTAAAAAGGAGATCCTGTCATTTGTGACATGGATGAACCAAAAGGCTGTCATGCTAAGTGAAATCAGACAGACACAGAAAGACAGATACTGCATGATCTCACTTATATGTGGAATCTAAAAAGTTGAACTCATAGAAGCAGAGAATGGAATGGCAGTTACCAGGGGTGAGGAGAATGAGGAGATGCTGATCAAAGGGCAGAAAGGTTTATTTCTGAGGATAGACTAGCCCAATGTGTTCTGGTTGGGTGGGAGAAGAATGTGGGACCCTCTGTTCCATGCAATTATTCAGAGACCAATCTTTTTCCATCTCAGCCATTGGAGACCCCAATCGTCATCCATATATGGCCTCCCAAGTCCCCACAGAATAAAAATAGATATCACATAGGATTATACAAGGAGATTTAACATGGTCCATGCCTAGGGTGGCATTTGACACTTCTACCAACAAGCTATTGGCCAGAACTCTGTTGTATGGCCCAAAATTAATTGCAAGAGAGTCTGAGAAATTTAGTCTAGCTGTATTCCTAGAAACAAGAAACAAGAGCATAGCCTTCTCTTACCTAGTAAATAGATAGAAAATATAGTTTCCAGTATCTCCGTTTTAAATTTATTTTCTAAAGGCCCACTTAACAAGGGCCACGTGCTCAAGGATACAACTCACTATGTCACAAAATCGTCTTCTTACGTCATCTTAATATTGAAGCATCTAAGACTCAAACATTTCTAATAATGAGAGATGAGCTCTCCAAAATGGTGTGGCTTTAATCTCAAGCCCTGGCCAGCTACTGTTCTTCTTATTTGTACTGTTGCCCTTCTTCCTTGTTTGTGTGCTTTCTCATGATGAGGCATAATTTTTGAACATCTGTAGAGGACATTAAGAAAAGCTTCCATAGGGCTTTATATCCCAGCACTTTTGGGAGGCCAAGGCGGGTGGATCATGAGGTCAGGAGATCGAGACCGTCCTAGCTAAGGTGAAACCCTGTCTCTGCTAAAAATACAAAAAATTAGCTGGGCGTGGTGGCGGGCGCCTGTAGTCCCAGCTACTTGGGAGGCTGAGGCAGGAGAACAGCATGAATCCGGGAGGCAGAGCTTGCAGTGAGCTGAGATCGCACCACTGCACTCCAGCCTGGGTGACACAGCGAGGCTCCGTCTCAAAAAAAAAAAAAAAAAAAAAAAGAGGCAGGGCATGGTGGCTCATACTCACAATTTCTCTATTCAGAGTTTAGCATCAGTGTCAAGTATTATTTGGGAGGCTGAGGCAGGAGGATCATTTGAGGCTAAGAGTTTGAGACCAGCCTGGGCCCAGGCAACATAGCAAGACCCCATCTCTACAAAAATTTTTTTGAAAAAATTAATTAGCTGGGCATGGTGGTGCACACTTGAGGTCCCAGCTACTTGAGAGGCTGATACAGGAGGATCACTTGAGCCTGGGAGATAGAGGCTTCAGTGAGGGCTGATTGTACCACTGCACTCCAGCCTGGGAGACAGAGCAAGACCCCGTCTCAAAAAAAAATTCACTTAACTGGTAGTCTGGGAGCATATTGCTAGAGACAACAATGGATCATTGAGGCAGATAGAGCTTTTTCATTTCCTTTTATACTACTGTTGTGTATTTTATAGGCTATTGTTATTATAAGCTACCTGATACTTGTCCAAAATAAGATCATTTAGGGTATTTTTTTAACAGGGTTAGACACTTCAAAAACAGACAGTCAGACAGACAGATATACAGATAGAATTCTATTTTCCTCCAAAAAATCAATCACGATGGTTTTATTGAACCAATGTTTCCCACAAATTCTGGACAATTACCAAAGACAATCCATTTCAGGAAACATGATTGAGATAAAAATAATAGATGCAAAAGGAATAATGTTTAAAATTCTATTTCGGCTTAATAATGAGTTTGTGGCCTGCATCATAAGGCAAGTTATTATCCATCACATTTTATCATGAGACTCTTTCTTGCATTTTTATAAAAATTTTACAGCCTCTATTTTCAGAAGTGTCCAGAAGATGTTGTTACTGTTCGCTGTTATTTCCTTTGATGGTTTGATTTTTGGCGTTCAGCTGTTTTTCAGAGTTTTGAGGCATATGATAAGCAGAAGGTAAATTTTAGGGGATTTGTCTATTTCCTAGGGGGAAAATGAAGCAAGATTTAACACTTTGGCTTGTTCACTGGAAATATAAAAATGAATTTAAAATTTTTGTATTAACTAAAATGTGAAGTATTGATGTTTGTTTAGGGTACAAGAGGAAATTGTAAAAAATACTTTTCTAAAACCAGGACACAATTTGAAGTTAAAAATAAAAAGACTTTTGATTTGTTTTCTGTATGTTTCAAGGAAGCCCCATTTGGGGGTTATTTGGGTTTAGAATTACTGGGGTCACATGTCTAACAGTTCTGGCACGTAGCAGGCACTGAAATAGTTTTTGAACCACGAATATGAATGACCAGGACTCCACAGGACTGGGGGAAGAAGATCACGAAGAGGGAGACTTGAGGGGCAGGGGTAAAGAATGAGAGGTTGGGCCGGGCGCGGTGGCTCACGCTTGTAATCCCAGCACTTTGGGAGGCCGAGGCGGGCGGATCACGAGGTCAGGAGATCGAGACCACGGTGAAACCCCGTCTCTACTAAAAATACAAAAAAATTAGCCGGGCGTGGTGGCGGGCGCCTGTAGTCCCAGCTACTCGGAGAGGCTGAGGCAGGAGAATGGCGTGAACCCGGGAGGCGGAGCTTGCAGTGAGCCGAGATTGCGCCACTGCACTCCAGGCTGGGCGACAGAGCGAGACTCCGTCTCAAAAAAAAAAAAAAAAAAAAAAAAAAGAATGAGAGGTTGCCTGAGAATGCCTAGCCCTGCAGCCCACAGGGAACCCTAGCATCTCTAAAGAGATGTAGAGGATGAAGTTCCTAACATGTAATTATTCCGCTCTCATCTACCATAAGGAAATCACCAAGTATCTGCCACAGGTTTGTGGCTTAGGGAAGGAGGAGGGATTGCTCAGCTGCCTGACCGTGGCTCTGAGATGTAGGAAAACCATCAGGAATTCTTCAGCCCTCTTGTGCCTTCTGGTATGGAGCCAGAACTAGACTAATCCCTTCTTTCCCCCAAATCTTTCTCCATGTATCCAGGCTTGTAGATCTGACCATGGGCCTCGGTCACTAATTCACAACCTTTAATGCTCATCAGAATCGCCTGGGGGCTTTTCCCGCAATACTGGTACCAGGGTCCCACCTCAGACTTACTGAACCCAAATCTCCAAGGGTAGGGTCTTGGCATGGGATCTGAGGATATGTGCCTTTTAAAGCCTCCCTATTGAAGCCATTGCTCGTCAAAGATCAAGAAACCCTGGCCTGGCTTACCTCTGCAGTTGAACGAAGCATATTGTTACTTGGGGCTTTGAATGCAGTTATCACAGCCTTTGGTCACCAGATTAATCTGAAAAGACTAAATTCATGTCCTCAGTCACCAGCGACTGTGTGATCATGAGTGAAATGCTTAACCTCACTGCAGTCTCTGTCCCCACTCCTAAGATGCAGGGACTAGTCTGGGTATCTTTACAACATGCCACCGTCTTAAACAACTTATCCAATTCCTAACCATCTGGACTGAGTTTCTGTGAACATATGAACACTCAAAAAAAGAAAGACTGAATAAGTGCAGGTGGACTATTAACAACTACAGAAACCGTAACGGTCTGGATACTCATTTAACACCATTAAAAGAATTAATGCATTTCTTGGTAAATAAGTGGTTAGAGTATGATTAAATATGCCTAATATTTTTTTTTCTTTAGAAAACCCAGAAAGTAGATCATTTCCAGTTCAGAACAACCTGGTCTATAACCAAAGATACTTTCAAACAAGAGGCCAGTCAATGTCAAAATATTGGGATTACAGTTGTGGGACTATCAAATAACAAAAAAAATGAGATTATCATTTTTCAGATTCCTTTATTATCACCAGTGCTGAAGCTACAGACAGAGAGGAAAAAAAAAGACTACTTGGGATGAACATTGTATGGAATTTTTTATTTAGCCTGCTGTCTCTTTGAAATACCAATTTTCATCTATTCTGAGGCTTTTGATATAGATCAGTTAAACTTGAATGAAGTCTTTTCGTCTAGCTTGCCTCATCCTAATGACAAGAGCGGAGTGTGCTTTTGTCCCCTTCAGTAGTTTATAAATAGTCCTTATAAAACTGCCCATTACCTTTTTATATATGCTAAGCTCATTATTGAAAAATTACACCTCCTCACACCTCCAGGCCTTTCTACGTCTAAATGAAACTCTTTGCACTTGAATGTATATGTCAGGAAAAATCAGCAAATACTAATGTTGAAACCCCAAGGGGGCAGCCTGCACACAGATGAAAATATGACCATGCACATACACAGTTTTTGTTGCATGACACCAGGCCTGGAGGAGAAAACCAACTCCTAC
This sequence comes from Symphalangus syndactylus, assembly GCF_028878055.3. Classification (NCBI taxonomy): domain Eukaryota; kingdom Metazoa; phylum Chordata; class Mammalia; order Primates; family Hylobatidae; genus Symphalangus; species Symphalangus syndactylus. The sequence goes on along the minus strand of NC_072434.2, from coordinate 88,370,916 downwards.
ATAAGAGATTTCACAGGGGTAAGTGAAAGAACCCAGGGCTCTCGTATACCCAAATTCAGATGTCAACTCAAAAATGTCCATAGAAACCCTGCATTGTTTCAAAGCACAGCATAAGATTAACAGTGCATAAACCACAGCACACTTTTGTTAAATTCACATTTACTTAATAATACGTATCACCAACTTTGCAGTCAGATGTCGAGGCAGCAGGCAAAACAAGTTATTTTTAGGAGTCTGGCCAAGGGCCATTTGCTCATTCATGAGAGTGTGCTTTAAGAAGTCCAAAGCCAGGATATCAAGATAGGCCATTATCCAGGCAGTGACCGCAGGGCCAAACCGCCTCACAAGGGGAGTGTCATCCGCCACCCAGGGAACCAAAGGAGAGACAATGTGTGGTTAACACAGGCCCATTGCTATTATGAGAAAAATAGCCAGGAGCATAACCGCTGATGGTGATCAGGGCATTTGATATTCAAAGGATGGCTTATTGGTTGGTTTGGCTAAAGACTTGGCCAAGGAATCTAACAGGCAAAATTTATCTGAAGACCAATTTGCTTCTTAGGAAAGAGAGTCAGGTAAGGGACCAACTATAGCAGCAATTTCAGCTAACACTGAAATGCACCTTGCTTCATTCCTACTGCTTTGCTGGCAGTTTCCTAACTGCTACCAGAGCTGCAGAATCACAGCTTCCCATTTCATCAAGATGAATTGCAGCAAATCAGAAGTGATTTGGACACACAGAATGCCTTGCCGATGTGATATACCTAGCATAGGCTGGGAAGGAAGAGCAATAAGAAATACCTTGGGGCCAGGCATGGTGGCTCACACCTGTCATCCCAGCACTTTGGGAGGCCGAGGCGGGCGGATTGCCTGTGGTCAGGAGTTTGACCTCAGTCTGGCCAACATGGTGAAACACCGTCTTTACTAAAAATACAAAAAAAATTACCAGGTGTGGTGGCATGCACCTGTAATCCCAGCTACTCAGGAGGCTGAGGCAGGAGAATCACTTGAACTAGGGAGGTGGAGGTTGCAGTGAGCCGAGATCACGCCACTGCACACCAGCCTGGGGGATGGAGCGAGACTCCGTCTCAGAAAAAAAAGAAAAAAAGAAAAAAAGAAATGCCTTGGGAAGTGAAGGATATAGAATACCTTATTCGTTAGTTTAGTTGTTAAGGCTTTGTTGAGCTTTTTTTCACATGCCATGTACTGTGGCAGGCATGAGGGGTATCAAGACACACAGAACACCGCCCTGCCTTCTAGCACTTCCATGCATCCTGGCATCTATGAATAATAATATTACAAACAAATATGCCACTCTCACTACAGTTCCTTGAGTTTACACTAAGAGAAAGGGGTTGGAACCTATTCATTTTTGCATAAATGATTCTCTTTCTGATGAGTGTGACAGTGTTGCCCACCCCACTTTCCCTTAGGTGGAGCCTTGTGACTAATTCTGTCTGATGGACTGTGGACCTGTGAATCCTACAGGTCAGAATCGAAGAGGCAGCGCCCAAAGCTCCAGCTGTCTCATCCCTTGCCCAGGCAGTCACGGAAACCTCCTGCCGAGACAGCAGAGCTGCACGGGTTACAGCATGAAGGGCGGATGCCGGGGAGGGTCACCCAGCCTGCGGCGGACCTCAGGAGTGAGAAAAGGCACTGAGATGTGGAGGTTGTTTTCCGTTTTTGCTTTTGTTTTGTACTGCAGTATAGTACCTGTTTAATACCATTAATAAATGTCTGTTTTGCCTAGGACTTTTAGAGAAGACAAGAAATCACAGACTCTGTAGAGATGAAGAGGCTTTATGGATTAATAGACTTACCTAGTGCAGATCAATCTCCCAGTGGAAAGAGATCAACTTCTCCTGCTGTGCTTTTTCCTCTCAATCAGTGTGGCTGTCACAGGGACTGTTCCCAAGGCTCTAAGGTGTTAGAGCTGCTGCCTCCCTCAAGCCCAGCTTCTCTGGACACCCCGATGCCTTCGGGTAGTCCAGCCTCAGCGCATCCCTATCTCTTTTCTTCCCAATTTAGTGGAGGCAAGATTGGGATTTTCCAAGTGAAACTTCATTAGCAAGAAATGAAGATAAAATCAGTACAAATGTATAGAAACGGATGGATTTGCTGAGTATAGATTTCTAATCAAAAGGATTTGATCCTCCTTCTCCACAACATCGGGAAGATAGGTTTTGATCATTGCATCCTGAACACGTTCAGTTCAAACATACCTAAAACAGAAAGGGGAGTCTGAGGTACCTGATGACTTGGCCAGATACTGGCTTTGCTTATCTACCTAAGATTACAACAACACAGGAGACACCGTCTTTTCTATGGAACAATCATATTCCCTCCGAACAATACAACTCTTCAATAGCAATATTCTCATTAACAATTAATTTGTGATGTTAGAGCACTTTGTATGTCCCAAGTAACAGCTATAGCACTGTGAACAATAATAGTCATTGCCGTATTTTAAGCCTATTCATGCACAGAAGAGAGTAAGGAAGTTCTTTATAATGTAAATGATTCCTGAGTTCTAGAAATTCAGTTTATCCTTATAAATATGACTCAAGTTCAAATTATTCCATTACAATATAGAATTGTTGGAGCAACAAGTTTTATTTAGTTTTCAATTCTTTAAAAATAAAGAATCTATATTGAATCTTATTTTGAGGTAGAAGTGACCACAGATGGAAAGTTAATGCTTTCAAGGTACAGTTTAACTCTCTGGAAGGAGTAAATCCTATTTATTTCTGGTTCAAAAAAAATTAAAGAAACTTTCTTCTTATGTGTACCTTTTTTTTCCTTTTTTTTTTTTCTTTGAGAGAGAGTCTCACTCTGTTGCCCAGGCTGGAGTGCAGTGGCACGATCTGGGCTCACTGCAACCTCCACCTCCCAGGTTCAAGTGATTCTTGTGCCTCAGCCTCCTGAGTAGCTGGATTACAGGAGTGCACCACCATGCCTGGCTAATTTTTGTATTTTTAGTAGAGGTGGGGTTTCACCATGTTGGCCAGGCTGGTCTCGAACTCCTGGGTTCAAGTGGTCTGCCTGCCTTAGCCTCCCAAAGTGCTAGGATTACAGGCGTGAGCAACCGTACCCGGCCATGTGTACCACTTTTTTAACCTTCTGTAAACCCAATGTTTCATAGGGGAGTATGATATAATGATTAAGAGCACAGACTCTAGAGGTAGATTCGTGGATTTTAATTCCTCCTCCACCACTTAAATACCTATGTGACCTTGAGTAAGATCCTCAACCCTCCTGGGCATCATCTAACCTGTAAAATGAAGATTATAATGGTCCCTGTCTTAAAGAAGTACCTGACATACTGCACACAGTTAAAGTGTTTGTTAAATAGAAATGAATTGCCAGATGCAGTGATGCACGCCTGTAGTCCCTGCTGCTCTGAATCTCTTGAACCCAGGAGTTCAAGCCTGCAGTGTGCTATAATTGTGCCTATCAGGAACCACTGCTCTCCAGCCTGTGCAACATTTTACTCTTAAAAAAAGTAAAAAAATTCATGAACTACCTGGGAAGTCAAACACCAAGAATACAAATTCTTTATTCTCCACAATACTCCAAGGTAGAAGGCAGAAAAAACATTCCTAAGCCGACCTCCATAAGAGCGATGGGTACAGGCTGTTTAGGGAACTCAAATTCAGAAGACTCTCAGAGCCTTTGGCTAACTACATGACAGCAAATGACTCTCTCAGATATGCCAAAGTTAGACTGAAGATTTTCTAGGGCCAGCAGGATCCACTGGAGCACTGCTAGTGGGAGTAAAGCTCACATTGGCACGCCCAGCTCAGCTGAGCACCAACCGAGCTGTGGCATTGGTAGCACACCCACATTTGCACCTCTGTATTAGGGAATCCAAGAGCTCTGACAATCAAAGAGATTTGTTTGTTTGTTTGTTTTCGTAAGTGAAGAACAAACTCATTTGGCATCAAAGCTTGTCCTGAACTGAGATGAGGCTATTTGGAGTCTTTATTTATTTCACTGAGTGAATCTTCGTATGTTTCACTGCAGGAACATTGATGAGTTTTCTTATGAGTGTTGCCCCAAGCCTTCCTAGGATGTCATGTTATATGATTTGTGCACCATGTTACCTTTCTAAAATCTTCAAAGTCCTGAATTCTGAATCCCATCTGGCCCCAAGCATTTCAGATGAGGGATTATGGACCTGTACCTTCTTACATGTGATGATTTCTGCTTGGAAATGGGGAGGTCATTGACAGCTCCATGCTGTCTCCAGTGTTGGAATGTGAGCTTCATGGAATCTTCTTCTCTTGCCTCAAAGCCAGAAGGTGGAAAAAAGAATGGAGCCTCCAATGAGAGAGAGAGAGAGAGAAAGAGACTTTGACAAAATATTTTAATAGTTCCAGGAAGTCTTTTCTCCTGAAACTACTGCTGTGTGAGTGTGAGGCTTGCTGTAAAAATGTGTAACAGGTGTCTGGATGGGAACTCAGATACAGAAGGCATGGGTGATCAAACCCTAGGGTCTTAGCAACAGCAATATTTTCCCTCCCTCAATAATCCATGGGTCGAGAGTTAGCCCTAAAGGGCAGGAGGGTGTCCGGGGATGAGTGTGAAAACACCAGCTCTACACAGGAGGTGTACAGACCACAAACTGCTCTAACAGAAAGGCTCTGCTGCCTCCCACACCACATTTACATTTGCGTTTGGTCACTAAGTCCTTCCCCAATCTCATCCACCTTGCTTACTCAGAGCATCCCAGAAGGCAGCCAATAATAGTTAAAGTGACGGGCAGGCAATTCCTCCCTCATCATGGGGGCTTGGATCCTGTCGTCGCTGATCTTTCTTATGGATTAGACCAGGTGCCTTCTAAACTTCTCACCTATAAACTTAACAACTCCTACAAAATGATGCCACCCAGATGCCTGCAGGAGCACTGCTGCCTCTTGACACTTAGATGATTTTGGCTCAGAGCTCCAAATCCTCATCCTGCAGAAGTGAAAACCCCTCCCCAAGGAACCTATGAATTCCTGGTATAGAAAATCTGTCTTTCTCATGATCACCTCTTCCTACAAGTGTTGTCACTGGACTATACCAGAGACCCAGAGGTGAAACTTAATTTCTGCTCACAGAAAATGCACTCACAAAGAGCAAATTAAGTATGGAATAGACTCATGTAAAGATCTGGAGGGAGGCAAAGAGGATGTTTACATGGCTATGACTCAAAACAAGTTCAAATTGAATATTAGACATCACAGTGCTTTAAAAATAAAATCACCCACTCTGTTATAGGACATATTTGACTCTTCCTTTTATTAATAACTGTAACCCAGCACCATCCAACAGAAAAACAATCTACGTATGCAATTTAATATTTCCTGGTAGTGGTATTAAAAATTAATTTATTGATTTTAACCTATCTTATTTTATCCAATACTAGGAATTTGAATTTCAACATGTAATCAATATTTAAAAGTATTAATGATTTTTTTAAACATTCTTTTTTTCATAGTGTCTTTCAACACAGTGTATATTTTGCACTTACTGAGCTCATTTCAAGAGCTCAGTAGCCAAACGTGGCTCATGGCTGCCTCAGTGGCCAGCCTGGTCTTCTCTCCACCCCAGCCTCCCTTCCTGAGCCCTTCCTCACCATGCTCACAAATAGTCCCAGGAAAGTCCAAATTCCTCTTGATTTTACAAGCCCCTCCCCAGTATCCACACCTATATCCCGGGCCTGTTTCTGCTTAGTCAATTTCTGTTTTTACAGAGCCATTTTTCTTAGAAGTAAGTTGGACTTTGAATAGCAATTTCGTTTTTTCTCTTACAGTAGAAACCATTATTATCATCTCAATCCCACGGAGAGGGAAACTTCAGCCCCAAAGTTAAAGACATCACAGATAACACGGTAAGACCATGGCAAGTGCAAGGTCAGCCACAGCTCCTCTGGGGTTGCCTTTCCGCTCCAAAAGGGTGAAAGCACAGGGCCCAGAGCTATGGACTGGCTGAGTTGTTCCCCCGATTTCCTCTCCGGGTCCATCATGAGCCTGTGTGGGGCTCCCAATGTCCTGGGCTCATTTGGACTTTTGCTCTTTCCTCTCCCTATACTCTCTCTGACAATGAAATCTTTACCTCAACCTTCAGTCCCATATCTCCAGCTGCCTACTAGACACTTCTCGATATTTGCCTGTAAAACAGAATTCCCCCCGCCTCTCTCTCCACCCCCACCACCCTCCCGCTGTCCTATGTACACACTCCAGCTCTTTGTAAGACACAGTCTCTGTCAACCCAGAACCCAAGTCACCTTGGCCCCGCACCTCTTTCGTGCTCTGCAACCTGCCGACCACAATTTTATAAGTGTGATTTTGAGACTTTTAAGTGGCAAATTGAATGTTATGAGATAAGTTTACTAACTTTTAAACACTATTAGAATACTTGATAGAACCTGAGAGTCACAATATTCGTAACTCCCAATTTAACCAGATTTATAAAACTTTAAAATCGTTGGAAGGTTTTGTTTGTTAGGGCTATTAACTTAAGCCAGATCAGATATTTGAGTTGCTTAGAAAACTAATGAAGTGTATTAAGTTTATCACTGCAGTTTAAAATGCTTAAAGGAAACAATAATTAACATAAATGGCACTAATAGTTTAAGGGGAATTTAGTCCTTTCAACTCAAGCCAGTCAAAAACTACTCAAAGGGCTGGGCGAGGTGGCTCATGCCTGCAATCCCAGTGCTTTGGAAGAGGCTGATGGGGGAGGATCCCTTGAGGCCAGGAGTTTGAAGTTACAGTAGGCTATGATTGCACCACTGCACTCCAGCCTGGGTAACAGAGAATTTGCCTGAGGCCAGGAGTTGGAGACCAGCCTGGCTAGCATAGTGAAACTCTGTCTCTACAAAAAAAAAAAAAAAAAAAAAAAAAAAAAAAGGCTCTAGGAAACTGGGCTTTTACATTTGTCGTTCTAATAAATTAAATATTACACTAAAATGCCCAGGTCTATTGCGCCCCTTGAAGATGTGGGAAGGTGGCTTCTCAACTCTTTAAGCAACCATGAGGTCCACTGTTGGGCGGGCATCTTTGTTACTGAGTTTGTCAAAGAAGACCACAGTCAGGTCATTTTCCAGTGGTGGCTCAGTGGTGCCACAGCAGGCAAGGAGAGGGGCCGACAGGGCAGGGAGGATAGGGCGGAGTGGAGAAGGCCAGCCACCCATCAACCTTAAGGGAGGCTGGAGCCCCAGAAAACAGAAGATCAGCTTGGTGCTATTCTCAGAGCTCTTTTGGGGGCACCTGCTCATCTGTCCTCAGGTGCATTCATCATCCCCAGTTGTTCAGTCATGGCAGCTGACACTCCATGAGGGTTGGTGACATGTTCAAGTCCCAGGCCTACAGGCAGCAGAACCTGAGGTGGCCCCTGTTCCTCCTGGGTCCTGGTTCTCAGGTTGTCACCACCACACTCCACTGTCCCGAGAAATCAAACACAAACTCTCATGGAGAAGCAGAGAGGTCCCATGGAGCAGATCAATCAAATCTGTGAGCACGTATTACATGACTGTCTTGAGATAAGGCTGAAAAATACTTGCCATGGCTTTCACGCTTCTGTACAGTGTGACTACTGTCTCTCTCAGTGGACTCCATTTTAATGACACAGCCCTGTCCCCAGCAGGAGCCTGTCTGGTGAATGCAAGTGGGGCCCTCAGTCTTTAAATCACATTCAACACTGTAGGCACTCCAAGATGGAAGGAGAATTCCCTAATTAAAGTTTTGTTCGATGGCTGTCTTCACTGTTATTATCAAAACAGGGCTTCCTTATAGTGTGTCAGGGGCACCATCTTCATAGTTAAAAATCTGCTTTTGAGGAAAATGGGGGGAGGGGGACCCAGCACAAAGTAAAGGATATTTCACAGATGCTTTAATAAAATAAGAGGCAGAAAAGAAAATAAGGCAGTTAGCCCATGTATATCTTTGTTTGTTTCAAACCCATTATAATTAGGAGACGAAATAAAAGATCAATATATCAGGCCCATTATCAGTTGCCATTTTAGTCATCAAGCCATATGCCTATCATGTCTCTTTGATGATAGCCAAACACAAACAATGGGACAAGAATGAAGAATTGCTGTAGTACTAGGGAAAAAAAAAAACCAAACAAACCTAGTTATTCCTCTTCCTTAGAGCTAACTTTTGCCACTTATTTGAGCTATAAAAACAATAATGTTATATTTAGGGTTGTTAGATTTAGCAAACAAAATACAGGACACTCAGTGTCTTAGTCTCTTTTGTGTTGCTATAAAGACATACCTAAGACTGAATACGTTACACAGTAAAAAAGGTAGATTTGACTCACGATTCTGATGGCTGAAAAGTTCAAGACTGGGCATCTGCATCTGGTGAGGGCATTAGGCTGCTTCATGATGGAAGGTGAAGAGGAGCCAGTGGGTGCAGGGATTGTATGGCGAGAGAGGAGGCAAGTGAGAGTGGGAGGTCCTAGGCTTTTTTTTTTTTTTTTTGAGACCTCCATCACTCAGGCTGGAGTGAAGTGGCATGATCTTGGCTCTCTGCAACCTCTGCCTCCTGGGTTCAAACGATTCTCCTGCCTCAGCCTCCGAAGTAACTGGATTACAGGCATGCACCACCACGCCCCGCTAATTTTGTCTCAAACTCTTGACCTCAGGTGATCTGCCTGCCTTGGCCTCCCAAAATGCTGGGATTACAGGCGTAAGCCACCACACCCAGCCAGTGCTAGGCTCTTTTTAACAACCTGCTCTCATGGGAACTAAGAGTGAGAACTCACTCACTCACCACTCCCCACCTCCCAGGGCATTCATCTATTCATGAGGGATCACCCCATGACCCAAACCCCTCCCATTAGCCCCACCCCCAACATTGGAGATCAAATTTCAACATGAGGTTTGGCAGAGACAAATATCCAAACCATAACACCCAGTTAAAATTTTCATATAAGTATATGCCACATATTGCATGGGACATGATGCAATATTTAGGACATGACTTAAACTGAAAAATTGTTATAAAAATGTTCATTGTTTATGTTAAATTCAAATTTAATTAGGTGTCTTCTGTTTTACTTGGCAACTCTAGATGTATGGTCATTGTGGTTATGCATGCCTAACATGTATTTTTTGCATTAGCATCCGTGAAATGTCCCCCTCCATTTTCCTCAAAAGCAGATTTTTTTGTTTGTTTGTTTTTTTGTTTTGTTTTGAAATGGAGTTTTACTCTTGTTGCCCAGGCTGGAGTGCAATGGCGTGATCTCAGCTGACCGCAACCTCTGCCTCCCAGGTTCAAGTGATTCTCCTGCCTCAGCCTCCCAACTAGCTGGGATTACAGGCCTGTGCCACCACGCCTGGCTAATTTTGTATTTTTAGTAGAGACGGGGTTTCTCCATGTTGGTCAGGCTGGTCTTGAACTCCCGACCTCAGGTGATCTGCCCACCTTGGCCTCCCAAAGTGCTGGGATTACAGGCGTGAGACACTGTGCCTGGCTCAAAAGCAGATTTTTAATTGTAAAGATAGTGCCCCGGAAACACTAGAAGGAAGCCCTGTTTTGATAAAAATTAGTAACAGTTAAGACAGCCATTTAATAAACTTTAGAAAAAAAATTAAACAGGTAGCACAGGCATAGTCTTCTTTAGTTATCATTTCACTGTTGGATAAAGCAGTCTTTCCTAACCTGATAGAGTTTCCATCTTAGAAAAGTGGAGTCTGGAGGAAGTTGACCAGGGTTACTTAGCTAGACTGTAGTGGCACAGAGTTCAGATCCAGGTCTGTGGAAGTCCAAAGCAGCTCTTCCTCATGACCCTGTATCACCTCTCAGACACAGAGCTAATAATGCAGGCAACCATGGCTTTAAAAAAAAAAATGTGGTAAAATACACATAACAAAATCTTAATGATTTTTTTTTTTGAGACGGAGTCTCACTCTGTCACCCAGGCCAGAGTGCAGTGGTGTGATCTCAGCTCACTGCAATCTCCACCTCCAGGATTCACGCCATTCTTCTGCCTCAGCCTCCCGAGTAGCTGAGACTACAGGCACCGCCACCACGCCTGGCTAAATTTTTTTTGTATTTTTAGTAGAGACAGAGTTTCACCGTGTTAGCCAGGATGGTCTCGATCTCCTGACCTCGTGATCTGCCCGCCTCAGCCTCCCAAAGTGCCGGGATTACAGGTGTGAGCCACCGCGCCTGGCCAAAATCTTAACGATTTTTAAGTGTACAGTTCATTAAGTGTTAAGTAGATTCACATTACTGTGCAAACAATCTCTAGAACTCTTGCAAAACTGAAACTCTGTTCTACAAAACAACGACTCCTCGTTCTTCCTCTGGTCAGCCTCTGGCAACCACTGTTCTCTTTTCTATCTCTATAAATATGACTGCTGTAGACACCTCATAGAAATGAAGTCATGCAGTATTTGTCCTCTTGTGATCTGCTTGTTTTTCACTTGGCATAATGTCCCCAAGGTTTATCCGTGTTGTAGCATGTGTCAGAACTCCCTTCCTTTCGAAGGCAGAATAGTATTCCATTGTATGGATACAGCACATTTTAGTTGACCCAAAGATCCACGGATGAACACTTGGGTTGCTTCCAACTCTTGACTATTGTGAAGAGTATTGCTATAAACATGGGTGTACAAATATCTGTTCAAGACTCTGCTTTCAGTTCTCTTAGGTATATATGCAGAAGTAGAATTGCTGAATCATATGATAATTCTGTTTTTAATTTTTTGAGACACCACCATACTGTTTTCTACAGTGGCTACACCACTTTACATTCCCACCAATGGTGCACTGGAGTTTCAATACCCCACATCCTCACCAACACTTTTATTTTCTGTTGTTTTAAAAATAGTAGTCCTCCTAATGGATGTGAGGAGGGCTCCATGACAACATCCATGTCTCCATGACAAAATCAAATAAACCATTAGAGTTGATTTTGTTTTTACTAATGTAATTATTTGTTTCGTTGGAATCTGAGGAGATTATTTTACAGAGTTATTTATTCTATTACTATTATAATGAACACTAACCTGGTTATTACTAATAGTAATGAGCAGTGTACACTGAGCACCTACTGGAACCAGGCATTAACTGGGTGCTATGCAACCATTCTCATTCAGTCCTTGGAACAGCCCTACAAAGTACATGCTCACCAGTGTTTTCATGTGACAGATGAGGAAAAGGCTGCTTAGAGAGAAGTAACTTGTCCAATGTTATGAAACTTGTAAAGCTGGGATTTGAATCCAAATATTCTGATTCCAGCAGGGAATGGAGGCTCACAAAGGTAATCCCAGCACTTGGGAGGCCAAGGTGGGGGGATCACTTGAGGCCAGTTCAAGACCAGCCTATGTAGTGAGATGGGGCAATGTCGCTACAAAAAAAGTGAAAAAAATTACACAGGCATGGTGGTGCACACCTATAGTTTTAGCTATTCAGGAAGCTGAGGAAGGAGGATCGTTTGAGCCTGAGAGTTCAAGCTGGCAGTGAGCTATGATCACACTATTGCACTCCAGCCTGGGAGACAGAGTGAGACCCTGTCTCTAAAAAAATAAAAATTTAAAAAATAACGAATTATTGTAAACTCACTATTTAAAAACCCAAATATTCTGATTCCTACACATGACCCTTTCGGTGCAGCTTCATAAGAAAACACCACCCTCCCACTCAAGTTAATCAATTTGAGCGTAATTAAAAATGTGTTGTACCATGGGACCTTTTGAATATGACTCCTTTCAGAGAACTTGAAAGCTTCTTTTTAAAACCTGTTTTATTAAGCTATAATTCACCTATCATAAAATTCACCCATTTAAAGTGTACAATTCAGTGGTTTTTAGTATGTTCACAGATACGTGCAAACGCCATGATAGTCAATTTTAGAGCATTTTCATCACCTCAAAAAGAAACTTTGTACCCTTTGGCCATTGCCTCTTATTCGCCTGATTCCCCCTGCCCCTAAGCAACTACTAATATACTCTCTGCCTCTGTTGATTTTCCTATTCTGGACTTGCATATGAATTGGATCACATAGTATATAGTTTTCTTGTGACTGACTTCTTGCACTTGGCATAATGTTTTTAAGGGTCATCCATGTTGTAGCATATATCAATACTTTATGCTCTTTTATGGCCAAATGAAATTCCACTGTATGGATATAGCACATTTGGTTTATCTACTCACCCATTAATGGATATTTGGGTTGTTTCCACCATTTGGCTATATGAACAATGCTGCTCTGAACACTCATGTTCAAATGTTCGTGTGGACGTGGGTTTTTATTTCTCTTGGCTATATACTGTCTTAGTTTCTTTGGGCTTCTGTAACAAAATACTATCAACTGGATGGCATATAAACAACAGAAATTTATTTCTCACAGTGCTAGGGGCTGGGAAGTCCAAGATCAAGGTACTGGCAATGTATTAGTCTGTCTTCATACTGCTATAAAGATACTACCTGAGACTGGGTAATTTATAAACAAAAGAGGTTTAATTGACTCACAGCACAAAGCGCAAGTGCTGCACTTTCAAAGCATCAGACCTCATGAGAACTCACCCACTATCATGAGTATCATGAGCACGGCATGGGGAGCCCATCCCCATGATCCAGTTGCCTCCCACCAGGTCCCTCCCTCCACACGTGGGGGTTACAAGTTGAGATGAGATGTGGTTGGGGACACAGAACCAAAGCATAGCAGGCAGATTCCAAGTGTGGTAAGGACCAACTTTCTGGTTCATAGACGGCCATATTCTTGATATAAACTCACATGGCAGAAAGAAAAGGGAGTTCCCTGGGGCGTCTTTTATAAAGACACTAATTCCCTTCATGAGGGATCTGCCCTCATGACCTAGGCACCTCCCAAAGGCTCACCTTCAAATATTGGGCATTAGGATTTATCATACGAGTTTTAACATATAAACATTCAGTCTATAGCATATACCTAGAAGCGGAATTACTGAATTCTATGGTAACTCCATGTTTAATCAATTGAGGAACTGCCGGACTGTTTTCCAGGGCAACTGAAACATTGTACATTTGCACCAGAAATATATGAGGGTTCTGACTTTCCCATATTCTTCCAAAACTTGTTATCTGACCTTTTTATTCTAGCCATCCTGGTGGGTATAAAGAGGTACCTTGTGGTTTTGGTTTACATCCCCTGTGATGACTAACAATGTCAAAAACCATGGTATTATTATACTTCTCTGTGAAATCCTGCACACTCTCCTTGCCTCTTGCTGCAGTGACAGACCTGGGTTCAAGTCCAAGCTCTGCACTTAAAACTGTGACCTTGGGCAAATTACTTAATCTCTCGGTGTCAAGGTTCTCATCTGTAAAATGAGAAAAGGCCTGTAAAGCATTGAGATGTGCACCTAGCAAACAACATACAATACATATGAGCTATTATTATTACAAGGCAGGGAGATAATATCATACATGAGAGTGATTGGTGCTTAAAACACTTCAAATGCTTTCTCATTGCCTATAGAGTAAAACCCAAGGTCCTCGGTACGGCCCACACGGCACAAGTCTGATTTGTATCTGCTTCTCAAGTTTTATCTCCCAGTGATCCACGTCAACCTCTAGGTTTTAATAACACCACACTACTTGTAGTTTTTCCAAACACCATGTCTTTTCATATCTCCATGACTCTGTTTATGCCATTCCCTCTGTCTGAAAGCCCTCTCCAGTTTTCTTGGCGCAGTTAACATATACAAATCCTTTAGGACTCAAAGAGATTGGGTTGGGGCCTCTTCTACGGACGTTCATTGCTTCCCTTACCTACTGTTTTATATTGAAAGGATCTGCTAAGTGTCTATCTCCAATATGCAGAAAACACCTACCATGTACCAGATAATGTGCTATGCTTTGTGCTGTGCAGAATGGCATATATGATTCCTGCTCCCACTAAGCAGAGTTTGAAGGCAAGAAGGGATCAACCTTTTTGAGCCTTGTGATATCCTCAAAGCGTAATACTAGCTTGCCGCATAGTAGGTGCTTTAAAATGTTGTCAAACCAACCAGAATCGGATGTGTACAGAAAGGACAGCCCAGCCCAGTTCTGAACTTCCTCCTAATATGTGTGTTTTGTTGACTGTTTTAAAGAAGCTAATGGGCAGGGCAAATTCCAGGTAAAATTAAGTGTAAGTGTCTCTTAGGCCCATGTCCACCCTTTAAGCTTTCTCTTGTAGGGCCACCAGGCATCAGATACCCAGCGCTGTCTTAGCTATGCTTGGGCTCCTGGCTCCCTCTGCCATCACTGTTATTTCCTCCTTTCTTTTGGCACTTTGGGAGGCCAAGGCAGGTGGATCACTTGAGGTCAGGAGTTCGAGACCAGCCTGGCCAACATGGTGAAACCCCGTATCTACTAAAAATACCAAAATTAGCAGGGCGTGGTGGTGCGTACCTGTAGTCCCAGCTACTCTGGAGGTGAGGCAGGAGAATTGCTTAAACCCAGCAGGAGGAGGCTGCAGTGAGCCGAGATGGTACCACTGCATTCCAGCCTGGGCAACAGAGCAAACTCCATCTCAAACATAAATAAATAAATACATAAACTAAAATCTCTCTTATGGTCCTTTCTCTATAGTGTTAGCCTTTCTGACACAGAAGCCTAAATGTGAGATTCTCCTCTCATATACAGCAAGGAGCTCTTGCTGTCTGGGACACACAGATGACACCACTACAAGGAGAGACGTAGCCACTTGACCAGCGCAGAAGCAACATCTAGACTGCCAAATTTCTACCAGAAGTGCCTGAAAGTGCTGATGATTTAAAGTTAATCCAGTTAATATAAAGTTAAACTGGTTAAAAGGGTAAGCTCCTTAAAGAAGATTCATTTAAGAGGGAATTTTAATGCTGGCAATTTCTACAAGGCTGTATGAAGAGACACTGAAGGGCTGAGGAACGGCATCCTCCATTATCAGCATCCTCAATTACAACTAATTTGTATTTTTCCTGATGGACATTAGTGGATCAGTTTATACACGTAATATTATATCACATATGCAATAATATGTAACATCATATTGGATAATATGTTCTGACTAATAAAATTCAGGAGTTCAATCCAGCAAATACAAAGTAGTCCAGGAAGTAAGGTTATTTCCTAACGACTATAGCCACCCAACCTCTGGGTTTTTCCCAGTACATGGCCTAGGATCTCTATCAGGGATGACAAGTGTGTGCCCTGTTGGATAAGGATGCGTGACTCTTCCCTACCAGAGTGTGAGTCCATAAAGGCAGGTCCTCTGGCACACTCATCTCTGGTTCTACAGTGCCTAATAGATTCCTTGGCCCAGAGAAAGAACCAGAAACTCCTGTTGAATGGGAGAAAGAAGAAGGCAAAGAAAGAAGGAGAGGGATAAAATAGAACCCAGAGTTGCCTCTGGCCCCATAGGGCCATAGATGGTCACTATCCAGCAACTTAGAAAGTTAGGAGCAGCAAATGGTATTGTCTGTGCCATCAAACCACAAATGAGATTCCCTTTAGCCAAAAGGTACAACAGTTGCATTAAGTCAGTTTTACCAAGAGCTGTGTTCTTTCATTGAGTTATCACTTCAGAAGTTACCTAAACTTTTTATCAGCTACAGGAGTGATTAATGCTGTTATGACTGAAGAAGTTACCATAATAACTTCTTCATTGTTCATAACTTTCTAAAATTTCAGTGTCTTTGGCCAATGGCTCACACCAGTAACACTTTGGGAGGTCAAGGTAGGAGGACTGCTTGAACCCAGGAGTTCGAGACCAGCCTTGGCAACATAGCAAGACCCTGTCTCTACAAAATTGTTACAAATTAGCCAGGTGTGGTGGCATGCATCTGTAGTGCTGGCTACTCGGAAGGCTGAAGAGGGAGGATTGCTTGAGCCCAGGAGTTTGAGGCTGCAGTGAATAATGATTGCACCACTGTATTCCAGCCTGGGCGACAGAGTGAGACCTTGTCTCAAATAAATGAATACATAAGTAAACAAATAAGTAATAAATTAATAAATAAATAAATTGCAGTGTTTTGGTTAGAGTTTTCTCCATTTTTCATCAGTCCAAAGGCAGCTTTTGGGAGTTTGGGAAATAACTCTCACATTACTTTTAATTTGGTAAAAATTAAATCCTCATTCTTTCCCCCTTGCAATAAAACACAAAATAGAAATAAAATATAGAAGCAAACATCTTCCCAGGGTGAATCAAGAAGAATTATGGGTTCAAGTTAGGAAATACTAATTATTCTCTTTTTTCTGAGTCTTTAAAAAATGACATTTTTTATTACAAATATTGCTTTGTCTTTTCCACAGACATAATACATTTTACCTTCAAACAACCCAAAGTCCCAGTGCTAAATTATGTTTTCCTTCAAAGAGGATATAATTTCACATTCCACCAGCGCAGCATTTTCAGGCTTACCAATTAAGTCTGTAGAAGAAATTATCACTCTTCTGGTTCCAATCCCTCTTACCTAGCAAAAACCACAGAATGAAAGGGAAAGTCCCGCATAAAGGTTAGGGAAGCACTCCAGTAAACTGAGTGAATGAACATGGATGCTAAATTTTGAGAGCACCATGAATGCTGGCTGTGCTTTGCATTAATAATTAGCACAGTGTTCCCTCATAGAGAGGAGATATGTCCAAACTTGGACTTTCGTGACAATTACCCTTGGAGTTTCATTTTGCCTTTTCGTCGTTGTCAGCGCTGGCACCAAGCTTGCTGTTGTATGTCTGGCTCTATCAAACAATAAAAGTAACCCATTCAAAAAGTCAAACAACAGGAGTGGTTTTTATGAAACCAGAAGCCAAACTGATTCACCAGGTTGGCCTCCTTCCCGGGGAGAGAGATAATGCTAGCTAGTCGTCGTAGCCGTTAGCCTGGGCAGGAGCAGGGTGATCGTACCTCAGGATTCCTGACTACATGGCTGGCCAGGCGAGTTAAAGAATGTCTAGGGTAAGAGCAATGATGGAGGTGACTCTGGTTTGGAGCAAATCCTGAATTAAATTGGTACATTCAAAGTTGCCATAGAAACCCTATCTGAATGTCCTCGCTTCAGCAGAATTGATTTTATGTTTAAACGTTAATATGCCTTCTTATACTTAATGATACACAAAGTAGACAGAAGATGAATATGGAAGAAAGAAAACATACTCTAACATCTGAAATACTTAAGCCATTAAATAATTTTCCAATACTAAGTCAGCATTTGAAACTGATTGACCAAAGAAGAGGTAGCGTGGGTTGCCACGACTGGGAGCTGTTTAGGAAAGTCTTTATGCCTTTATGTCAAATGCCGCTGCACTCTCAAAGGCACTGCTGTAATTCAGCGAACCCAGCTTGTAGTTGAAGCCAAATGAAATGCAAAGTTGCCTTTCAATAGCAAACCTCACTGAGGAAATGCCAGTTAGCAATTGTGAGAAGTTTCAGCTACTGTATTTTCACAGATTGCATTTTTCCACTCAGCGTCCGTGAGAAAACTTTTGGAGGCTCTTTAAAAATGCTTACATTATCAATTAATCTATAGTATGTTTTAAATAAATATTTCTATTAAATGTAACAAAACCCGGCATTTGTATTGCTTGCACCTAAATTATCATCATCATTGCAAAGCAGATGTGGAATGCAAGCTGAGGCGAACAATCGGCACTGTAATTTGCCCAGTAACATTGTTTTAGATCTAATTAGTGCTTATGCAGATCCTTTACAAAAATGTGAAAACTGCACCAGGATGTAATTGTTTAATGAATTTAGTGCAAAGCACATCTGCATAAATTCCATTTTAGCTGAAAAAACTAAGTTCAACTGCTATTTGCTCCAGAGCCAAAACATTGTGAATTGTGCCCACTGTGCTTTAGCCCTGCTCTGCTGGCTTGGATATTTCAAATAAATACTACAAAGTTAAAGCCTCCAGCTGCAGACCAACCCATCTGTAGATGTTTGTTATATTTGGCAGTATTGTAGAATGATTGTGCCTTCCTGCTGGAAAAAAAAAAAAAAAAAGAAGGGGGAAAAAAACAAGGTTTTGTCAGCAAAAAAAAAAAAAAAAAAAAAAAGTAAAAGTCTGAAATATTCATTGCTCGACAAAAGTTTTGAATCTGAATCTAGTTTACCTAGCAGTGAATTTTAAACACCTGTTCACATGGCGTCTACCATGCAAACCAGAATACTACCCTTTTTCCCAGTTCTCCCCAACATTCCATTTCTGTTAAAAATCACAGAAAATTGAATTGGACACAAGTTTACTAAAATTGGAATTTAAGCACTTCCTTTAATTTTCAGAGATTTTACTAGTCACTTTTTGTGGTCAGTGTTTAAACACCAAAATCCATAACTTCTATAAAAAGAGATAAGTTAATTATGGATACTTACATGATTGTCTGGAAAGGGAACACTTCTCCATTTCTGGTTTTTTGTTTTTCCTTTTTCTTTCTGTTTTGGCTTCTGTGGTTTTTTGGTGCAGCACAAATAAACTGCCAAGCGAATACTGTTTGCTCTATTAAACGGCTCCTGTATGAATAGGGGTGGGGTGGACGGCAGGGCTTGAGGATGGGGGCAGTGTGGAGATGTTTGGGCCTGAGTTAGGAGAATTCTGTAAAATGATAAACAACAAATATCATCCTTCAGCATTGAGACCAATGTTCCAATTTAGGCTGAAACAACCCTGAAAAGTATGCCGTCGATGTTCTGATGGAACCAGAAATTGTCGTTCTGTTTCTGTTGGTTATCCACTGTAGGTCCATCTAGTCTCAGGCTGTCTTAGGTTAAAGTTCCCTGGAACCGGACTCTGTGGATTCAGAGATAAGCCCGCAGCACACTTAAGTGAGGCGTGTTGGTGAGTTACACCTGTGACGGAGTTAGGGCACAAGAGTGGGTGGAAAGAGACGTTGACTTCTGGTGCACCTGCAGCAGGGGCCTCAGCCAACCATACAGGGTGCTCTGGAGCTGGGATGTCCCTTCAGTGTTGGATGGAATTGAGTCTTTTCACCCCTGTATCCATCAGGCATTGGACATGCCACTGGGGAGGGGTGCAGGCTTGGTGGGGGAGTTCCCTTTGGCTGGGGGACATCTATGAGCTGACTGCAAACCCTCCCAAAGGCTGGAGAAATGGTGCCTGGGTCCTGAGCAGGGATCTGGACTGTAAGTTACCACATCCACTCTCATATGCTTGAATCTACTTACTCTGTATTATCTATTTCACCCTGTCTGGGAACCATGCCTTCAGGATTCTCTTTTTCTCTTGTCCTGGAGAAACTTCAAAAGGAAGGTTAGTGGGAGGAACTACAGTCCCTGTAGCTATAGCTGGTCTTGACTCTATAACTGCTACCTATCCCCTCGCTCCACCTCTACCCATTCCATATTCCCCTCATCTCCAGCTAGCACCTCTGCTGATGCAGGTGGCTTACAGAGTGGGGTGGAGCTGAGCCTTATCCCTAGGACCCTGGTCACCTGTGCTTTCAGGCTGTGCATACTGCACTTGTCTGTTTATCATCACAATTTGCCAAGGGACACCAATAGACACCAAAACAATATGCATAGCAGGCATATCGTTTCCTGCCCCATTGTATAAATAGCAGCCCTACCTCCTCCTGATGATCAGAGTCAAATTATTCCCGCCAGGAGGGAAACTCTTTTCCTTGCCTGACAGTTTCCAGGCACAAGGGTCCTGGAAGACCTGGTGGCAGCTAGAGCTTAAAGTTGTTTTTTTTTTTTTTTGAGATTGGGGGTCTTGCTCTGTCTCCCAGGCTGGAGTACAGCAGTGCAATCATGGTTCACTGCAGCCTCAAACTCCTGGGCTCAAGGGATCCTCCCGCCTCAGCCTCCAGAGCAGCTGGGACTACAGGTATGCACCACCATGCCTGGCAGCTTAAATTTGTGTGTGTGTGTGTGTTTTGAGGTGGAGTCTCACTCTGCTGCCCACAGGTTGGAGTGCAGTGGCATGATCACAACTCGTTGGAATCTCCACCTCCCAGGTTCAAGCAATCCTCAGCCTCCCGAGTAGCTGGGATTACAGGCATGCACCACCACACCCGGCTAATTTTTGTATTTTTTGTAGAGACGGGGTTTCATCATGTTGGCCAAACTGTTCTCAAACTCCTGAAGTCAAGTGATCCACCTGCCTCGGCCTCCCAAAGTGCTGGGATTACAGGCATGAGCCACCGTGCCTGGCCCCTGGCAGCTTAAAGTTTAATGGGACTCTTGCCTGGACCCCTGGTTGAAGCATCCCCTTCTCAGAGCAAACCCTCTGACCCCACAGAACCCACAGTAGAAGAGATGGGAGGCACAGATTCCCTAAGCAGGTCGCTGGGGGGGATGGTGAGCAGGACTACGCCTCTCTTTGTGTTTTGGTTCCCAGATGTGTGTATTCTACCTACCGGGGACACAGTACCATATAATGGTCACTGACTTATGGTCCTGGAGGATTTGCAGACTATCATCTTCAAGCCAGTGCCTGAACTAATCCTTTACAAGCCTGTTTCATCTCTCCACCAGGCCAGCAGCTTCTGGGAGATAGAATATGGGATAGGACGAGCACAGCCCATGGTCCAATGCTCCTGCTGCACCTCCTTTGCTGTAAAGTTGATTGCTTGGTCCCATGCAATGTGGTGCGGGCTCCCATGTCAGTGGAGCAAACAATCTGTGGGCCTTCAGGTAGTAGCTTAGGCCCTGCAGGCAGGAAAACTAAACTCATACCTGGAATATGTATCAATTCTCATCAAGATAAATCATTTCCTTTTCTGGAGTGGAAGGATGCAAGGAATCAACTCCCTGCTAAGTGGCTGTTTGGTCCCTTTGTGGGATGGTGCTCCATCTGGGGCTCTGCATTTGTTTCTGTGACTTGCAGGTTGGACATTCAGAAGTAGTAATGACTAAGTCAGCCTTAATGAGTGACAGCCCATGCTGCTGAGCCCACACGGACCCTCCATCCCTGAGGTAGCAGCCACCATGTTTATGCACCAGCCGTACCAGCACGTAGGCGGCCATGAGAGAGGCTAGCTGACATGGGCGGGTGAATCGCTTTACAGAAAAGAAGTTGCAGCAGGGAGCATTTGACCATGAGCTCTGCTCATCCTGTCACTTATTATATCTCCTAGAAGCTGCTGGCCTGATGGAGAGATGAGACGGGCTTTTAAAGGAGCAGATTAGCTACTGGCTTGAAGATGAAACCCTGCATTCTTGGGACACCATCCTCTAGGACCCTAAGTCAGTGACCATTATATGGTACTGTGTCCCCATAGGTACAATACATGGGACATTAGTTTTGTGTTCTATTTGGTTGTTCAGTGCTTCTCCTGTAGTAGATGCTCTCTGGTAGGCATTAAAAGGTGATACAAGGCCTCCTCCCAGTGTTCTATCCACATGTCTCTCCCCCAGAGTCCTTGTCCCTGATATTCCCATTCTTGCTTCTCCCAGGCCCCTGGCCTAGCCTTTTGCCATCACCCATGAATTTCTCTATAGGTCACTTTTTTTTCCTCAAAAATGAATGATAACACAGTCCAAAGCTCCTCCTATTGGGAAGAGGATTTTCCCCTCCCCCTGTCTTTCAAGGACACTCCTAGGAGGGACGGCATGCAGTCACTGTTCACCTTTGGCTTGCACCCACAAGTAAATCTGACTCTTCCATACACTAAGCTTGGCCTTTTTCTTCCTCCATCAGTTGATCAATAAGAGGCCCTGCAGCCCTCACGGTCATGCAGGTGGTCATCATAAATATGAATGGCATGAGAGGGGCTATGTGGCAGGGGTGGGTGACAGGAGGGTCTGGGCCACCTGCTTATCCAGCTCCCCTGTGTCCACCTGCCTTGCTGGTGCTCGTTTCTGGATGTGCTACTTCTATCTTACGACGGATTGCTCCTAGGCCCACCTGAACTTATGACTTGATGGGCTGAATAGAACCCAGATCATCACGGGCAGTCTGGCCACATGGTCACCTGATGTCCCACGTTCATTTCAACCAAGGCCCATTAGCACGCCAGGAGCTATTCTTTCAAATGGTATATAATTCTCTGCTGCAGATGGCGTGGCCTTGCTCCAGAACCCTAGGGGTCTACGTTGTGAATCTCTTATTGGGCTTGCCATAAACTCCACATGGCATATTTTCCCACCCAGATATCTCTAATAACAGAAGGTCTGCGGATCATACGGTTCAAGCAGCAGGGCTGCCTGCATCACAACCTAGACCTGACGCAGAGCCGTTTCCTGCTCTGGGCCCCACTCAAAGCTGACAGCCTTCTATGTCACTTGGAAAATGTATCAAAGTCATAT
Organism: Symphalangus syndactylus; assembly: GCF_028878055.3. NCBI lineage: Eukaryota > Metazoa > Chordata > Mammalia > Primates > Hylobatidae > Symphalangus > Symphalangus syndactylus. The sequence goes on along the minus strand of NC_072434.2, from coordinate 88,348,701 downwards.
TTCCAAGGAGGAAAATGCTGCCTTCAGAACCCAAAGAGGCTTACCAGGTGATATGCTGTCTTCTTAGTGAGGGGAAATATGAAATGCAGTCAACTGTTCTTTACTAAATGTTCATAGATATGATAGACACCTCAGTGTTTGTGGGGTTTTCTCACACCCTCTGAAGCACATATGTTAGCAGGTCTCTAATTACTTGCCACATTTTGTTAATGTGAACCTATTAACTTGACGTCATCAAATTGGTGGACCAATGTAATGTTCTTCAAGTGTCCAGACAGTCCAAGTTCCCTATGGACTAAATTATTGAAGGGAGAAGAGTTAATGTATGTTTGGGGAGAGATGGTAAATGTATACTGTCATCCACTCCATGAGAATGTAACCTGCTTCTGGCACTCTGTTCTGACAGGAATAGCAAAGAACACATTTGCCAAACCAAGGCCACACACCACGTACCTGAGGATGTGTTACTACGTTCTAGCAAAAGCAACTACAACAACAAAACTGTGCCTGTAATAACATCAGAAATTGGAACTACTACTTGGTTGAGTTGAGTCTGCATAGTTCACATCCTCCAGAATCTTTCTGGTCTTTGTGGGGCCCAGACTGGTGAATTAAATGGGGACTATGATTAGAAGCACTACTCCTAGGCACTTTAAATCTTTGTGGGTGGCACTAATCTCTACCATTCTCCCTAGGATGCAATATTGGTTTTATTTTCATTTACTCTTTTGGTCAGGGTAGAGGGGCAGTTTCAGAGTTTTGTTTGTTTGTTTGTTTGTTTTTTGAGACAAGGTCTCACTCTGTCACCCAGACCGGAGTGCAGTGGCGTGATCACGGCTCACTGCAGCCTTGACCTCCTGGGCTCAAGTGATCCTCCCACCTCAGCCTCCTGAGTAGCTGAGACTATGGATGTGTGCCACCATGCCCAGCTAATTTTGGGAGGGCTTTTTTTTGTAAAGATGGGGCTTCACCACATTGCCCAGGCTGGTCTCTAACTCCTGAACTCAAGCGATCCACCCACCTTGGTCTCCCAAAGTGCTCGGACAGCAGGCGTGGGCCACTGTGCCCAGCCAGAGTTTTCCTACTTAACCTTCACTACTACAAAGGTTATCACTCCACAAACTCCCAAACCAAGAAATCAATGTGGGGTTCTGCCAAAGACCAAGTATGTCCATTCCGGTGATTCACTGAGACTAAGAAAATGACCATTTGGCAGGTTTGAAGACCCAGGGGACCCACTGTGAATCAGTCCAGGTCCAGGTCTTTATTAATCACGTGATGCTCATGTACCCTGTTCTAACAGGAGGAGCATGATGATGCTCCAGATCCTCAGGTAGTAATGTGAACACAGACCTTGCATCCAACAATCCTGGACATGTCCGGGTATCCCTCTTCCCCAACCAGATGATTACCTCAGTAAAAGGCTATAGGTTCCTTTGGAGAAATATTGGGCAAATCATCATCATATACAGTTGCTATGGTGATACAGGATTCTTCCTCCTAAGGACCCAGGTTATCCTTCAGTTAATGGATTCCAAGTCTGAAAACTGGCCCACATGTAGAAACTAATAAGGGATCATGATGTTTTAATGGGATGGCTGCCCTTGGCCTCTTGATCACTCATTCTTAATTTCTTTTGAGGTATAGATTGAGCAATACCCTTGTCAGCTGCAATCTATCTTGCTCCTAGAAATACCAAGCTCTATTAACAATTACCATAGCTCTCTGCAGAGCACCCCCTTCCCAACTCTATCCTAGATGCCCATTATAATAATTGTACCCACCTTGATTCTGCCGGTTAAATCTATTTTTTTGGAATCTTTTCATCCTCAATGCTATCAGGAAGCCCAGTTCTGTGACAACATCTCCCAACATCAGTCCCTGCCTGCAAAGGACAACCAATAGTGAGCTTCTCCACCATATCAGAAGCCCCTTTTGTCAATAGATTCCATGTTGCTTTGGAGGGGATGTTTTGGGACCCTTAGAGTACTGGATCCCTATATATTCATCGACAAGTCAGACAAGTACAGGTGCCCCCATAGTTTCTCTCTCTGTGTCTCTCTCTCCTCTCTTCAGCCACACACACAGACACACATGCACACATGCACTCAGGCACACACACATGTGGATCAGGATCCTCATGGGATTTCTCTCTCACTTTCTGTAGCATCATCAGAGGCCTCCCATGTAACATAATCAGCTGGTAGATGTTCTGGATTGAATAGTATTCCCAGTCTAGCACGCCCACTTATCTGAGCCTTTCGATCCCTTCCTTCATCATTTTCCACAGAAGTCCTAGTAGTCCTGGTAGCTCATCACTCTTGCTATACTTCTGAGTGCCAACCTAACAGTGCATTCCCAGAGTATAATCTCCCAGGTCCTTACCAGGATGTATAATTCCATAGCACAGGAGAGACTTCCCATATCAACAAACTCCCTTGTCCAACTTTATAATCCTTTCCCTCTTGAACTAGCACTTTCAGGACCCAGCCCCATATATACGTTCCCAACTTTTGCTGTTGTATGTTTGCTAGTTCCTACAGATTCTTCGACATATAGTTCCCTTCTTCCCTCACCAGGCCCAACATTTCCCCAACCAGGTTATGCTCTGACTTGGTCCTAGTGGTTGATCTGACAGGGAATGGATGTGGGGGTGGATCCTGAGGCGGAGAGGGGCACGTGTTACCTTGCAAGGTGAAGACCTCCGCATCATTCTCATGGAAGTGGGGGTGAGGGTGCTAGCCTCTAACAGGGAGGAGTGGGTCACTTCTGCAGGCCCGAGGACTGCGGGGAACCCAGTTTTTCAGGGCTCACTCAAGAGTGATCAACCCAGATATCCCCATCCCAAGTATCAGATTCCCACTTCTTCCCAACCAGGGCCATGATTTGGGCGGAGAAGTTGCTGGGATTGAGGATCCCATCTTCTCTGGAGCTCCACTAACCTTATAATTGAATCCTAGGCATGATCCTCAATTCATTTATTCTTATTATTTGCCTCTGACTTCAGGAGATGGGGAACTCTTTGTGTGCTGCCAAGGAGGTCCTCCAACTCCCACACTTCGCCTTAAATTAGTGATTATTCACTCGCAGCCTTTCATTGTCTTTCTCCAGTGTATTGGTGTCGCTCAGAAAGAGCTATCTGATGTCACTGTACTTTCCATTACTATTCTCCTCCATACCCTAAACTCCTCAAGCACCTGAGGACACCTCAGTTCATCACTGGTGAAAACATTAGTAACTGCCCACTAACTATGCCAGGGGATTGTGGATGATCTAATTTCCAAAGCCCATTTCAGAGTAGACACACTTAGACCTGCCTCCTGGCACTAACTGTCTTACACCAGGTGATAGATCTGAGACACATTTCCATACAAGAAGGGCCTTAGGGAGCAATGGAAGAACAATACCTGGGAGAGACTGAGGGGACAGCAGGATGCTCAAGCCTCACCTTGGCAATCAGGCACCTGCCAATTCCTAGCACCTCCCGTCTCTTTAAGTCATCCTAACACCTTCATCTTGCACCCTTTGTAGAGATGATCTAGGCTTCTGTGGTTCCAAAGTAGCTTCTAGATGAGGTAGAGATGAAATCATTTTGGCTCAAAACATTATCCTTTCAAATCAGACAAGTACAGGTGCCCCCATAGTTTCTCTCTCTGTGTCTCTCTCTCCTCTCTTCAGCCACACACACGGACACACATGTACACATGCACTCAGGCACACACGCATATGCATGCATGAACGTGTGCACAAGCACAACACACGCACACACACGCGTGCACACATACACTCCTCCCAGAACAAGTTCATCAGCTATTATAAAACTCATGTCCACACCATCGCCTCTCTAGAGATTTGAGTGAGAAAAAGAGGCATAGAAGGCTGAGAAATGATCATTAGATAGTGGTTTCTTTGCTTATTTTATTGTTGGCTTATTATCTACATTGGCAGATAAAGGGAAGAAGCGGTGTGGGGGCTGGGAGGAAGCGCCAGTTTTTCCCCAGGGGTTGTCTTGAGTCCATATTCCTTCCCCCAATTCAGTTTACACTCTTCACCAGGAAATAATGTGGTTTTCAGTCTCTTCCTCTGTTTTTGTTTGGTTTTGCTTCTTGAACAAAGCCTCCTTGATATACCCCTTCTCAGGAGTGTAGCCAGGCTTCCAAACCTGTTGGATTTATTTTACCACAGGACTCACCACTCTCTGACAAGTACATTTGTGGAATCTAGATCTTTAGTTCACTCTTATTCTCACTTGTTTCTTTCTTTCTTTCTTTTTTTTTTTTTTTCCTTTTCTTGGTTTTAGGAAAGAAAGCAACTGTGGTTACTGTCAATGTTTATTCTCACTTGAAGATATAAAAGGTTTACCTATTTTATTTTGAAGGATTTTCTCCTCTCTTGCCTCTGGAAACAAGACTGTGGGACCCAGATTACTGATCATAATTATTTACAAAAATTATTCCATAACCTATTAGAAACCACATTACTGCAAGTAGAAAATCTAGCATCTTAATAACATATATTACCATTTAGAGAGACTGAGCGTGACAAGATGCAGTAGCATAATAGGGCCGGGGCATTGCAAAGATGTTTAGGACTCTGATGAAGGGTCTGTTATATAGGCACTTGTCATCTGCATTTTTCTGATGAAAAGCAGGGGGAAAATGGCTTTCCTTAGCAGAGCTCCACATGAGCCCTGAAAATAGAGCACAGATATGAGAGCACTGCAAATAAGTGCCTCCAAACTAACCCAAAGCAGGGAACTGAGCCAAGCAGCTTTCCCTATTCATGTTGAGAGATGGGAAGAGTTACAGTGAGTAGCAAAGCCATTAGGCAACCACTGGAAAGAAAAGAGAAAAAGAATATGCCCGCAGCTTAATATAGAATATCTAAGCATTAACCTTCAAAAAGACTCACACAAGTTGGAGAAATGGACAGACAAAGAGGATGGGGTTTAACAGGGACTGGAGTGGTGTGTTCAACCTGGGGAAGCAGATACAACCACAACCCTTCCCAGTAGGAAGGTCATTTGCTTTGTTTCAGCTTGCTCAGCAGCATGGCCAGTTCGTCAGTCTCTTCTTAGGGGCTGGAAGAGCCCCGTTGGTTCAGATGCCCCCACTATGAGACTCAAGGGGAGTCCTGTTCCTGTCAGACGCTGGGGTCATCTTATTCCCTTGTCAGTGATGGTTGAGGAGCAGATATGGCACCAGTTCTATCCAGTGATCTCGAGGGGAGACCTCCTGGGGCCTTCTAGGGAAAGGACCTTCACACTTACAAAAAAACATAATGAAAAATGGTTTCTGCCTCCTGTTGGATGTTGTTGTGTCTGCCTGTGTCCTGGTAAGTGCAGTGGTTCTGTTACAACCATGAGACCCACTAACTGAGATCAGCCCACGTCAGGTGAGCAGAGCAGGCAGGCAGAAAGAACCAGAGCTTCCAGGATTGCTTCTCTGCTTAATCAACCAACTCTGGCCATGTCCTATGAGTCCTCTCTTTTAGGTAAGGTAAGACTTTTTTAAAATTACATTTGTCTGGGCATGGTGGCTCACACCTGTAACCCCAGCACTTTGGGAGGCTGAGGTAGAAGGATTGCTTGAGCCCAGGAGTTCGAGACCAGCCCGGGCAACATAGCAAGACCTCACCTCTACAAAACATTTTAAAAATTAAAAAATTAGCCACACGTGGTGATGCACACCTGTAGTCCCAACTTCTCAAGAGGCTGAGGTGGGAGGATCACTTGAGCCCAGGAGTCCAAGGCTACAGTGAGCCATGATCCTGCCACTGCACTCCAGCCTGGGTGACAGAGTGGGATCTTGTCTCAAAAAAAAAAAAAATCACTTTTTTGTTAGAACAGTTTTAGATATACAGAAAAATCGAGAAGATGTACAGCGAGTTCCCATGTATCCCTCACCCAGATTCCCTATTGTTAACATCTGGCATTAGTATGGTACAGTTGTTACAATTAATGAACCAATATACTGGATATATTATTACAAACTAAAGCCCAGAGTGTATTCAGATATCCTTAGCTTTGCCTAACTTTCCATTCGAGGATCCCACCCAGAACTCCACATTACATTAAGTTGTCATGATACCTTAGGCTACTCTGGATTGCGATAGCTTCTCAGACTTACCTTGACAGTTTGAGGAGTAACGGTGACGTATTTTGTAGGATACCTCTCTATTGGGATTTGTCTGATGTTTCTCTCACGATCATACCGGGGTTATGGGGTCTGGAGGAGGAAGACCCCCGAGGTAAAGTGCCATTTTCATCACATATCAAGGGTACACGCTTTCAACATGATTTATCACTGCTGATACTGACCTTGACCTCCTGCCTGGGGTAGTGTTTGTGAGGTTTCTCCACTGTCAATTTACTCTTCCTCCCACCCCTTTCTATACTGTATTCTTGAGATAGGAGTCACTATGAGCAGCCCACCCTGAAGGAGCGGGAAGCATGGTCCACCTCCTTGAGGGCAGGGTATTTACATAAATTATTTGGAATTCTTCTGCCAGGATTTGTCTTTTCTCCCCCATTTATTGACTTATTTATGCAATCGCTTATTTATATCAGTATGGATTTGTGGATATTTATTGTATACTTTACGTTGCAATCCAGTACTACTTATTTTGTTGTTAAAATTGTTCCAAGTTTGGCTGTTGGAAGAGATACTATTTTTTTTATGGTTATATTCAGCTGGGTTTTCTGGTTTTTGTAGACAAAAAATTCCCAATTGATATAGCTTCCCCCAAAGAAGAGTTTGCTAGATCGTAAGTTTGCAATAAGTTAGTAGGGTAATGCTTTAAAAATTTTTAGCAAGGTATACACAAACAAGAACATTGCATGAAAATCCTACATTCACCCTTCTTTCTGTACTGCTTGGCCCAATCTAATTAGAAAAAAACAAACAGATCATCATAGTTAGAAAATGAACACTGGTCTTTGATCTCCTACTAATTGGCTGAGTGGCATCAGAAATACAGTGATCAAATTAACAAAACCAAAAACTGGGACACCATAGTCAACTACACTATAAATATTAATCACCTGTGTAGTTACCATTGGTAACAAATCACTTTTCTTAAAAAATAAAATAAAATCATAGGAAAAGTAAAACCACACACAATCCAGTGAAAATCCATGTCAGCCCTTATCATACGTTAATATTTGATGTGGCCGGGCGCAGTGGCTCACGCCTGTAATCCCAGCACTTTGGGAGGCCGAGGCAGGTGGATCACGAAGTCAGGAGTTCAAGACTAGCCTGGCCAAGATGGTGAAACCCCAACTCTACTAAAAATACAAAAATTAGCTGGGCATGGTGGCATGCACCTTTAGTCCCAGCTACTTGGGAGCCTGAGGCAGAGAATTACTTGAACCTGGGAGGCGGAGGTTGCAGTGAGCCAAGATCGCACCACTGCACTCCAGCACGGGTGACAGAGCGAGACTCCGTCTGAAAAAAAAAAAATTGAAGCCCAGATGTCTTCGGAGACCCTCATATGTCTGATCACCTAGGACCATCAAGCAAACCTCTGAGCCTTACTGACAAGTCTTCAAATCTGTTAAAAAAGGGACAATATTTCACTACCGGAGCCACAGGGTTTATTTGTAAAATTTAAAATAAAATGATAACTGCAAAAATGTTTAAAAAAACTTAAGTACTTTCAAAAAGCAAGGTGTAATTCAATACCATTAACTCCCGATTACACACACTTGTGGACCAATTGGGGGATGATATAACCGAGCACATGCCACTTCTTCAGTCCTGTTCACAGCATTGGAAATCCCAGACACACCACATTTTTTTGTGGTTAAATCAAATAAAAATGAACATCAAGAGCAGCTGAGAAGAAAACAAATCAGGGCATGACAGTTCTGTGTGTATGTGTGTGTGTGTCTGTGTGTGTGTGTCTGGATGTGTATGTGTATATTTTTGCATGTGGATGTGTGTGTGTCTCCCTGTGTGTCTGTGTGTGGATACCTGTATCTATGTGTCTGTGTGTGTGAATGTATGCAGATGTGTATGTGTCTGTGTGTGTCTATGTGTGTCTGTGTGTATATGTGTGTAAGTGAATGTATGTTTCTGTGTGTGGATGTGTGTGTCACCATATGTGTGAATGTGTCTCTGTGTGTATGTGAATGTATGTGTCTCTATGTCTGGATATGTGTGTGTCTATGTGTGTATGTGAGTCTTTGTGTGGATGTGTATACGTCTGTGTGTGTCTATGTGTGTGCAGTGTGTGTGGGTAACATGGGGTACACGGGATGAGCCTGTATCTAGCCTCTCCCGGTGTTGACAATGGTGGCAGAAGTGCTGGATTAACAAGGGCAGAGGGAAAAGTACCAAGTGATTAGAGGGGAAAGTGGACAGATGGAGGGTGGAATCCAGCAGTTCTTTCTTTTCCAGCATTAAGGGCAGAACCACCTCTTTCCTGACCACCAACTATCTCCTCAGTCTCTGTCCACAGGCAAGTGGCAAAGCTCCACCAAGGGAAATTGGTCCCAGTTCACTCTTTCCCAGGAAGAGCTCTGGTCCCAGTGCCTGAAATAACCAGCGGGGGAGGAGCAGGACTCTCGTCATTAGATACTCACCAGGTTACTACTGCAACTTGCAAAACTCTGGCCCAACTACTAAGGAGGTGAGGGGAAGAGTAAGAATTAGTATGGCCTAGTCTGGGCACGGTGGCTTATGCCTGTAATCCCAGCACTTTGGAAGGCTGAGGCTGGTGGATCACCTGAGGTCTGGAGTTCGAGACCAGCCTCGCCAACATGGTGAAACCCCGTCTCTACTAAAAATACAAAAAATTAGCTGGGCGTGGTGGCAGATGCCTATAATCTCAGCTACTCGGGAGGCTGAGGCAGAAGAATCACTTGAACCCGGGAGGCGGAGGTTGCAGCGAGCTGAGATCACGCCATTGCACTCCAGCCTGGGCAACAAGAGCGAAACTCCATCTCAAAAAAAAAAAAAAAAAAAAAAGATTTCTGAGAAAAAAATTTGGGGGAAATCCAAAAGCTATCTTTCTGTGGTGTTGAAAGAAAACTACCATAAAAAATGAACTGGGTGTTCTTTATCATGAATGACTTTGAAAAGCACACATTTACAATGGTTAATTACGCTCAGAATTCCAGGAAACTCTGCAATAATTCCCCCTACGTTAGGATATTATAAAAAAAAACTTTTAAAATTACCCTGAGACCATTTTCCTATACGCAGTTCAATAGCAGATTCAAATCAATCCATTTGGTGTGTATTTTCCCATCTTTAAAAAAGTGACTGGATGCAAGTTCTAGGTGTTAGAATTGGAAAAGAAAAACGTATAAAGAGGGAAATCAGCTTATATGGAGGTGTCTAAGTAAAATAGCACAATTTGATTGAAAATATTCCACATATGCCCCCCTCAAGCTCTTAATATTTGAGAATAAAATTACTGCATATGAACCAGAGCCACATGTGGCCAGAGAGGCTCACAGTGAAATCAGCAAGAAACTGCTTATTCAGCCTCTTCAAACAAAAATGAATTGTTTTGATGAATGAGAATTCTTTAATGAATTACCATATGACATGCCAGTAATTTTTTTAATGTCAAGCAGAGAAAGTTTTTATTTGTCTTTTGTTCAGCCACAGCTACTTAAAAATAATAGAAGGTCATGGCCAGAGACAACACTTTCATTATGGCCCTTGAGAGACAGGATGTGCCTACACTGAACCCAAAGGAAGGGGATGGGGTGGGTAGAGTTCCTGAATCTCCAACTCTTGGCCTTGTCCTTGTTTTTCTATGTAGAGATGTGTGGTGGTGTTTTATGAGTCCAGTGGATGACATTTGGATTCCAGCAGAATCGTGTTTAGATTTCTTTCTTTTTAGTTTTTTAAAAATTTTGTGGTTATATAGTAGGAATCACATCATCTCCTCACATACTCATCCTTTGTGTTACAAACAATCTAATTATACTCTTAGTTATTTTAAAATGTACAATTAAGTTATTATGGACTATAGTAACCCTGTTGTAGAATCAAAGAGCATGTCTTATTCATTCTATTTTTTAATGTACCCATTAGCCATCCATATCCAGATTTCATACATTCTACTCTGTCAGCAGAAGTGCTGGGTTATCACATTTGAAACTTTAGGCATATGGTCAGGGATAGCGCGTGGACAACTTGTGGGATGTTGCCTGAGTGGGGTTGGCTATTAAAGTCACAGTTGGAAATGAGAACAGGAGGGTACCCGAGGGTCACAGGGAAGCGTCACCTGAGGGCCACTCTGTTATCGCTATACTCACACTTCTGACACCAAAGGGAGAAGGGTTATCCCACACCCACCAATTCTTCAATTCTTGGTGAACACTGCGTGTGTTACAGTTTAACTCAATTCTGATGCTAACTTCCTGGAGTTAGCATAGACCCCTCAGGTTAAGGACTCAGTCCCACAATAAGGCAAACTATTTGACTGCACAACAAGGTGATTATAGTCAATAACTTCATCATACATTTAAAAATATATGTATGCCACAAATATATATCCCCACTGCAGACGCCAGTCACTAACCCCATCTGGTCTTGGCCTCCCAAACTTCTGACTGACCAACTATAAATCAGCTGTTGCCCTGATTCCCCTCCTTGGGTTTGATAATTTGCTAGAATGGTTGACAAAACTCAGGGAAATATTTACTTATGTTTACTAGTTTATTATAAAGGATACAACTCAAGAACAGCCAAATGGGGGAGATGCATTGGACAAGGGATAGGAAAAGGGGCACAAAACTTTCATGCCCTCTCTGGGCACACTTTCCTCTCAGCACTTCCATGGGTTCACCAACCCAGAAGCTCTCCAAACCCCATTGTTTAGGGTTTTTATAGAGGTTCCATTACCTTCATTATGTAAGCATGATTGATTGATAAAATCTTTGGCCATTGTTGATTAAGTCAATCTCTAGCTCTTTTCCTTTTCCTGGGTGGTGGGGCTAAAAGCTTCAACCTCTAATTACACGGTTCCCCTGGAAACCAGCCCTCATCCTTAGGTGTTTTGTAGAGGTCACCTCATTAACATAAACTAAGGTGTGGTTGAAAGGGACTTGTTATGAATAACAAAAGATGCTCCTCTTACCCCTAACACAATGGAAATTCCAAGGGTTTTAGGAACTCTGTGCCAGGAACTGGGGACGAAAACCAAATATATATTTTTCATTATATCACAGTATTATGCACGGCAAGGGTACAAATGGAAGAGCACCATCAAAACCGAAGGTCTGGAGCTAAGAGGGCAACATGCACCTGAGATGCCCAACCAGGAGCTTCCCAAGGGCTCCAGTGAGCCAGGACTCAGCATGTGGAAAGACACAGCACTGGCAGATTTGCAAGGAGCACCCCTCTCAGGCCTCACCTTTGAAAGGCATCAACCGTGGCCCCCTTTTAGTGCTCAAGTGGACATTTGCAGTTTTTCCTGCCCCATATCTACCCGTCTTCTCACCCTCGATCCACCAGGGTTTTGTGGGGCTAGCCTCATTCCTGGCCCAAGAAGTGGATGTGAGACGTAGGCTGTTCCTGCAGAGCACCAGGTGCAGTGGCCACAGTGACATCTGGGTGGTCAATCTATCCGAGCCAGGACAGTTAGAACAAATGAGACTCAATTCAAAGCCTTTTTTGTTTTTTTGAGACGGAGTCTTGCTCCATTGCCTAGGCTGGAGTGCAGTGGTGCAATCATAACTCACTGCAGCATCAAGCTCCTGGGTTAAGCAATCCTCCTGTCTTGGCCTCCCAAGTAGCTGAGACTACAAGCGTGCACCACCACACCTGGCTAATTTCTTTTTTATTTTGTAGTGATGGGGCCACAGTATGTTGCCCAGGCTGGTCTCCAACTCCTGGCCTCAAGAGATCCTCCTGCCTTGGCCTCCCAAAGCAGTGGGATTATAGGTGTGAGCCACCATGCCTGGCCCAATTCCAAGGTTTTTATTGGAACTGTTGGGGAAGGGAAATTCTTTCTGTGGGCATCCTGAGAAGGTGAGAGTTTGTAAGGCCATAGATACCAACAGCCACTTGCCACCGTGAAAAGAGTGCTTCCCCAGAACCAAGCTGACCCAGGGGAAATGTGAGCAGGATTCTTAGGAGACCACTTGAGCGCCACACCCCACCAGACCAGATATCAACCTTCCCCTCTCTCAACTCTGCATTCCCATCTTTCTCCAGTCATTTGAGTTGGGATTTCATTCACCTGCAACTAAGAGTCCTGATACTTATCTTAAAGCTGTGGAGTTCTAGGCATGAGTCAAGAAACAGTGCTAGAGAAAAAGAGGGAAAGGAATAGTGAGTTTGAGAGATAGATGAAAGCACAGGTCTTGGGTGCCGCACTGCCATCTCCAGCGAGTCTGCCTTCCTGCCACAGGGAGTCTTGACAGTTGCGTCCCTTTACAAAACGCTTGCTCTACACTTCATTAGGCTGATCAAATCACCTGAAACCCATCCGTTCTAACAGCAGATCTGCATATTATGAAGGTTAATGAGAAGCAGCCACTGTGGAACAAGACACGACCATCATTTAGCCATGAATTATTTTCCTATTTGTCAGAAACAAAGTAACTGTTTAAACAGATAGGTGTTCTGGCTAATAAAATACAGTGATTAATAGAAAGTTAGATGTTACTGTCCAGTAAAATACCCTTAAACTGGACTCGAGTACACAATTTGGTCTCTCTTATTTATTTTTATTTTTTCATTTATTCAATAAATATGTCGCGGTGGCTCACGCCTGTAATCCCAGCACTTTGGGAAGCCGAGGTGGGCGGATCACAAGGTCAGGAGATCTAGACCATCCTGGCTAACATGGTGAAACCCTGTATCTACTAAAAATATAAAAAATTAGCCAGGCGTGGTGGCGGGTGCCTATAGTCCCAGCTACTTGGGAGGCTGAGGCTTGAGAATCACTTGAACCCGGGAGGTGGAGGTTGCAGTGAGCCGAGATCGCGCCACTGCACTCCAGCCTGGGCGACAGAGTGAGACACTGCCTCAAAAAAAAAAAAAAAATAAATGAATAAATAAAAATATAATAAAATAAATATGTATAAAGAACCTAATATGTGAAAGGCATTACTCAGGGAACTGGAGATATAGTGAAGAAAAAAAAGACATGATAATTCCTCTGCCCTCATCAAGCTTATCTTCTAGTGGGAGGAGATCAATGATAATTTAAAAGTACTTAAGTGCTATGCAGAGAATTAAAATCAATCAATGAAATAGACAGTTACTAGACAATAGTAAGATATTTTTGTAGGAATTGACAAGGTGATTTGAATGGAAATACAAAGTTTCTATAATCATCAGAAACATTTTGAAAAGGAATAAAATGTAAGGACTTAAGGTTACTAGATTTCAAGAGAGTTTTCCTTTCTGATTGTCTAATTTCATCCAGAAATAATACTTGGAGAAATAAACATCACTTTTCAAAGTGCAGCCTATGGATTACTTCAAAGAGCTTTTCAGACAGTGTAACTTCCTGAGCACCACCCTAAATCAACTGAATCAGAATCTCTAGAAAGGGGGTCAAAACATGCATTTATACAAACTCCCCAGATGTTTCTGTTGCACACTAAAGTTTGTACATAACGATGTGCACAAGGATATAAACAAGAATGATTAACCTGCCTCTCAAATCTCAGATGTTCATAGTGAGCCCTGACAGTTTCTGGATTTCTTTTTTTTTTTTTTTGAGACAGAGTCTCGCTCTGTCACCCAGGCTGGAGTGCAGTGGTGTGATCTCGGCTCACTGCAAGCTCTGCCTCCCAGGTTCATGCCATTCTCCTGCCTCAGCCTCCCAAGTAGCTAGGACTACAGGCACCTGCCACCACGCCTGGCTAATTTTTTGTATTTTTAGTAGACGGGGTTTCACTGTGTTAGCCAGGATGGTCTCGATCTCCTGACCTCGTGATCTGCCCACCTCAGCCTCCCAAAGTGCTGGGATTACAGTCATGAGCCACCGTGCCCGGCCAGTTTCTGGATTTCATTAATTCTTGAATAAATTTTTAACCATTGACTTGATGCAAAGATTTGGTGTTATTGGTTAGAATGAGAACCACATGCCCTAAAACCAGATGTGAGGGAGGCAAAGGTGTCATCCTGTTGTAAACTTTAAGAACAAGATGTATATTTTCACCAAGACAGAAATCCACTCCCCTGCATGAGCTGGGGGCTTGTGGGAAGAGCCAGTATCCCTGAGAGCAAAGCTTTGACTCATGCTTAAGTACTTGCACAAGTTCTTGGTTGGCATCTATGGCACACCTTGTCAAAGAGATGTGTAATGGGTCTACCCCAGTGGTTCTCAAAAGAAGACAATTTTGGCCCCCAGGGAACATCTGGTAATGTCTGCAGACACGTATGGTTGTCACAACTGGAAGAGGGGTGCTACTGACATCTGGTGGGTCGAAGCCAGGGCTGCTGCTACACATCCTACAATGCACGAGACAGGCCTCCTCCCCTCAACCCCAGGAAAGAATTGACAGATCCAAAATGTCAACAGTGTTGCTGTTCAATGTGCTAATTCAAAAACACACCTGCAGGGAGGTGAGCGGACTGACCCAGTGATGGGGCGATGCTCCAACACTGAGACATGAAAGATGAACAGGGAATACCACTCAAAGTCCCTGAGTGGTATTATGAGGTCTTGCCTGCACGTGCATTTTTCCCACCGAATGACGAATTCTCATTCAGTTTGCTTCATCTCCACATCCTCACAGTCAATCGTTTACTCATTCAAAGAATATTTGTTGTATGCCTGTGTTGTGTCAGATGCTAGAAATCCAACCATAAACACTTCTTGGCTCATAGCCCACAATCTATAACATTTTGTTGAGTGATTTTCCCATTACATTTAAGAATTTTTGTTGGGTACGAATATATGATGGGTAAGATGCCATAGGCTAAATATTGCATTTTATTCTGTGGCAACACAGATGTTTATGATGTGAGAGCTGTAGGTGAATGTGTACTGATTCAATGAGAGCTAACAAACAAATAGAACTGGGAATCCCTAGTTTAAGAATCCAGAGAAGTACCTTAAATTGAAGTGTGAGCAGGTGCTAGGAATGAGGCCAGGACCACTGAACCCACTGCCATTTATTGACCCCTTAACCTGACAGATATGGTTTGGCTGTGTTCCCACCCAAATCTCATCTTGAATTCCCACAGGTCGTGGGAGGGACACAGTGGGAGGAACACAATGGGAGGTAATTGAATCATGGAGGCAAGTCTTTCCTGTGGTGTGGTGGCAGTGAATAAGTCTCATGAGACCTGATGATTTTAAAAAGAGGAGTTCTGGCTGGTGCGGTGGCTTACACCTGTAATCCCAAAACTTTGGGAGGCCAAGGCGGGCAGATCACAATGTCAGGAGATCGAAACTATCCTGGCCAACATGGTGAAACCCCGTCTCTACTAAAAATACAGAAATTAGCTGAGGGTGGTGGCGCACGTCTGTAGTCCCAGTTACTTGGGAGGCTGAGGCAGGAGAATTGCTTGAACCTGGGAGGCGGAGGTTGCAGTGAGCTGAGATATCGTCACTGCACACCAGCCTGGTGACAGAGCAAGACTCTGTCTAAAAATAAAAATAAAAAAATAAAAAGAAAGAGGAGTTCCCCTGCACAAGCTCTCTTTTCCTGCTTCCATCCATGTAAGATGTGACTTGCTCCTCCTTGCTTTCCGCCATGATTGTGAGGCTTCCGCAGCCACATGGAACTCTGAGTTCTCCATTAAACCTCTTTTCTTTGTAAATTGCCCAGTCTCAGGTATGTCTTTATCAGCAGGATGAAAACACACTAATACACCCACCCTCACCCTTCCACTCCACCCCAGGAAGCATAGCCCTGGGCAGCTTAAAATATGACCTCCTGTGTGGCAGCTACAGACCCTGTCATAACCTCCATGACGTCTAGAGCCATAACATGTAAACAGAGGAGAGTGGCATTCAAGAACGGATAAGAATGGACCATAATGACAGAAAATGTTAGCTTGGTATAGTGGGGTATAGTGACTCCAAGCCACTTGGAAAGACATCTGATTAACCCTCAATATCTATTTTCCCTTTAATAACCAAACTTCCCAAATTTAGAGGGGTAATGGTGACCAAGCTAAGGATTTTATTTCCCCAATCTTCCCAGCAACAGATGTGCCATATGAGCAGATTGCAGCCAATGAGATGTGAGTGAAAGAGACACCTGCCACTTCTGGATTATTTCGGTCCAAGGAAGCTGCTCACTGGGCTTTCTTCTCCCGTCATCTGGGCTGGAACCCTGATGTGGTGCTTGTGAGCCAGTTTTATTGGATGGGGACAGCATCTCAAGGGATGGCAGGTGACAACAGAGAAGGAGCCTGGGCCTTCAGGATAACCCTGTAGAGCAGAGCCAGTGTGCCACCCTGGATGCCCTACCACCTCAGACATTCATATAAAAGAGAAATAAATCTACCATCTGGTCTAACCCTCTGCTTTCCATCTCTGTTAAAACAGCCACACCAAATATACTAACTAATTGAAAAGTTTAATCTGAAACCAAAAGTGCACACAAAGCCCAGGTGACCCACCCTATTTCTGGCCTGTATACCAAGTGGACTCACGTAGTATTATAGAAGGCAGCAATGGTTTCTAAATCCCAGGATCCTGGCTTGGCCAGCCACATCAGAATCAGCAAGCCGAGGAGCTTCTTAGAAAATGGATTCTGGGCCAGGCATGGTGGCTCACGCCTGTAATTCCAGCACTTTGGGAGGCTGAGGCAGGCGGATCACGAGGTCAGGAGTTCGAGATCAGCCTGACCAACATGGTGAAACCCCGTCTCTACTAAAAAAACAAAAATTAGACAGGCATGGTGGTGCGCACCTGTAATCCCAGCTACTCAGGAGGCTGAGGCAGGACAATCACTTAAACCCAGGAGGCAGAGGTTGCAGTGAGCCGAGATCATACCACTGCACTCCAGCCTGGGCAACAAGAGAAAACTCCATCCAAAAAAAGAAAAAAGAAAAAGAAAATGGATTCTGGCTGGATGCAGTGGGCCTGGAGTTCCAGCACAACCCTTTCTCTAGAAAAAAAATTTTTTTTTTAATTAGCCAGGCATGCTTGTATGCTCCTGGAGTCCTAGCTACAGGGAGGCCTGAGGCAGGAGGGTCACTTGAGCCCAGAAGGTCAAGGCTGCAGTGAGCTATGATCACACCACTGCACTCCACTCTGGGTGACCGAGATATACCCTGTCTCTAAAAAAAATGTTTGTAATGGATTTTTTGGCCCCCAACTCCAGAGTTTCCTATTCAGTAACCTGTAGAAGGCTCTAACACCTATCATTTTATCCAGATAATTCTGACGTGCAGCTCCTGGACCATAACACTCACCCCAAGCATTTGCTACTTCGCTCTCAGCCCTCTGGTGTTCAGGTCGCCCTTGGACAGCTGCATCTTCTCCTGTAAGGGGGTCCGTTCGGAGTCTTCTCTCCAGCTTGCCATCTTTGGCTCCCTACCCGCTTCTCACCAAGTGTACATCTTCCCCAGGTATGGCATATCCAACAGCTTCAAATAGGAGACCTCCCACCAGCAGCCAATGCCTGGAGGAGCTTCCGCCAGAGCAGCTCGCTGTCCTCCACAGTGCCAGCCTTCCTGCCAGGAAGAGGAGGACTCAGACAAGGTGGGAAATGTGACAAGAAAAGCTCAGCTTGGACTACTCTGTAATGGTGAGGGTAAACTATGTTGGCCTATTTTGTAATACCCGGAGAGAACCAGGGCTGCTAGAGTGCCTGTGAAATGAAAACCGCAGGAGGTTTTCCTATGTTGCAGGCAAAGATTGCAGGCACAGCTGGTCCCAGGTGGTCACTCCCTCCAGCCCAGCTCCTCAACTCATGTAAACACAGAGAACTCCTTGCAGTCCCCCAGGAAGTGATCTGCCACTCATGGACAGTTAAGCCCTGAAGAGTTCTTGGTTACTTCCTTGAATTACTCCAGAGTATTTCTTGGACATGTTCTAGTAAAGATCCCCAAGGAATCCCTCTAAGTCTCCCATTTCCTGCGAATCACCTGGAGGGCTTGTTACAGCACAGGTTGCTGAACCCCACCCCAGAGTTTCATCTTCAGTGGTTGCTGCAGACCAAATGCTTGTTGAATTCCTGACCCTCAGTGTGATGCTATTAGGAAGTGGAAACTTTGGTGACTACCAAACTCTATCTTCATGAATGGGATCAGTGCCCTAATAAAAGACATTCTGGAGAGCTCCCTTGCCCATCCCACCATGTGAGGACACAGCAAGAAGGTGCCGTGTATGAACCAGGAAGTGGGCCCTCACCAGACACAGTGCCTGCTCTGGGACTTTCCAGGTTCCAGAACTGACAGAAATAAATATCTGTTGTTTATAAGCCACCCAGTCTACTGTACTGTATTATGGCAGCCCAAACAGACTAAAACAGAAGTTCTGGGGGAGGACCTGAGAATTTAGATGGCTAACAAGTTTCAGGTGATGCTGAGGCTTCAGCAGGAACTTCTTGATGTGGCTCATGGGGTTCAGGAAGATTAATTCTCTCCAGGTGGAAAAACGATCAAAAGGGTGGAAAGGGAACTGGGAAGAGGAGACAACACAATATCACGGACAATGGAATCTGGCAGAACTCTTGGGTCTGGTTCTGTCCTGCACCGGCTGTGTGGCCAATGCCTTTGACTCTTTGAAATTTATTTTTTTCTGTAAAACTGGGGATACAGTACTTAGTTAATAGGGTTGTTGCGACAATTAAGTGAATAGTGTCTGTGAAGCTCCTGCAGAGCCTGACTCAGGTATGCAGTACATGGCCAGGAAATGGTATTTCAAGCCCCTACCTCAGTTTCCCACAATTGCGCCCTAGTAAGTTTGATGACATTGTTTAAAAAAAAAATCTCAGGGGTCGTTAGACCCCAAATGTGGATCGACTCTTTTATTATGAGTCCTAGAGTGAGAGAAAGCCCTTATCCTCATAATTGACACTGCAACATTCTGTGAACATTTTCTGCTTTACCTAAATAGTTCTCTGTGATCACCCACTAGACAGAGGGAATGAATTTCATTTTCTTTGAAATTACACATAAAAGAGGGATGTTTTCCAGGAAGATGTCGTTATAACTTTGGTAACTTACATCAGCAGCTCACTTGCCCTGTAGGGAGCTTTCATTGTCCTTTCCAGTGAAAATGTGAGAGGAAGCGACATGGTCAAAGTCTGTAAAATCCTAGTATCAGCACCCCCAAGAGCTTCAAGTGTCTGCCAGCCCTCCCTTCTGAAACAGCAAAGTCAGGAGCTCAGTCGCCTCCCTGTGCTGAGATCCCAGCTTCTGTACATGGAACCTCCTGAAAAATCAACCATGCCTTTTTCTGTTTTTCAGGAGTTGGTTGTACAATTTGCGAACTACCCAGATGTTTTGCTTCTGCCTTCTCTTTTCTTGGGAGCCATTTTTTTTTTTACCTCTTCAAGTCCCTGGTAGAGGTTGGGCACAGTGGTTCATGCCTGTAGTCCCAGCACTTTGGGAGGCTGAGGCAGATGGATGCTTGAGCCCAGGAGTTCGACACCAGCTGGGCAACACGGTAAAACCCCGTCTCTACAAAAAAATACAAAAATCAGCCTGGCGTGGTGGTGCACACCTATAGTCCCAGTTACTCAGGAGACTGAGATGGGAGGATCACCTGAGCCAGGGAAGTTGTACTACTGCACTGCAGTCTGAGCAATAGGGTGAGACCCTGCCTGAAAACAAACAAACAGACAGACAAATAACAAATAACAAATAAAATACTAGTAGAGTGTTTTTTACACAGTTGGCTCAATAAATATCACTGTCTGGCTGAGCAATGTCTTCGGCCTGCCTTTTCGACATTTTTCTGTTCATAAGCTCCAAAAGAGTCAGAAAAAAACTAAAAGAAAGGACCATCAAAACAGGTGGCACTGATAGATGTGTGGAACAGACTCTGTGGGGCTGGGTGGTGGGAAGAGCTTATGAAAGCCAGAAAGATTGATGCTCAGTAGCCACATTGAAGAATTGCCAAGACTAACCCATCCAGGTTCTTCCCTACCCACTGTTGCTGCCGTAGGACTTTCAGATCCCCTTCCAGTTATTTCACCTAATGGCTTTCCCATTGTGTTCACCAACTTGTTTAGAAAACATTCTTCTCCTACAAAAGGCAGCAGAGCGGGAGGGTGGGAAGGGCTGAGAGCTGAAAAACTACCATTGGGTACAATGCTCACTATTCGGATGATGGGTGCACTAGGAGCCAAGACTTCACTATGACACTATATGAGCAGGTAAGAAACCCGCACTTGTACTTCCTAAATATATATAAAAAATTTTTTTAAAAAGCAAACTTTCCTAGAGCAGGATTCTGAGCAATGAGTCGATGCTCTGTGGAGGTAACCAAAGTGGCCCGTTAGGAGCCCACGGAGGTAGTCAAAGTGGTCTATGATTGCAATAGGAGAGCAGGACTAACGAGAGGAAATGGCTTGACTATGAGCATCCCAATTCATAGCATGTCTCCCTTCAGGGTTTCCTCTTGCAATGAATAGCAGCATCATCCATCTAGTGGTTCAAACCAGTAATCCAGGAGTAATTTCTGGCATCTCCCTCTCTCTGAAACCTTCCCTTCTCCCATATTCAATCCAGCATTGTGTCCTACCCATTCAAGTTTAGCACATGAGTATCTCTCACATTGGTCTGTTTTCCGTACCTTCTGCACCACCCCTGTCCAAGCCATCACCTTTCATGCCGAAACTGTGACAGCCTCCCAGCTGGCCTGCCTGTGACCACGCCTGTCCCCTCCACTGTGGCAGAGTGGCCTTTCCACATGCCATCTGATTGTGTTACATCTCTTCGTAAAAGCATCCAGTGACTTCTATTTGCTTTTAGGATAAAGATGAAACTTCACGTGACCTTGCACAGTCTCGACATTGATACAGTGCCTGGTGCGTAGGGGATCCCTTAAGAGGTGTTGAGCAATGAATATGCCACATCTAGCTGTTGAATTGAATAAATTAATGAGTGGGTAGATGGATGAGTATGCCTTAGGACTTCCCCTTAGGACTGTGCAAAATCTCTCTAGCCACCAGCTGAATCTTGAAGGAGTCTTCATGCCCTGACAACAGACACAAGGCTCTAATTAAAAGCTAAGTCCTACTGTGGCCCAGTGTTGTGGATCTCAGTTCCCAAATCATTCTCCTCACACATCCCACACCTGATCCTTGGATTCCTTTTTCTATAACCCACCCTGGCAATGATTGGATCACCTCATGCATTTCTCTTGATGCATAATCTTATTTCTCAGGACTTAGGATTCAGGCTGTCTTCTGAATATGCTTTCATGATCTATCATGGCTCCTGTGCTCCTCCAAGGTTACCCATCCCTTGGGCCCCCTCCTTTCTTTTTTTCCTCACATGGGAAGCCCCTACCTAGCTCAACCTAGGTGCACGGGAAAGACCCACACATAGCCAAGGCCCTGAACTTTTCAGATGTCTGGGTCCCTAACCCCAGAGACATTAGTTCAGTGTCTCTTGGAAGGGTTCCAGAATCTGCATTTTAACTAGCACTCCAGAGAATGTATTGTGCTGCATCTAGGCCATAGCACCTACCCCAGGTATTTGCCTAGGAGTGCCTTCTGCTAATTTTCTTCTCTCAGCTCCCTGTACCTGCAGGCCAGATGGTACCTTCTTCTATACCAAAGTCTGAAGGGGATAGCCTAAAAAAATAGCTATCCCTGTATTGGCACAGTGGCTCATGTCTGTAATCTCAGCACTTTGAGAGGCCAAGGCGGGCGGATCACGAGGTCAGGAGTTTGAGACCAGCCTGACCAACATAGTGAAACCCCGTCTCCACTAAAAATACAAAAATTAGCTGGCTGTGGTGGCACACGCCTGTAATCCCAGCTACTCGGGAGGCTGAGGCAAGAGAATCGCTTGAAACCGGGAGGCGGAGGTTGCAGTGAGCTGAGATGGCACCACTGCACTCCAGCCTGGGCAACAGAGGGAGACTCTGTCTCAAAAAAAAAAGAAATAGCTCTCCCTCCAATACAGTGTTTCTAGAACCATGAAGTACTACCGAACTACAGTTTCATGGAGAACATAGTCTAAATTCTATTTGGGACTAGAGTTTTAATAGAACAAGAAACAACGAGACTCTTTCTTCAGACTGTATGGTCATTATCATGAAACGTGATCAGTTTATACTTTACAATTCTGAGTATCCCTCACATAAAAGAACACCTTATGAAGATATTAGCATAGGTTCTGGCACAGTAGAGATGCTCAATAAATATTATTTGAATGAAGAAATCATTTAAATTTTTTCTCCTCCACCAAAAAACACCGTCTCCAATAGTTACATTAATGGGTTGCCTTTGAAATCAGGGCTGACGATCGTATGGATGTCCTCATAAGCACTTTTCCATTTTCTATATTTGGAAGTTGAAGGTCAAACACCAAGCAAGCAGACTTACTAGTTGGGCTCAGTGTCTTGGCTTCTGATAAGATGAAATATTAATCAGACTATTGATTGTGTTTTGAAACTGTCTCTTTTTATATCTAAAAGCTATTCAAGTACACTTAAGATACCATGGCTTTCACAGTTTACTCTGAAGGCCCTACCAATCAAATGTTGGAAGAGCTTTGGCTTAAGTCAGATGACTATTTCTTTCATATTTGGAAAGATAAATGATAATCTATTAGGACTGGAATATAGCGAGGTAGCATGGGGTGCTGACTCCCTCCAGTGACCCTAACCTGGAGACACTCCAGAAGAGGTGGGAGGCTGAGTCTGGAGGGCCGCAGAGCCAAGCTCAGCAGCTAACATTGTACAGTGTGGTCTAGAATGGAAGGCAGCCAGAGCCACTGGATTCCTTCTCTCCTATTGTTCCCCTTTCCCTCCATTGTATCTGCCTGGGGAGATCCCCTTGTACCTGCCTGGGGAGATCCCCTTGTACAGGAACACTAGCCCAGAGCCTAGGGCAAGTGGGGCTGGAGAGGTAACATGAGGGCAACATCAGCACCTGCTGGAATAGGAAACATGGCAGAGACAGGCAGGCTGGCAGGAGTCTGAGCATCTTCTCCCTGCCCCCACCTACAACCACCTTTCCTGAGACAGAAGTCCTGGGTAGTTCCCTGGATGGTGCAGAAAGTAGGAAAATAGAAAGTAGTGGAACAAGTATGCAATGAGGGTCTGTTCAACTGTAGAGGCAGCCCCACTCCCCAAACCGAAAGGAGCCTGAAAAGCACAGCAAGGCTTTCTCCCATCTCCCGCTAAAGGCAAACACTGGAGGCAACGCCGTTGAGAGTCCCAACACAGTAAAAGATGAGTTCACCGAGAAAAACAACAAACCCTGCTCCAGAGGAAGCAAAAGTAACGGGAAAGACAGAATAAGAATTTTAAACGAGCACGATTAATAGCCTCCAACATAAATGGGAGGACATTGGATACCTGCAAGAGGCACAAGTGACTATGAAGATAAAACTATTAGAAATATTGTACACAGAAATGTATAATTTTCCAAGTAAAAGATTCGCTGGTAGATTAAATATCAGAATGGATACAGATGCAGAAAGATGTAGTGAGCTGGAATATCAAGTCAGAGAACTCCCAAAGAAAGCACCAGGAAAGGAAAGAATGTGAGAAAAGCTAAGCAGTATGGAAAACAGAAGTAAAGCTGTCACTCTCTGCACAATAGGAGTCCTCAAAGGAAAGAAAAAGAGTAAACAGGGAGACAAATACTTGAAGAAATAATTTTCAGAATTAGAGAAAGGTTGAATGCTTCAGATGAAAAGGTCTCATCCAGTGTTAAACAAGATAAAAAAGGGTGGGGAAGAACAAAATTAGATACTACACAGTGAAATGTAAGAATACCAACACTAAAGAGAAAATTGTAAAGGCTGACGGAGGGAAGAAACAGGTCACCTTAAAAGGAGCAAGAATCAGATTGCTATGAGAATTCTTGATAGCAGTGGAGGAACATCTTCAAAATAGTGAAGATAAGGAACTTTGAACCTAAACATTTATATTCAGCCAATCTTTTCCTTAAATGTGAGTACAAAATGAAGATGTTTTTCATCATACTGAGTCTAAGAGAAATTTATGCCACAGTTTTATGCCCCTTTGAAAGAATTCTTGGGGGATACACTTCAAGAAGGGAAATTAATCCAGAAAGAAGCAACAAGATATTAGGAAATAAAAAGAAGTGAAGTACCGTTACATGATACAACATGAGGCAGTCTTGAAAATACTATGCTAAGTGTAAGGAACTAGTCACAAAAGGCCACATAAGGCCGGGTGCGGTGGCTCATGCTTGTAATCCCAGCACTTTGGGAGGCCGAGGCGGGCGGATCACGAGGTCAGGAGATCGAGACCACGGTGAAACCCCGTCTCTACTAAAAATACAAAAAATTAGCCGGGCGTGGTGGCGGGCGCCTGTATTCCCAGCTACTCGGAGAGGCTGAGGCAGGAGAATGGCTTGAACCCGGGAGGTGGAGCTTGCAGTGAGCCGAGATCCAGCCTGGGCGACAGAGCGAGACTCCATCTCAAAAAAAAAAAAAAAAAAAAAAAGGCCACATAGTATATGACTCCATTTATACGAAATGTCCAGAACAGGCAAATCCTTAGAGACAAACAGTAGATTAGTGATTGTCAGGGACCAAGGGGAGTAGGTGGGTAGTAACTACTAATAGGTATGGGGTTTCTTTTGCGGGTGGTGAAAATGTTCTGGAATTAGATAGTGGTGATGGTGTCACAACTTTGTGAATATATTAAAAACCACTGAGCTGTATACTTTGAAAATAGTTTTTAAATAAACAGATAAAATAAATATTAGGAAAGTCAATTTAAAAACAGAAATAAGCTGGGTGCGGTGATTCACGCCTATAATCCCAGCAACTTGGGAGGTTGAGGCGGGAGGATCATTTGAGCCCAGGAGTTCACGGCTGCAGTGAGCTATGATCACGCCACTGCACTCCAGTCTGGTCGACAGAGCAAGATCCTGTCTCTTAAAACAAAAACAAAAACAAAACAAACAAAAAAAAGATGAAATTACTGCAAATTTGATTTTGCCACAGTACCAAAAAACAAAAAAAGCTTGAGGAATGATTCTCCCTTCCACCTCCCCACCCACCAAAAATACCTATAGCAGACCAGTCTTAGAGCTCCAGAGAATAGTAATGTGCCAGGAAGGAGGGTGAAGGAAGACAAGACCAAAAGTCATACCGTCTTAGTCTGTTTTCTGTTGTTTTTAACAGAATATCTGAAACTGGGTAATTTATAAAGAAAAGGAATTTATTTCCTACCGTTCTGGAGGCTGAGAAGTCCAAGGTTAGAGGGAGTGCATCTGGCGAGACCCTTCTTGCTAGTGGGAACTCTTTACAGAGTCTTGAGGCAGTGCAGAGCGTTACATGGCAAGGGGGCCGAGTGAGCTACCATGCTAGCTCAGGTCTCTCTTCCTCTTAAAAAGCCACCAATTCCAAGCCAGTGAGGGCCCATTAATCCATTAACCCATTAATCCGATCATGGAGCCAGAGACCTCATGATCTGATCACCTCTTAACAGCCCCACCTCTCAATACTGCCACATTAAGGATTAAGTTTCAACATGAGTTTTGGAGGAGATAGGCTAACAATGGTACATATTAAGAGTTTCTTCTTATTCAGGGGAAAGATATAAATTTTTATATGCTTTAAGCATTGATAGGGAAAAAGAAATGGAAGTGGAAATCTAAATAAAGCTGGGGATAACCACCAGAGAAATAGCAACATCTGGTAGGTGTGCTCAAGCATTTTTCACATATTATAATACATATTTGTTTTTCGATAATTATTTTCCTTTTATTTATGCCCTTTATAGTCTTAATAAATTCATATACTATATATAAATGAAACATATAGTATACAAATAAAATACATTTTATATCAATACATAAATATAAAATATTTTATTTTTATTTGCTATATATTTACATATAATATTATATTTATAAGAATACTTCATATTTAAAGTGCGCTATATTTGGAGATATATTTTCTATAAATTTTATATCAAGGTAGTAAATGGAGCATTGCAAACTTTTGGGGTTTTTTTTTAGAGACGAGGTCTCTCTATGTTGCCCAGGCTGGCCTCGAACCCTTGGGTTCAAGCAGTCCTCCTGTCTCTGCCTCATGAGTAGCTGGGATTACAGAAGCACACTACCACGCCTGGCTCAAACTATTATCTCTGTGTTTAATGGGGCTGATAAGCAACTAAGCCGTCCTTGGATTTCTTCTTACTAACTGATATCTTTCTCGCTTGTTTCTCTGTTTTTTGTTTGTTTGTTTGATTTTCACCACTAGAAAGCAAGCTCCGTGGAGAGCATGCTCATTGCCTGCCTGTGATCTGCCTTATCCGGAATGCCTAGCATCTGCCCCACCCGCTACCCTCGTGGGTACCTTCCGTCCCACCCCCCACACTCGTGAGTACCTTCCGTCCCATCCCCCACGCTGCTGGCCGATGGCCCCACCCCCCACCCTCGTGGGTACCTTCCGTCCCACCCCCCCATATACACTCTTGACCGATGGCCCCACCCGCCACCCTCGTGGGTACCTTCCCTCCCACCCCCCACATTCCTGGCCGATGGCCCCACCCGCCACCCTCGTGGGTACCTTCCCTCCCACCCCCGACACTCCTGGCCGATGGCCCCACCCGCCACCCTCGTGGGTACCTTCCCTCCCACTCCCCCACACTCCTGGCCAATGGACCCACCCGCCACCCTCGTGGGTACCTTCCGTCCCGCCCCCGCCACATGCCACACTCCTGGCCGATGCAGCTACGGGGCTGGAAACTTCTCCAAAAAAGCCAGGCCCGTTCAGCTAGGAACCCCCACAAAATGAGAATGAGGGGATTGAAAGTGTTTTTGTTCGAAGCGCTCTAGCATGGAGGCCACAGTCCTTCCATGAAATGTAACAAAGCGGGGCAGTCCACTCCTGAACACTTACCAGCACTGTACAGCAGAAGCTGCTTGGGATGAGCGACTGCTATAGGAGGTACAGGCTTCACCAGCTTTGCACTTTAAATGATTCCCAGCACAGCCTCTTCACTCCATGCATTGTCCCTTTGCAGCAGAAAGTACGTCCAGATTCCCCCAAGCACCACCCCATCCCAGACATTCCTGTCAACATCCTACCAAGAGGGTCAGAGCCTTGCAGACCAACAGGTCGGCTTGATGTGGGGAGGGGACTCAGATCAAGCACAGCCCCTGGGGACAGAGTAGCAGATTTTTTTTTTCCTTTTTTTCAGGTAGTGAGCATAGTTCCCAATAAGTAGCAGACTGTATCAGCAGCTCAAGCCGCGGAGAAGACCGCCTTGGAAGCTGGGCGTGGTGGCCTGTAATGCCAGCACTTTGGGAGGCCAAAGCGGGAGCATCACTTGAGGCCGGGGGTTCGAGATCAGCTTGGGCAACATAGCGAGACCCCATCTCTCCAAAAAAATTTAAAAATTAGCCAGGCGTGGTAGTGCATGCTTACAGTCCTAGTTACTGGGGAGGCTAAGGCAGAAGGATTGCTTGAGCCCAGTAGGTGGAGGCTGCAGTGAGCCATGATGGCAGCATTGCCAGGGCAACTGAACAAGACCCTGTCTCAAAAAAAACAGTGTTGATTACACAAGGATAATAATGATTCCTTCCTAGGGCTGGCTGTAGGGATAAATGAGAAAACATATTTCAAGTGCCCGACTGTGTCCTAGCATGTTGTCAGCAGTCAATAAACAACTGATAAATGGAGTAAGAATGAATGTGCCTAGTCCAGTGTCTGCCTCGTGGTTCTCACTTACCAGAAGGCAGCAGGCAGCTCTTAGAAGAAGAAACAGAAAATCCAAGTTTGAAGGAGGTGGGTCAAGAACGGCAAATAACTGCAGAGCAGAGGGTTCTTGACAATATCTGTAAAAATAAATTTTTATAAAATAAATTCATCTGGGGAATCTCTTTATTTTGAATAAAGTGATTTCTTACTTGACAAAAAAAGTCATTATAGAATTGCTTTAAAAGTAAATATTTTTCAAGATATCATTCCACATATCACAATTTTACTTACACGCCACTTCCCTGAGCAAATTTATTTCTTGGAGTGACTCACATCTATATTAAGATTTTAAATATCTTAATAATATAAAAATGGTGAATGGACGCTCACTACTTCCCTGGGGAAGATTAGAAGAAATTAGCTTAATTCTAGTAAAAAGGGCTTAGCATAGGCATGAGGAAGAGCATATTGGTATTAAGAGCAGTCACAAACACAAAGAAATTAAATTTGTTATGTGAATACCTTCATATAAATCATTAGACACCAAAGTAGCTTCTGACTTTAACGGGCTATTTCAGAATCGAGGGAGTCAATTAGTGGAGATCCCTTGATACTCACAATTTCTACATTTTGCAAATGCACTTCCAATCTCGTTATTGGACATCTTTAGATTGCAAAGGAATCTGAATGGTCATTTCATTGAATCCTAGCACTTTCACAGGTGGCACCTGAGACCCCAGGGGGTGGAGCTGATTTGGCAAAGGTTGCACAGCCAGTTGACTACGCACTTGGGGCGGGAGACCACATCTCCCGGTACTATTTCAACGTTCTCTCTACTGTACTATGTTATGACCACCCTTTTACGCTCTT
Source organism: Symphalangus syndactylus (assembly GCF_028878055.3). Lineage (NCBI taxonomy): Eukaryota > Metazoa > Chordata > Mammalia > Primates > Hylobatidae > Symphalangus > Symphalangus syndactylus. The sequence continues at coordinate 88,320,079 of NC_072434.2, read as the reverse complement.
TCACTGCTGGACTTAGTCTATTCCTTCAGCTACACCCTCTATACAAACACCTTTTTGAGCCTCGTTGCTCAGTGTCAGTGGTCCCCGGTGGTTCAACACTTTTCTCATTCTACTTTGCTGAGACCCTAATCTTAAAGCAAAGGCTCCATCTCCTTCAATGTTACCTTTGATGGAAAATAAGTTCAACATGTTTAACAACAATATTCATGATATTTGATTCTAGTCATGAGGTGTTGCAGGTACAACTTACGACTTTCACCATTGAAACCATAATTTCTAGAAATGGAAAGAGTAATGTGAGAAAATATTCTCACCACTGGTGAAAAATCACGTTTTCACAGGGTTTGCAAACAGGGAAATATTTGTGGTTTTGTCTCATATGTTTTGCTTTTTTTGGCAAAAGCAAAAGGCAGTTTTCTTTGCAATGAAAACGGCCTTTCGTTTTCGCCAATGCCTCACATCCATTTTTGCCAAGCAAAAAGCTGTTTTCCCAGGAGAAAACAGCTCAAGCTGAAAGAAAAGTGAAGCACAGTTTGTAAAATTTCCCTCTTAGAAAACAAAAATCACTCCACTCAATGCAAATGCCACCTGAAGGCCCTTGCATGGAGAAAGACAATGAGGGAGTCAAGGTTGAACATATATATAAACAAGCTTATCTAGAAAATAAAAAACAAAAGCCCAAAGTCACATGGATGGCAGTTTTTAAATTACACCCAGAATTAGTAGGAGCCCAGTCTTTACCTCTGTGGTCCAAATGTGCCTCAAGAAAACTCCTAACATGCTGTTCGTTGGTTTCTCTATGTCATTTATTCTGGGATGGTTTCTGTACTAATAATGACATTTTCCGCCCTTGTTATTATACCGTGATCCATTTTGACACCCCCAGAATCCTCCAAATTAGGAAAGTCAGGCATTATCTCCATTTTATGTAAGTTCACCCGACACGTAGTGGCGAGGAAGGTGTGTCGCCCACGTGGCTGGTTTAGACAAGGAGACTGAGGCCCACTTGAATTACTTTGCCAAGGCGATTTAGTGCCAGAATCTGGACCAGAGTCCGGGTCTTCCGATTCCCTGTTCTTTGTGCTTCACCCTAGTGCTCTTCATAATAAACTCTGATCAGAATTTCCCTATGTGGCCATGGAATTCATTCTTATTTTTGTTCTGTTTTGTTTTGCTTTGCATTTCCCTGAGGATGATATCTGTAAACCTTTTGATGTATCACAGCATAGTCTTCAGCAGGCCATCATTGCTGCTAGAAAGATAACTTCACTGTGAAAAAAATCTGAAGTTTCCAATAGCCATTCCCATTGCAAATAGATGATACAGCAACTGTCACCTTTATAGAAGTGGACCATTTATTATATAGAAAAATAAAAAGATTGAAACCAGTTTTGTTGAACAGCAATATTTAATGAGCTATTCCTTGAGACAGCCACTGGGGATTTTTTTAAATTCCATGTATTAAAACAAAAGCTGTAACCAGATTGCAAAATGACCCTCAAGTTCTTAATTTGTTTAAAATAAGACATTTTATTCTAAATTTCCACATTTATGAGAATTCTTGTTTCATAGCTTATTATTTCCCATTCAAGCAGCCACAAAAGATAAAAGCAATATATTTATATATTCCAATCCTAGATGTGGACATTCAGGTAAATCTTGGTGTGCCATAAACATACCTCCATTTGCCCCTCTATCTATCCCTGTCCTAACCACCCTCTTTGAATAAAAGCTCAAGTCACAACTCCTAGGAGGGCATTAGACTTCTCTGATCTTCCACCTTTCCCAGTTTCTCCATCCGTGCTAATCTGCACAACAAAATTTACCACTTACATCACAGAAATGTACTCTTAAAAATGGTAAAGTTTATGGTAAATTTTATATGCATATTTACTCCAACCAAAAAAAATTAGAAAAAAAAGTATGGGTTTATTTTAACCAAGGCCATGTTTAAGTCTAAAGAGTTTAAAAATAAAGCACTTATATAATTTTTTCCCTTAAAAAATGTACCACTTAACTGTATATTGCCTGGATTGTTTCACATGTATACATTAAATCTTTCTAACTCTTGAGAGAAACTTCCTGAAAGCTTAAACCATGTCTCAACCTTTTCTAAGTCTCTCTCAAGACTTCTAACAATACTGCAGCACAGCAGATCATACATCAATAATTATTGATTAAAGAGAATTTTCATAAAACACATGTCAATTTGATGCTTCTCTTAAAGGTTTCAATAAATAGGGGGAAGGCAGCTTCATGGAAAAATCACAAAATCTCATCTTACTGCATTTTATCTCAAAATTCTCAATTAATACCAATTAACCACTTTTTTTTTTCTTTTTTGAGGTAGAGTTTTGCCCTGTCACCCAGGCCAGAGTACAGTGGCATGATCGTGGCTCACTGCAGCCTAAAGTTCCTGGGTTCAAGCGATCCTCCTGCTTCAGCCTCCTCTGTAGCTGAGACTACAGGCGCATCCTACCACACCCAGCTAATTTTTTAGTGTTTTTTTCTTTTGTAGCGATGGGGTCTTGCTATATTGCCCAGGCTGGTCTGGAACTCCTGGGCTCAAGTGATTCACCAGCCTCGGCTTCCAAAAGTGCTGGAACTACAAGCATGAGCCACTGCACCTGGCCCCACTTTATTCTTTATTCTTCATTATGCTTCACATTTGTAAGGAGGAGATTTCACAGAAGCAAAAACAGAGCACACCCTCTGGTAGTAAACAGCAATTTGCAGTAATGAACTCTGATACCTTGGACAGCGCCTTGGCACGTTGTGTGGTTCAACATTCATTCAATTGACTGAGTGGGATATTTGATTAAGTGAGCCTTCAGACAGCAAACAACTAGGAGAAGAGGAGTGGGCAGGGATAGGAGCCGCAGGAAAGACGGCAAAACAGTGATACTCAATTAGTGCATTAGTGCACTTCAGAAACCCCTAGGGTACCACTTGGAAGCCTGAGGCTTCCTGTCTCTGTATATCACAGGAGACTGGGGGCTCCCCAGAGTCTACATCAGCCAGTTGATGGCAGGACATCTGGAGCATGTCTGCCAGTGCTGAGTTGTCCCTACACTGACAAGGGGAGAGGAGGCTGGGGCCAACTCTAGCCCACGTGGCTCTGATGCGTAGAAGCTGCTTGCCTTCCAGCATGCCCTCAATTCCGCCAGGGCAGGGTCAGTGTCTGTCCTCCTTCCCTCTCCAAAGCGAGTGTTAAGAAGCTGACATTTATCAGAACGAACAAACACCTGCTGCCAGTGACTCGTGCCCTGAATAAGGACACTCAGAAGAGCATCTAGAGAGTTTGTGATGAGAATCAGAGGCTCTTGATATTAGGAATCTCCACACACAAGCTTTCACTTGCGGTGCATGGCATTTATGACAACCAGCCATACCCCCGCAAGGAGGAAATCCTTATTTCCATGCTTTTACTCTGCGGAGAGAATGGTAAGAAAAAGTCTGCAGGTTTCTTCTTGAGGTATATCCCAGAGTCTCAGCTTTTTGTTCCTTATTTCTCATATACAGCAGTTCATTTATATTCCACTGGGCTTCTGCACACAAAATTCATCTCTGTGTGGGTGGAAGTAGCCCCAACTTACTTCCGTGCTGTTCACAGAGTTATTTTCATTATTGGTACATTATGTGCTATCTCTGAAACTCACTGTACTTGGAGAAACAAGTGTTGGACTCTGGAGGGGTAAAATCTAGTTTAATTGCCTTAACTCTCTGGTTGCCATCAGGGTAAGTATTGTTCCCCATCACCCCTCATCGCATGTCTATATCACTAAACCTGGGTCTGTACCTTCAGTAATGAAACTGGTGTGCATGGCAGGGACTTAGAATTCAAATTGTGCTCCATGCCCTCCATTTCTATCATGCAACTGCAAATTAGTAAACTAATTTGGCATGTTCCTTAGCCTCTGCTGAAAAACAGTCAGACACCATGCAAGATCCTAAACATGATCTTGAACATAATCGCAAACACAAGTGAGGATTTGGCCTGGTAGCGGGGAGAGAGAGCTGGCATTTGTTGAATGCCTTCCATGGGCTACACATTTGCACTGGTCTTCTTTCATTCATCATTCCCACGCTAGCTCTAGAAGGTGAATCTTGCTAACATTATCTGGTGGATGAGAAAATGGAGGTATGGAGAGGTGAAACAATTTGCCAATGTTCATGAAGCTAATCAGTGGCCGAGCCAGGATTTCAACCCAGGACTGCCTCCTTCCACATCTCCACCCTTTCTTCCCTGCTCTGCCGCCTCTCGTGGTGAGTGCAGGACCTGTGAGACAGGGGCTGAGATGAAGCATCGCTTGCAGTACAGCAAAAGAAAAAGCCCAGTGGACCTGTTTGGGATGTCACAAATGCATTCCACGCTGCCCTACACATAATGCTGCAGTGTTCACAGAAAGAAGCAAGCCTCCTTTCCACCAAACCCCCAGGGAGGCAGCTGAGGTATAGCTGGGTCCCTAAATACTTTTTCTATCATGTTCTCAGGCATTTTAAGGCATGATTAGCCTTAAATTATTCCCTAATATTAGACTCTGGTTTTCCTGCTTCCAGAGATAACAGGATATACCCATGAGGGCTACAAAAAAAATTAAAACAGCATTCCTTTTAAAATTAAGCTTTCAGAGTCAAGAACATGAAAGTTCTGTCTCGACAGGCCCTAGAAGCAGCCTGTCCAGGTCCAAATGTGAGCTCTGCCACTTACTACCTGATGGACCTTGGCCCAGTTGCTCCCCCTTTCTGTGTCTCAGTTTCCTCATCTATGAAGGTGGGAATCATAACAGTACATATTTCACAAGGTCGTGGTGGGATTGCTCGAGTTAATGTACGCACAGCGCTAAGATGCCAGCTGACCCTTGGAAAGGGCCTGTTAGCCATTGCTGCCCTATAGGCACATTTTCCCCTTGCCCTTGAGCCAGTGGCCCTTGAGAGATCTCTCCGCTTCTTCTAGATCCATGACACGGTTGACAGGAGTCCTTACCAGCACTTAGACTTACTGGGCTTGGGAGATTCAGTTTTTGTTTTCTGTTCAATACGCCATTGATACAGGCCTAGGGGCCGGGTGCCATGGCTCACACCTGTAATCCCAGCACTTTGGGTGACCAAGGCAGGTGAATCACCTGAGGTCAGGAGTCCAAGACCAACCTGACCAACATGGTGAAACCCCATCTCTACCAAAAATACAAAAAATTAACCAGGTGTGGTGGCAGGTGCCTGTAATCCCAGCTACTCGGGAGGCTGAGGCAGGAGAATTGCTTGAACTCGGGAGGCGGAGGTTGCAGTGAGCCGAGATTGTGCCACTGCACTCCAGCCTGGGCAGTAAGAGTGAGACTCTGTCTAAAAGAAAGAAAGGAAGGGAGGAAGGAAGGAAGGAAGGAAGGAAGGAAGGAAGGAAGGAAGGAAGGAAGGAAGAAAGAACAGACGAAAGGAAGAAAGAAAGAAAGAAAGAAAAGAAAGAAGAGAAAGAGAACAAGAAAGAACAAACAAACGAAAGAAAGAAAAGAAAGAAAAGAAAGAAGAGAAAGAAAGAACAAGAAAGAACGAACAAACGAAAGAAAGAAAGAAAGAAAGAAAGAAAGAAAGAAAGAAAGAAGAGCCTGTAATCCCAGCACTTTGGGAGGCCGAGGCAGGCAGATCACGAGGTCAGGAGATCGAGACCATCCTGGCTAACATGGTGAAACCCCGTCTCTACTAAAAATACAAAAAATTAGCCGAGCATGGTGGCAGGTGCCTGTAGTCCCAGCTACTCGGGAGGCTGAGGCAGGGGAATGGCGTGAACCTGGGAGGCGGAGCTTACAGCGAGCCGAGATCGCTCCACTGCACTCCAGCCTGGGCGACAGAGAGAGACTCCGTCTCAAAAAAAAAAAAAAGAAGAAACAAAGAAAGAAAAGAAAGAAAGAAAACAAAAAAAAAACAGGCCCAGGTTCTCTCCTTTGTATCCATGGATTTATCCCTCCTTTCAGTCTTCTGTTACGTGGGAAAGGCAAGAAGGCAGTTTTCAAGGCCTCGTGCTGATAATGCCTCTGCCTGAGAATAGAACCTACGTCACATCCTTCCCACTGGCCTTTCCCTGGTACCTCTCTTGACAATGCTCCATTCCATCTTACCCCCATATCCTAGGCCGTGGATGTGTTCTGTGTCCTACGATTGTCTTAGAGCCTCCAAAAGAATCACTGAAAGCTCTTGGTCTCAAGGACCTTCCAGCCTGTATCCTTTTGTTAGTCTTTCAATTTCCTTTGCATTGACAAGAACCCTACCTATTGACTGGCTGTCTTTCTGCTGGTAATAGTCTGGCAGCCATGTATATATTCAGACAAGTTTGCTGAAGTGGGCAATGTTTATTCTATCCTTGTAGCTTAATGTGGCTGTAGTTAAGAAACATGCCTGAATGTATTCCAAGACAATGATTTGTCATGTCTCTTTTCTCCTCCATTTTTACAAGTTGACATGTTTGGAAATGTGCAATGAGATGTTTTCTTAAAATCATGTTCAACATTTAAGGATGACTGGCCCACATTTGGGGGGCCACGCGTTGTTTTCAGCACAGGAAAAAATGCAAAGAACAAAGCAGACAAGTCCTCTGCTCTGGTGGAACATGCATTCTAAGGGAAGAAATGGCCAATATACAGATGAGGACCAAACAAGCAGGATCATTTGTGTTGAGTGCTATGGGGGAACAAAGGATGAGGAGGAGGCAGAGCAGAAAGCTGGGGGAGGCTGAACAGGGGGATACAACAGAGAAAAAGGTGGCAGTACCAGGGCTGAGATTAAGCATGTGGGAAAGTCCTTTTTGAAGCAGTGACATTTAAGTTGAGGCCTAAAGGGAGGAGAGAGCCAGCACTTAAAAGTCAGGGGAAGGCTGGGCGCGGTGCCTCATGCCTGCAATCCCAGCACTTTGGGAGGCGAAGGTGGGTGGATCACCTGAGGTCAGGAGTTCGAGACCAGCCTGACTAACATGGTGAAACTTGATCTCTACTAAAAATACAAAAATTAGCCAGGCGTCATGGTGCATGCCTGTAATCCCAGCTACTCGGGAGGCTGAGGCAGGAGAATCATTTTAACCCAGGAGGCGGAGGCTGCAGTGAGCTGAAATCGCACCACTGCACTCCAGCCTGGGCAACAGAGTGAGACTCTGTCTCAAAAAAAAAAAAAAAAAAAAAATTGGGGGGGCACATTCCAGGTAGAAGCAACAGCAAATACAAAGTTCCTAAGGCAGAGAAGACTATAATATTCAAGCCAGAGAAGGAGGGCAGGGGTACAGCACAGGATTGGAGATGTGGACAGCTATCACATCACACAGGGCTTTGCGGACCATGGTAAGGGGGTTGCATTTGATGATGAAAACATGTCTAACATATTAGCAACTCACACCACAGGCTGGGCTCCCACGAAGATCCTTCCTTCCTTTCATATGGCAGACACTTCCTCCAACTTTAACAATAATTGCCTACACCAGAATTTTTCAACAATGCTAAATTAAAGAAGAAAAAGCAGAGGAAGGAAGCAAGTTTTAAAGAAACTTTGCCAATCTAGATGGAAAGGGGAAAAAATACATCTTTAGTCCCTGTGCTCCTATTTTTAAAGCTGTGGTGGCTCTCATCTGGTGTGTTAAAGATGACAAAGATTGGTCAGTGAACAGCAAATTCAGTTCCTTTGAGTAACAGTTTTAATTGCTTTAATGTGAATTCTGGGTATCGGAAAGAGAAAAGTTTATCTGTTACAGACCCATTCAAAATTCCAGACACAATTCATTAATTCTTTTAGATAAATAACGTAGTTTGTTCCTTGTTCCATGACCTGAACTTAAATTGAGGTAAGACTGGGTTAGCTAATTTCTCTGTTACGTGCTAAAAAATCAGAGTCCAGTGTTAAGAAGCAAAACCTAGAGTAAAAGGGTGGCATAAATCCCTTAGATAAACTAGATATTAAATGCTTCACTCTGTATAATTTGTTAATGTAGGCATTAAATGTCATTGCCCCATTAAGAGAGTATCTATTTCTTCTAGATTGTGGTGCAAACTGTTATTTTAAATAGCTGATCAAATAATACTTAGAAGATGAATGCCATTTAGTTTTCAAGGTCTTTCATTATTTGCTTTAATTTATCTGAAGATCCTGCTCCTCTCTGTGTAACATTCAAAATGACAAGGAAGACCAACAAGAACGTTCACTGTCCCCACCACAGTGAAGAGAGGAAAAAGAGAAACCCCTTGACTTAGGAATACGAACTTTCTCCCCAGCAGATTTAATGAAATATCTAAATGTTAATAAAGCATTTGTCAGTGGACTACTTAATTACTTTGAAAGCAATTCACTCCTCCACAATTCATTTTCCAGATGAGAAAGTGGAGAATCACAATGATTTAGGAAATAATCTCTAGCACAATGCATTTTGTAATCTCTAGCCAGGAAGAAAACATCTTACTTTGTTTTCTTTCTTATAAAATTAATGCTAATCATTGTCCTTCCACGTATTCGAAGCCTGGAAGTAAAGATCTCCTCAAATTTAGAGAAAAAAAAATCACTTTCCTAACAGCTCCTCTTAGAACAGGCTCCAAATTGCAAAATAAAAATTACAGCATATATCTCTTCTCTGTATTTATATCTTCTGTATTTACATCAGAAGTGAATTTTAATTTAAGAGGCACAGCAACTTGTATTTTAAGAACAAATTAGCCTCATTAGCTAGTGCAAAATGCTGCTCCTCCAGCTATCATTTTGAGATCCTTAAAAATTAGATTTATCTTCCCTTTGCCATCAGAAGTCAATCCTCGGATTAAATGACAGCCTTCAGCCACACATCGAGATAATATTGGCAGATCAGTTGTTGCTTTTGGTCACTGCCTTTGCAGACATCCAAGTACTAAAAAGGAGGAAAAGAGAAGCCATCTGACACCAGCATTTGTGTGGGGAGCGTTACTAAAACCAAATTTTAAAATGGCTCCTTCTGAGAGGAACTTTGTAGAGGAACAAGCATCCAGGAAGCTTTCTGGGGTCCTGATAGATGAGCAGTTCCACTTAATTCTTCAGTGTTGAAGGGTCGTGGTCAGGGTAAATCTAACGGCTTTGGAATGAAAAGTATGATGACAATGTAAACTCATTTTTTTTCAGCCATGGCCCTTCTTTCACTCCCCTAAAAAGACACTTTAATAATCTCATAGCTAGTTTCCCTCCTTGCAAATTTTAGTTCTCTCTTGTAAACTACAATATATACCTCCATGCTAATTACACTTCAATAATTCTTGAGTCTTCTAGAAAAAAGATCAGGAAAACACTCTTCCATTTCAATGCTCCATTCATGTTACTTTTAGGCCCAATCACACAGTCCATTTTTCTCATAAATCAGCCCATCGTGTTAATCACTTTTGTTGCTTTATGCTGATTTCCCTCTAGTTCTTCTATATCTGTCTGCTCCCAGGATACACAGATTTGAACACAATATTCCAGGTGTGTCTTTGCCAAATGCACTAAATTACTCCACCTTTCCCTCATGACGTGATGTCTCTACACATACAGCCCCAAATCACATTAGCTTCTGTGGCATATTGCAAACTCGTCTCATTTGTTGTCCAGTCTCCCCCGGTCCCTCTGGCATTACTGTGTTCTGGATTTTTCCCTCTCGCTGGTTACCTTTATAGCTTTTCCTAAATCATTGAGGTTACACCTGTCTGACTTAATTCTCATTTCATTTGATCCTTTCTATATTTTTAACCTCAGAAACCCTGTGTAGCATTTCTCTTTATTCACTGGTGTGTTTCCAATACTTCCTGATTTAATTTCATCTGCAAATCTAATTAACATGCTGTTTACTACATTTTTTTTTTCACGTTAGAAATGGACATGCTCAGAAAAAAAATAGCACTAACAGGGATTCCCGGGGCCCTTCTCAGCTCCTCTCCTACTGGGATAGCCTCACAAAGTGCAATTAACTTTCTCCGGCCCAGGGGATGGCTGTTTCAGCCACTTTACACCATTTTGATGGACAGCTGTGTCTCTACCCTAATCAGCCAATTTGGAGATAGAACAATTACAAAAGACAGCAATTACGGAATGCAGTCTGTCATTGTGAAGATGGAGGTTGAGAGAAGGAAGAGGAAAGAAGAAATGACCCAAATTCAGAGTCAGATGCTAAAAAGATTTCAACCCTACTGAGGGAGTGGACCCAAACAGGGGACTCTGAGAAGCAATGAAACTCCTAGATTCAGGGAGGGGAAAATGCAGACCTGCTTTTCTAGTAAACCTCCAGCCCATCTCCCAGATTTCCAGTAATCAAAGACCAATGATTGTTTTTTGTTGTTCTTAAAGATTCCAGGAGTTTCTTAAAATCATGCTCTGCTATTTAAACAGTTACTCTTAGGCCAGGGACAGTGGCTCACACCTTGTAATCCCAGCACTTTGGGAGGCCAAGGCGGGTGGATCACCCGAAGTCAGGAGTTTGAGACCAGCCTGGCCAACATGGTGAAACCCGGTCTCTACTAGAAATACAAAAATTAGCCAGGCGTGGTGGTGCGCGCCTGTAATCCCAGCTACTCAGGAGTCTGAGGCAGGAGAATCACTTGAACCCGGGAGGCAGAGGTTGCAATGAGCCAAGATCATGCCACTCCACTCCAGCCTGGGTGACAAGAGTGAAACTCTGTCTCAAAACAAGAACAACAACAACAAAACAATAAACAATTATTCTTAAGATGTTGTGTTATATCTCTGTGATTTTTTGTTATAATTTAAGTATAATCCACTTTGCTTTTTAAAGTAAATAAGATGACTGGCAAGATCTGTTTCAGAATGATTACAAATCATAGCACTTTGAAGAGATGGCCTTTTACTGTCTCTTCTTTGGGCTCAGTACTTTCAAGTTCTTGATCTTTGGCTATTCACTTTAGCAACTGTCTCAAAAGCAACACACACCTTCTCCATACCCAGTGAAAAGATCTAAAAGTGGGATACTAACAAGTGAGAAAAGATTATTTCCCAATTTTAATGGTTATAGTCTTATCAAAAGATTAGAAAAACATCATAAGAAACATAATATGTATCTCCATTTAAATATGTATTTAATTAGAATGCTTTCTAATTAAATGTATTTTTAATATGGAAGCAGAAGAACAAAAAAGCAATATGTTTTTTAAAATCAGGTCTCTGGCAGAAGTCATGTTGGAAACTTATGGAGCTTAATAAAGAAATCCTTCCCCACATAGATTGTACAAACATCAGGAAGGAAAGAGAAACGAGCTAAAAGGATTGGTTGCCAGGGAAAACTTTTTCATATTTTTGGGGGAGAAAATCACATTACAGTATCTAATGAATATTTTACAAAATTGTACCTTACCTTTCTCCAACTTTCTTCCCTTCCTATAAAATAAGGAAAATGAAGGAGGAAACTACATAAAAATCCAGCTTTTCTGTGAGTATAAAAAAGGAAGAAAAGGGTTATAGACAAGAGATGCCCAAGAGAGACAAGGAATTATGAAGACAACCAAATGTTCTCTATCAGGTAAGCTGAAAACAGATTGTAGAAAACTTTTGACACCAAACTTTCCTGGAACCCTGAAGCAAGTGAGTGTGCTCAAACTGGAAGCTTCCACAATGCCTCGGACAGACCCAGGCTTCAGAACATCTGTAGGTGAAAGGAGACTAGACATTTTCTCAAGAACAAAATGAGGTAAGTCCAAATTAGATTGAGCATTGACTGTGCTTACTGGCTTTGTCCTTTCCTGGACATAAGATATCTGCTCTCTTTCTATCTCAGCTTTCTCATCTGTTAAATCTACTCAAATATCCTCCCCACTGGATTATAGTAATGATCAATTGAATTGATGGAAGTGAAACCTCAAACTTCATACAGAAATAAGACATTTTTCCTAATCAAGATTTCACAAAAAGGCCAAGCACAGCGGCTCAAGCCTGTAATCCCAGCACTTTAGGAGGTTGAGGAGGGCTGATCTCCTGAGCTCAGGAATTTGAGACAAGCCTGGCCAACATGGCAAAACCCTGTCTCTACAAAAAATACAGAAGTTAGCTGGATGTGGTGGTGTGTGCCTGTAATACCAGCTACTCGGGAGGCTGAGGCAGAAGAATTGCTTGAGCCTAGGAGGCAGAGGTTGCGCTGAGCTGATGCCATTGCACTCCAGCCTGGGCAACAGAGCAAGACTTTGTCTCAAAAAAAAAAAAAATTTTTTTTCAAAAAATGGCCAGGCTTGACGGTTCATGCCTATAATGCCAGCAATTTAGGAGGCCAAGGCAGGAGGATGACTTGAGCCCAGGAGTTCAAGACCAGCCTGGGCAACATAGTGAGATCCTGTCTCTCCAGAAAATAAATTAAAAAAAAAAATTAGGTATGGTGGCCCATAATCCCAGCTACTTGGGAGGCTGAGGTAGGAGCATAACGTGAGCCCAGGAGTTTGAGGTTGCAGTGAGCTATGATCGTGCCACCGCACTTCAGCGTGGGTGACAGAGTGAGAACCTGCCTCTTTAAAAAAAAAAAGATTTCACAACAACTTGAAATGTTTTATTGTTAGTGAGAGTGTTTATGGTTACTATTAATCACCACTGGAAAAACATTCAATTCTGTATTTATTAATCCTAAACCAATGATATTAACACTTCCATTTTCAGACAAGGGAACAAATAAGGATTAAAAATATTTAAAATATTCAAAATGTCTCTTTAATACTTCATTGCATATAATTCTGATTCTATTTATTCAGTAACAATCTATTTGGAACAATTAAACTTAGTATGCATTTTTCATAGGATTTCAATTATGAATGTTTATATTTTGGAATTATCCTATCATTTAACTGCTTCTAAGTAGTTTGCTATATTCCCATGTATTCTACTTCTTTTCTTTTCTTTTTTTTTCTTTCTTTTTTTTTTTTTTTTTTTTTTTTGAGATGGAGTCTCACTCTGTCGCCCAGGCTGGAGTGCAGTGGCACAATCTTGGCTCACTGCAACCTCCACCTCCCAAGTTCAAGTGATTCTTGTTCCTCAGCCTCCTGAGTAGCTGGGATTACAGGTGCCCACCACCACGACTCATTAATCTTTGTATTTCTAGTAGAGATGAGGTTTCACCATGTTGTCCAGGCTGGTCTCGAACTCCTGACCTCAGGTAATTCACCCACCTTGGCCTCCCAAAGTGCTGGGATTACAGGCATGAGCCACTGTGCCTGGCCCATGTATTCTATTTATGACCACATACTTATTACCAATGATGTGAAGTAAAAAGCAAGTCATGCAATACTGACTATATTGAAATTACCAAACATTTGATAGTCATAGTTGAATTGCGAAGCAATGAATGATATAGCAGTATAGTTAAGTTCATGTAGCCACTAGGATTCCTGCAACAACTGGATCAACCATTTTTAGACTGGTTACATATCAATGAACAGTTGATGACCTTTGGTTGCAAATATGACTTAAATTACCCAGATTACAAATATTTACTCTGATTACTGCAATTGTTAACTGATCATATATTGATCTAACCTAGTATTCATTGGTTAACCTGCAAATGGCCATGCATGTAGATGCACAAAGTGTGTTATAATTTAGTTTTAACCTCCAATGATATATAGGCAAGAAAAATACATGTAAAATGTGCTATGAAAAAATTCCAGATATATGTGTGTGTGTATGGAAAGTTGGTATTGGCCATTGGAAGTTTGCTAATAAAATGAATATCAAAGAATATTTGTTAACAATTGAAGGACTCCCTGGTGATTATACAAAGAGATTGAGATAAAATTAGCAATATCCATATGTGAAAAGAAGCTTGAAAACAGATGAATACAGTCTTAAGCATCAAAAATATATACCAGCTGAACGCATTGAGCAATCTTAGCACCACTAAACATGGGATGACTAGATATTATTTGCCCCATAATGTGTTGCAATAGGAAATACACAGCACCAGCTATGAAGTATTCTTGCCTAAAAAACTGAACTTGAATCCCAACAAGCCTAGAGATCTAAATACAATTTACAGGAAATACAGGAGATAAAAGACCAGGTTAAATGTCTTTACAAGCCAACAATGGGCCAAACTCAGAATGCAAGGCATTCTACAGACAAATGACCTGGTTCATCTAACTAATCAGTAAAAATGAAAAAAAGAGAGAAAATAAACCATAGAGCCATAATCAGAACCTCGTTTGGGTCCTGATTTGAACAAACTAACTGTACAAAATGTACCACTGAGACAAACAGAGGACTCTGAGGCTAGACTAGGAATTAGATGATGTTGAAGAAATATTATTCTGGGTTGTTGTGTGTTTTTAATTGCCCTTGCCCATTAAAAATGAACATTGAAGTATTTCAGGGTAAAATGACATTTAAAATTTACTTTAAAACAGTCCAGGAAAGTGGGGAGAAAATATGTGTGTGGATGGCAGGGAGAAAGATGAGACAAAGTTAGCAAAATGTTAGTAATGGTTAAACCTACGTGATGGGTACCTGAGTCTGTCTACCATCTACTTCTTTAGTATGTTTTACATTTTTTTCACACTGAAACATTTTTAAACGAGTAAATGAATCTACACTCCATTTAATTGTTTATTTACATAACGGGGTGACAGATATCAGCACAGTAGTTTAGGGGAACAGATGGCAGCTTAAATCTTGATTTGCTTGCAAGTTCTAAATCATGAATCTTCAGTAAGTTCAATTTTAAACTGTAGTGAAACAATAGCCCAATAATCTCCATACAGGACTACTCTGGTTTTCATTAAAAACAAAACAAAAAACACTGAATTCTTACCTATCTCTCTTTCCCTCTTTTCCCACTTCCAGCAGACTCACAAGAATGAGTTGCTTTACAGCTACATCATTGCATCTTCATAACCATCCCACAGCCCTCCTGGTGGGGCAAGGGAGGGAAAACAGTGCCTTAGCACAAACAAGCTCATTGCTAACACGCCTAGGGGCTATGCCTGATCCATGAATTGATGCTTTTTATTCAAAAAAGAGCTGGGGCTGGGGTCTTGTTAGGGGTCTGTAGCTGGTGCATCAGGAGAATGCAGAGAAAGCGGAAGAAGATGAGGTCTTAAAATTAATATATAAATTTCCCTTTAATTTTGTTTTGCTTTTGTAGATGGTTTTATTTTAGGTAAATAGGCTTTACTTTGTTCACCACCTCTCCAACATAGTCATTTTTTAAGCCTAGGAAAAAGAAATGTATTCCAGTTTACCATGGGCAGAAAAGACAAGCTGCCCCATATGAAGGTGTCCCCATTCACATCCCGTTCCCATAAATCCCAGCTCACATAGTACTCAAAAGCCCTCCAGGTATAGCAGAGAGGTGTAATGCAGAGCAACCATTTGAAGGGTGGAAGAAAAGCACATCCTGATGTCTTGGAGCTAAGAGAAGCAAAAGGATATTTACACAAGATGAGACACCAATACATTGGGAAGTTCAATGTGCTTAGAAATAGACAGTGGCTGGGACAAGTATAGGGGAATCAAATTGCTCCAACAGATAGCATGTTTCACGTTTAATTTTCATTTAATTCCTGAGGATGGCAGGCGCTCAAGGGAATGACTCACCCTCATCCTCATTCTTCAGAAAAACTTTTGCTGACCCCTCAAACATCAAGGCCTAGAAATACCATTGTTTGCTCCCCTGGATTGATCATTTTCCATAAAGTACTTATTGACGAGGAGAAATGTTCATTTGAGATTCAGCCACAGAGTAGTGTTTCAGACCAAGGCAAGATGTACAGGGTGGACATGTCCAGCCTCTTCCTCTGAACTGATTTCTCTCTCATCATCTTTGTGCCCTGAGGGAACAGGAAGCCCTCTCACCACCTCCTCCACCTCCTAGTTGATCTATGTCACAAAAGTACAATTAACAAATTAATGTATCTGTTTTAAGCAGAAACATTTTTGTCAGCTCAGTCAAGAAATGAAGTAAAGTTAAGTGATAGAACTGAAGTTCTGAATAATAAGAATAGTTTCGTTGGGTTCAACATGAGGTTATAACAAAGTAGAAGTAATGGAGAAATTACAATCAGATATGTTTAAATGCCTTTAACTTATTGGGTTTTTTTATTAAATAAGGTAATCTATGCAGGGCCAAATGGAAATAAAGACTGCATGCTGTTAATGGTCAAGAACTTGACACAAGGGAGAATTAATTAACCCTTAATGTAGTGGTTCCCCAAAAGTCTCCACATACATCTCAAACATTCACTGCGCTGCAATGATCATGAATAGAAGCTGATTCATGGTGCTGATTTAGTTCAATATTAACTGGAAAATCTAAATAATTATGAATTTCCTTGGGGACATTGAGTAGGTGACATCCAACCAGTTTTTCTCATTTATAATTTCCTTTGGGGAAAGAAGCTAGCTAAAATATAAGTATAAAATTTAAGACTTTAAGGAAGACTGAGGCCTGATTTGTTTTGTTTCTTCCTAATAGAAGTTTAGTTATTATTAATGAGGGTGATTTTTTTAAATTCTGAATATTGATATTTCTTAGACCATAGGTTCATTTTTTCAACAAGAATTTGTGGAGTACCTACTGTGTTCAAGAGCATGTGCTTCTAGATTTAAGAACCCATTATTTAATCCCTTGTTTTGCTTTTATTATTTTTAACAAGGTAATCACTTTTAGCCTTCCTGTGACATGACTAGACTTTAGTGACAATAAAAATATTAGAATAATAATTTCTAGCCACTAACAAAAAAGTTGCTTTGTTCTTTCAACTTTACATCTGATATTAAATGTCATTGCCCAAAAGATTATACTATATTGTATTTTTATTCAAGCCCAACTTACAGCATTTTAGAGGAAATTAGAGCCAAGTCCCATTGGTATTTGAAAGTGGCAATATCATGATTTCTCCGTATTTTGTATTCCAGCATTTTTTCTCTTTTCCCAACCTGTTCTGTAGACAGGTTTCCAATTTTGTACCACATCTTCAAGTGTGATTCTACAGAAAATTTTATATAATTGGGGAATACTCATGATATTTCAGAAACAAATAACCCTCTAAGTTGATAACAAATAAATTTTGGTTTAAATGCAAAGTGTACTTTCATTTCCAAAAATCTGACCTTTATTTTTCACAAAACTCCTGTGAAGAAATCCCATTCATGAATTTTATCTATATCAGAACAAAAATATCTAATTGCCTCTTCTATGAAATCTGTATTTATCAATTATGGCTTTCTCGGGGAAATTCTAATTTGCAAAAATGCTCCATATTCCAAGCTTTAACAGTTGGAGGTGGATGTCCTTAAGGATGGAGGGGAAAAAAGTTCTTTTTTAAATGGCACATTTACTAATTATAAAATGCTCTTATCTCTCTGCAGCCAAAGCCAAAATGAACATGTGCCTTGTACTAAGAAATCCCAGGATTGTCACAACTTGTGCCAGCTGTTGAGGTTGTGACACCTGTGCCAGCATCGCCAGCTCTGCCCACTGTCATCTGTTCCAACTGTTCCATCTGCACTGTTTGTACCAATTCTCCCATTTCTGCATCTGCACCTTCTGCAGAAACGTTTCCAACAATGCCAGCTGTGTCATTGGTGCCAAATACGCCAGATGTTCTATTTGTCCACCCTGGGCCAAATCAATGCAGTTTTGTGCTCA
Source organism: Symphalangus syndactylus (assembly GCF_028878055.3). Classification (NCBI taxonomy): domain Eukaryota; kingdom Metazoa; phylum Chordata; class Mammalia; order Primates; family Hylobatidae; genus Symphalangus; species Symphalangus syndactylus. The sequence goes on along the minus strand of NC_072434.2, from coordinate 88,302,480 downwards.
TTAGTTTTAGCTGGTAGATTCTATTTTACAATTTTTTGATTTGTATTTTGATTGAATCCAGGCAAAATCCCCCTTTCAACGATTTTGCGTCTATCTATCCACCTTTTTGCAACCCCAACTTTATAACTGACAACATGAAGTCAGTCAATGTTATTCTGATCTTATTAAACCAGCCCAATATTAAGTGTGGTAGAGCATTTCCTACCGTGTAAGACTATATATTGCAAAAGCCATGCAACATAGGGATAAGTTGGCAAAGTAATTAAAAATGAATACACTTGGTTCTGATAGACAAATTGAGAATGCTCAGAAATCAGTATGTTGAGCCGATTAGAGTCATCTATGGCATAATGTCCTATTAAGCTGCCTGTTTATTGATCTTTTAATTGACGGAGTTATACATGCGGATTAATGTTTATGTTATAGGCTCCCATTTTCTGGGTTCTGCTCTAGAGAGTATTAACCAAGGGTGCACACGGGTGGTAGGGCCAGACCTCCTGCCCTTGCTGTTTCCTGGTAGAACTAAGCAAGCTCAAAATTTGGTCCTCCGGCTTGAAGCTAGCTTCTCTCTCCTCTCCCAAATGTCAACTCTGCTGCTGCCAGCACAAACCATTCTTATTCATATGCTCTTCCAGCTTTACAGTTGAAGAAAAAAAGTACTTTCATACTCACAACCCTAATATTCTCCATCACCACACACCAAAAAATAGCGTTTTTTTCTTTTCCTTTCTCATTCAGGGAAGTCTTTTTAAGGTATCCTAACATTCATCTCTGAATTTTAACCCAAATTCTTTCTTCTCAAATCATTTGCAGATGTGGAGGCTGAGCCCAGCGTTTGCCATTTGAAAAGCGATGGCTTACCAGGAATGGGGGGTCCAGAGGACACGAGGCTACCTCCTATTTGCCCACCCTGGATCATTTAACTTGCTCTTTCCAATAATGAAAGTTGCATCCATACACTAATGCTTGAAAGTGTTAATGATAACATTCTTGACAATGGAATAAGTCAGCTTACAATCATGTCCAAAGATTTGCACAGGGTCTATATATGTGATGACGCGCAGTGAGGAAATATCTCAACAACTTCATTAGGTTTTCAAAATCCACACAGAAAACACTAAGTTTCAGATGGGCGCTGGCTCATGCCTGTAATCCCAACACTTTGGGAGACCGAGGCAGGTGGATCACCTGATGTCAGGAGTTTGAGACCAGCCTGACCAAAATGGAGAAACCCTGTCTCTACTAAAAATACAAAAATTAGCCAGGCGTGGTGGCACCTCCTGTAATCCCAGCTACCGGGGAAGCTGAGGCAGGAGAATAGCTTGAACCCGGGAGGCAGAGGTTGCAGTGGGCTGAGATCAGGCCATTGCACTCCAGCCTGGGTGACAGAGTAAAACTCTGTCTAAAAAAAAAAAAAAAAAAAACAAGAAAAAAGGAAAAGAAAAAAGAAAAAAAAAAAAACACTAAGTTTCCACAGTGAATCCCCAAGTTCCTCTAAAACGAATGAATTTATCAAAGTCTTTGGCTAAAACATCCCGGTGATACCTTACCTTCCCACACAAAGGTCTGTATGCTGAGGTGCCAGCCCCACATGGAAACTGTCTCAGCCAGTATTCCTGTATGAGTCCAGCACCTTCCATTCAATCATACTCTTCCTTTATAGGGTCACTGATTATTTCTTTCTCTTTCTTTTTCTTTTTTTTTATTTTTATTTTTTTTGAGATGGAGTTTCACTCTTGTTGCCCACGCTGGAATGCAATGGTGCGATCTTGGCTCACTGCAACCTCCACCTCCCGGGTTCAAGCGATTCTCCTGCCTCAGCCTCCGGAGCAGCTGGGATTACAGGTGCCTGCCACCATGCCTGGCTAATTTTGTATTTTTAGTAGAGACAGGGTTTCTCCATGTTGGTCAGACTGGTCTTGAACTCCCGACCTCAGGTGATCTGCCCGCCTCGGCCTCCCAAAGTGCTAGGATTATAGGTATGAGCCACTGTGCCCAGTCTCCGATTATTTCTTAATATACCAAGTCCTTCACTCTTCTCTCCAAGTTTTATCTATTTCTGATCCCTTCACTTTGAATCTTTTCCTAATCTTCTCTGAATATGTAGAGGAGATTGATGAAATATCACTTAATTGAAATGATGGCTCTCTATCAAAATGTGCCCAGCTCCTAACTTGAGGGATCCCACCTGGGCCTGCTGACCCTACTTCTAGAAATGCCACAGACGTTTCTAATCTAATTCCCTGTAGTACAAGATGCCAGGAGGCAACATCCTTATTCAGGATTAAAATAATTTGTAACTCATTGGGAGTGTACCCTGTGCCTTCTCAGTACATTTTAATTAATATAACTTCTGCTCCCTGCTGACAAAGATGTTTCCGGTGGTGTTTGGCCCCAACATATTCACCGCCTTCATTGATGTGAGTCACCTGAATCCTTGCAGGAATCCACAAACTTCCTGGTTTCATGGAAAATAGAGAATTGAGTGTTAGAAGTGCCAGGTAGGCATACAGAGCTGAGAATGTTCTTCATCTATCTGGCCTCTTTTATATAAGCTCTTAATATGGTGACCATGAGAACCTTCCGATTTGCAGATAAAATAGAAAATCACACATTTTCAGGTTCCAGGGCAAAGCAGAAAAAGGCCCTGAATGTTTATAGAAATGTGAGATCATTATGTTTAGCTTCCCCTTTTAGATAGTTGTTTTTCTGGAATGAGTAAGTCACCATGGAGAAAAAGACTGTCTATTGATCCTCTGGACATCTGGAGTAAACAGAGAACCTTAGTCCTCTTAAATTTCTCAAGTACTGTTCTACCTGCTTCCCCAATCTCGCTGTCCACACTTTCAAATCTGGAAGAGAATGGAAAATCTTGGCTTCCTCATTGCATCATTATTGGGTGTATTAGTATACTATAAATATCATTCTTTGAATCACAACTATAGTAGCAGCTCTATATTAACAGTCATGAAAATAATGTAAAATGTATTCAGTAAAATAGTGTGAGCACAACAACTCACACTGGGTACCATGATCCAGCTGCTACTTCAGTTACTATGTGCTTCAGTTCAGTACTTCAGCTCATTTTCATCATTTTGTCACTCATTTCTATACTGGTATTTTTTTAGGAAAATGACACTATTTGACTCACTAAAGTTCTAAGATTTGCATTTGGCTTCTAAATGGAAGTCCTCAAACTCCAATGTTGATGTACATAGATAAACTCTCTACCTCTAGCAATGAAATCTATCAAAATGTAGAAGATTCTCCATATTTTTTCAATAAGGAAATGAATGTAGAAGAGTTTGAAGGAACAGAAACAGAGGTTAATAGAAAACAAAGTAGGGTAAGGACAGAAAAAGAATAAATCACTGCACCAAATCAATAAGATATGTGGGCAGAAGTGGAATGTCCTGGTTAAATGAAACAAAGAGATCAGAGATCATTAGGAATGAATGACTCACAAAGTTACTGAACCATTGAGTAGAAAGGAGTTGTAGAAATGCACTAATCCAACCAGAAGACTGAGATCCTGAAAGGTTAAGTGGTGTATCCAAGCTCACATAGCTCATTAATGGCAAATAAAGCCTTGAAAGAATCTCTTTGTGCCTTAGTTTCTTGATCTGTAATGCAGGGATGATAATAATAGTACCTAACCCATAGAGTTGTTGTGAAGATTAAATGAGTTAATGGGAGTAAAGCACTTAGAATAGGGTCTGACAGATTGTAAACACTGTGTGTTAGCTGTCATCATCATCATCATTAGGATATTTCAACCTGTGTGATTTAACTTCTCTAGGATCCTACTAACTGAATATTGCAAAGCTCAGCATCAATTTAAAGTCCTACTTTTGTGCTAGCTACTCAGAAGGCTGAGGCAGGAGGATGGCTTGAGCCCAGGAGTTCCAGGCTGCAGTGAGCTATGATGGCGCCACTGCACTCCAGCCTGAGCGACAGAGTGAGACCTTGTTTCTAAAAAATATTAAAATTAAATAAAGTCCTACTTTTATCTTGGGCTATAGGATCATCTTATTTGCATAGTTTTATTCTGACCATCAAATTTTGCGTTATGAACAAAGAAGCTGGAATCTGAGTCTGGAAGTAAGCAATGGCCCCACCACCTGATTTCTTGTGTACTCTCTGGCACAGGATGCAGACATCCAGTTGACGGAGGGGACTCAGAACTGTCCAAGTTAATGGAAGGAAGCAAAGTCACAATGAATCTAGACTGAGAAACGACACAACAACAGTATTATTTGGCTTTAGAAAGAAAGCACACTCTCCATCAGTAGCACCCTCGCACATGCCCAGGAAGATACTTCTCAGTTACTTCTTCTGTGCCGGTCAGAGGTATGTGGGTTCTTGCTGAGCAATAGAAAGAACGAGGCCACAGGGATTCCAGGAAAAATAAAACAAAAAACAAAAAAAAATCCACTCAAAATGGGATGAGTTAACTATGTTGAGAAATTAGGAGGAGAAGACAGAAAAGAAATTACAGTAGCATATCATAAAAATTATGTCTCATAATTGCAAAGCACTTTATACTTCCCAGTTGTTTCCTATGATCTTCTGATTCTAGGCTTCAGAATTTGCTAGCACACTAGAATCCCCTGGGTGGGCAGCCTCTGAAAAGTAGAATGCCAGACCCAATTGACTCACAATCTCTTAGGGATGAAGACCACGTATCTGTGTTTGTCAGAAGCTCGCCAGGCTATTCTGATGCACCCAGAGGGTTGAGAAACCACGTTTCTAAGCTCAGTCTGTTCATGAGAGCAGCCTCCAAACAGAGAAATTTCAATGCATTTAAATTAATTATTTAGAACTTCAGAAGTTTGAACTCCAAACATGAAACATTACTTCATTGAAAAGGTTGGATTAAATTGGGTTTACTTTTCCTTTCTAGGCTCCTGTTCTCAGATTTTTCTTGCTTCATCTGAATCCATTCAAGTTGGACTGAATCTCAAAAGCTAGAGATAGAACATTAGCTCCTGAGTTAGCTCCATATGCTCCTGTAGGAGTTTGCATCTCTGTTAACCTTGTTACAACTCAAGATCCATTACAAGTCTTGTGATGAGTGATGATACAGACGGAAACGTGTTAGAGAGGCGGGCCACTGCACTGGTATTCAGCGCTATCACAAATACACAGTGATACCTAAACCTCATTCATAGCATTAAAGTAGGAATCCATAGTGTGTTGGACACATACTAGATAACTTTTCCAAGCAAATGTTTCAAATCATAATTAAAGCAGCTCATAGCACTTTTGTGCATGTAAGCAGAGTTTCCTAACCTGTGGACTGTGGAACACTTATGTGGCCCGGATGGCTCATGGGGGTGCCAAGATAGTGACCCCTTCATCCTGGGGACAGCCGGAGCTTCTGGGCTACTTGCCTTCAGACCTTAGCAGTCTCACTCCATCGGCCAAGTATTACCGTCTTCTGTATGTGCCACGACGTGAAGAATGTTGGACCCCTGAATAGCACAAGCCAACCACCGGAGCAGCACCCTCTAGACATCCAGATTCCTAGACCAGTAACATGTCTAGAAGAAGGAGGAGGAGAAAGAGGAAGAGGAGGAGGAGGTAGCGGCAGTAACACTGTGGGGTTCACACGTTTTTATTTTGGATATTAATACAAAGAAACTATCACCTATGACTATAATTCCATAAAGGAAAGAGGATTGTTGTGCTATTTCAAAAATGCTTTCATTTTAAAGTACTTTACATCATGCAAGAGACTGCAACCCACAGATACGGTACCAATAAAATATTTCACCAAGAGGAATTGAATCTTTTCCCCCTGAATTTTATTTTGAAAAACTTTTAATCCTATTGAAAAGCTAAAATAATCATGATGAATATCAACAGCCCCCTTAGCTATATTCACACATAGTTCACATTTTTGCTTTATCTCCATCTAACTTTTCTTCCTAAAGAACCATTTGAAAGTTACAGAAGTCATGTCACTTCACCCCTAAATATTTTCTCATGCATCTCTGAAGAAAAAAGTATTCTCCAAAACAATCACAATACTGTTGTCTCACCTAAGACAATTAGCATAAATTCTAATAATCTAATAGGAAGTTCATATTTGAATTTCCCCAGTTGTTTAGAAGTGTCCTTTATAGATCTTTTTCCTTCCAAGATTTAATCCAGTTCCATTTATTACACTTGGTTGTTATGTCTCCATAAGACCTTTAATCTAGAATCCTCCCTGCACATTTTCAAAGAAAAAAAAAAGGTTTTTCATGACCTTGACTTTTTGAAGAAAGAGAAGTTGTCTTGTAGAATGTTCCACATTCTAAATTTGCCCATTTACTCATTCAGGTAGAAAGAGCATTTTTTAAAACTCCACAATAAAGAGGAAGGATATAATCTCAGACTAAGTGAATCCGTCCACTTTAATGGAGACATTCTCTCTATAGTCTCTCTTCTACTCCCCGTGAAGTGTCAATAACTTAGTCACAGAATGGCACTTTCCACAGGCCAGCATTAGGCAACCTTCATCCTACAGAATAAAAATGATTCCACCACAGTCCATCTACCGGTCAGTGATATCCCTAGAATAGGCCCCCAGGTCTTCAGAGGACTGGCTGAGTTCTGCCAAGGTTCACTTAGACAGGTGCTAGGGCAGTTGCTCCTTCCAATCAATCTAGTAGGCTAAGATGATTTTATCTTACCCTGGATGTTGTCTGTGCGCAAAAGAAAATGTTCCGGGGCTCAGGGTCTACTGAACAGTTAACTAAAGAGACTAGAATTCTGCATCTGCTGACTTGCCCACGAGCGCCATGCTTTAAAGAGGTGCAAGGCGCCCAGGGTACTGCTGAGGACTGGAGCAAGGCTTGCAGATGCCACAGGGTGGAGAGGCTCACGGTGCCCTATCGCCCCCTCGCCTGCTTCCTGAACTTGCTCGGTGCCAGGAATGTCCGAATTATCATATGCCCCATTTATTGCAAACCTCTCCAGTCCTGAACGATAAAACAGAAACATTCAAGCATGAGTGAAGCTCTATCATGGCACCCTGACTTTCATCAAGGGACTTCTTTAGTGATGCTGATGAGGAGGACAGCGTATGCACACAGAATTCAGGACAGAGAACGACTCCAGGCAGGGCCATTGATTCCTCCTGGGACCCATCCACCAGTGTTTGTGGAGTGCCAGTTGTCTTCCTCTCAGGGGCAAGACTGTGGCCCCCCCAGGTGCTGTTCTCCACGCCATCTGGAGCTTTTCCTGCATCCTGTAAGGTGCATTCCATGGCCAGGGAAGAGAGAAGACTTACAGCTGCTTCTGTTTCAATAGCTGGTCACTCCATTCCTGAAGCTGCACCTCCACCTTGCTGATGAGTACGGAATACGATGAATACGTCAAGGACAGAGCTCACCTAAGTATCATAATTCAGGTGCCAATTCCTTTCAAATGGGCACTCATCTGCTTCTAAAACAGACTTGCCGTGGATTACAACAGACATTGCCCACCTCAGGCCCTCCACTTCCAGCCAGCTGCTCCTGCGTCTGCTTTGTGCCATCCCTGAACTCAGTGCTTCTCCGAGGCCTTGGTGGCTGCGTCTCAGGCTAGGTTCAGCCAGACACGGCAGAGACTGCGCTTGGTGGCCCCATCGCCCTCCCCTCGGCCGGCACAGTGTCCTTTCATTGCTTTCATCAGCGTGTCCTCGTCATCCACCGTATCTCAACAGGCTGGAGACCGAGCACTGGGTATTTACAGGTGAATAAGACAGGGCTTCTGGATGAGGGGTTTTAATCAGGCTGGGGATACATATAATAACGACCACAGAAGCTCATGAGAAGTTTAATAGAGGGAGGAATTCAAGCTGCCAGGGGGAGGTGGGGAAGATTTCTGCTCAAGCCATGTGGTGGGGAAGCACCAGGCCTTCCCATTTCAGGCAAACTAGACAGTGTGTGCTTTTTATTTCACGGAATTGTAAGCTTGATGAGCTTGATATGGTGACTGATGAGATATGCAGAGTATCAGAGGGAAGAATCATCAACTTAGAGGTTTCTAGCTTGCAAACATTAGTGCTTCACTAATAAAGGAAATTCTGAGCAATTGGGTTTGGGGCAGGACAGATGAGCCACTTGTTCATTTATCTTTCAAAAATATTTCTTTTTTTGTTTGTCTGTTTGAGACAGAGTTTCACTCTTGTTGCCCAGGCTGGAGTGCAGTGGCACCATCTCAGCTCAACGCAACCTCCACCTTCCAGGTTCAAGTGATTCTCCTGCCTCAACCTCCAGAGTAGCTGGGATTACAGGGGCCCGCCACCACGCCCAGCTAATTTTTTGTACCAAAAATATTTCTTTAGCACCTGCTGAACTGTGCTAGTTTGGGACATATTGGTTTTGAGTACCATCAGAATACCGAGGTGAAATGTTAGTTTAACTCATCTTAAACATGAATCAAGCTCAAAAGGGCAATAGAGACGGAGATATCCATTAAGAAGTCATCAAGGCCAGACACCGTGGCTCACGTATGGAATCCCGGCACTTTGGGAGGTGGAGGAGGGCGGGTCACTTGAGCTCAGGAGTTAGAGACCAGCCTGGGCAACATGGTGAAACTCCATCTCTGCTAAAAATACAAAAATTAGCCGGGCGTGGTAGTGCACGCCTGTGGTCCCAGCTACTCAGGTGGCTGAGGCGGGAGGATTGCTTGAGCCCCGGAGGTCAAGACTGAAGTAAGCTAAGATTCTGCCACTGCACTCCAGCCTGGGCGGGAAAACAAAACAAAACAAAACAAAAAAAGTCATCGGTGTTTTTCCCAGGAACAAATTCTGCTTCCTCGAGCCCTATTTTCTGTTTTGACCGTATCCTTTCTGTGGACACATGGTCTCTCTAGCTGGGCTACTGAATATTTATTTTAGCATAGTTAGTCACAGAGTGGCCTCTGTTCTGGGAGAAAGCCTGCATCTTCTTATGATTTAACTTGATGTTCTGAGTTTTGGAGGTATCCCTTCCCCAGCCTATACTCTCCAAATTCATTCTGGAATCTTTTTTTTTAAGAAGCGTCTGAGTACAAGACTGAGACCTAAATAACTATATAATGCTTAGGAATCTCCTATATAAAAAGATCAAACTGTACAGAGGAGTTTATTTTCTTATCACCTGCTATAAGATTATTCATTGCTGTTTTATGGCCAGTATGTTTATCTGGTTTGATAATGGCTATTTTGGCAAAATAAAATAAATAAAATGTGGTTGTCTTCTAGATCTTAGGCAAAACATATGAATTATTTCAATGATGAGACAAGATACCACCAGGCATCATGAGACAGCCTATCTGGATTGTGGAGGAGGCTCTTGCAGGGAGAAGGGGAGGCAAAAGAAATCTCCTGACTACTGAAACTTGCAAACCACAAATTATAAAACAATAAAATCATATCAAATGCCACCACCTCCTTTATGGAACCCATTAAACCATGGTCAAAACAAGGAGCTACATTTCTTGAAGATAAACCAGGCAGCCTGTGTTGTCATCACTTAATTGAACTCAAATCCTTCGTTGGTATCCCAAGATGATCAGATACCTTGTAATGGAAATTCCCCAGTTATTAACAGCACAGCAGCACTATTGTGAGCCCAAGTTCTCAATTTGGGTAACAAACAACATTGCAATACTCCCTGACTCATCCCTCGGGCTGTTTCACTAGGGCCCAGTAAACTGAGACTTTGGCTCTTGGCCGCTAACATTCCTCTGGGATTCTGTGTGTCCCATAAGACAAGAAGTCATTTGTAAGATCCAACATGCCTGGCTCAGAAATAAGCACAGGTGTTCACAAACCCTTCAAAAGGTAAACACTGTATTAGGGACCCAATATCTAATAGGGGAATTTAGGGGAAGGAAAGTGTGTTTGTTTCCTAGGTCTGCCACAATAAATGTGCCACTAACTGAGTGGTTTAAAACAACAGATATTTGGCTGGGCGCCATGGCTCATGCCTGTAATCCCAGCACTTTGGGAGGCCAAGGCAGGTGGATCATGAGGTCAGGAGTTCAAGACCAGCCTGGCCAACATAGTGAAACCCCGTCTCTACTAACAAAAATTAGCTGTGCATGGTTGCATGTGCCTGTAATCCCAGCTACTCGGGAGGCTGAGGCAGGAGAATCGCTTGAACCTGGGAGGTGGAGGTTGCAGTGAGCTGAGACTGCACCACTGCACTCGAGCCTGGGCAACAGAGACTCCATCTCAAAACAAAAGAAAAACACACACACACATACACACCAGATATTTAACCTCTTACAATTCTGGAAGATTGAAGTCCTAATTCACAAACTGCAGGTGTCTGCAGGGTCATGCTTATTCCAAAGGCTCCAGGGGAGGAGACTTCCTCGCCATCCTAGCTTCTGGTGATTGCCTGCAATCTTTGGCATTCCTTGGTTTGCGGCCTTGTGTGTCTGTGTCCCTACGTCCAAATTTCCTTCTTCTTATAAGAACACTAGTCATTGGATTAGTGCCCACCTGAATCCAGGACAACCTCATTTTAACTTTATTTAACTTTCAAAGATTCTGTTTTAAAATAAGGTCACATTCACAGGTATCAGGAGTTAGGACTTCAGTCTTTTTGGGGGGACACATTTCAACCCACAATAGAAGGGAACTGCAGGTTTTTGTCCTTTGTTCTTTGTCACAAAAGACATAAAAAATTTTATTTTTTACAAATCCTGGAGGCTGCAAATTTTAAGAAAAAAAAAGTTTCAAAGTTATGTGAAGCAGAGAGGTCTTTTACCATAATTTTAAAATGCATTCTAAATAATTTTAAAAATCCACAAATTTGAAAATGTTATTAGCATTATTTAATTTTATTTTGAACTTTTAACTTGTGAGTCAAACATGCTAATAGGACTGATGAAGACGTACAGAGAGAGAACCCCCATAGGATGGCAGTTGTGGGGATCACTGTGCAGACATGCAAGCGGAAGTAAAAACAATTCTTCGAGCTCCCAAAGATTAGGAATTGGCAGTAATGCTTTTAGCACCTCCATATCCTATCAGTCATTTTAAACATCTAAGACTCCCATTGCAGAAATATGGCACATAGATTCAGGAAACTAATGTTATATAGATATTTGCAACCTGTAACTGTCCTAGTGTCAATCACAAGAAATTCAGTAGGTGCCTCACACAACTCAGCACCGATCATTGATACTAAGCCCAGATATTGATCTAAATTAGCAAAGACACACTCCATGCTGCTTTGAAAAGAATCACCATAGATGTTATGCTTTTACATGATCATCTCTTTCAGCAACACCAAATTGCTCTATCACCCTTCAGTTCAGATCTCCACAGTAACATGTTTTTAAAGCAATTTGCAGCATTTCACTTTCTGTGGGCCACACCCTGCCTGGACAGTCACTTTTATAATCATCACTTTCTCATGGAGCTAAACAGGTGAGGATCAGCCCCAGGATACTAGAATCTGGAACAAATGGATTTATAGCCACTCTAAAATTGCAGGTAGGCTCTGTCACTCCCACTAATGTCTACAAGTCATTGCAAATAGAAAGGACCCAGGGACTGGCCAAATCTATCTTTGGCTTTCTAAAGTCAATCTCACTGTGCACTGCTCTCTACCAGAGTAAGACTCAAGAATAAATGATTTTAGTGAATGAGTTTTTAAAAATAAATTAATGAATTAACAATTTAAAAAGAGTAAGTGAGCAGCCGTTTTTTTCTGCCATTCATCTGAGCTCCTGTGAAATAGTTCCAAGCAAGATTCTGCCCAGGTAAGAGGAGGAAGAGACCTCAGAAGTTGTTTGGACAGTTCAGGCGCGGTGGTTGACACCTGTAATCCCAGCACTTTGGAAGGCTGAGGTGGGAGGATCACCTGAGGACAGGAGTTCGAGACCAGCCTGGCCAACATAGTGAAACCCCGTCTCTATAAAAATATAAAAATTAGCTGGGCATGACGGCAGGTGCCTGCAATCCCAGCTCCTGGGGAGGCTGAGGTGGGAGAATTGTTCGAACCCGGGAGGTGGAGCTTGCAGTGAGCTGAGATCCAGCCATTACACTTCAGCCTGGGCGACAGAGCGAGACTCCGTCTCAAAAACAAAAACAAGAACAAAAACAAAACAAAACAAAACAAAACAAAAACAGAAAAGACATTATCTGGACAGGGGCAGAAAATACTTAAGACTTGTGAACTAAGCCTCCCAAGTCAGTGCCCATCACGTTGATTGGCCAAGCTGCACTAGGAGACTCTCCATAGGAGAGCATGTGGAGCACATGCTAAGGTTCTCTATCCTACAGTAGACCCCTGCCAGCTGGAACTAGCATTTAAGTTTCTCGACAATTAACAGTCACCCTTGCTTTCTTTCCAGGATGCTCTTTCCAAATGCCCTGACTGTGCTCTGCACGGATCACTGAGTCTGCTTTTTCCTCTGGGTGACAGATTCCTCCAGGCAGGGACCTTCTCATAGTCACACCTTAATTCAGTATCTGATGCATACTAAATGCTCAGTAAATTTTTGCTCAATGAAGAAAAAAATACTATTTCTAGAAAAGACAGTATATGAGGCCTGCCTTTCCAATTTGAGTATAAATTCATTGTATTAGAGTTTAATCAAAGTAGTTAGTTCACAGATTACTAAGACAATGAGATGTGATTTGCGTGCTTATGTTTTCATAGGGACAGCAGGAGGAGGGGTGGAGTTAAAGTTTAGGGATCTATTTTGGAAAATTATAGGTTTGACGACAAACTAATTGCCAGCAGAGTAGGACGAGGGGTTGGAGTGGGGGTGGGTGAGCGCTAGGGGGCACTGGGGCCCTGGAAACAAGCATTTCTCCACTTTCATAAATGACTTAGGCTGTTTCTACTGTTGCTCTTCTCAGCAGGTCAGGCCCGTTTAAGGGTAGCCTAAGGTATACCTCTCATGTGCTAATTACCAACAACAACGGCAATCTCTTTTTAGAGGTGAAGCTAGTAGAAGTTCCTAAGTGGAGAAAGCATTCCTGCTACCATGCAGTGGAGGCGGCAGAAGACTCGTCACCTGTCTGGCTTGCTTCCCTCTCGTCATCCTGTCCCTGCAGCAGGCAGCAGCTGTGTTCCAGTTTTGCCTTCATGGCCTCTGAGACACTTAACTCCAACCTCTCTGGTTCTTTTTTCTCCCCACACTCTCTCTCCACCATCACAGCAGAGACTCAATGTGTGATCCAAGTTTAGTGCCTTTTTTCCATGCCAAGCAAAGTGAAGTCATTTGGCCTTGGATGAGGTGTCTGGTACACAGGCAGAGGTGGCATGGAGCAAATGAGGTTTAAGATTCAGGGACCCTCACTTGAGGATTCTTCTGAGGCCCTGGGAGGGTGCCCAGCAATGTTGCATTTCTCATCGTGTGAAGTTCTTCATACGTGTGTAGACACAGACATACATACATAGACACACGTTCTATAAACTTTGGCCCTCATGCCAGGATCCATCCCGGGTCTCACATAAAAGCTCTTCTTGGACTAACACACTGTGAGGCAGCTTGACCTGGCCTAGAAAATTCCATTCCCCAAATCCAATCCCTTAGGCTCTTCCCAGGCTCCACCATCAACAGCCCTCCATGTCTCCCCATCTGTTTATCAGAGATTACAACTCCTCTCTGATCTCGCTGAGCTTTTCTTGACCAGAATCTGGGGTTGTGCCGATAAGAGCCTTGTGTCTGCCTTGGCTTGCTACTTCATTTTTTCTGAGACTTCCTTTTTCTAGTTTTTTGTTTTTTTGCAATGGAGGACCCGCAGTTCTCTCCTGCTTTTAAAGGCACATGTCATGATACAAAATACAATTCCATTTGGTAGTAAAAATCACAGAACTACTGAAAGGTTTGTTTTGTTTTGTTTTTTTGAAGCAAGGCCTCATTCTGTCACCGAGGCTGGAGGGCAGTGGTGCAATCCTAGCTCACTGCAGCCTTGATCTTTTGGACTCAAGCAATCCTCCTGCCTCAGCCTCCTGAGTAGCTAGGACTACAGATGCGCCCCACCATGCCTAGCTAGATTTGTGCGTGTGTGTATTTTTTTGTAGAGGTAGGATCTCACTATGTTGCCCAGGCTGGTCTTGAGCTCCTGGCCTCAAGCAATCCTCCCACCTTGGCCTCCCAAAGTGCTGGGATTACAGGCATGAGCCAGGGTGCCAGGCCTGAAAGTCTTAATGTAAAACTAGGCAGCAGGATTCAAGGTCAGCCTGGTTAAGACAGATTCTTGAGCATTTGTGCCTCCCTTTGAAATGATAATTTGGATTAAACTTCAGATTACTAGTTACCGTCAGTTACTCGATGAGTCCATCTTCATCTGGGCATCTCTCCTTCCACTGGGTGGTATCAGGGAAGCAGCTCTTATGACGTCATCTCAGAGAAGCCTTCTCTAAGTTCATCAAAGGAGCAAGCTCTTTCCTACCCCAGGGCATTTGAACTCACTTTTCCCTCAGCCCAAAGTACTCTTATTCCACACTCATGAGTGGGCTGGCTCCTTCTCATCCATCACAACACACTGTTAAACATCACTCTGGCTGGGCATGGTGGCTCGCATGTCAGCACTTTGGGAGGCCAAGGCAGGCAGATCACGAGGTCATGAGTTCGAGACCTGCCTGGCCAACATGGTGAAACCCCATCTCTACTAAAAATACAAAAATTAGCAGGGCGTGGTGGTGCACACCTGTAATCCCAGTTACTCTGGAGGCTGAGGCAGGAGAATCGCTTGAACCCAGGAGGCGGAGGTTGCAGTGAGCCGAGATCGCGCTGCTGCACTCCAGCCTGGGCGACAGAGTGAAACTCTGTCTCAAAATAAATAAATAAATGAACGTCACTCTTTCGAGTGGTCTTCCCTGTCTACAGTAAACTTGCTGTCATTCTCTCAGGCACATTTGTTTCCTTCCCAGACTACATAATTATATAGGTATTTGTTTGTTTACTTCTCTGTTTTTCTGAGTCTTCCTTTATACCATAAGCTCCATGAAGGCAAGAATTGAGGCCATCTTTTCCTGCACTGTGTCCGCAGCACACACCACAGTCTCTAGCACAGCATACGGGCTCTCCGTCGATGTCTGCGGAAGGGCTGCTATTGCCATGACAACAGGCCAGATCATTTCACTTGTCCTGGCTTTTTTCATAATCCAGACAACAGAGGCGTAGCACATTTGTCCCAGGCTCGTAGCAGAGCTCTCCCTAAATAGTCAGAAACAAGGGAACTTAGTTATTATCAGCAGCCCTTTCCGAGTTCAGGAGTTTTCCTTTGCGAGGTTCCTGGTGTTAGTGTGGCATCTCCAAGGCCTCTATTTTCTCTCCTACACACACCTTCCCCAACAAGCTGGCCTGCGTACTGACTCAGCAAGGGCAGGCCAAGGGAGATGCACAGCGTTCCGACTGAATGGTCTCACCAAGTTCCACCGAGGGCTCCCTCCACTACCTGAGACAGTGGAGTTCCCAGAGACGCAGGCGTTATTTACATAACTCTCCCCTGCAGAGGAGACAAGCAGCCGAGGTTTGCTTCAACACCAAGGACAGCTCTTCTGAAACGGGGGCAGGGAAACCTTCCGCCCTGGTGCCGAACAAGCTTCCCCCGACTCAGCCCTGTGCCCCACTCCCTTCTCTGTTAGGGTTCTGGGCCCCTCTTCCTCTGTCATAGCCTCAGAGGTTCAGAGGCCACTAGAAGGTTATAGTGGGTTCAAGGCCAGGTTTCACTCAGCCCTGAGCTCAGGGACTCTCCCTTGGAATGCAGTATCTCAGACTTATACCTGAGTACAGGGAGAATGGAGTATAGGTGGGGCCTAGGGGGATGGGGTGGAGGAGGGGAATCCCAGCTTCTTCCATCAGGAATTTACAGTCTGGTCCAGTCTGGGTTAGTCTTGGCAAAATATTAACTTGGAAGTTATTTGTTCTGGCTGCCTTTTCCTTCTGTTCATTCCTACAGAATGGGGTGTTTATGTGAATGCTGGCTCAGATATCTCAGAAGCTAGAGCTTGCGTCTAAGATTAATGGGAAAAAAGTAGGGTCCTCATATGTCTTGGGAAGCTGGAGGACCCCACTCCTCTATTAGCCATTAAGGGTATGGACATCCTCAGAGACTTGAATCAAAAATGGCTTGGAACCAGAGACTGTTCCCCTTGGAACTGTCCCCATGAGGCAGTCATGGCATGGTTAGTGGCTCTGAGGCCAGTGTAACTCTGCAGTCCATTTGCCTTGAGAGAGCAATAGAGACAGTTCAGAGGGGGTGAACTCTCACACCCCTGCCTATTGTAGCTGGCAGGAAAAACTTCCAGCAAAGGGTCACATTGGGCAGAATGAACTGTTTCTTAGGAGTTTTGCCACTGCAGACAGAGTGCTGCAACCCAAGGGAGCCGGCAGATCCGTGAGTGCTGGGCAGTGCAGACAACGACTGCAAAAGAGGCCTTGCTCAGATGTCAACACTGTGCTGTGTTGTACTTGGACTTTTGGCATCCATTGATTGATCGGGAAGATATACAGTGACAAAAAGTTGCTATGAATTCAGTAATGCTTTTAAATGGATCTCTATCTCATTAGATACAGAAGCATCTGTACACATTTTCAAGACATAATGAAGATATTTCTATAAGACATTCCACATATAAATCTTGGTGGATATGTAGATGCCTAAATTATTTGCAATGCCCCTGCACTGTCCAGGCATCTACAGCCCTCATATTCTAACCATTAGTCCAACATACTATGTCAAAGGGCCTAGCCCTTCAGGTATGATGCAGCCAGCAATCAATATGCTTTATTCAATGTGGTGACAAACCCAGGCAGTAGCCATCCCCTCAGGAACAAGAGGCCAGGCAGAGGCTGAGACTGCTGACCCAGTGTTGGGGCGGGGGGCACAGGCCACGGATCAGCTCCAGGGAGGAAGGCTAGTGAGAGCCATGTACCATGCAAGAAATCCACCCGGGAGGCTGGGGCTCAGGTCAGGACTCTGCCTAATAGGGGCTATTAGAGGTAGGGGTGCTAGAACAAGGCAGGCAGCCATCGACGGATGCAGCATCACACGGCACAGTGGGACGCAGAAATTCAAGGGGCATACAGGAGATCAGGGCTTACCCTTGGAGCTGGTTGGCAGCAAAGGACATTGGCAGGCATAGAAAGTTAGCAGACGTGGCACAGCGTGGCATTCTGAATCTGCAGGGGCATTTGATTGAATTCTCAGAGCTACTGGATGGGGAATCAGGCTGAGATTGCAGACATCTTTCCATCATCAGGATTGATTCTAGGACCTGGGGCCAGACGGAGCCAGCCAGCGAGGGTGTCAGAACAGTCAGCAAGGGGACTGAAGACCGCGGCATTGGAGGCCATCAGGTACTGCTGGCAAGCCTGAGAAAATGGCAGAACACCTCAGCCTCATAAGACAGGATCACTCAGACTCAGAACGTATCAGCACATGCTCCCAAAGCTTCTGAGAACTCAAGTAAGTTATTCAGGGAAAAAAAATAGAGCTATGGAATAATTTCTGAGTTTCCCCTCTTTTTGCAGTCTACATACATCATTGCATTCCGTGGGGGAAAACATTAATACTTGGGGCCTCACTTCCAAAAAAAGAAAATGAGAGTGAAACAGCTTTATGGGCAGAATCTTTGTGGGCTCTCTTGATTCAAATCCTTATTGTAATTCAGGAGCCAGAAGCTTTGCCACGCCGCCCCCACAACTCAGACTGAAGCTGCCTCTCCAGACTGGAAGAAACAGCTCCTAGAAACAGCCCTCTCCCCAAGCCCTATAGAAACAGTTCCACATCCTTTGTCTATGCATCAAAAACAGGATGATTAATGTAGATGATGGTGGTGCTTAAAAAAGGATCACTGAGACCCGGGGATGTTATCTAACAGCAAGTTTCTCAAAAACGCTTTTCACAAACCTCAAAGCACTCCCCGCATCAAACATACCCAATGGAGCAGCCATAGAAGGCCAGGAAAATACATTGAGATGAGTAGTGTTCAGAATAGTAAAAAGTTCTAGGGATGACCTAAAGTCAAGACAATGTACCGTGGTGGGGAGGGAATTCTGCCCTGAGACTGGCATTCATGGATGTCATAAATAAAAACTTTAATAAGAAGGAAAAAGCACGGCCCAGGAGAAAGACAAGCACATAGCTGGTCGGGAGTCTCATGGTTGCTCTGATAGGTGGCACACACTGCCAGTCCCATCTGAAAAGGATGACTTTTTGGCAAGAGAGGATTATAATTAATTCAAGAGGGAATTTTCTTAGCCAGCCATGGTGGCATGCACCTGTAGTTCCAGCTACTCCAGAGGCTGAGGCAGGAAGATCGCTTGAGCCCAGGAGTTCAAGGCTGCGGTGAGCTAGGATTGCACCACTGCACTCCAGCCTGGGTGACAGAGCGAGACCCTGTCTCTAACAAAACAAAACAAAACAAAACAAAACAAAACAAAACAAAAACAAAACAGAGAAAGGATTTTCAGGTGAAGCTCATAACCTTCCTTCTCTTTCATGCTAGCTCAAAAATCCCATTGAGGCAGTAAGGATTCCTACTCAGGCTAGAGTTCCCACTCAGCTCATGCCCTAAGATACACACCTGCTTCCACCCTGACCGTGGCACAGGTACCTCTTCTACAAATCAGATGGGGTGCCCCCCTTATTTTCTTTCCTGTTGGCCACTCTCATTATAGGATAAAGTTTCTATAGGCAAGAGGAGGCATGGCTGGTCCCCTTCCCACTTCATCCCCTCCCTCCCCAACACAGGTAAATTTTAAAAGGTATAGTTAGTCCCACATGTCAGCAGGGCTTAACAAATAATAAGAATGGCCCCAAGGGCTGGTCATTTACCATCTGCTGCATACGGGCTCTGTGCCATGTGCTTCACCTAGGAGATATTGCCTACTGGTTTCTTGTGTGGGGGATACATTTGTCTGCCCACCCAACCCATCCACTCCTCTCTTCTTTTCTCCTAAGGGAATCCTGACCAACCTCTCCCCCATGAAACTCAAGTGACACATGGGAAATGGACTCCGACCCATCTCCAGAGCGAGGTGCTGATGGCTGTAAATGAATCATAGTGAGCACATTCTCCCTGCCAGAGATGAGCTGGGGAATGCAAACACAAGCTTATGGCCTTCCTTACCAACTGTGCTAGCCTAGCGACAGGCACACGAGTATGAACCAAGTTGACCAATCGGCCTGAAGGACAGGACTGCTTTCTCTCACTCTCTCCATCTGGAGGTAAACAGAGGAGCGCATTCCCCCTGTTGCTGTTGGTAGTCATCTGGGTACCATGGGGGAAGCCATTCTGAGAACACAGCTGACACACGGAGACAGGTTAGATAAGGAATCATTGAGCAGCAGAGCCAGAGCCCTAATCAGCTACACCTGGAGCCTGCCCGGCCTCGGAACTTCTTGATATGTGAGATGATAAATACCTGGATTATTTAAGCCAGTTTGAGTCAAATGTTACTTGCAGCCAAAAGCATCCAACTGTTGTAACTGGAATAAAATCATTCTCCCTCCATCCCTCTCTCTGTCCCTCCCTCTCTTCATTCCTTTCTTCTATCTCCCTCCCTCCCTCCCTTCCCAGTCTAGCTCTTCTGCTTTTCCAGCTGTGTGACCTTGGGCAAATCCTTTAACCTCCTGGTTTTCAGTGTCCTCATATTGAATGAAGGAGCTGGTCTAGAATAACCTGTAAGATCCCTTCAAACTCTAACATTTATAATAAAAAGATTATATCATATAATACTTCTATGAAAAAGACAAGTATCATTATTAAGTAGGTAAACCACTGAGATTAGTTCAAACTAGTTCAAGCTGAAAGCAGAGAGTTGCCAAGGCAGAAAAAAAAAAAAAAAAAAAGATGGCTTGAGAAGATGTGAAGTAACCTCCCATAAACAGCAGGCTTCAAGTCAATGAACACAGAAAATCAATGAGGTGAAAACCATGTACCCCTGAGAATGAATGAGGTGACAATAAATTGACCACAAAATCATATATTCCCTTTTATACTCAGCCAAATACAGTCACTCTGTTGTGCCTCCTGGCTCTGTCTACCCAAAGAAGATAAGGAGAAAGGGCCCCGAAGCCTTATTCATGAGAAAAGGACAGCAGAAAATACTGGAATGATTGGAGAAAGGAGTGTTATATGGGTCAAGAGCCTCTGAGAGTCCATCTCCGAGCCATTTTTTTCCCTTCTGCATTCACATGGATGGTCTGCTCATCCTGAGTCTCTGATATTGCATGCTGCAATGATGAAAGACTGTTTCAGCTCAGAAGAGGTTTGCCCCAGTAAATAACTGTTTAGGGAGGCTGCTGCCCCTACCTATCTACTGCTTTCAGTAGTAGGGACACAGTCAATAAATCATGATAAGAACAGGGAAACATTATCCTTAAGAACCCAGGGACAAGCAAGGCATTCTATGTCCCAGGTAGCAATGGCAGTGACAGTCTGGGAACAGCACCTTTGGGATCCAAATAAGGAAGGAAAGAGAATGCTTAGTCATGCAGGAAGGAAAGAGAATGCTTAGTCATGCAGGAAGGAAAGAGAATGCTTAGTCATGCAGGAAGGAAAGAGAATGCTTAGTCATGCTATCTGGGATCCTCTAAAGAGGCCCTCCATCATGCAGCATGATTCTGGCATAAAAAGAAGTTCTACAAATAGTTGTTGCATTGATGACTAAATTGGGTAAAAATACATCCAAGTGAGTGGAGACACTTTACAGCAACCAGGTAGAGGGGAAATTGAACAAAGGCAGGAGCGGTTGGGGATTGTGTCTGAAAATAATAATGGAGGGGGGTCCAGTGCAGCAGCAAAATAGTTATACTAGTGTTTCTCAACCCTGGTTGGCCTTAGAATCACCTGAGGAGATTGAAAAATAATAGCCACAATACTTGAACCCCAGCCCCAGACATTTTTATTCAGCTGGTCTGCTGTGGGGCTCAAGTTCAGGACCTCTGGAGGAGGTAAAAACATGGTTCGAATCAGCTCCTACAATTGACTTTTCAAGCACAGAGTTTTGACAAGCAGCTGCTAGGGTGTTCAGTGTGATATGAGCATGTTTCTACTTTTGTCTCTGCCCACCACCAAAGACCTCTCCTCCACAACCTCATGGCATCGTTGTTACTTACAGGTTAAACATCCTGGAACAGGGTGGAAGTGGTGGCTCACCCTGTAATCCCAGCACTTTGGGAGGCTGAGGTGGGAGAATCGCTTGAGCCCAGGAGTTTAAAACCTGCCTGGGCAACATAGTGAGACTCTGTCTCTACAAAAAAAAAAAAAAAAAAAATTTAATTAGCTGGGTATGGTGGTGGGCATGTATAGTCCCAGCTACTCAGGAGGCTGAGATAGGAGCATCACTTAAGCCCAGGAGTTTGAAGTTACATTGAGTCGTGATTGCACCACTGCACTCCAGCACCTGCCGTACAGAGAGCCTGTCTAAAATAATAATAATAATAATTCTGGAACAAATCAATGGCTTTCTTATGCCTTCCTTATTTGCGATTCATCAACAGCAATGTCATCCTTCACACTTTGACATGTCCCAGGGAAATTTCTGAACTCCAAAAATGATGATTAAAAAGAAAAAACAAAACTTTTCAGGAAATTGAGTCATGAGCACTTGCCAAAGTCTCCTTTCAAATTTGATTCAAAAGAAGAGTCCAGAAACAGACCAGTTGAAAGGATTTCTCTCTTGGTAGACACATTTGTAGGGGCAAAGAGAGGTTTTTGGAAAAGAAGATCTGGTTCAAGATCATTAAATTCTTGGCTGATGGTCAATTGAGCGGGTAGAATGCTAATTTCTCAAAGGTAGGCTCTCTAAGCTCATTAAAGTCTACTGTAAAATTGCTTAAGCATTTTATCAGAAATTTTAGTTTCTTCCCAGAAGGAAATGGAGACATACATCGTGGGAAAAGTTTTCCCCAGACCAGGTCTGGGACAATTTTTCCTCTAGAGTAAATATCTTGCAACTCTCAGACAAGAGGGCATTCCCCTTTTAAAGCAAAGGAAATCATTTGTCACTATCCCCTACTCAACCCTAACACCCATGAGCCATGTTTTCAGACTTTGTAGGAAAAAAAGTTGTCTGATCCAAGATTTCTATACCTGACAACAAATTTTTCATATGTGAGGGCAAACTAAAAATATTTTTGTTCTGCAGGGATTCTAAATGTATTCCACTTTATTCTCTTTCTGTAAAACTCACTCAAGGAAGTACTCTAACGAAACAAAAATTAAATTGAAACAAAATTTCTAGAAAGAGGGAAGCAACCTGTAAAATAATTACAATGAATAATTAAGTAAATTTAGAGTTAAATAGGTGATGAAATGTTTTTGTAAGACTCCTTAAAATAGAAACTGTTGTAAGCAAACAACAGTAAAAAACAGCACCATCACCTCCAGTCTCTCCTGTGACATCCGTTCCCTGTCATGTGGCATGAGAGAGTATATACTTGAGAGGCCCATGAGTCTTCTGCCTGGGGTAGATTGAATTCTTTTTCACTGACTGATCTTGGCTTTTAGCAAAATGCCTCTTCTCTCAAGCAGCACCAAAGGTTGAGATGTTCTAAGCTCACTCATAAGCATGGCGGTCCTTAGGAATAACCCTGAAAAGACTATGAATAAAGCCAGATATTATAGTAAGGGTATAAATACAAAAATGCCCTCCTAATCTCAACGCAGAGAGCAATTTTCAACTCCTCCAAAATAGCTTCTACAAAGAGGCCAGAAAAGCAATTTCCTAGTGCATAGTAGGCAATCCACACATGCTTTTTTGAAAGGAATCAATAGAGTGTACCTGGCTGACTTACCTTTCCACTACAGTGATGTAAAAGAATATATTGGTAAGTAGCATACAACCACAGTAAGTAATTGTAACGCTATCTTGTTATGTAATTTCTTAGAAGTCAAATCATAAGATTTGAAGGCAATAACTTTATTCCTGACTACCTGTCTACATGTTTGTGGGCTCCAGAAAGCTGTCATGAAGCCTGCGGATACTCAACGAGGCAAAGGAAGAAGCTTCCCCAGATATTGTGCTGTGGAGGGTCAGGCGTGGTGTTTGATTCATGAGATTGTATTTTCAAATACATTCATTCAGTGGAACAAAGTACAGGTAGCCCCTTGTATCTGTGGGTTGCACATCCATGAATTCAACCAATTACAGATCAAAAATATTCGGGAAAAAATGCGTACTGAACAGGTACAGACGCTTCTGTCACGCCATTACTCTCTAAACAATACAGTATAACACGTATTTATATAGCATTTACATTATATTAGATGTTATAAGTAACTAGAGATGATTTAAAGTATGCAGGAGGATGTGAATAGGTTATATGCAAATACCACTCTATTTTACATAAAGGAATTGAACATGCATAAATTTTGGTATTTGCAGGAAGTCCTGGAACCAATCCCCCACAGATACAGAGGGATGACTGTAGGGTGTGTTGTTCAAACACAGTTTACTTCAACACTTATTGAGCCTTTAGGCAGCGCAAGCATAGTGTTGAGAACTTGGTCTGTACATTTTCTGAATTATTTTTATGCCTTCTCATCTGACCATCATAAAATCCTGGGAAGGAAGCATGGATTATTATCACCATTTTACAAAAGAGAGAACTGAGATCCTGCAGGGTCAACTCTCTGGTCCAGAGTTAAACTTTGTAGCACCAGGATTGAAAGGTGGATCTTTTGACATATAGTCCAAGGACTAGAAGGAAAAAACAAAGAATGCAAGATGCAGCCACCCAGCGACCTCGAAGAGGTGTCCATGAACACATGAGGCATGTGGACCCACTGCAGAGCCCCAGCCACACACCATGCAGCCCTCCCAGCATCTGATTCTACTTAGTTCACGTATACTATGTGTGAGGTACAATGCCAAGGAGTTTCATGCACACTTTTTCATTTAAACTAATAATCTCTGTGAACCTGCGTGGCTATGTGTGAGGTACAACGCCAAGGAGTTTCATGCACACTTTTTCATTTAAACTAATAATCTCTGTGAACCTGCGTGGCTATCCTTTCTCTCCCTTGAATGTCCCAAGCTTTTTCCCATCTTTAGACGTTTGTTCTCAGGTTTCCTTTTGTGGAATGCTCTTCCTCTGGGTCTCAACCCTCCCCAGAAAGGCCTCCCTTGAATACCTCATTTCAAACTTCTCAAATATTTTGACTATTTCTCAGGACTCTTTTTCTACCAAAAAGACAGAGGGGTTTTGTTTATATGAGTTATATCCCATCAATATTTCCTTAATAAGAATTAAAACTGAGAAATTTTTAAAATTTTGTTAATCCACTTAAAATAACAACTTCATTACATGACAACATAAATCACATATTTTTATGAGAAATGAGTAGATTTGCCCAGAGCAGTTAGTGAGAAGAGTAGCATTGGTTTACAGTTTTGCAACTTTCTTTAATGTCTAGCCTAAGAGAAAACAACTCAATTCTCATCAGTATCTCCCTCATCGTTCAGTCTGCTGGGACGTATTCTTTTGGTTGAAGTAATATGAAGAAAACTTGATCTTGCGCAGTTATATAATTGGAAAAAGGAGGAGTATGTTAATAGCTTTTTCAGATAGTTGTGTATATTTTTCTTCGGTATTATACCAACATTTGATATGTGGGAGTTTCTAAAAGCTTAGTGGCAATGTGGAATCTGAAATTGTATCAATGAATGTTTCTACTCTGTTACACTAAAATCCATTGGCACACATGCACTTAGAATGGATCTTTTTCCCATTTATGATTTTGTAACATTTTGCACTGATCATTTGAAAAATAGTAGTTGACTGAGCTATGGAGATCTCTCAAATGTTGACACATTGTATTACACAAAGTTTAAAAAATCATGTTCATTAATATCAACATTAATCTCACAGAAAAGTATTTAAGCACTGAGATTCTGTCAAGTTCAAGGTGGAAGATAATAAGATTTCTAAAATTCCAATTTTCACTTGTAAGTTCAAACTTTATTACTGGCAACAAACACTTTCAGCTATTTTTTTTTTTTTCGAGAAAATGTCTACCAGTTATCCAAATCAGAATAACAATAATTTTTCTGTCAATCATCTTTTAAGTAAAAGTGATATTCCATGATATAAGCAGCTAGTTTAGCTAGCAACACAAACAATTGCACAAATGATTTTCCTCAAGATAACTATAGTATTTTGGTATGTAGCAGAAATACTATATGCATACTTCCCATTTTCCTCCAGAATATTTTTTAAATGTGTATTCAAGGGTTGAAATTTAATAAAATTTAAACACTTCAGTATTTCATCAAGAAAACTCATAAATGAAAGTGGCATACTATTTGTTTGTTTTTAAGAACGTATGGTGGTAAGAGGTACAATCACTGCTAGTACAGTTTGGTGGTATTGCTTGACTCTTGCTGAAGTCCAAGCAGTTTTACCCATTATGACTTTTATTTCATCAGTGCAAATGTAAATACAATGAAAAAAGGAGGCCAGGCATGGTGGCTCATGCCTGTAATCCCAGCATTTTGGGAGGCTGAGGCAGGAGGATCACTTGAGTACAGGAATTTGGGACCAGCCCTAGCAACATAGTAAGACCCTGTCTCTACAAAAAATTAATAAATAAATAAATTAGCTGGGCATGGTGGCATGCACCTGTAGTCCCAACTACTCAGGAGGCTGAGATGAGAGAATTGCTTGAGCTTAGGAGGTCGAGGCTACAGTAAGCCATGGTCGTGCCACTGCACTCCAGCCTGGGCAACAGAGCAAAACTTTGTCTCAAAAAAAAGGAAAAGAAAGGGAGGGGAGGGGATGTGAGGGGAAGGGAGGGGAAGGAAGGGGAAGGGAACGGGAGGGGAAGAGAGGGAAGGGGAGGGGAGGGGAAGGGAGGGGAAGAAAGGGGAAGGGAGGGGAGGGGTAGGGAGAGGAAGGGAAGGGGAGGGAAGAGGAGGGGAGGGGAAGGGAAGGGAAGGGAGGGGTAGGGAGAGGAAGGGAAGGGGAGAGGAGGGGAGGGGAGGGGAGATGAAGGAAGGGGATGAGAGGGGAAGGGAAGGGGGAGGGGAGACGAAGGAAGGGGATGAGAGGAGAAGGGAAGGGGAGGGGAGGGGAGGGAAGGAAGAGGAAAGGGGGGAGGGGAAGGGATGGGAGGGGAAGGGATGGGAGGGGAAGGGAGGGAAGGAAAGGGAAGGGGAGGAGGTGAGGGAGGGGAAGGGAGAGGAAGGGAGGGAGGGAGAGGGAAAGGAAAAAAGGGAGGGGGAGGGAGGGGAAGGGAACGGCAGGGGAGGGTAGGGGAAGGGGAAGGGGAAGGGGAGGAAAACATCTTAGCATTATTATAAAAATTATCTTGACTTCGTGGGCTCCCTGAAAGGGTTTCAACCTCTACCACCACTCCCTGTCAAGAGTCTGCAGCCCACATTTTAGAAAGTGCTGCTCTTTCTGAAAGGGTCACCTGTGATTGCGGCTCATCATGGTCACTTTCGTCATCGTACTCACTATAATATGTAATTCTCATTGTGTCTCTTACCTAATATCTTTTTCCCCATTTGAATATAAGTTCCATGGGAGAACTATATCTCCAGGCTTAGTAATTGCCACGTTGTAGATTTTTAATTATTTTTGGTTGATCAATGCATTTTTCTCATTTTCCATATAAACATGCCAACACTAGGGGGGTTAGTGCCTTGTCCCAAGCTCATAGTGAGAGGAAAAGGTAGGACCAAGGTTTGAAACTCAGTCTCCTGCTTACTCTTCTGGACTAATCATCAAAAACAGTAAGTTAATTATTAAAAAAAAGCTTCCACAAAATCACATTGTATTCTTCGCTATAATAAAAAGAATAGATTTCAATGTCTGCAAGACCTAAAGGATGTCTTTCTGACATTTGTTTGGTCGGCTGGTTTTATCGTGGGAAATAATGCCATCGTGCCCAGTTAGAACCCTGGTTTTTAGTGGGAGTGCGCTTCTGCCTATCTATGAGCTTGGAGCACAGATGTTTGAGGGCAGAGGGCCAGGTGGGAAGGGATTGTTCATAGTTGATAGCGTGGGGGAGGAGTTACATGCGCAGACAGAGACAGTTCAGTCCCAGCTATCCCCTACTGCCCATAGCTCACAATCTCCTGCCCTACCTTCTCTCTAGCCAAAGGGAATTTGAAATTCAGAGGACCCACTAGAATGCAGCAGCAGTGAGAGGTTACCAACTTCATACCACTCACAGACATGTAAAATGTTAAACTAAGAACCTCATTCAGACACACATATACCTTCTCTCTCACCTACCCATTCCCATCCGGGTTCAGTACTCACTCCAACATTCTGAATTTTCCAAAGGCTACATGGACAGAGGCACAAAAGGACCTGAGGTCATGTGGCTCAGAGTGACCAGGCTTCAACTCACCTACTTCTGTTGTTGGTTGTTTTTTTGTTTTGTTTTGTTTTTGTTTTTGTTTTTGAGACGGAGTTTTGCTCTTGTTGCCCAGGCTGGAGTACGGCAGCACAATCTCAGCTCACCACAACCTCCGCCTCCCGGGTTCAAGTGATTCTCCTGCTTCAGCCTCCCGAGCAGCTGGGATTACAGTTGCCCATCACCACATTCAGCTAACTTTTTTTGTACTTTTGGTAGAGACGGGGTTTTACCATGTTGGCCAGGCTGGTCTCGAACTCCTGATCTCAGGTGATCCACCTGCCTCAGCCTCCCAAAGTGCTGAGATTACAGGCGTGAGCCATGGTGCCCGGCCTGTTGTTGCTTTAAGAGACAGGCTGGAGTGCTGTGGCGAAATCTTAGCTCACTGCAGCCTTGAACTCCTGGGCTCAAGTGATCCTCCTGCCTCAGCCTCTGGAGTAGCTGGGACTACAGGTGCATCACCATGCCCGGCTACTTTTTAAATTTTTTGTAGAGAGGGGGTCCTGCTGTGTTGCCCAGGTTGGTCTCAAATTCCTGGCTCAAGCGATCCTCCTGCCTTGGTCTGCCAAAGTGCTGGGTAACCTACTTTAAAAGGCATAATAGTAAGCCAGAGACCCGGGTTCTAATCCTAGTCATGTAGTTACTTTCTCCACCTCAGTCCTCTTACCTGTAAACGGACAGATTATGCACATAAAAGGCCAAGCATCAAATGTTTGTTCCGTTCTAAGATAAGTCGCAGAAAGGTCTGCAGCAGAGGGAAATCCCTGTCCCATCAGATCTGAATCTGCATTTTAAGAAAACTCCAGCGTATGCTTGGAGTTGTCTCTTTTGCACATCACCTATCTTTTTCATAAGCTGTCCCTCCTTAACCATCCCACAGTTCGGCCGCATGCTGTGCAGCTGGCCCGGCGGTAAGCAATCAGAAAGAAACAAGGAATGGCACTGCGCTCCCCTGTATTTGGAATCACGGGGAGGGCCTGGGGCGGCTAACATGGACCGAGCTGTGGGGAATTACAGGCCCCTGAGCCTCCTGGAGCCTCCTGGATGCAGAGCCCGGTGCCCGCGGGGAGGGCCCAGCGGCCGCAGGTGGGGCCTGCCAGGGGCTGCGGTGGTGCCCTTCCGTCCACGGGGTTGTGTTCCTGCGCCACTGGCTGCAGGGAAATCTTCAAAGGCATGAGGGGAATGAGCCGAGGCTGCAGCAGTGCATTATCAGCCGGCTCGCCCCCTTTCACAGCCAGGGCATAATCCCCTCTTTGTGCTCCCTGAGTCATTTATAATTCCTCTCCCTTTCCAGGTCCAAAGACGCGCAGGAGACCAGCCTCCTTCATTCGTTAAGTCCCTCCCTGTCATGCACGGGGTAGCTCTGGGCCCCGTGGCAGAGATTCCAGCGAGTTCCTCGACCCACAGCGTCCCAGGCAGCTCTTCCCACACTCTCCAGTCTGGGGGTGGTGGTGCATTCTGATGAGGGGAGGAAGTGGCCCGGCCACAGCCTGGGGCCTGAGAGGGGGCCTCCCAACCCAGCCCTTTCAAGAAAACACTTTGGGGGCCCCTTAAAAGTTAAAGTGGCTCTGCTGAAACAAACCAACAACAACAACAACAAAAACGGAATCCACACTAAGAGGTCCCAGGGGAAAGGATTAGAATTAGCCCTCTCTTTCAGACTCACTCACTGCTCAGGATGGCAGGATCTGGTCCAAAATTGCAGGGTTAGGAGGAAAACAGGGCAGCTGGGACTGAATTTTCTACTCCTGGGATGACTACTCTCTCTAATGTTCCACAGGATGCCACCGGGTTAAACTTAGAATAAGAAAGGCCTTGGCCGGGCGCGGTGGCTCACGCTTGTAATCCCAGCACTTTGGGAGGCCGAGGCGGGCGGATCACGAGGTCAGGAGATCGAGACCGCAGTGAAACCCCGTCTCTACTAAAAATACAAAAAATTAGCCGGGCGTGGTGGCGGGCGCCTGTAGTCCCAGCTACTCGGAGAGGCTGAGGCAGGAGAATGGCGTGAACCCGGGAGGCGGAGCTTGCAGTGAGCCGAGACTGCGCCACTGCACTCCAGCCTGGGCGACAGAGCGAGACTCCGTCTCAAAAAA
The DNA here is from genome assembly GCF_028878055.3 of Symphalangus syndactylus. NCBI lineage: Eukaryota > Metazoa > Chordata > Mammalia > Primates > Hylobatidae > Symphalangus > Symphalangus syndactylus. The sequence goes on along the minus strand of NC_072434.2, from coordinate 88,273,079 downwards.
AAAAAAAAAAAAAAAAAAAAAAAAAAAAAAAAAAAAAAAAAAAAAGAAAGGCCTTCAAGAGAGAAGCAGAGATTCCAGCAGGGTGTGTGGTGGCTCACGCCTGTAATCCCAACACGTTGGGAGGCCTAGGTGGGTGCATCACTTGAGGTCAGGAATTCCAGACCAGCCTGGCCAACATGGCGAAACCCCATCTCTAGTAAAAGTACAAAAATTAGCCAGGCATAGTGGCAGGTGCCCTGTAATCCCAGCTATTCTGGAGGCCAAGGCAGGGGAATGGCTGGAACCTGGGAGGCGGAGGTTGCAGTGAGCTGAGATCCCACCACTGCACTTCAGCCTGGACAACAGAGCAAGACTCTGCAAGCAAGCAAGCAAGCAAGCAAGATTCAAAGGTGGAGGTTGGCAACCATTAAGGAAAGAAACAAAGACAAAATGATAGCAAACCTTCCTTGAAGACTATCTAGATCTAGATCCCAGGTACAGGTAGGGTTCGAACTGCACCACATTCTCTGAGTGTGAGATAGATCATGTTATTCCCATTTTGCAGATGAGGACACCAAAGCACAGAGGTATGTGTTAAACGAATTTGGGATTGAACGGAGGAACTCTGCTTAGTACCACTCCTTGTCTGTTTTGCAAAACCTGGCTAGTTGGCAGGCCCTCGGGAATTTAACGGTTTGAGGAAAATTCTAGCTCCAAAACTTACACAGACCACACAATCTCTTTGAGCCCCAGTTTCTTCATCAGGAATGAGGGTGATAATTGTTGACTTTTCAGGTATGTTGTGAAAATCAAATGAGATCATGTGTTTGCATGAACTTTGCAAAATAGAAAGCATTTAGCAAATATAAAATACTTTCCCATTATCCTAGTCCATCTCTGGAGGGAAGGCCTTAACCGTATCTGCTGAGAAGGGCACCCATGTGTACTCATCATCCATCAGAGAAATTTCTACCTCCGCCATTTGTTATATAGACATTGGAAAAGCCCCTTTTCCAAGGGGGCCTCCTTCTTTAACAGAATTCCTTCTTCAGGATGTTGAATATACTACTGAATTTCAGTTGCCTCCCACAGGTATTTCCTTATAACTTAGAAGCAAATTAGCAGGCATCATGATGATTCTGTGGTTAATAACATGGTCAAAGGGAAAACAAAAAACAAAAAACAAAAAACAAGCCTGGCTTTTTTAAGCCTGGGGGCTGAGCTAGGGAAGTCACTGACTATGTCTTTATTTGCTGTTCTGGTCACAGCTCTACAATGATTGGGGTGAGGTTTTCTCAGGCTCACCCCTACCTTTTAAATCCTGTATGAGGGCATGTCTGAGAAAATCAGTCAGGAAAGCTTGGTAGAGATGCTTCTGGAAAGAAAAAGGGAGCATGCAAGATTCTGTACATATCTGGCCTGGAAAGGGAGTGTGTCTTCTGTAACACAGTTGAAGGCAAATGCTTCCCTAGAACTCTAGAACTGGCATACAAAGATCTAAGCCCATACAACAGAGTGGAAGAAATGGTTTCCACAAATTACGCCATGGCATGGGCTCAAGAGTACTTCAGACTTGTGGATATTGCTGTATGCACACAGCAGGAAGGCTTTTAATGGATTTATTGGTAAAGTTATTGCCTGTTGCCTATTACATGAGTATCTGTGGCCTATGAAGGGCAAGCCAGGCTGGGTGTGGTGGCTCACGCCTGTAATCCCAGCACTTTGGGAGGCCAAGGCGGGCAGATCACCTGAGGTCAGGAGTTTGAGACCAGCCTGGCCAACATGGAGAAACCTCGTCTCTACTAAAAGTACAAAACTTAGCCAGGCATGGTGGTGCACCCCTGTAACCCCAGCTATTCGGGAGGCTGAGGCAGGAGAATCACTGGAACTCAGGAGATGGAGGTTGAAGTGAGCCAAGATCATGCCACTGCACTCCAACCTGGGTGACAGAGCAAGAATCCACCTCAAAAAAAAAAAAAAAAAAAAAAAAAAGATGCAAGCCAGAACTCTTTTTTTTTTTTTTTGAGATGGAGTTTCGCTCTTGTTGCCCAGGCTGGAGTGCAGTGGCATGATCTCGGCTCACTGCAACCTCCGCCTTCCAGGTTCAAGCGATTCTCCTACCTCAGCCTCCCGAGTAGCTGGGATTACAGGCATGTGCCACCACGCCTGGCTAATTTTGTATTTTTAGTAGAGATGGAGTTTCTCCATGTTGGCCAGGCTGGTCTCAAACTCCTGACCTCAGGTGATCCACCCGCCTCGGCCTCCCAAAGTGCTGGGATTACAGGCGTGAGTCACCGCACCTGGTCACAAGCCAGAACTCTTATGAAGACCTGAGAGTCAGGAAAATTTTGCACCTTTTTAAAAAGTGGCAGGCTTTTTTTCTGTATGAAAATTTGAATTCTGAAGTTGAGAATATGTTCCTTAATTTTACAATTTACCATATTTCCCATTTTCCTCTGGTAACCAAGAAACTGAGATCCAAATTTGTCAGTCCATTTTAGCAGAAGTGTAAGATTTTATGATTTTTGGATTGTGGTCTTCCAATCCTATCCATATTTTCCATAGCCCTGATTCAATATTTTGTCCAGTACTATATAATATATATTGTAGATACTGTACCCAGTCCATCACGGAATGTGGTAAAAATATATCTATCTATCTATCTATCTATCTATCTATCTATCTATCTATCTATCTATCTATATACAAATAAAATAAAGTAAATGTTTCTAGGACCATCTAACTGGGACCCTGGGGTTAACAAACATCTAAGAAGAGCTGGCTGGCGCTGTGAGCCTGGCTCTTCACTTACCCATGAAGACATTGACTTTATAGGAATTCAATGAGAATTAATGATGCAGCTGCTTCAGAGAACTGTAAGCTACTTTAGAAGCAGAGAACTTCCCAGTAAAGACCCCAAACCAAAGAAGTTCATATTCTTCTGAATCCTAGTAATGGTCCAGGTCTTGATGAATGCGGCCTTGCCTCAACCCCGGCTGTGCTCTGTTCCTTCCCACCCACCTCAGCCCTGTGGCTCTTGTTGCTTTGTTTTCACAAGGTGGTTTGTTTTTCACATAACTTACAAAATTGTCCCTTGGGCTTCTGAATTGAGAATGTCTAGGTGGCAAAGCAAAATCCAAATGATAAGATGCAATAGTATGTATTATTATCATTATTTGGTATATGAAAGAGTCTGCTTGTGTTTCATAATGGAAGACTGGCAAGTAAGGTACTGCTGTCTGAATATTTCCCATTAAGGTGGCAGGAGATGAGACAGCACCAGGGTCAGTGCCCCCTGAAGCTAAATTATCACTTAATATACATAGTGAGCAGCTGATGTCCAGAAGTGAGCATCAAGCTCCTTGCTAACATGATGAGCAATGGCCATCTGTCCGCACAAAGCCAGGCAGCATGACCTTCAGTCCCAGGCGTTGCTAGCATTATTCTTTCCCATGATGAAGGACGAGAGAAAGAGCTGCTCTGGTAATTCTCTGTTATTAGCAACAAGAAAAACCAAAGTTCTTGTCCCTGTTTTTATTGCATATTTTCTCCTAAAAAAAGAAATAGAGGGAGAATCAAATGGGAACCTGGACAGCAAGTTAAAGCTTAGAGCTGTGTGATTCTATTTCCTTAGAAGGAAGACATATGCATACACTTAATATGCAATCAAAGAGCAAAGCTGCGCACATGCATTATACCGGAAATTCCTTCATGTTTTATTAATTTAAGCTACATGAAAATATCTAGCTGGAACAAAAGCCACAGCTCGAAACCTCAGGCCACTGAACCTCTATTGACGAATGGCAAGAGTCACTCTAATCTCTGACTACTGTTGTTGGCATAGAGAAAGTAAACAATAATAGAAGGAGGTGAGAACGAATCACTACAAAGATATAACCTTGCCAGTGAGGGGTTTGTAATCTGGATTGACTCATTAAATTCTTATGTGAATTGAATGCATTCCCCCATTTGTGTCCTGCATTCTTTTCTGTGTCTGTCATACAAGGGATCGTTAGCATCATCAGAACAAAAAGCAAGGGAAAAGTAAGTGGCTGCTTCTCGGTGGGAATCCAGCATTTGACAGAGAGCAAGATAACCACGTCCAAGATCAACAACACCAGACATTAAAAAATGTTTCTCTAGGCCTGAGCAGTTCTCACAATATCAAGCAAATATGTATGCAGTGTGTTATTTTTGTAAAGAATTCTATTTTTCCATAACCTTTTACTCAGCTCTCAGGATTTTTTTAAGTTTTTTTTTTTTTTTTAAAGAAAAATGTAAGTCATTTCCTAAGAACTTGGTTTAATAGATCATTTAAAGAAATAGGAAACATATAATATAGGAGTTGCTTGGTGCATTCCCTTAGCATGTGTTAGATCAGGACAAAAAAACAGCCATGGCTTAACGGTAAGGATTATTCACTGTTGCCCTCATGAGAGTCTGGAGGGGTGGGTGGGTGCAGGGTAGTTCAGCAGTTCAAGGGTCCCCTCACGGGCCAGACTGTTCCTGTTCCTCTGTTCCACCATGCTCTGTGGATTGTTTTTCATTCTAATATTTGTCAGCTCAGAGTCCAAAGTTAGCTAACAAAGCTTCCGCTATCGTATTCTCTCACGGGCATCCCCAGCAAGTGAGAACTGGGAAGAGGCAAAAACATTTGGCCCTTGCTGGGCTCCCTTTGGATGCAGGAAGGGCAGCCCTCTGTAGACTTCTCTTTGCATCTTATTGGCTGCACTGGGTCTCATGGCCATACCTAGATCAATCACTTAACACAATGAAAATAAGTTCAGGCCCATCATGATTCACTCCTGGAATAAAATCTTTGCCCAATACCTGCTGGAGGTGGGGGGTGGCGGGGCAAATTATGGGCCAATGGCTATTGCGTAGACAGGGAACCCTATCCCGACGTCTATCTCAATAGCCCAGGTCGTCTCCTCCTCATTCTCCAAAAGCCTTCCATCCCATGGCACTTCCTTGAACCTTCTCAAGAATGGCTCATGTAAGGTAGCTGCACACCAGGTCACCAGGTGGGATATCATATTTCAAATCTGTTTCCTTTATGTGTTTCCATACATTTTCCTATTATTTTTCATTTTTCTGTTGGTCTATGTATGTATGTAATTTTGCTTCTGGCAGCATTTGTCTCTTACTCTTTTGTTTGTCTCTGAGCCTTCTCTCCTATCACCTCTCATGTTTAATAATCTTTTACTTGTACATCTACTCATCCTATACTTCTATTTCACTAAAAGTACAGAAATGCAGGTAAGTCTGCTTATGACTCCTATATTCAGGATTATATTGTTAAAGCTGTGACTTCGGTCTCTGGGATCAGAGCTGCCAAGAGCAAGACAAGTTCCTTGGCCAAGGACTCTCTAGGGCAACAGAGAGTGGGGCCAGAGGCCAGAGCTCAGCACTCACTATGGGGGCTTGCGACTGGGCTGGGAGGCCCAAGAGGGTCCCTTACTCATTTATCGCCCATGAGCAACCGATACACTTAGTTGGGAAACACACACACACACACACACACACACAATCTTCTGTGAAAGAAGGGTTCCTATCAGACTGTCCAGTCAATAACAGCTACTTTCCTCCCCTTCCCCTGTGCAGGGCCCAGCTCTGTGCCTGGTCCCAAGAACAAACCTGACCTGAAGCAGGACAGGCTCAAACAGCTCAGCTCCCACACCCTGGCTCTTAGGGTTTGTCCAGTCCCAATAGAACATAATAAGGAAACTGCTGATTTCCTTAAAAAAGAAAAAAAAAAAGAAAAGGAAAGAAATCCAAATCTGCCTGGGTTAACGAAGAAGGGAGTTTCTCCCTGTAGGAAGAGGCAGCAGGATTGTGAAGCCCAGATTATTGTTCTCTGCGAAGGCTCACTAGTTATCAACCGCCCCACAGCCAAGGCTGGCCTTGCTGGGGCAGGTCGGCAGAGGGGCTGCAGTCCCTCCCCGTGTGCGCATGTCACCTGCTTTTTGACCTCCTGGGTTACAGCTGAGGCGAGGTTGCAACGCATAAACAAGAATTTTCTAAAGAGACAAGAAGACGGCAGTAAACAGAAACGACTTTAATTTAGCTTCCTGCAAGTGTCCTCAGGGTCTGCCTGCAGCCTGGCTCTAGCTCCCGTCTATCAGAAGACATCTACCACAGAATAACAAAAGGGGGCTCTGTGGAATGCCGAAGGCCAAAAGCAGCTCAAGACACCACAGCAGTGCTCCTCAACCAGGAGCAATTTTGCCCTCCAAGAGGTATTTCACAATGTCTGGAGACATTCTTGGTTGTCACAACCGGAGGTGATACTACTGGAAATTAGTGAGCAGAGGCCAGGCATGTTGCTAAACATCCTGAAATGCACAGGGCAGGCCTCACAGCATGGAATTTTCTGGCCCCAAATGTCAGTAGGGCTGTGGTTGAGAAACGCTGCCCTGCAGGAAGACACTAGTTCACCTTTGTAAGAAAAACAGGGGACTGTGGATCTGATTCCGCTAGCATGAGCCCATCACCATCACCAGCCTGGAGGCTTCTAGAGGACAAGAAGAAGGGCAAGAAGGACTGTGTGTTAGAAAGTCACCAGGAATCACTGCAGCTCACAGGAGAGGGAGGGTGTGGTTGCCCCGCATTAAGCCTGAGTAAGAGCAGACTTCAAGAAATCCATACCAGCAGCTTGACACGGGTCCTCTGGAATTTAGGAGAAAGAGGAGCTGGTAACCGGCTCTTCCAGGGTACACATCTAAACACAGGAGTCTGACTAGCGTTGGCAGAGCAACCAGAGGAAAGGCTTCATAGGGAGGAAGCTACACTTCTATCCACAGCACAAAAGGGCTGGCCCAGGGGTGCCATTCAAAAAAAAAGACTCTACCTACGAGGCCCTCTGGAGGAACAGACATCCCCCCGCATAGGGACAGATTGCTAGGATCCTAGGGGCTGAGCATGACCCACAAACATATAACCAGAGGAAAACCACTGCCAGAAACACATTCTGAGAAGGAATTTTTTAAAGACATGGGGTCTTGGTCTGTTGCCCAGTCTGGAGTGCAGTGGTGCAATCACAGCACACTGCAGCTTTGACCTCCCAGGCTCAAGCAGTCCTGCCTCAGTCTCCCCAACAGCTGGAGAAAGGATTTCTGAGAAACTCGCAAAGGGACTCAAGGAGAGAAAGTCATTTTGGACATCAGTCCCACCCAGAAGGGACCACTGCCAGATGTCAATGGTGTCCCTAACTCCCTACACCCCACCCTGTGCCTAACCCTGGGGAGCCAAAGCAGCCAGCCCGTGAGCGTGAGATGAGGGAAAGCAAGGAGGGAAAATGAGCCGGCCGTGTCCCTCCCTGGCAGGTTTCTAAGTAGAAAGAAGGCCCAAGCTGCGGAGGAGAGAAGCTGTTGTATGATAAAAATATCACATTTTGAAACTGCACCAGGCTGAACCAGAGACATATGATTGTCAGACTGGACTGGGATTTTGGTTCTCTGAGAATAACGATCCGGGAATGCAAAATGGCACAGCTTCAGTGGAAAACAGCATAGCAGTTTCTCAAAAAGTTAAAAATAGCATTACTATATGATTCAGCAATTCCACTTCTGGGTATACACCCAAAAGAATGGAAAGCAGGGAACTTGAATAAAGACATTTGCACACCCATGTTCACATCAGCAGGGTTCACAATAGCCGAAAGGTGGAAGCAACCCATGTATCCAACGACAGATCAAAGGACACACAAAATGTGGTACATACGTACAGTGAAATATGATTTGGCCTTAAAAGGGAAGGCAATTCCGACACACACTACAACATGGATGAGTCTTGAGGACGTTATGCTAAGTAGTATAAGCCAGTGACAAAAGGACAAACATTGTATGGTTCCATTTATGTGAAGTACATGGTCAAATTCATAGAAACAAAGTAGAACGGTGGTTGCCGAGGGTTGGGGGAGGGGAGAATGGACAGCTAATGGGTCGTGAGTGCAGAGTTTAAGTTTGGGAAGATGGAAAGAGTTCTGAAGACAGGTGGTGGGGATGGCTGTACAATGATGTGAATCTACTTAAAAATGGTTAAAATGGTAAACTTTATGTTACACATATTTTACCACAATTTTTTTAAACATTGGAAACAAAGAAACAAATAATAACCACCAAGGTTATGTGATGTGACCAAGACTTCTTCCAAAGAGCATGTTACAGTGAGGTCATAGAGTAAGTTCGACGGGGTCACTGGGGTGAAAATGAAGTCTGTTTCTACCTGCCTCTTGAGAAGTTCTGACCTGTTTAATAAACTAGTTACTCCTCTTTAATTCTCTGCCATTTGACAACGCCCCAGACTCCAAGCATCTTTTTGCTGCCAGCCCCTCAACCTGTCTTCTGAGCGCTAATCTGTGACCAGGACCTCCATGTCCTTGGATACTTATCATTGGTGGTGTCAAGGAAAGGAAACCGCATTTCCAGAGGGGCACACCTTTGCAATGACCCAGCTGGGCTTTCTCTTTACGTTAAATAAAATTGACTCTTTTTTTTTTTTTTTGGTACATAGTTCTATGACTTTTAACACATGTAACAGCTTTGCTTTTAAAATCACAATTATACCAGAACCCCTCGTAGTTATGGAGTGAGGAATCAAGATTACCTCACAGTGACAAAGAAGAGCCCTGGATCCCAGTCCTGTGGCTGAAGTTCCTAATACTTTCTCCCAGGACATTCAGGCGCAAAACCTTCACCTGCCTTGCCTCTTCTTCTACTCATTCCCACATTCAGGGCTGCAGCACAGATCAGGTGGGTTGTAGGGTGGGCACAATTTTCTGAGGGCTGGAGAGAGCTCCACCCTCTCCCCTCCCACAACAGAAGGCAAACACACTGGAACGCAAGTTCATGAGAGCGACTTTATGTAGGCATATCCTTGAATCTGTCCTCACACATTTCAACGTTGGTGCTTTGTTATTTGTCATAAATTGTTTAATGGATACGCTATGCAACAGATATCAGCAACCTGATGACTGAGAAGCAATGCCAGCTATTAAAGAGAACTTCGATCCGGTTTCACATCCTAACTCTACCACTTCCTAGTGGGGCTTTGTCCTTGAAATCTTGGTGCTTCACAGTTTTCATCTGTAAAGTAGGTCTATAGTTGTTATGGGGATTAATAAGTTAAAGCACTTCACACAGAATAGGTATTCAATAAATGACAGCCTTCTGTGCATGTAGGTGTGACCTAAAATGGAACCGTGGAATTGCAACAAATAAAACTTCTCTCTACTTTTACTCGGGGTCTTATAGAAAAAATTTAAGAGACTCTTTCTGCTCCCATCACAAGACTAATGTACATGTCACAGTGCTTCCCTGGATTACATGTATCTGTTAGGGTGCTTTCAGTTACAAGAACAGAAAACACAGCTAAATGTACCCGAAACCATAGAGCAGGTACTATGTCACACAACAAGACTATAGGTGGAACAGTTTTAGGGTTAATCAGTGACTGGACCCATATCTATGCAATTAAGGACCTGGAATCTTTCCTTCTTTCTCAGTGCAGTGACTTTTGTCTTCAGGATGATTGCTGCATGGTCCCAGGATGTCTGCAATAGGTCCAAGAACTTTATCCTTATACAATAACACACAGCAGGAGGAAAAGGAGAAGTTTCTCTAATGTGTTCTTTTGAAAAACAAAAACAAATCCTTTCACAGAAGACCACCACTCAGCAATTTTCCTTTTATATCTAGTTGACCAGAATTGGGAAATGTATCACATGCCCCTGCTTAACCAATTACTAGCAAGGAGAATGAGACCAGCTGGAATGGCTTGGACCAATCAAAATTCACCCCAGGAGTGAGGTGGGGCTTCTTCCCTGAGTACATGGGAGAATGAGTAGAAAAACAATTACCAAAAATAACATCTTTGAGGGCAAGGACCAAATCTAATGTTGCATTTTTGCTTCACAGAGGGCTGTTTAATAGAGGCTCAATAGACGATAATTGACATAGCCATTCAGAGCCTTACAAAAGCAACAGACTGGTATAATGAAAGACTTTCAAAGCATAGGTATATCCCTGATTACTAATCACAGACAGCAAATGTCTGGTAAGTCCCCCCTACATCCCTTGGTAGAGAAGCATGTCTCCTGGACTCTCAGAAGGAGTTACTGGTCTAAGGAAGGATGGTATTTCCAATTTATGAAAATCTGTAGTTATTCACTAATTTGGCAAATATTATTAAACAATTATCTGTGCTAGATTTAGGGACACATTGCTGAACTTGATACATATGGTCTCCATCCTCAGGAGCTTAAGGGGGTGAAAAAGAGACATTAAACAACAAACACTATATTTATGGGCAATTCAGAAGACTTATCAGTGCTAATGAGGGCCAGGATCCAAGAAAGGTCTAGGAATCAGAAAAGGTTTTACTGAGGAGGGGCTATTTAATGTAACAGCTGAAGAGGAAGTTCCCTTCATTCAATTAGAAAAAGTTCCACTGGAAGGTTAGATTTAAGGAAATCTTTGCATGCAGGTGTGGAGTTAAATGTTAATGCAGACAGAAGGAATGATTTATTTAAAACATTCAGCAATGAATCAAGAATAAGGAAGAAAAAATAACCAGAGGTGACATGTATTGCCATAGTGTTTGTCACAAGACTTGAAGCTTTAATTATGAAACAGAAAATCAAGTTTGAATACCTCCTTAGTTGAGAAAATTTAATAAATCTCTCCATTCTCATACTTCAACACTTCATATCACTGGCTAGTTACAAGGCTTAAAATAGAAAGGGTCAGTTGCTTTATAATTCAGTTCTGTACAATAACTTTTCCCCCACAAGCATCTCAAAGGCTTTTTTTTTCTGTCACAGCTGATTACATGGAAAGCCTTTATGACTACATATTTTATGATGCAGTTGCAAAATAATTATTTACTTATAAAATAAATATTCAGCCATTAATCTAGTTTTTAAAAATAAGAATTTACCTTTTATGTAAGACTTTATATGAGATATCTGGCAACTCTCAGAAAAACAGGTCTCTCTCATTATAGTAACTGGATACATTTCAGCACTGTGTTTGTGTGTGCTTGTCTTGCTGGAGAGGGGCCCTAAATCAAGCTGGCAGGTCCTCAAATACCGTCATTTTATTCAACATCTTTTCAAAATAACATTGATGAGAAAGGCCGGGTGTGGTGGCTCATGCCTGTAATCCCAGCACTTTGGGAGGCCGAGGTGGGGGGGATTGCTTGAGGCTGGGAGTTTGAGACCAGCCTGGGCAACATGGCAAAACCCCGTCTCTACTAAAAATACAAAAATTAGCTAGGTGTGGTGACACGCACCTGTAATCCAGCTACTGGGGAGGCCAAGGCATGAGAATCACTTGAGCCCCTGAGGTGGAGGTTGCAGTGAGCCGAGATTGCACCACCGCACTCTAGCCTGGCCGACAGAGTAAGACTCTGCCTCAAAAAAAACACTGATGAGAAAAAAGAATCACTTCCCCACGAGGGCCGCCGTCTGTGTGAGTTTGCACATTCTTCCTATGTCTGTAGGAGTCTTCTCCAGGTACTCGGTTTCCTCCCACATCCCAAAGATGTGCATGTTGGATAAATGGTGTGTCTACAATATCCCAGTGTGAGTGTGGCTGTGTGTGTGAGTGCACTCTGCGATGGGATGGCATCCCGTCCAGGGTCCAGGGAGGGTTCCCAACTGCTGCCCTGAACAACCAAGAGGGGCTCTGGCCACCCTCAGTCCTGAACTGGAATAATCAGGTAAATAATTCTTACTTGTTTTTATTAATCTTTCTTAAGTGTGTCTTTAGCTCACATTTATTTCAATATTTAATATTAGAAGGGCATTGAGTCTTTATTTAGAATTTTGGTAATGTTTTTGTGACCAGAAATATGCCGTAAGAACTTGCTTGTTTATATCATTTAGCCTATGGTAAATATTTTTCCTATACTTCGTTTCGCTTAAAGTTGCAGTTTCCAAGAGCTATCGACCACGTTAAGATTTAACTGTACTATAATGTGTGTTTCTTCTCCATTGATTCCTACTAGGGTAATAAAATTGTCAACCTAAGGGAACAAATAAATTCTAGAAGTAAAGGCTTCCTACACAGTTGTTGCAGGAATACCAACCACAGGCTCTGGAGACGAATGGTTTAACAACTCACCATTGGCCAAATAAGGTCTCTCTCACCCCTGCTGTATCTGCACATGCTGCTCCATTAGCCCTAAACCATTCCTCTCACGCCACTGTTACTCATGCTTTCAATGGGACCAAAGGCTCAGCTGACCACCATAGAGTCAGCGAAGTCGCTTGTTAAATACAGGTTCCCTGCCCTACCTTCGGAGATTCTATTATAACTTGGTGGGGGGGGGCAGAGAATATGAATTTTTGTCCCCTCCCTAAGTTCCTTCCAAAGCACAAGCAAATTGAGAACCAACGCTGACACCCTCTCCAAATACCACTTTCTCTGGAAATCTCACCCAATCCTCTCAGCTTCCCCTCTGTTCTCCTAAACATCATATACTTGTAACCTGACTTTGGCACTCAGCACACCCAGCCATGTGCTTCCCTGCCTCTCCTCATCCTCTCCCCCATGAACCCCTCAAAAGCAGATCCATCCGATTCCTCTTCCAATACCTAGCACAAGGCTCAGAATCTTTGAACCCTTCATACATGGTTGTGGAATGAATCAGTAAATAAACAACTTAGGAAAAACACGTTCACTATTTCTTGAAGATAAACAGGTTTAGTTGGGGGCTGGTCCTTTGGTGCTCAGGTGTGTCTGCTGGAACCCTCTAATGTTGCTCCTTTCGGGTGGGCTCTGTCTCCAGGAGCAGATCACCTCCCTGCGGCCCCACGGGGACAGCCCTTCTTCTGTGAGCTTAACTCCAGGATGCGTTCGCTTTCCTTTGACTAGGAGTGGAGTTAAAACAGTATTAAACTTTAACAACAGACGTTTAATTGCACAAATTGCAGCCTTGAGAATCCAGGTTCTGAAAGGCATCAAATTTGAATGAAAGAGAAACATGTGTGATTTGGGGGAGAATTCTGAGTACATTTTAATAGGATTCTACCAATTAATTTATCTCCTGGCTTCCACAAACACCATAATAAACTTGTCATTTCCTGAGAATTAACTCTTCGATTAGACGTGTCTGGACAATTGCATATTAACAATCTTCTGAACTCGTCGCCATAATAGGAGGGCAAAGTGGATGAATGCAGAAAGAAGAAACAAAACAGGGGCCGGCAGCGTTGGGGTGCGCTTCTGCGGCAGCGCTACAGCCGCGCTGCTGTGAGGGGACTGAATAAATGGGAGGCAACGCTGCCTCTTCCAAAAAACCGAGAAAGCAACCGGAGGACGTAGCCGCTCAGGAATGCCTGCGTCGTGATGCTTAGTGACCATCGCAGAGCTTAAGTCTCGCTGCCTACGCGTTCACAATATAAACAGGAAGGATTAGGGTGACCCCACGTCCCCAAAGACTGAAGCAGTCCGGGGAAAGCGCTGGTTACCTTGCATCCTGAGCAGCCTGTCCCTTGATGACAAATGTCCCAGATTCGGGCATTCTTTTGTGGTTCATGGGAAAGCACGGCTAATCCGTGCGAGCCCGCGCGCACACATCTCGGCTGCATTCAGCTCGCTCGCACAATGCGCTGGCGGAGCTCCCCGGCCTCAGGGGCCCGCGGGACGCCGGCTCCCCCCACCCCCGGCCCCGACCTCGCCGCTGGGCTTGGCGTCACCTCCACGTGCGTGCGCGCCTCGAGGTTCTCGGTGCAGAAGCGAGTGGGTGTGGGCGTGCGGGGAGAGTGAGAAAGAAAAGTGCTGGCTGCATGGAGAAAAGGGAAAAGCAAGACTGATCAGGTTGGTGTTTTTCTTCCAACCTGTTCTTGCTCGCTTCTCTGTTCTACCCAAGCTCTCCTCCACTTTTTAAGCCCTCCCTTCCCCGCCCTTCTCTCCTTTTCCATTCTCTTCGCACTTTTCAATGCCAGGCTGTAACAGCCTTGCAGGGAGTGGCTGAATTGTAAAGACTCTGTGAAGTAGGTACATTTTGCAGATTAGGAAACTGAGGCACACACGAGCCCAGGGGGCACTGGATGTGGAACCAGGCCTCCAGAGCGCGCTTTCTCCACCACTAAGCTACAAGTTGCTGATGTCACTAGCAAGGACTTCCCTGTTACCTGCACTGTCACCCTGTCATAAACACATCTATGTTTCCATCTCAACGGCCTCATTTAGAGAGAGCAATGAGTTCACACGCCAGTCAAATGGAGAAGACGTGGAAGAGACGGTTTAGTTTATCAAAGCATTTTCCACCAGCAAAACCTGGCCCGGGTGGAAGTTCTCTTGCTTCAGTAAGGATGCAGGTTCCATGAGCGCTCCCACCTCCACCAGCTCCACTTTCCCCTCAAGGAACTGAGGAAGAATCTCTACCTCTGAGAAGGGGGTTTAAAAGCCAAGCTGTGAAAAACATGGATGAAAGAGGGGGTTATTAATAGATGACAAATGATCTCCTTGGTATTCTGGAAAATACCGGAAATAAAATGCTACATACTTGGGAATAATGTAATAATTCTGAAAACAACAAGGCAGGAAACAAAATCCGGGAAGTTCAGGGAGATTTGTAAAGATTTTGGAGCATGAGTCAGAAAACTGTGTTGAATATGTTGGAGCAGGGAGAGGAGGACGTTTCAATTTCATTACAGATTAAAGAAATGAAACTGCACAGAGATATCAGATTTCACCTATGAAACAGGGAGTGGAAGTAAGATCTAATGATGTAGAATATGCTATCTCATATATTGCTAGTGGGAGTGCACTTAAGAGACGATTTGGAAATACTTATCAAATGCCTCGAAATATGTGTATTTTGGACCCAATAGTTCTATTTATGGAGTTTTATCCTAAGATCATAATTTACAATATGCCAGATAACTTGGATAGAAGAAGAGTCGATGTGCTGTTCTTAATACCAAAAGAATGGAAACAGATCCACATGCCCATCAACAAGGAACTGTTTAGAAATGTTGCAGTAATCCACACAAACGAAAACGGTTGGCGATATATTGGTAACAGAAAGAAAGCCAATTTGCATATCACAGTACATTTTTTGAAAAAAAAAAAAGTATAAGGAAACATGTCTGGAAGAGCATGTAAAATGTTAACTGTGCTTAAAGGCTGTGAATGAGTTTTATGTTGTCCTGTGTTTCCATATTTTCCAATGTATCATCAATGAATACCTATTATATGAGTAATAAAGAAAATTGAAATATTGATTTTTGAGGAAAAAACAAATTTCTCTTTCTCCTTAATAATTGATGAGCGCAGCCTCTGACTCAAAGGCAGCACAGTTCTCCAAGGAGGCGAGAATACTCATCCTGCTATGTGACTTTCATCATGGAATGAGAATCTTGCCACATGGGTGTCAGGTACCCATGCATAAGCATGTCCTTCAGTCAACAGCAGAGAGTCCACGGGTCTTAGGTTCACACCGGGGAATTTAACTGAAAAGTGTTGTTATCCCATGCTTGGCAAATGCCTATCCAAGAGAAGTGATATTCACAGAAGACAGTCCAAGCGGTTTGCTGACCACTTGCTCCTGCGGGCGTGCTTAGCACGCCTTTACTGCACAGCGGTGCGATCATTAGCTCTGCACAAACCTCATTCAACCAGCACTCCACAGAAATGCCTTTCCTGGGTTATGCTTTCATGTTTCACCTTTGACTTCTTTCTAGGTTTGAAATGAAGAGACCTTTTCTAATGGGTGCAGCACACCAACATGGCACATGTATACATATGTAACTAACCTGCACGTTGTGCACATGTACCCTAAAACTTAAAGTATAATAAAAATAAAGAACTTCAAAAAAGAAAAATACCTTTTCTATAAATCCCTTGCTGCAGAGGTTTTGAATGTTGTACACTGTCTCTGTGTATTGACCCTCCTGATGAAATGCCCCCAGAGCAGTGATGTTTAAACCGAGCTCCCAGAAGCTGCTGTGGGGGCTGAGGGACCAAGCTCCTTTTCCACCAGAGGACTCTACCTTTACTTGCTCTATCACAGATGCCAAATACATGGTAACCACAGAGCTGCTTAGGAAAGACACAATCTGATACCACCTTGTTCAGAGCTAGTTTGAGATGCTTTAAAAGAAGGAAAAGAAATTCAACACAGATTTCAGTCACTGCTTCTGGAGGTATGACCTCACAATTGGAAGATTCTAAATGTCACTGAAACAAACCAAAGATTTTTTTTTTTTAAAGAAACAATAAAATGGCTGGGTGTGGTGGCTTACACCTTTTAATCCCAGCACTTTGGGAGGCCGAGGCAGGCGGATCACGAG
This sequence comes from Symphalangus syndactylus, assembly GCF_028878055.3. NCBI lineage: Eukaryota > Metazoa > Chordata > Mammalia > Primates > Hylobatidae > Symphalangus > Symphalangus syndactylus. The sequence goes on along the minus strand of NC_072434.2, from coordinate 88,256,797 downwards.
GTCAGAAGATCGAGAGCATCCTGGCTAACACGGTGAAACCCCGTCTCCACAAAAAACACAAAAAATTAGCTGGGTGTGGTGGCAGGCACCTGTAGTCCCAGCTACTCGGGAGGCTGAAGCAGGAGAATGGTGTGAACCCAGGAGGCCGAGCTTGCAGTGAGCTGAGATCGTGCCACTGCACTACAGCCTGGGCGACAGAGCCAGACTCCATCTCAAAAAAACAAAAACAAACAAACAAACAAAAGAAACAATAAAATAAGCCAGGCATGGTGGTGCACACCTGTAATCCCAGCACTTTGGGTGGCCAATGCTGGTGGATTACTTGAGCCCAGGAGTTTGAGACCAGCCCAGGCAACATAGTGAGACCTTAGTCTCTTTAAAAAATAAAAAGGAATAAAACAAATGATATTGTGAAAATCACAAATATATACTATATTTGTCTCCCAGGACTATAGTAGCAAAGTACCACAAACTAGGTGGGTTAAAACAACAGAAATACATTGCCTCAAGATTCTGGAGGCTAGAAATCTGATGAAGGTGTTCACAGTGCCATGCTCCCCGACACAAATAGGGGAGAATCCTTCCTTGCATCTTTTAACTTCTGGTGTTGGTTGGCAGTCCTTGGCATTCCTTGGTTGGTCGATACATCATTTCAGTCTCCAGCTTCATCACCACATGCCTATCTTTTCCTCATGTGTTTCTCTGCTTTTCTTGTAAGGACATCAGCCATATTGGATTAAGGGTCCATCCTACTGCAGTATGACCTCACCTTAAATAATTACAACTACAACAACCCTATTCCAAGGAAGGTCACATTTTGATAGGCTAGGGATTAAGACTGCCACATATCTTTTAAAGGGACACAACTCAATCCATAACATTTTCCTACAGAGCTAACTTTTTTAAAACCAACTGTCTGGTCTTGTGTAAATGATATTTGTATCTTGAAATAAAATTCCAATGACTACATCATACATAGATTAAAAAGCTATATCCCAACGGCCGGGTGCAGTGGCTCACACCTGTAATCCCACCACTTTGGGAGGCCGAGGCAGGCGGATCACCTGAGGTCAGGAGCTGGAGGCCAGCCTGACCGACATGGAGAAACCCCATCTCTACTAAAAATACAAAATTAGCTGGGCGTGGTGGCTTATGCCTGTAATCCCAGCTACTCCGGAGGCTGAGGCAGGAGAACTGCTTGAACCTGGGAGGCAGAGGTTGTGGTGAGCCGAGATTGCACCACTGCACTCCAGCCTGGGCGACAAGAGCAAAGCTCCGTCTCAAAAAAAAAAAAAAAAAAAAAAATCAATGTTTAGTTTCTTCATATCTAACCTGAGCAGGGATGGACTAGAATAGAAAAAAAAAACAAACAGAGTGTGCTTCCAATGAAGCCTTTAAAACAAACTCCAAAGCCATGACTATGAACAGAGGGGAGCCACTGTGGGACTGCGGGCCTCAGTATTTGGGGTCCTGGAGTGCATCGTCTGTCTGTGCAGTGGCTCACTGGGCACATCATCCACTGTGAGCACATCACCCACTACCATAAGCCTGCTCTTCCACTCTTCTCCTTGACTGAAAATGGCACCACCATCTACTAGGTTATTCAGACAAACCGTCTTGACTCCTTCCTATCCATCTCTTCTACCAAATTAATCTCCAAGACTTGCCAGTTCTCCCTCATGAGTATCTTTTGAATTGATGTGCTATTAAAAATAAAGATTGGCATTTAGTACACACTTAGCTCATCTCAGGCACAATTCGAGTGCTTGATTTGTATTAACTGTTTTAATTCTGAGTACAACTCTGTGTAGTAGGTACAAAGACTATGTTGATTCTAAAGATGAGGACATGGAGGCACATAAGGTAATATTATATAACATTCTCAAGGTCATACAGTAAAAAAAGACAGAGCCTGGATTCAAACCACAGATGACTGCCTTGTGAACCCATCCTGTTCTTAATGACAGTCATGTACAGCCCAGAAAGCCTATTACTCTTCCCTAAAAGTTGATATTCCCCATCAGAGCTGAGGGTTTTATACCTCCCATTACCCTTTTCCTCCCTCCCTACGCTCAGCTGATGACCTTGCCTTCCTAGAGAAACCAGAAGCCACCAAATCTATAAACTGGCATTCATCAGTTCCCAGCTTTTCTTTTCCTTTCCTTTTTTTCTTTTCTTTCTTCTTCTTCCTTTCTTTCTTCTTTCATTTTTTCTTTCTTTCTTTTCTCTTCTCTTTTCCTTTCTTTTTCTCCTTCCTTCCTTCCTTCCTTCCTTCCTTCCTTCCTTCCTTCCTTCCTTCCTTCCTTCCTTCCTTCCTTCCTTCTTTCCTTCATAGAGACAGGGTCTGGCTCTGTCCCTTAGGCTGGAGTACAGTGACACAAATTTGGCTCACTGTAGCGTCTAACTCCTGGCCTCTAGTGATCCTTCCCACTTCAGCCTCCTGAGTAGCTAGGATTACAGGCGTGTGCCACCACACCTGGCTAACTTTTGTTTGGGGTTATTTTCTGGGGGGATAGAGATGGGGGTCTCACTATGTTGCACAAGCTGGTCTTGAACTTCTGGGCTCAAGTGATCCTCCCACTTTGGCCTCCTAAAGTGCTAGGATTACAGGCCTGAGCCACTGCACCCAGCCAGTTCCCATCTTTTCTATCACCCCAGTTATAATGGAAGAAGTATCTTTCCTTGCTCTTACAAAACCCAGATTTTGATGTATTTATTTATTTATTTATTTATTTGTGATGAGGTTGGAACTGTCACACATTGAAGACTATCTTTCTTTTTTTTTTTTTTTTTTTTTTTTTTTTTTTTTTTTTTTGCCATGGCTAATCCTTTTATTACCGGTATAACATTGTTAATTAAAGTTTTGTTTTTTTTTAAATTTTACTCTAAGTTCTGGGATACATGTGCAGAACATGCAGATTTGTTACATAGGTAACATGTGCCATGGTGGTTTGCTTCACCCATCAATGCTTCATCTAGGTTTTAAGCCCCACATGTATTAGGTATTTCTCCTAATGCTCTCCCTCCCCTTACCCCCCACCTCCCTACAGGCCCCAGTGTGTGATGTTCCCCTCCCTGTGTCCATGTGTTCTCATTGTTCAACTCCCACTTGTGAGTGAGGACACGCGGTGTTTGGTTTTCTGTTCCTGTGTTAGTTTACTGAAAACAATGATAAAAGCCAGATTCTTAACCTGGGGTCCAGAGACCCACAAGAGGCTCACAGGGAGAATTCAAATGTTTTGTAAATTTTGGTGGGAAAAATATTACATCTCTATTTCCACGAATCCAACAAACCACAGTCATATTAGCAAGACTTTTACCTCTGAGCAATAGAAATCACAGATGTTTTGATATTGCACTATAGTTTTATGGATATCTCCAAAGAGCAAGTACATCACAATGCTCATCGCAATTTCAAAATTATAGTAGTTATTAGATCCATACATATTACTATATATGGTTGTCTTTTGGGGGGCTATTTTTACTATTAACCCCCTCCGCAATCTCTAGATTCATAAAGCCAACTCTCTCCTATCATCTCTAGTTGACTGTCTAATAAATACCTCAAAGTTAATCCATCCAAAACAGAGCTCTTGATTCTCCTCCCCAAACCTGCTGCCCATATCTCAGTATAGAGGTTCCATCATCCATTCAGTGGCTTACACCCAAACCTAGGAGTCATTCTTCATTCCTTCCTCCCTTTCTCTCATCCCCCATTAGCAACTTCTGTAAGTTACAGCTGCCAACTTCTTAGTCCACCCCCTGGGAACCTCCTGCGGCCCTGATCACTCCACTCAGCCTCGCAGAACTCCTTTCTGTCCCCGAACCCTCCAGGCCTGCTGTCCCCTTGGGGTCATTGCACTCACTGTTGCTTCCTTTTGCCTCTCCAGATTCTCATGTGTCTTTCACTTCCTTATCCTCCGGGCCTCAGCTCAAACGTCATCGACAGCATATTTTCCAACCTGTCACTGTATTTCCACACAAGTTGCTTGCTTGTTTCTTGTCTGTTTCTCCCTGCTAGAATGTGAGCTCCATGAAGGCAAGAATCTTGTCTGTCTCATTCGTTGATCACACGAGAGACCATTAACAATGTGTTAAATGAATAAATGCTTAACCAGCCACTTAATATGCAGTTCTTTTGAAGATTAATCAAAACAATGCAAGTTAATCCCTCAAACTGTCCCACCTCATGGGGAGTGCTCAGTCAGTTCTCCCCCGACAGAGTCCTCACTTTCTCATGATGCCACCACCACCATGGAGATGATCCATGCTTGGTCTGACAAATGCATCCTCCTAGTGACACAAACACAAAACTGGAAATCGGTTGAAGTCACAAAAGAGAATACGGCATGCACAAATAGAAATGCCTTTGGGGAATGCAGGGTCAATTTGCTAAAATAAATGCAGATCAGAAAGAATTTTGGAGGGAGGAGATCCTGCCTGGGTTCAAGTCCCTGTTCCTTTCCTTCCCACCATAGTATGTTAGCAATTTATTCAATGCCTCTGAGCCTTAATGTCCTAAGCTGTACACAAGGGTAACAATATGTACCTTACAGGTTGTGAATGCTGGGTGAGATAACAGACTTAGAGTACACATAGCAAACTCTCTCTATAGTATCATTTTCATTTACCACTATAGCGAATCCCCTAAAAAGAAGCAAGCACTTACAGTTGCAGGGAACCTTACAGAGCTCCTATTTTGTCTTATTTTATGGTATTTAATGTCAGAAATAATGAAGATTTTTTAAAAAAAATCCATACATGGCCAGGCACAGTGGCTCACGCCTGTAATCCCAGCACTTTGGGAGGCTGAGGCGGGCCAATCAAGAGGTCAGGAGATCGAGACCATCCTGGCTAACACAGTGAAACCCCGTCTCTACTAAAAATACAAAAATTAGCCAGGCATGGTGGTGGGTCCTGTAGTCCCAGCTACTCGGGAGGCTGAGGCAGGAGAATGGCATGAACCTGGGAGGTGGAGCTTGCAGTGAGCCGAGATCGGGCCACTGCACTCCAGCCTGGGTGACAGAGCGAGACTGCGTCTCAAAAAAAAAAAAAAAAAAAAATCCACACACTTTACAGAATAGGCAGTTGCAAACAAGGAGAATTTACCAAGAATTTTTTTAATGCCGTAACAAATTTATTTCTTTCTTGCTAGCATTGCATTTGAACGAATCCTTTCCCCAGCAATCATGCTGACTTGGATTCATATCTGTATTCAGCTTAGACTCCCACTGTTCTTTACGGGTAATTTTCAAATCTTTCTACACAAATCGACACGCAGTTCCCATTGATAAATAACAGCCTCAGAGCTTTTACCTCCTGCACACTATTTTGACACATCACCACCCTGAAGAAGATTTATGTTTTAAAAAAGTAATTTGTCGAAAGGAAGAGGGTATTTTCAAACCATACTTCTAAAAAATGTCAAATAACAGGAATAAAAGAAGAAATGAGCTTTCGAGTAAAAGAAAGCACCTGAATAAAATAAATCTCAAAAAGAATACAAAGATCAAGAGATAACATAAAAAGGAAAATTAGGATCTAAACATTTATTAGAAGTGGAAAATGAAAGTGTAGCTGCATCCTTCTGCAGTTGGTCAAGTGACATGAAAATGTTCATGAAACAGGAAAAGCGATGATTTCAAACCTGTGGCTTTATCCTTTGAAATACTTTTTTTTTTTTTTTTTTTTTTTTTAGAATTTCAGGATTATGAGAACAGATTGCTGGAGTTAATATGCAGATACAAGTCCTTCATTATAGGTGATTTCCATTAGTAACTTTAATAAAAGTTATTACAACTTCAAATAAATACAGATAAGAAGTCAAGTTATAGTCTAACCCTAACTACAAAATGTGAATCACTAAGGCATTCTATTGAGTGAAGAACCTAATAATTTGAGGGTGCTCATAGATAAAAATTGTAAGCGCCACCACAGTTATTCCTACACAATTTTGACCCATAGTTGCCTTTTTTTCCTGGATAATAGGATTTTGTTAAAGAACCCCAAACAGCTGCTGATGTTAGAAGGGAATCTCTTATTGATCGAAGCCCTTGAAACCAGTTTCTTAAAGGGAAACCTTTTTCCCCAAGAACTTATTACTTAGCAACCCTTCATTGTTTATGTGAATCTATCCTGAAGTCTCTCATTTTAATTAAAAAGAAAAAATCATTTGCCATTCTATTCCTCAATGTTTGGTTCTGTTGCAAATACTGTTCCATATGCCATCTCCCTGCCCTAAAAAATACATTCTTTTTCTGATTAGAAGCACCTTCACATGGGGACAGGTATGGTGGCTCACACCTGTAATCCCAGCACTTTGAGAGGCAGAGGCAGGCGGATCACTTGAGTCCAGGAGTTCGAGACCAGCCTGGCCAACATGGCGAAACCCCATCTGTACTAAAAATATATATATATATATATATATATATTTTTTTTTTTTTTTGAGACGGAGTCTTGCTCTGTTGCCCAGGCTGGAGTGCAGTGGCGCAATCTCGTCTCACTGCAAGCTCCGCCTCCCGGGTTCACGCCATTCTCCTGCCTCAGCCTCTCCGAGTAGCTGGGACTACAGGCGCCCACCACCACGCCCAGCTAATTTTTTGTATTTTTAGTAGAGACGGGGTTTCACCGTGGTCTCGATCTCCTGACCTCATGATCCGCCCGCCTCGGCCTCCCAAAGTGCTGGGATTACAAGCGTGAGCCACCGCGCCCGGCCTAAAAATATATTTTAATAAACTAGCAGAGTGTGGTAGTGCATGCCTGTAATCGCAGCTACTTGGGAGGCTGAGGCATGAGAATTGCTTGCACCTGGGAGGTGGAGGTTGCACTGAGCCAAGATCGTGACTACACTCCAGCCTGGGCAACAGGGCAACAGAGCAAGATTCAGAAAAGAAAGAAAAGAAAAGAAAAGGAGGGAAGGAAGGACCTTCACATGGGCAATAAGCTAGGACTTTCATTCCAATCAACCCGTTCCTGCAGCTGTTTAAATTTTCATGCTCTAGTTTTGTTTGCCCATATTAGGGCTTTGGCCCATCAAGCTCTTTTGGTTTGGTGGCTAGTTATAGAAAGAGGTTAATCTGAGGGAAGACTAATGGGTACCCAATAAAACTGATATCCCTTTAGATGCTTCTAGGCTAACTCTAGTTATTTTCCCTTAAGTCAAGGTACTTATACAACTTCCAAAAGGTTTGCACAACTTACTACTGGTATACAGATTGTAGAATTAAGTAATATAGAAAAAAATAACAGCCATATCAAACCATAAAGCAATAATTTGGACTAAAGTTTGGATTTTTTTTTTTTTTTAAGTATTAAAAGATGCTGGCCAGGTTCGGTGGCTTACACCTATAATCCCAGCACTTTGGGAGGCTGAGGTGGGCACAATGCTTGAGCCCAGGAGTTTGAGACCAGCCTGGGCAACATGGTGAAAGCCTGTCTCTACAAAAAATACAAACATTAGCCATGTATGGTGGTATGTGCCTGTAGTGCCAACCACTCAGGAGGCTGAAGTAGGAGAATCACTTGAGCCCAGGAGGTTGAGGCTGCAGTGAGCTGTGTTCACACCTCACACCACTGTACTCCAGTCTGGGTGACAGAGTGAGACCCTGCCAAGAAAGAAAGAAAGAAAAGAAAAGAAGGAAAGAAAGGAAGAAAAAGAAAGAAAGAAAGAGAAAGAAAGAAAGAAAGAAAAGAAAAGAAAACAGAAAATGATGTTAGTTTCACGTGAAAGATTATTATATTAATTCTATCTCTATGTCTGTCATGGTTCTCCATAACAAAATATCCCAAAAGACTAACATCTATTGGTTTAAGTTGATTTTGACAATAAACAGTACAAAGCACATTCAGTTTTGTTAGCTACAAAAAGATTGAGCTTGCATATAAGACACAAGTTCCTGAACAGAAAGGCACAAGAATAACGAGAGGCTACCACAGCCACCCCTGGAACAATGGTGAGCACTCAATTCTTTTCAGGAAAAGTGAAAATCATAAACGGAGACATTTGCAAACAGGGGAGGCAAATTTAAATTCTGAATGTTCAGGACCATACTAGCTAGTCACAGGAGCTTGTAACAGGTGAATTTTTGAGGGTTCTCATACCTCAGCCTTCTACATCTGTATATATGTATTCTTAAATATCGAGTTGTAATTTAAAAATTCAATCAGTCATTATTATCTAGTCTGTATTTCAGATTTAAAAAAAACAGGCATCTGGAAACCTCATTTAATGCCATGAAGAGAGAAAGAAATTATACTAGCCTAAAGCACTATAAGCCTGCCACCTTAGAGAGCACTCATATTCTCAATTACTGAAATAATTTAAAATAAAGTTGGTCATTTTCTTCCCTGTTTGAGTAGCATATGTTACAGTCAAGAGATTTGTTCACAAGTTTTGCCATCTTTCTGCATTTTCTTGTCCTCATTATCTTTTAAACATGTCAATAAGAGCAAACATAGATTGTGCACTTACTATGTCCTAGATAAGATATGAAAACACTTCGTGTACACTCTTTCCCCTGCCATGGTGTCCATTTGACAGACAAGAAGCCTGAGGCATGTAAAGAATAAGTCACTTGCCCAAGGTTTTTCAAGGATGGATCTGGGATTTGGGTGTCTGGTGAAGCAGTCAAGATTCTTAGCAGCAAAAATAGAAACTGACTAGCTGGTTTCAGCAAACAGAAAAAATTATTTAAAAGATGATATGGAATTTCCAGGAGGGCTACAAAAACAGCCATGACAAAATGGACAGGAACGACTGAGCAAGGTGGCTCTCACCTGTCATCCCAACACTTGGGGAGGCTGAGGCGGGCGGATCACAAGCTCAGGAGTTCGAGACCAGCCTGGCCAATATGGTGAAACCCCATCTCTACTAAAAATACAAAAATTAGCCGGGCGTGGTGGTGGGCACCTGTAGTCCCAGCTACTTGGGAGGCTAAGGCAGGAGAATTGCTTGAACCCCGGAGGTGGAGTTGCAGTGAGCCGAGATCGTGCCACTGCACTCCAGCCTGGGCAACAGAGAGAGACTCCGTCAAAAAAAAAAAAAAAAAAAAAGTGGACAGGGACAAAGGGAGGCTATGCGGGAAGAGCCAGAGGCTCAATCCTACTACTGAACCAGCCTGGCTGATTCCACTGTGCAGTCACATTAGACATGAGTGGCAGTGACCTGCAGCCCCAACAATGCTAGCACTGGGCACTGGACACTGATGCCAGCACCACTGCTCTTTGATACCTTGGAAATCAGGTTTTACAGCTACCACTGCCGCCACCAGAAAGAATCTTTTACTCTACCTGCATTTTTGTATCACCAGATCCTAATCTGAAATCTGGAGCAGGTGAGTCCAATTGGCTGAGTCTAGCTCATGGGCAAGATGCCAGCTGCAAGGAAGACTGAGAAATGAGTAGCCTTACCCTTTTAGCTTCTCAATAGTGAGGGTGGGATCTAACCTGCACCAAGATTCCCATGGTGAGAAATCTCCTAAGAAGAAAAAGGCCAGGATTTTTTGTTCATCAACATATCTTAACCCATTTATGCCTAGTATTCCATTATTGGAACTTTAAGCTTGTGGGAGTTATTTATATCCTACTGCTCAAGGTCATCGCCAAGGTCTGATTTTTCACAAAAAAAATTTTGCAACCTCCGGCATAAGTGGGTTTTAAGCATTTAGCATAATACCTACCGCTAAGTAGATGTTTAACTAATATATGTGAAATGAAAAAATGAATGTATGATCCAGCTGTCTCTGGGAGGGACACAGGGAAAAGCAGGAAAACACTATCAATAGCTAATAACACGATTGACATGGGCAGACCAGAAAGCGCATGTAAGTGAGAGTTACGTCACAGGTAGTGGACGAGTTAGCATGAGCCCCTCCTCCAGCACACGTGGAAACTGCCAAGGCTAGCACTGGTCTGCTTCCTTACATCCTGGGTATGTCATCTCTACCGGCAGTCCAGATCCCCACCCATAGCAAGAAGGCAAATCCAAAGAGCCCCAAACCCTCAGTACTGGTGACTACAGCTGCTGCCAAGCAGACCAGAAACAACTCATTTGAAAGCATGGAGAAAGCAGTGAGTGCCACCTAGGTACAAAAGGTTTTCCAGGCATTATCTCATGTAATCAGAACTTCAACACTGTGAAGTAGCTACTCTTCTTTTTTTTTTTTTTTTTTTTTTTTTTTTTTTTTTTTTTTGAGACAGAGTCTCGCTCAGTTGCCCAGGCTGGAGTGCAGTGGGGCTATCTCTGCTCACTGCAAGCTGTGCCTCCTGGGTTCACGCCATTCTCCTGCCTCAGCCTCCTGGGACTACAGGCGCCTGTCACCACGCCCGGCTAATTTTTTGTATTTTTAGTAGAGATGGGGTTTCACCATGTTAGCCAGGATGGTCTCAATCTCCCGACCTCGTGATCCGCCTGCCTTGGCCTCCCAAAGTGCTGGGATTATAGACATGAGCCACCACGCCCAGCCGAAGTAGCTACTTTTGCAGCTCCATTTTACAGACTAGAAGAGCTAAGGCTCAGGGAGATCAGCTTGCCCAACGTTATATAACTAGGAACTGGCAGAATCTGGCTTTGAGTCATATCTCATTGGCTCCACATCCATCCTCTTAAGCGCTACACAACACTATACAACGGAAACTTAAACTATAAAAATAGGTCATTGCGGAAGACATTTCTGTTACAGAATTTACTAGCTTCACTGTCAACTTATCTCATTATTTCTTATTTCACATTTTTACAGGAGAAATCAGCCTACACTTGAGCTGGCTCCAGTGAGGGAAATGGAGGGCTGCGCTTGATGCTCTCCAAGGTTCTGAAAACCAATGTTTGAAATTCAAAATTTAACTGCCAGAGTAAAGGTAGCATCATTTTATATTGGCTCTTCAATTTTTACACCCAGGGCAAAGCCATCTGTGAGCGGATGAAAATGAAATAATTATGAAATTTAGGCAGTTCTTAAGAAACTAAGTTTTCAACACACCCACATCCATTCACTAAAATTAAGGGATATGAACTCTGAAAACAGACTTCCTTTATACATTTTTGGCTTTTCTCCACAGTTATGAAAGTCAATCCATGCCAGTAATGTCTAAAATCACGATGAGAATTTTTTGAGTGCCGCAGTAAATATATTCTCCTGGATATGTATCATCAGTCCTGGAATGTTGCTGAGGCCAGAGTAAGCATCTGGAACCAGGGTACCTGGTGGCATAGGCAAGAAACAGCCAGAGGGGTGAGGATCGGAATCAGAATTGGCAGCCAGAGAGTCTGGAATAAGAAAAGAAATCAAAAGGAAAGGAGGGGAGTAAAGATTTGAAATAAAGAAAAAAATACCCTAGAAGCTTGAAAGGGGCCAGGCAGAAAGGAGATGAGGCTGTGGCCAGTGGCAAGTCATGGCTTTCAATTCATGGGGAGAAAGGTATCATCTGCTGTCTCTTTACTCCTAATACCAACTGCAGCGATGCTGTTTCTTTCCAAGTCTTTCTACATAGCTCCACGGGGGTTGACATTGGGCTGGACTGACATCTGCTGCTACTTCTTGCTGCATTCTGTGCTATTTGGAGATATTCTATTGATATCATCCTTCTTTGACCTTGCTTCACTCTTCCCCCTCCCAACTCTCCTTCCGCTGTCCTATTTGTAGCAACCGCTTTAGTCCACTAACAAGGGCTCTTTTATCTATTGGTCCTGCTCTTGCTTTTGTTTCTCTTGTCTATTTGGAGTTAGCTTCTTGATAGAAAGCCAGCACGAATTCTCTCTTGTCCTTGAGAAACTGTTGAACATAGCTGACTTGTTATAACCAGCAGGTAAAAGGATAAGCTAATTCTATATTTCATAGTAGTCTGTTTAGCAGCCTTAAACTTTAGCTAAGCAAATAACCATTTTCCCTTGCAGAAATTGTCATCCTGCCCTTATAATAACAATCCCAAGCCACTGAGTTGCAGAGACCACATGTGTTTAGAATAAATAAATAAAAAGAACTGAGCTCCTGTCATATGGATTCTGGCTTAGGCTGTTTGGATCCTGCCACTGCAGCTGAAGATGGGTGGCTGCTTACAGAATACTAATTGCTATTACTATTCTGAACTGATCTCTCTTGTGAAAGAAAAAAATATGAGAGAAAGCTGATTCTGGGTTGGTCACTCGAAATCCTAAGCTAAGTTGGGAGAAATTCTATGTGCCACCTATATACATGTATTCACATAGGTAGATAGATAGATAGATAGATAGATAGATAGATAGATAGATAGATAGATAGATAGATGGATATTACACACAGATGCAAATATAAATGTATAAACATATATATCTATCTCCAGAATTTTTACTGAGATTCTTTTGTGGGTTTCTACCAAGTCAGAAGTATCATGTCTTTATAGTCACAAGTTTTGTGTGCTAACTTTGTCACAGCAGCCTGTCAACAATATTTACTGTGGGCTCATGTGTACACAGAACAGTAGAGGGCTGATCTTATTGTTTGCTTGGTTCTATTTAGATAGAACAAATTGACCTGAAAGTCTGTTTACCAGAGATTTATCATTGATCATGTATTCTTTGATGTACCTTCTCTTTCGTGGATTTAACATCAGATGTTAGCAAACCTGAAGATAAGAGGAAAAATATTTATCCTTGTACCTGGAGAGAGGTTTTTCTGGTTTGGTGGGAAAGCTAGGAATTTGGAATCAGGGGACCTGGGATTGAACCCTGGCCCTGCTACGTTGCTGGAGCGTAGGCAAGTGACTGACTATTTTTGAGCTCTAGTTTACCACCTATAAAATAAAGGTAAAATCCCTCTCCTGACTGTATCACAGGATTATCGTCAGGATTAAGTGAGACCATAATATGAACCAGCTTTGTAAACTAAAATACTCTACAGAGCAAGGGATTAGTAACTATGATAATAATTTAACACAGTGGCTATGAAATGGTACAAGCTGTCAGGATTAAGGATCACAGTTCAGAGGATGGCCACTTTAAATTATTGTCAACCTATTTTCCCAAGCACCAGTTAATACTATTATAATAAATTCAAAATGCACTTCAATTTTCTCCTGCTGGGATTTCATTCCATTGGATGAATTGTTCAAAACTGAAAAATCATTAGAAGGGGAAGGAAGTAATTTGATTCAACAAAGATCTTTTCATTTTAACAATATTCTTTCTAATGCATATACGGTAAAGAGGATCATTAAAATAATCTAGAATATATCTGAAAAAGGCTTACCAAAAAATGAAACAGTTCTGCGTATTTTCTGGTTAATTACCTCCTCTCAGGTACCAAATTTATAATAGGACCATTAGGGAGATTTCTAGAGAGATACATCCTCAGTGAAGAGTATTTGAGTACTTGAATGTTCTAAGAGACATTAAAGAGCATTCTGAGAGCGTTCTCTTCAGAGGCCTGCTCTTCGGGAGATGGCCCTTCCTCATTTCTGGCAAAGACTAAATGAACTCACCACAGAAGAATGGAGGAGGGGGTTCAAATACTAGATCAAGGTTTGGGCTAGATCAGTAGTTACCATTTTAGGCTTGTCAACCTTTTCCCACTTAAAAAAAATAATCAGCTATCACCATCATTTCATTTAAAAAAATGCAGAGGGTATCTTAACACTGAAAGAGTGGAATAGGTATAATCACAGGATAAACAACAATCCTCCAAATACAGACAGTCCCTGATTTAACAATGGTTCCACTTCACAATGGTGTGACAGTGATATGCCGTTTGGTAGAAACCATACTTCAAGTACCCATACAACCATTCTTTTTTTCATAGTCAGTATAGTAGTCAATAAATTGCATGGGTTACTCAACACTTTGTCATTAAGTAGGCTTTGTGTTAGATGACTTTGCCCAACCATATGCTAATGTAAGTCTTCTGGGCATGTTTAAAGCAGGCTAAGCTATGATCTTTGGTAGGCTCGGTGTATTAAATGCATTTCCAACTTACAATATTTTCAACTTACGATGGGTTTATCAGGGTGTACGCCATCATACATCAAGGAGCATCTGTATAATCATTTAGCTTTTATTGAAGAACTGACTACGTTGTTCTTAGAGTTCTTGTTTTATTGTGAACCTGAAAAATTTCCTCTGAGGCCAGCACCTGTTGCTGGGCTAATATTTGGTAGTAGTTGGGAAGTCCTTTCAACCTGGAGATACTATGATCACATAAACATATTTAAACAAAATTATTTACTATTTTTCTAGCACAAAATAACACTTTTCAATTAGAGTATGTGAGCAGCTATTTGTAAAGCTATGGATGACTTCAAATTTTGAGAGTCTCTGCCATCAGTGAGAGTTTTGATGAAAAACGGTTTGATACTTTCATCTCTTAATTCTGGTTACTCACCATCATACAATGAATTCACTTAAATAGCTAACAGAAAGGAAACTAGAAAAAAATCAATTGCAGATTGTTCTCTATTGATAAAATTGCACAAGCTGTTCAGATATTGTAACAGAGGACATTTGACATTTTCCCCCAGGTGTAAAGAGGTGGCAGGTTCAATTTCTCAGGATGTTGCACCAGTGATTTCAGTTGCTCTTTGCCAGCGGTGTGGAATTCATCTGCTGTTTTCTATTTCTATTAGCTGTGAGTTTCTCTGCATTTAAGTTCCATCTGAGAACCTGACTAAACTTAACTCATTTTAGAGAGAACAGCTCCCACTGGGAAGGCGTCACTGTATAAAGTCTCATGACCTAGGTGTCTGAGAAATGCAAGCTCTGCAGTTTTGTTCCTTAGGAAAGAGAAAAAAAAATATGAAAATATCATCTTTGTTTTTCCTAGCCATCATCAGATATTTACTAGGCTGGGCCATTTTATACAGAAGCACAAGAATCATGATAAATTGTTTCTCAACAGAACAAAGAATTTTTTAAAACAACTGATGTGTTTCCTAAGTGGAATGAACAAGATCGTGGCTGTGTGATAATATTCAGAACTTTATAAATGTGTTATACATAGCCTCTTCATTTTGTGTTTTAGACATTCTCTGCCCAGTAGAGTGGCTGAAATGCATAATAATTGTTTCTGTCTAAATCAGGTTTCCTTTTTTAAAGCTCCTGGAGGGACTGAGTTGATTTCTTGTCCTTATTTTCTCCCCGTATTACAGCCTATCCTGAACATCAGCAAATCTAGGATAATGAGTTCAGGGAAAATTAACCCATACTACACTAAGGCTCATACATTCATTCAATCATTTACTTGACCATCATTTGCTGCATGTCTACCCCATGCAAGGCACTGTGCTAAATTCTGAGGTTACCAAGGTGAAAAAAAAGATTTCACAGTGTGATGGGATCTAGGTTGGCATGTATCAATACAAAAGTGGTCAGGCCTGTGTTTCTCAAAGTCGAAACTTTTTTTTACCCACAATCTACTGTAAGAAATAAATTTAATATCTCAACCCTGTACTGGTATACACACATATACACACCTTCATGAACAGGTACTTGTACAAACACAGGCACACCATACTCAACTGAAACAAAATTTTTACAAAGCAAACTTCCTCTTTCTATATGTGATACACTGCAATATTTTCTCTTCTATTTCATTTAATTTGTTTTAAAGACTGATATGGCAAACTAAGTTGATTTTACAGCCCACTAATTAGTCACAATTTGCAATTTGAAAAACAGCAGTCTGGGAGTCTTTTGCTGTAGCTCCGTAAGCCGCTAAAAATATCAAGAAGTATATTGGACATAAAAACAAAAGACATTACTGAATTATGTTAGAGTACTTCACCTGATTTACCTTGAGAAAGATATTGCTCATCTGAAAATATGGGACATTCTTTGACATGGAAGTGGTAAGCGTAGATCTAATTAGGTACCACTTTATAAAGGGTAGTAAATTTAAGGCCTTGATTATATAGCAAATGATGGTATATGTGGTGAAAAATGAACAGATAAAAATGCCTTAAATTTAATCTTTTGTTCTGTTTCCATTTGCCACACTTGCACACTACATCTTTTACAGTCTAAAGGGAAGATCAAGGTGACGCAAATATCTGACACAGTTAGAAGTTTTCAGACATATGTCCAAACATTGCATGAAGCAGCAGAGAAAAATCCAAGACATAGATGTGCTAATTTTTAAATACATTCAGAGACTAATTGATAAATTGCCTCATCAATGTCTAAAATATTAGTGTTATAACTGTTTCGTCTTTTTCTCAGATATAACTGCCTGCTTACCTCATCTCAGTCTCCACTGGATTGCCGACTGTGGCTTGCTCCCTGGATTGCTTTTTTTTTTTTTCTGCATATTCTCTTTAGGGGATCCATCCGTTCTCTTGTTTTGAACTTTCTCCTGAATGCTGAGGACTGGACAGCCAGTCCTCAGATCTCTTCCAGACCCTATTAGCCTATTAGGCTGATCAACCTGGGGGTTCTATAGATACCAGAAAACAAACATATCTGAAGCCAAACTGCCCTCTTCTCCCATGATAAATTATTGCTTCTTTCCCAATGCTTCCTAACTCACTAAATATTACTAGATCAAATCAGCCTGTTCCTACCTAGGAGTCATCCTTTCTCAGGTCCCAAAGCCAATCAATCAAGTCCCTCAGTTCTGCCAATTCTACCTTCTCAATATATGCTTTAATTCACCCCTTCTTCTTCACACACATTGCTGCTGTCAGTTCTGGCCCTTGCCACCTCTCACTGGTGCAAAAGTCTTCCAACTAGTCTTCTGCCCCTGGCCTAAGCCCCTGAGCTACATAGGCCAGGTGGAGGGTCTTTCAGCTCCATTGTCTTTGGGAAGCTTCAAAGTGCCTGCCGTACCCACTACTCTCCTCCTAGGGCATTCTTAAGCCAAATTGCTTGTATGTTACCACAAGCCCCACACCTGGCCACAGCTGATGAGAGAATCTGCCCCAGTGGTAGCTGATGGATCACAGACCTAGGAGGAGATCCAGCATCAGAGATCTGCCCAAAAGTGGGTGGGTGGGGGGGGGGATGTGATTTGGCTGTGTCCCCACTCAAATCTCATCTTGAATTGCAGCTCCCATAATTCCTATGTGTCATGGGAGGGACCTAGTGGGAGGTAATTGAATCATGGGGGTGGGTCTTTCCTGCGCTATTCTCATGATAGTGAATATGTCTCACGAGATCTGATGGTTTTATAAAGGGGAGTTCCCCTGCACAAGCTCTCTTGCCTGCTGCTGTGTAAGACGTGACCTTGCGCCTCATTCTCCTTCAGCCATGATTGTGAGGCCTCCCAGCCATGTGGAACTGTGAGTAAATTAAACCTCTTTTCTTTATAAATTACCCAGTCTTGGGTATGTCTTTATTAGCAACATGAGAATAGACTAATATAGTGGGGGTGCTCTGCACTGGATTAAAAGTGGCTGCCAACCAAATCCTCCCTCTTGGAGAGCTAAGACACACAAAGAAGCTGCAAAAAGCAGTTGCATCTCTGCATGAGGAGGCACCAGGGACTGCCCAAAGCTGAATGGGCAATAGGACAGCACAGGGGCCAGAGCTGTCTAAACAAGAAAAACGGAAACAACGTCATTCCTGTTTTTATGAGGTCTAGCTGTGCAGTGATAGACATGGTTAGATGTCTTCCCTACTCTCCTCATGAATCCTTTCAATCATCCCCCATGAATTAAGCAAGGTTCTATTGCTTAAACCTTAAAGGAGCCCAACACTGCTCACCTCTTCCAATCCATCTCCTACATGGTTGTAAATGAGTCTCCAAAATACAAACATGGGGTTCATTCCTGCCTTACAATTCCTTAAAACTTCTCCCTTACAGAACAAATAGCTCAAGTCCTGAGCATGTCACACCATCTGGCCCTGGTTTTTCTCCCTGGCCCAAGGCTTCTGCCTACACTCCAGCCCAGGTGAACCCTAGCCTATGCTGCGCTGTCTCACATGCCTGACTCTACGTACCCTTCCTTCGGCCTCAATCCACCCTCTTGTTCCCCTGATAAATTCATTTTTCAAGTTTCAGCTCACACACTCTTCCCTCGGTAGCACCTTTCCCCTGGTAACACAGTTTCCCAGGCAGTGCCTTCTACAAACTCCCATGAAAGCGATCATCATGTACATCATAAACCTTCGAAAGCTTGTAGTCTGATATTGCCTCCAGCTCCAGCCTCTGATACGCCTCCAGCTGGAATGAGAAGGCAGGGCTTTGTTTAGTAATTCCTAGCAGCCTTAATTCCTTCCCTTATTGAGCAAATACTTACTGGACACTTACATGCACGAGGCTTTGAGGATGCAACTATGAACAAGACAGGCACAGTCCTTGCTTTCCCAGAGCTATGGCGTGGCAGGGACATTCGGCATTCAATAACACAATGTGGTGGGTGTTATGTCAAGAGCAAAAGAGGGGATGTGGGAGGCAACAGCACAATTGGAGAAGGCTGTTGTAACCTACAGATATTCACATGAGACCTAAGTGAGGAGCAGGGCTCCACAGGAAAGTTTTGACAAAAGAAGAAAAGGGAAAAAAACAATGAAAGATGTTAGCAGAAAAGGAGGCAGCACATGTCAAACCATTAAGGTAAGAGAAAGCTTGGTAAGTTCATATAAAAAAATAAGCTCTGTGGAGCTTAGAGTGTCCAAAGGTGAGTGGCAGGTGACGAGGTGGGAGAGAGGGCAGTAGTCAACACACTGGGGGCGTTTGGGTCATGCTGTTGACTTGGCATTTTATTCTAAGGCCAGTGAAGGCTTTTAATCAGGGAATCTGATTTTACTTTTAATGATCAACTAGCTTTTGTATCAGTTAGAGGTGAGGCAGGGAGGTGAGTTAGAGGGCCATTGGAATAACTTAGGTAATCTATGGTGGCAGTGGAGGCAAGGGAAGTGGATGAAATTGGGAGATGAAGGGGCTGAATGATCAGGACTTGGTGACTGGTTCAATTTAGGTGTGGTGGCCTTGTAATGTGTCATCTTGGCTGAGCTGAACTACCTGTCCTGGAATTCCCTTCTGTGTATATTTTCCGTGAAGGTGGCCCATGAGAGAGATTCTGGTGGGAGACTTGGAGGATGGAAATGAAGAGACAGCGGTCTTGTAACTCACACACACTTCATTGGTGGAGGTAGTGGCCAGGCCCGCTATTGCTCCACCCTCTCCTGGACCCTCCTGTGGCTTCTCCCACTGCTGATCCAGCTGTGGGTGTCCACACTTCAGCTCACACTACCACGGTCAGAGGCAACAAGACCTGACCCGGGTCTCACTCTGTCCGAGGGGGCTCCAGCTCACGTTTATGGGTTCCAGGCTATTTTTGTTGTCCTCTTTACATCTACCTTTCCCTTTTGACTGCCCATTTAGAGGACTTTAAGCTCCAACATCAAATGCAAAGAGAACAGATTTTCAGAGATGCATAAACATAACACTATGTAAGATCAAGTCCCTGTAACAAGTCCTTTAAAATGTGTGTATGTATGTGTGTGCTTTCTACTTAAATCTATCAGTAAATTAATATATATGTAAAATACACACACACAAATCTTTTGGCGGTTCTGTTCTCTGATAGAACTCTGGCTGATGTACTAGGGTTGAGAGATATTGGTATCAAGAATAATTTCTAGGTTTCAGATTTGGGCAGCAGGGTGGATGGTGATGTTATTTTGAGAAAGAGAAACCCTGGGTAAAGAACATGTTGAGGAGAAGGCGAAGAATTCTCTTTTGGCCAGGTGAAGTATGAGGTACATACAAGACATTCAATTCAGCAGGTGATCAAACAAGGCAGGTCTGAGTCTGAGACTTAAGCGAACAGCATCAAACATGCCCAGTCGCAGTAACAAAATTTCAGAATAAAAATAACCCAATGAAAAGCCTCTTTAACAAATTTTAATAATTCTGCACAATAAAACCCTAAAGCATCAGAGTTCCTTCTTATTCAGTATACAGTGAACATTAAAAAAAGTGTTGAATAGTTGAGAGGCAAATTTAGTGTTTTAGAACACGATAATAGCATGTGGTTTGCTAGTTGCTTATGGATAACCCAACTTTCTAATAGTTTTCGTAAGTTACTAGAACACAAGCTTTATTAAAATCATAAAAATTATATCCATTTTCTTTAATAAAGAGTAATACAGATTCTCCTCCCTAGCTCCAGTTAGGACTTTGATAGTCTCATGAGATTCCCACTACCACTTTCCCAGATTAAGAGAGCACAAGCAACTGCTTTTACAATGTCCTCTAAAGATCCCTCCCAAAGTGAAATGCTCATGACAATGAAAAATGAAGTAGGAAGAGAAGGAGATGATGTATCTCAACTTCATTTATACCTGCTAACCTATTTTCTCCCTATGATAATCTGTTTTTTTAAATTGACAAGTAAAAATTGTGGCCAGGGGCAGTGGCTCACGCCTGTAATCCCAGCACTTTGGGAAGCCAAAGTGGGCAGATCACAAGGTCAAGAAATTGAGACCATCGTGGCCAACATGGTGAAACCCTGTCTCTACTAAAATACAAAAAATTAGCTGGGCATGGTGGCTCATGCCTGTAGTCCCAGCTACTCAGGAGGCTGAGGCAGGAGAATCGCTTGAACTCAGGAGGTGGAGCTTGCAGTGAGCCAAGATTGCACCACTGCACTCCAGCCTGGGTGACAGAGCAAGACTCCGTCTCAAAAAAAAACTGTATATATTTATGGTGTATACCCTGATATTCTGATATACTTACACATTGTGGAATGACTAAGTCAAGATAATTAACATATCCATCACCTCACATACTTATTATTTTTATGTGTGTGATGAGAGCACTTAAAATCTCCTCTCAGCAATGTTCAAGGATACAATACATCATTATTAGCTAGAGTCACCATACTGTACAATAGATCTCTGGAACTTACTCTTCTAACTGAAACTTCCTACTCTTTGACCAACATCTCACCATTCCCCAGGCACACTAACCTATTTTTATGATGTGTGTCTGATGCTATTTTTTAAAAATTGATTGTGTCCTGAATTCTTTCAGCTCTCAGGCCTTTAGATTATGGTGCTTCTTTTTCAAATGACAACAATGACCTAGCAACCTATGCAAATTATTAAATCTTTCAAAATGCGCTCGTTTTTCTAAGGGAATAATATATGCGTGGAGAGCCTGTCTTATTACAAAAATGCTCCTGAGATTCCTTCAACTGCTCTAAATAAATAGTTGCATGGCTCATATTTGCACACACTCAGTTTCAGTATCAGGATGCCACTATAAAAATAACCCACCCAAAAATGCCTTTAATAAATTTTAAGAATTCTGTATAATAAAAATCTGAAGGCCGGGCATGGTGGCTCACGTCTGTGATCCCAACACTTTGGGAGGCTGAGGTGGGCGGTTCACCTGAGGTCAGGAGTTCAAAGCCAGCCTGGCCAACATGGTGAAACCCCGTCTCTACTAAAAATACAAAAATTAGCCGGACGTGCTGGTAGGTGCCTGTAATCCCAGCTACTCGGGAGGCTGAAGCAGGAGAACTGCTTGAACCCGGGAGGCAGAGGTTACAGTGAGTCGAGATCGCACCGCTGCACTCCAGCCTGGGCGACAGAGTGAGATTCTGTCTCAAATAAATAAATCTGAAGCCTAAGGCTTTTATAGAGTAAAAATATCACATGATCTCAATATCCTCCATAACAGATCGTTAAGTTTCATTGCACTGGGTGAGACAGGTCAGTATTCAGTTCTCATTCTTTCCAGTGATGAAGGAATACACAGAAATCAGGTGATATGTAGTAACGTAGAAAGCAGCTGTGTCAAAACTAGAATTTACAACTTTTAATTCTTAATACTCAGGCTATTCAAGCCACAGTCCTGCAAAGTCTGCTTTCCCAATAATAAATGTCAACTACATTATTTATCTGAATTGTAAAACGAAATCTACCATAGAATTCCGTTTATTGTTTTAACTAGAAAATTGAAAAAATACAATCCGGATGAATACAAATATTAAAACTGTAGATAATCTTTTTTTACAAATTGAAAACAGCTTAATTAAACCAACAGAGCAGGTAAGGCAATTCTGTTATTTAATGACAACCCTCATCTGTTTGAAATAACCACCTTAATAATCAATACCGTGTTGAGACTTTCACCTAGCATTTATTTTAAGGGATGTCTTGTTTTGAACAATCATTTTAAATCCTAGTAAACTGAAGAATTAATTAGCAAGCACGGAGGCTCAGCAAACTAATGCTTTAGTCTGTCAAACCATCTGTTCAGAAGCACCCTTCTCCAAATCTCGGCATTATTGAGGATGGGGGAGCACACTGCTTTCGATGCTGCTGCTGGTAGACAAGTTGCTCCTTGATATTTAACCATTCCATCTTCCAAATACACAGGAAGAAATTCAATCTCAGAAAGAAGTTCATCAAAGTTCTGGCTCCCTTGGCACTCACAGTTAGAACCACAGTAAAGCTAAGCTTTCTTTAAGGGCAGGGACCACATGTTAAGATAGCTTATCTATGCAAATGAGTATTGTCTCTCTCAAAGTAGGGTCTATTTTAATCTAACAATTCTTCTATTTGTGTCATTTTAAAAATTCCATTCTTGGAATTTTCTTTCACATTATTTTGCATATTTATTCTCAAACAGTGGGAAAGAATCCTAATCTATTTAATATGGTTGGGTATTTCATGGTAAAATGTTATGTAATTGTATGCACCAACAAGACAAAATTTTATTTTATTGTTTTTAAACTGACTCAGGAGGCAATTCAAAAAAGGAGTTCCAAAAATATGTTGAGCCAAAGACAACATGATTTGAATAAACATATAGCTTCTTCTGGGGGCTGCTCATATTTGGGTGTAAAGTACTATCTCAAAAAAAAAAAGTTTCATGTTCCTAAATATACCCCAAATATTGACCAATTGAAGTGTAAACCTGTTGCTTCCCTCTTCTGATAACAGTACACTGATTTCCTTTGAAAAAAGCCCGTCTCACCCACTCTCAGTCCATTTAGCCTGCGGAGGGCTGGGGCGGGGGCAAGGGAAGTGCACAACTCAGACCAGATCAACCAGGCACATTCCATCACCCATGGCTGCAATAATTGGTTCAGGGATGGGCCCTAACCCCAAGCTAGGCTAATGAAATTTAGTTCCAGGACTTTGGCTGAAATTATTGAAAGAGATAAACTTGCTTTCTTTAACATTCTTACCAAGTTAAGAATGTAAACCTGTAACTGCTAGAAACCATTATGGGAGACTTTCCTGACAATGTAGCCAGTACAGAGTAAGGCAGAGCTGAAAGATGGAGAAAGAGAATACTGATAACATCAAGTTGCTAGATCCACCTCAGCCTGAAGCTAGCTCCCCGAGCTTTTCAATTATATGAGCCAACACATTTATTGTGTTTCCATATGTATGGGTTCAGTCAGGGAGAAACCAAAATGTTACAGCTTCTACGCACATATACAAACATAATGTCGCTTATGTTGTGCCCACTTAGCTTGTTATTGAGTTACTGCTATCTTTAAGCACTTGCATAGTTCATTTTCCAATTTCATAGCTGCATGCAGTGTTTTTAATTTCCGATCTATTTTACAGTGCTATAGATTTACTGGTGGGGATGGGGAAGAAAAGGTGGTTAATCTTTAAGGTGATTTTCATCAATGACCCCTTATGTTTGAAATAAAATGATTTTGAGTAAGATGTATCCAAAGCCAGCAATTTTAATTTACCAGGCTAAGAGAATTTAAACCAGACATCAACCCTGACATCTTTTACTTTCCCTGTGTGTTACAGCCTTCCTTTTGCCACGCAGGTCAGCAGCCCTTCAAGTCTTTCTGGCAAGATAGTTTCTGGGCTATCATAAAAGACACTCCTGGTCTATGATATCTCAGCACAGTAAACCCATTACAGGCTGTTTTTCTGCAAGAATCTGATCAATAGATCTGTTTCCCCAGGGGTAGAGAAAGAACTAACAGTGAGTCCTGATAAACCTTCTCTGGCATTGCTCATTTCCTCAAGTGCTATACATGGAACACACTTATTACTTTAGTCCTCTGCTATTAATAAGCCCTTCTTGAGGAAAAGCTAAAAGCTCTAATTCCATCCAGATGTAAGCAGTGTGCAACACCAAGCACCTCTTTCCTGATGTTCTAGCAAAATTACTAAGAGTACATCATGACTCATGCGTTCTCAAGCATTCCTCTCTGCACTAAAATCTGAATCCAGGGAATTTGGAGCAAGTTGCCTCTTGGCAATGGACTTTTCAGAGACTGTAACTCACACTGTGGCTCTGCAATATACGATCTCTCCTCACAGAGAAAGGCAGTTACCACTGAAAAATTCACTCAGGAGTTCAGTTGCACATCTTTAAAGTCCCTCAGAGAAAAAATGCAATGCGGCTCACTGCAAACCCACAGCATCTTCAAAAGATTTGTAAACAAGTCCTTTGCTGCAGACTCCATAATACTACCACTCCACAAGCAAAGAGTCCAAAAAGCTTTCCTCTGTTAGGTTCAGTGGAGATAAATAAGCATGCACCAAGCAGCCTTATACACTGAACCGAATGCTCAGACACAATACAATGATGTGTCTAAAATTTCTATCTGTTCCTTTTTCTACCAGAAACCCAATCTCTTGAGTACCTCACTTGCTCTGTGAAACTTGCCTCTCTGTCCTTTCTCTCTCTGTTCCTTTGCACAGTGATATTCTGGATAGGAAGTGCTTCTGAGAGGCAATAATAGTATTGGATAGCTTTAGTACAGTGTTCAAGAAGAATATTCTGGAATCTTTGTGATAGAAAGTTTAGGAAAAAATATTTCAACCATCAAAACTTATATGAAGAGCTTTAACTAGAACCTACCCTACCCTACCCCATCTCACTCCCAAGTAAGGCTACGTTAAGGGGAATACCTGTTCAAAGGAAAAACAAGTATATGGGAAGCTATCGCCTCTGTCTTGGAATAAGTACTACCTGTTTGCATAAAATTATAGCAGGAAGAAGAAGAAAGTAACCCCTAGGAAGTGTGAAAAGGCCAGGGTGTTTCTAGAATACCCTTTTTCCTATGAAGTCTATTTTGGGGAGGGCAAGTCAGGGGAAGAGGTAAACGTTTTACTAAAAGTGTGGATGTTGATATAAAATGTTGTTAAGGAAAACACTACTTAGTCCAAAAGTTGCCTCTTATTCTTGGATGCATTTCAAATAAAACTTTCTGTTTAAGATATTTGAAAGAATTTTATTTATTTATTTATTCATTTATTTATTTATTTTGAGACAGGGTTTCACTCTGTTGCCCTGGCTCACTGAAAACTCAGGCTTCTGGGCTCAAACCAGCCTCCTGCGACAGCCTCCCAAGTAGCTGGGACTACGGTTGTGCACCTCCACAGCCAGCTGATTTTTTTTTTTTTTTTTTTTTTTTTTTTGAGATAGTCTTGCTCTGTCGCCCAGGCTGGAGTGCAGTGGCATGATCTCGGCTCACTGCAACCTCCACCTCCCAGGTTCAAGCAATTATCCTGCCTCAGCTTCCTGAGTAGCTGGGATTACAGGTGTGTGCCACCACGGCTGGCTAATTTTTGTATTTTTAGTAGAGACAGGGTTTCACCATGTTAGCCAGAGTGGTCTCGAACTCCTGACCTCATGATTCACCGGCCTTGGCTTCCCAAAGTGCTGGGATTACAGGTGTGAGCCACCACGCCTGGCCCACATCCAGCTAATTTTTAAATGTTTTGTAGAGATGGGGTCTTGCTATGTTGCACAGGATGGTCTCAAACTCCAGGCCTCAAGCAATCCTCCTGCCTCAGCCTCTCAAAATACTGGGATTACAGGTGTGAGCCACCATGGCCAGGCTTTAAAAGAAATTTCTACACTTTACCCTAATAGTTGGTTTGAGTTTTCTTTTGTTATTATGTAATTTCTAACTTTGAGGAAACCATTAGTATTTATAGGTAGAATTCACAAATTATGGGAATTGAAAATGTAAGAAACCTTTAGTTGCAACATTCACCTCACCACCTAGAGTGACTAATTTTTCCAAATTAGTAAAGGAAGTTAGAACAATGAGTCAGTGAGTGGATCACCCTAATGAATAAAAATAAAATTTATGTTTTTCCCAGATGGACTGTATTTTTAAAATATTTATTAAGGTTTATTAATTTTCTGCCTAGATCTTGTTAATAGTTTTTCTCCATATGTGATTCAACTCTTCAGTATGCTATAATATTTATACATGCACAATCCAATATTAAGTCATAGACATGGAATGGACCTTGATAGATAATCCAGACATACAAATAGTGAAGTATATTTTGATTTACTCAGGACTACAAACAGGCTAGCACCTTCTCTTGCCACACTTGAGAACCGTTTCAATATTTAACACAACCTTTAAGAAAGAAAGTCTGTGCTGCTTATCTAAATACCACCTACTAAACTATAAATACAGTGAAACCATTTATATGTCTGTTTTTTAGACCTTGTCAAATTTTACACATAATTAGATTGGCATAGCAGGTCTGACTCTATGTTAAGGAAATGCCCTTATTATAGACGGCAGCAAGTATATGAACACACTTAAGCATTGTTTCTGTCTTTATTCAGCAAAGCTTCTTGAGCACCTGCTACGTGTCCAGCACTGTCGTAAGCGCTGTGGCGACTGAAGAAGACATGGCCTCTGTCTTCAGAGAGATGCATCAGTATATAGGTGGCTGTGTAAACAGCATCACGGTAAAGGCTTTCCAAAAGCATGAGGGAATGGCTGTGGAGTGACTTGTGCACAAACTAGAAATTATAAGCCTCCAGTTTGTTTTTTGTTTGTTTGTTTTTTTGAGATGGAGTCTCACTCTGTTGCCCAGGCTGGAGTGCAGTGGTGCGATCTCAGCTCACTGCAAGCTCCACCTTGTGGGTTCACGCCATTCTCCTGCCTCAGCCTCCCGAGTAGCTGGGACTACAGGTGCCCACCACCAAGCCCTGCTAATTTTTGTATTTTTAGTAGAGACGGGGTTTGCACCATATTGGCCAGGCTGGTCTCAATCTCCTGACCTTGTGATCCACCCGCCTCAGCCTCCCAAAGTGCTGGGATTACAGGCGTGACCACCGCGCCCAGCCGCCTCTAGTTTTAAGCGGCGAAGAGTTAAGAACAAGAGAGGCAGCTGGGCTAACGATAAATAAACTTTTAGGTAAAAAACAAACAAACAAAAAAAAGCGAGGCGCGGTGGCTCACGCCTTTTAATCCCAGCACTTTGGGAGGCCGAGGCAGGCGGATCACGAGGTCAGGAGATTGAGACCATCCTGGCTAATACGGTGAAACCCCGTCTCTACTAAAAATACAAAAAATTAGCCGGGCGTGGTGGCGGGCGCCTGTGGTCTCAGCTACGTGAACCTGGCAGGCGGAGCTTGCAGTGAGCCGAGATCGTGCCACTGCACTCCAGCCTGGGGGACAGAGCGAGACTCCGTCTCAAAAAAAAAAAAAAAAAAAAAAAAAAAAAAAAAAAAAAAAAAGCACCAAAATTAGATTAATAGTGTGGCCATATACTTTTCTTGAAGAGAAAAGTTTAAGTTTGAAGGGAAAGACGCTTAAAATCCTCAAGGAATCAGTTAGTAGCAAAGCAATGTGGAGATTGAGAGCACGTAACACGTGCTATGAAAGAGTCTAGGGGGACTTAAACACCAAAGTTCAGGAGCTGCGTAGAAGCCCAAGTATATTTCACACAAGCCTAAGCAGATGAGTGCGGTGGAATCAAAGAGAATAATAAAGTCCCCTCTTAATTAGAGTAGCTGAGTCTTGTAACCCAGAAACCTTTTAATGCCAACCTGGCTTAAAGTCTCAGAACTCTCCTAGAAGTGGTCTGACTCCAGAAGAGTTAAGGATCCTTGAGTTCGATTTCCTTCCTTCTATTGCTTGTTGCAAATTCTACAGGAAAATTGGGGCTGGAGGAAATTGTGATTACAAATAGATTAATTGTAAAGGTGCTATATTTGCCTAGGTATTTATATTTCTTTCTATTTTACTCTGGTGTAGTCCAACTGACTATACTATTCTTTAACACATGTGCAAAGCCCTTGCAATTAAGAAATATATTTGTATAAAAATATATATGATTAAAATTAATAATGTTTTTAACTCAGTTAATTATGCTTATGGGATTCTTGGCTCTTTGGGGGCCGAAGTACCATAAATCTGCACCCCCTCCACACACACTCATACCTGTAAAGGCAGCTTATCTTAAATGCAGGCAAGATGAAATAACAGGAACAGCTAACATCCGTTGATTTTTGCTATATGGCAGACACTGTATTAATTATTTTGCATGTTGTATTTTAATTAATTCTCTCAACTACCTCAGAATCTAGGAACCATAATTATCATCATTTTATATCTCAGGAAACTAAAAGGAAATTTGCATGAGTTTGCAGTTGGCAAGTAGCAAGAGCCAGAATTCCAGGCCACAGGAGATCTGACCACAGAGCCCACTCCGTCCAGGATCACACGGTAACAAATTTGCCTCCTTTTTTGAAATATAAGCAGCAGGTAGGTACTGTCTTCTGAGGAGCAAAAAGGAAAGGAAACTAACATGGGTTAGAAATGTGGAAGTGGAAAATGAATGAAAGTTGTGAAGAACAGAGAGACAAAGAGCAGAGCTCAAACAAGACACATAGAGGCGGGGCATGGTAGCTCATGTCTATAATCCCAGCACACTGGGAGACTGGGGCTGGAGGGCTGCTTGAGGCCAGGAGGTGAAGACCAGCCTGGGCAACATAGTGAGACCCTCGTTTCTTAAAAGAAAAAAAAAAAAAAGAAAAGAAAAGAAAGAAAGAAAATTTTTAAAGGCACATAACAAGAATGTCACTAAAAATAATTTTAGTGAGGTTAGCCAGGGTTCTCTAGAAAAGTAGGACCAATAGGAGATAGACACATGATAGATAGATAAGATAGATGATAGATGAGATAGATAACATAGAGAGATTAGATAGATAGATAGATAGATAGATAGATAGATAGATAGAAATTTATTATGAGGGATTGGCTCAGGTGATTACGGAAGCTGATAAGTTCCACAATTTGCCATCTGCAAGCTGGAAGCCCAGGAGTGTCGGTGGTATAGTTTGAATCCAAACCCAAAGCCCCAAGAACCAGGGCAGCCAATGTTTGTCCCAGTCCAAGTCCAATGCTAGAGAACCAGGAGCACCAGTGTCCATGGTTAGGAAACATGAATGTCCCAGGTCAAGAAGACAGAGCAAATTCACTCTTTCTCCACCTTTTTACTCTGTTGGGTCCTCAGTGAATTGGATAATGCCCACCTGCACTGGTGAGGTCAAATCTTCTTTACTCAGTCTGCCAACTCAAATGCTGATCTCCTCCAGAAGCATCCTCATAGACACACCCAGAAATCATGTTTGACCAGCTACCGGGGCATCCTTTCGCCCAGTCAAGTTGACACATAAAATTAATTGTTACATTCCATGACTACCTTGCTCCCTTCCTGTCTTGTTCCACATCGTTGAACTCTCTTTATTTGAGATACCTATCGCAGCTTGTATTTTTGCTTCTTTTTAATCTTGATCACTTCCCACACTGGTAGTTCTGTTTCCCCTCAGTGTACATATAGCATAAAGCTATACCTCGCACATAATCAGCACACAAGATGCACTTATTGAATCAGTGATTGAATCAATCGACTAATGTAATTTTCAAAACTAGAGGCTCTGTTCCCAATAATGTCTTTGCCAGTCAACTATAATTTATGTTTGTTCTTCTCGAACAACAGGAGACACTACCTAACACTTATTCTCATGGCTTTCATCTCTGCCTCTTGGGCTTGTAATTCATATTTGCATAGCAGTCAAGACCCAGGGCATATGGAAAGGAGGAGGTTGCACCTAAAGAGGGAAGTATGGATCTCGTTGAGATCAAAGAGAGACTATTTTTGTTAGTAGCTTCTGTGCTACTTAAATTTGTCATTAAAATCATTTCAGAATCACCTCTTCAGAAGAGGTGAGCTTTTTTGAAGGAATACGTAGGAAAAAGGTGATGTCAGATGGATAAGAGAATTTTGTTTCCACCATCTAGGGCCATGTGGAAGCACACGAGGAGGTGGAAGTATAAGGCAAGAGTGGGAGTGTTAAGCAGTTGTGATTTAAGAGCGTGGAGGTAGCAAATGTGGGAAGACGAGGGAATGACAGCACTCAGTTGAGCAGTGGGCTTAGCAATCTGGCAATAAACTGGGAGCTAACAAGGCCCACCTGGAGTGGTTAGTGACAAAAGAAACATTTGTAGCTCACCGAGAAGATTTAATTGAGGAGAAAATAATATGATGTTTGGCTAGCATGAAACTCATGCTGTATCTTGGACCCAACTTCTTTTGGAATTTTGAAATGGGCAAGAAGTGACTGACATGTTTGTGCTTCTGGATTGAAAACTTGTTTCTTTGGTGATATTTTAGCACCCATGCCAGCATTATTGTTATTTGCTCCATACTGATTGTATCCTGATTTTCATGTTTCTTAACATGAGACATTTCATTATTACAATCTTTCTATTAAAATTGTTTTTTTATTTGATTAACTTCTTGGCACAGATGTAGTTTTTATGCTAATCATAGATTTGTGCCTTTTTAACTTTATATTTTCCATCTTTTTCATGATAGTTCAACTTTGCTTGGTTATTCTATTTTTTTGCTGTATACTTATAAAACCTGTCTTCCACATTTAGTCATAAAAGATTCATTCACCTTAGAGATTCCAATATTCATTTTTTTAAAAAGCCTACAGTCCATCTGTTACCATCTCCTCAGATATTAAATTTTATTACCCTTTGTTGTTTCCTGCAACTTTTGGCAGAAGAGACTATTCTCCAATAAGCTCACTTACTTCATATGGCAAGATATGTATCAAGTGTTTGTCAGCATTTGCTATAGACAAATTATTAAGCATGTCCAAAAAATGTTTATATTTACCACTTTTTATGTCATGGGTGCAGTGTGTAGAGTGGGGGATAAGTAGATCACACATACAAAGGAAAGTCATGGAAATTGGAGTGCTGTATTAGTTTTCTATCACACTATAACAAATTACCACAACAATGGCTTAAAACAACATACATGTATTATCTCACAGTTTCTGTAGGTCAGGAGTCTGGCATAGCTTAGTTGAGTCATCTCTTCAGGGTCTAGGCTGCCATCAAGGCATCGGGTGGGGTGCATTCCTTTCCAAAACTCAGGACCTTCTCCCAAGCTCATGTGGTTGTTGGCACACTCTCATTCCTTGAAGCTGTAGGACTGGGGCTGGCTTTCAGCAAAGCCACTCATGACTCCTAGAGACCATATACAGTTCCTTGCCATGTGTCCCCCTCACTGGCCTTTTCACAACATGATACCTTGCCTCTCAAGGGAAGCAGGGCACCTCATCCATTCTGATAAGGTAGAGTCCCATAAAACCTAATGTATACTCACAAGAGTAACTGTCCCCATCATCTTTGTGACACTAGGAGTCGACAAAGATCACCCTGACTCGGTGGAATGAGATGCTCCTCCCTTTCTCCTCTGGAGTTATGTCAGGGAGGCCTAGAGGCCAGTAGAGGAGATTCAGGGCTTCCATGATAATCCATCATGCTATGGACTAAACTGTGTCCCCACAAAATTCCCATGTTGAAGCCCTAACACCCAAAGTGACTGTATTTGCAGATGAGACCCATAAAAAGGTAATTAGGGTCAAATGAGGTCATAATGGTGGGCCTCTGATATGATAGGATTAGTGTCCTCATAAAAAGGGACACCAAGCCAGGTGCGGTGGTTCACACCTGTAATCTCAGCAGTTGGGAAGGCTGAAGCAGAGAATCGCTGGAGCCCAGGAGTTTGAGACCAGCCTGGGAAACCTAGGGAGATACTGTCTCTACAAAAAGAATCATTTTTTTTAATTAGGTAGGTTTGGTGACACACCAAACTGGTGGTACCAGCTACTTGGGAGACTGAGGTTGGAGGATCACTTTAAGCCCAGGAGGTAGAGGCTGCAGCCTGGGCAACAGATCAAGACCCTGTCTCAAGAAAAAAAGAAGGGACATCAGAGAACTAGCACATGTGCATGTGTCCTGCCAAGTGTCAGGTTCCAGCCCATGCTGAGGTCCGAGGGGAGTGGGTGGATGGGTAGTGGATAGCTGAAAGAACACTCAAGGGGGCCATAGGCAGGTGAAATGCGGCTTTTATTATGTTCTCTCTCTGCCAGCCTTTGTCTCAGCTGCCCGATCCAGCTGCAGCCCTTCTCAGCAGCTGGCTCTGTGGCTCCTGCCACCCCTACGGCTTTTCCTTACAGGGTTAGCAGCTTCACTCTCTCTCTCTGGGTGTGAGCCATATGTACAGTGTCAGCAGGGCAATTATACCTTTTACAGACAACAGTGGCCCAGAGTAAGTATGGGCTTACACAAATAGGTTATATAATGAGTGGAGTTGGGCGCCTGTGCTCCAAACTTGCTGAGTCACACTGGCCCAGATGTCTGCCTTGACCTATTCTTGACTAAAGCACATCTATTTTCCTTAGAGCATTCTCTCTCTCTCTCTCTCTGTATCTCCTTTACTCATGTATCTGACAAAGGACTAGTACCTAGAGTATATAAAGGACTATCAGTTCTTTAAAAACTCAACAGTTCAAAACCAAACAACAGTAAAAAATCCAATTAGAAAGTAGACAAAGGACAATACATTTCACTCAAGAGGATATGTGAATGGCAATATGTAAATAAAAAGATGGTCAACATCACTAGCTGTTAGGGAAATGAAAATTAAGACCACAATGTGCTATCATTACATATCTATTAGACCAGCTAAAATGAAAAATAGTGACAACATCAAATGCTGACAAGGACACAGGGAAGATGGATCTTTCATACATTTACATTACTGATGGGAATGTAAAATAGGACAACCACTCTAGACAATACTTTAGCAGTTTCTTTAAAATCTAAACACACATTTATTCTGTGACTCAGCAATTGCACTCCCGAGCATTTATCTCAGAGAAATGAAAACTTATATCCACACAAAGACCTATACACGATTATTCATAGCAACTGGATTTTTTAATAGCCCCAAATTGGAAACAACCCAAATGTTCTACAACAGGTAAAGAGTTAAAAAAATTGTGATACATCCATACCATGGCATATGAGTCCACAATAAAAAGGAACAAACTATTAGCACATGCAACAACTTGGATAAATCTCAAAAGCATTATGCTGAGTGGGAAAAAAATAATCTCAAATGGAATACTTCATGATTCTGTTCAGGAAATATTCTCAAAATGAAAAATATTATAGCAATGAAGAACAAAATTAATGATTGACAGGGGTTATGGATAGTGGGGAGGCAGGGTGTGTGTGTGACTATAAACCAGTAAAATAAAGGAGATCTTTATGGTGATGAAACAGATCTGTATCTTGATTGTGATGGTGGTTATATGAATCTGCATATGTAATAAAATGACATAGAACTATACAAGCATGTTATGACAGTGTCAATTTCCTGGTTTTGCTATGGTGCTATTGTTACATAAGATGTAACCAATGGGGAAAACTGGGTGATGAATACAGAAGACACCTCTGAACCATCATTGCAATTTGCTGTTACTCTACAATTATTCCAAAAATAAAAAGTTTCAAAATTTGAAAATACATGTGTGTTTATGTATGTATGTATGTATCTATTTACTGGTAAAATTACTACAACCTTTAGGTGTTTTGTTTTAATGATTTTTGAAGCCACTAATTTAGGACAAGAATATTTCTGTACCTGTACTGTATTACCCAGTCTGTGTATTGGTGGGATGACCTTGAATAAACTCCCTGAACTTCTGTTTCTGTAGTTGTAAAATTGGGATAGTTATACTTTAGATGCCCACTGAGTTTTTCTAAGGGTCAAACAAGGTAATGTGAAAACCCCAACCTTCTACCTGATAAATGACAGACATTGAGTGAAAATTAATTTCTTTCCTTCCTTCTTGTTTTTCTTTCACTTTGTATTGCATTACTTGATGAATCCTTATTTTCGCCTGGGTTTCAAGCACAATTCTGGCTCCATTATATCATGGTTTTCCCCTTTCTCTTTGATATAACACTTTTCTTTGGTCAAGGTACAGTGGCTTTAACTGACAGAGTTTCTACAATTATGAACCTTCTTGAAGAGGACTTGCTTAGGTTTTGGGGGTTTTGTAAAATTCCTTTTTTTCCCCCTTTTTTGAACATTTCAGATGGCCCTTTTCCAATGCTTTGCTTAGGTTTTTAGAGGAAATGATTTAGCTGGGTGCAGTGGCTCATGCTCCTGTAATCCCAATACTTTGGGGGGCTGAGGCAGGAGGATTGCTTATGGCCATGAGTTCAAGACCAGCCTGGGTAGCACAGTGAGACTCCATCTGTACAAAAAGTAAAAAAAAAAAAAAAAAAAAAAAAAAAAAGCCAAGTATGATGGTGCGTGCCCAGGAACTTGAGGCTGTGGTGAGCTACGATTGCACTATTGCACTCAGGCCTGGGTGACAGAGCCAGACCCTGTCCACCCCCAATCTCCCCCAAAAAAATAAAAAATAAAGATAATGGTTCACAGCCTAGATAGATAAACTAAAAGTCTGATAGATAAAAGGAATGGAAGCTCTTTATAGAAATGTTCATTCAAAGACTGGAGCAGGCGATGACTAAGATAAGCCTTGAGTGCCTTTTTGTGCCATAAAGTAAGAAAATTATCCACAACTAATGGGATCATGTCTAAAGGAAACAGAAGCCTAATCAAACGTATTTCCACAGGTTAAAAATGGCACAAATTGGGCATCAAAAAGAATTAGTAAGAAGGAGGCATCCAAGACAGTATAATCTCCTTAAATTCCTCGAAAAACATAAACAGCAACTAAGCGAAACAGAAGACTCATGAGTGATCTCTAACAATAACTCTAGGTGACAAGTATTTTTGTGGTCCCCCAAGTGCACAACACCCTCAGCTACAGGATGTGAGCAATATCAATATTTGCATTGGAGGAAAAAAGTAATGACCAATGAGCTTCTAATGGCCTTGAGATCATGACAGCAACAAAAATCACCATGTGGTACTCACTACAACGTGCAAGTTCATCTGAGAACAATGGCTGAAACTGACAGGGGGGTCTGCAGGATAAAACTTATGGGTGAATTCACAGGGACCATGTTGTAGTCAGGCCTAATGATAGAAAAGATCAAATGGAGCAGTCTGGGTCTCATAAACTCTCAACATTAACAAAGTAAATCTCCTCTACAAGACAAAATTCTGCACTGAGGGCAAACTACTGAAAAGAGAACCCAGATTAGGCAGGATTTGAACTACAAGAGCAATAAAGAGAAGATCTAGTTAAAAGTTGGAAAGCAAAGTAAGGAGAAAAAGGAAACAAATCTTAGAAATTACTTTTGGTCACTTGGGAGGAAAAAAACCCCACACAGATTTTTTAGATCTATAGAGCAAGAAAATCTCTTCTGCGCTTCTCCTAAAAGTATAGGAAAAAAGATTACAGTGAAATTTCATACAAAGTTATTATAAGAAAAAAGAAAATAAGAGTAGAATAACATGCCTGTAGATAATAAAATCATGCCAGAAAAACGAACCCATAAAAAAACCCACGAAAATTATAATTTAATATTTCTAAAAACTAAAGAAATAAAAGCATGGTAAAAATTATTAGATGACAACACATATCAAAATTAGCAAAATTGAAAAAATCAGATAATTATTGAAAACAAATATTTAAGAAAACAGGTGACAGAACTCAAGAAAGAACTAGAAAAAATAAAAATAATTTTAGAAATAAAAACAAAACCAGAAGGAACACACATATGCTTTAAGAGAAATAGAAAATGGAAATGTGGAAGTTTAAAAAAATAATAATAGAAAAACACATTAAGGAAAAGATAAGAATTTGAAAGAAAGACAAATATAGAAGATAAACAAAAGGCTAACATTCATGTAACAGGAACCTGAAAGAGAAGATCAAAACAATAGAACAGAATAAATATTAAAAATTATAATTCAAGGCCCAGCACGGTGGCTCTTGTCTGTAATCCCAGCACTTTGGGAGGCCGAGGCAGGAGGATCACTTGAGGTCAGGAGTTCGAGACCAGCCTGGCCAACACGGTGAAGCCCCATCTCTACTAAAAACACAAAAATTAGCTAGGCATGGTGGTGGGTGCCTGTAATCCCACCTACTCAGGAGGCTGAGGCAGGAGAATGGCTTGAACTCAGGAGGCAGAGGTTGCAGTGAGCTGAGATTGCACCACTGCACTCTAGCCTGGGCAACAAGAGT
This sequence comes from Symphalangus syndactylus, assembly GCF_028878055.3. Classification (NCBI taxonomy): domain Eukaryota; kingdom Metazoa; phylum Chordata; class Mammalia; order Primates; family Hylobatidae; genus Symphalangus; species Symphalangus syndactylus. The sequence continues at coordinate 88,220,603 of NC_072434.2, read as the reverse complement.
GAGACTCTGTCTCAAAAACAAAACAAAACAAAAAAAAAGTTTTCCTTAATTCAAAAAAACTTTTTGAAATAAAAAATGAATTGAAACTATATATTGAAAGGGTACACAACTAGTAAAAATGTTGGATTTTTTTTGTAAAAACAATGTTTCAGACATCAAACAAAAAACTAAGACTCTTGTAAGGAAGGATAAAAGGCAGATTGTCATCAGACTTTTCTACAGCAGAAAATGTAAATCATGGATTTAATATCCAGGCAAAAATAATTTCAAGTAGGAAGGTCACAGGTAAATTGCTACAAACAGGCAAGAACTCACATAATACTATTCCCACAGGGACGTCCAGAAAAATCTACCAGGACTTCAAAAAATAAAAAAGACTAGAGAAACATCAAAACAAGAACTAGTGTTGAGCCCTATATAAGTAAATAGTCACATGAAGAACTGAGACCAAATGACAGGGTCTACAATCATGATCTTACAAGGTTAAATCCAGAATAAAATAGCATAAAAAGTGATGTTAAAAGCACTTTATAGTGTTAAAGGCTGTAATCACAATGAAGATATAATAGTTATGGATAGTTATATACCTAATAAAATAGCAAGAATTTTCACAGAGCAGGAACACAGAAAAGAAAAGGAAAATTAACAAACATGAAAATAATAGAAAAATTTAGCAGATTCTTAAAAGAAAGAGATAGATATAGAAGATAGACAAAAGCCAATATACATATAATACGAACCAAAAAGAGGAAACCGAAGCAATAGAATAGAGCAGAAAAGGCGAATTAAGAAACATACAAATTTTTGCAATCTACTCGTCTGACAAAGGGCTAATATCCAGAATCTACAATGAACTCAAACAAATTTACAAGAAAGAAACAAACAACTCCATCAAAAAGTGGACGAAGGATATGAAAAGATACTTCTCAAAAGAAGACATTTATGCAGCCAAAAGACATATGAAAAAACGCTCATCACCACTGGCCATCAGAGAAATGCAAATTAAAACCACAATGAGATACCATCTCACACCAGTCAGAATGGCGATCATTAAAAGGGCACGGTGGCTCACGCTTGTAATCCCAGCACTTTGGGAGGCTGAGGTGGGCGGATCACGAGGTCAGGAGATCGAGACCACGGTGAAACCCCGTCTCTACTAAAAATACAAAAAATTAGCCGGGCGTGGTGGCGGGCGCCTGTAGTCCCAGCTACTCCGGAGGCTGAGGCAGGAGAACGGCGTGAACCCAGGAGGCGGAGCTTGCAGTGAGCCAAGATTGCGCCACTGCACTCCAGCCTGGGTGACAGAGCGAGACTCTGTCTCAAAAAAAAAAAAAAAAAAAAAAAGTCAGGAAACAATAGGTGTTGGAGAGGATGTGGAGAAATAGGAACACTTTTACACTGTTGGTGGGACTGTAAACTAGTTCAACCATTGTGGAAGTCAGTGTGGCAATTCCTCAGGGATCTAGAACTAGAAATACCATTTGACCCAGCCATCCCATTACTGGGTATATACCCAAAGGATTATAAATCATGCTGCTACAAAGACACATGCACACGTATGTTTATTGCGGCACTATTCACAATAGCAAAGACTTGGAACCAACCCAAATGTCCAACAATGATAAACTGGATTAAGAAAATGTGGCACATATACACCATGGAATACTATGCAGCCATAAAAAATGATGAGTTCATGTCCTTTGTAGGGACATGGATGAAGCTGGAAACCATCATTCTCAGCAAACTATCTCAAGGACAAAAAACCAAACACTGCATGTTTTCACTCATAGGTGGGAATTGAACAACGAGAACACATGGACACAGGAAGGGGAACATCACACACCGGGGCCTGTGGTGGGGTGGGAGGAGCGGGGAGGGATAGCCTAATGTTAAATGACGAGTTAATGGGTGCAGCACACCAACATGGCACATGTATACATATGTAACTAACCTGCACGTTGTGCACATGTACCCTAAAACTTAAAGTATAATAAAAAAAGAGAAACACACACATAATAGAAAATTTTAACATAGTTCTCAAACCAAGACAGATCACAGGGGTAACAATTTTAGTGAAGCCACAGAAAACCTGAATACAAAAATCAATGAGGTAGATGTACAGGTATATATTGAGCTCTCAAGCCCAGTAGTAGAAACTACCTACTTCTTAAATTCTCATCAATGCTCATGAAAAATGATCATATCAGGCCATAAAGAAAACCTCAATAAATTCCAAAGAATTGTCTGACAATAATGCAATCCAACTAAAAAATAATGAAATTTAGAAAAACCAGAAATCTCTTTCCTCCAGAAACATTCAGTTAACAACATTTGATTCAAAGAAGACAAACAGGCTGGACACAGTGGCTCACGCCTGTAATCCCAGCACTTTGGGAGGATAAGGCAGGTGGAGCACTTGAGGTCAGGAGTTCGAGACCAGCCTGGCCAACATAGTGAAACCCTGTCTCTACGAAAAAATTAGCTGGGCATGGTGGCAGGAGCCTGTAATCCCAGCTACTCGGGAGGCTGAGGCACAAGAATCACTTGAACCTGGGAAGCGGAGGTTGCAGTGAGCCAAGATTATGCCACTGCACTCCAGCCTGGGCGACAGAGCGAGACTCCATCTCAAAAGATAAAAATAAATTAATTAATAAAATAAAATAAAATAAAATAACACAACACAAACAACATACTTTTTGGACAAATAACTATATTTTTCAAAACGAAAATATTTAGGGAGAATAACAACATCGTTTCACATTTTTGCAAACTTCTTTAATGTCTAGCTTAATGTAAGACAACTGGATACTCCTGTCTGTTTCTGCATTCAATTTGTTGCAATATTTTGGTTGAGGTATGTGAAGATAATCTGGCTTCACACAGTTATGTAGGTGGAAAAAAGAGGAATATGTTAATATCTTTTTTGTATACATGTGGATATTCATCTTTGATACTATACTAAAACTTGGCAAGTGGTAGTTGCTTAAATGTTAGTTAAAATGTGGGAAATGAAATCAGATCAATTGAACTTCTCACTGTTAAGTACATTAAAATCCATTTGTCTATCTAGCAATTTGAATGGTTCTTTTACCCACATGGCATCATGCATTCATCATTTGGAAAGTACTGGCTCGCTGAGGTTTGTAGATATATTACAGTATACAATATCAAAAAAATATAGTTGTTCATATCACTACTGATCTCATCTATTGTAAGCTGTCAAGTTCATGGTGACAAGTACAATTTTTCCAAACTTTGAATTTTTACTTGAAAGCTCAAATGTTACCATTGGCAAAAAATACAGCAGTAATTTTCCTTGAAGTGTCAGGATCACTACATTGATTTTTGAGAAAATTGCTGCCATATATCCAAGTTTGAATTACCGTATTTTGTTAGTTGTTCTTTCAAGTAAAAGCGGTGTTCCATTTAAACATTTAAAAAGTGGCTAGTTCAGCTTGCAACTAAAATAATCCCACAAATGCTTTTACTCAGGACATTATACTTCAATATGCAGCAGAAGTGCCTTATATGTATTTCCAACTCAATAAATTGAATATTTAAGTGACATGGATTCAATAAAATTAATATTTTGCTCCTTGATCCAGAGATTTTTAAGTGAAATTTGAATTTTTTTTTTTTTTTGCAAGTACGTGTTGAATGGCACTGCCTACACTACAGTCTGCTGTGAATGCCTTGATTTATGCTAAGGCAGTTTTCTCCACCATCACTTTTACACAATTGGTGCAAATGTCCCTACATGAACAAGGAAAATAACCTTCTAGTATTATTATGAAGATGGTTTTCATCTCACAAACACCCCTGAAAGGCCTTTGGATACTTCCAGGGGTCCATAGACTACACATTAATGAGCATTGGTCTAAACTCTCCAATTAAAAGGCAGAGGTTATCATACAGGGTTAAAAAAAAAAAGCAAGACCAAACTATATGCTGTCTACAAGAAAGACACTTTAAGTATAAAAACACAAATTGGTTAAGTAGGTGAATAATAAAAATATACCGTGCAAACACTGATCCTGAAGCAGCTGGAATGGCTATACTAATATCAGATGAAGTAGACATCATGAAAAAGTATATGCCCATTAGTAAAAAGGGACATTTCATAATGATAAAGGATCAATTTATTAAGAAGACATTATAATCCTGAATGTGTATGCACCCAATAACAATGATACTAAAGACATGAAGAAAATACAGCATAACTAAAAGGAGAAATGGTCAAATCCCCAATTATATTTGGAAATTTCAACAGCCCTCTCTCAGCAACTGATAAAAGAAGTAGATATAAAATTTGTAAGGATATACAAGCCTCAAATAACATTAACAACAAATCTGATCTAGCTGACATTTGCAAAACAATATATCCCACAACAGAAAATATTCTTTCTTTTGGCCAGGAGCCGTGGCTCATGCCTGTAATCCCAGCACTTTGGGAGGCTGAGGCAGGTGGATCACTTGAGGTCAGGACCCACTGGATCTCTCCCACAACACGTGGGAATTATTGGAGTACAATTCAAGATGAGATTTTGGTAAAGACACAGGGCCAAATCATATCAGCTTCCATCTCAACAAACTGAAACAAATTAAACTCAAAGTAATTAGAAAGAAGAAAATAACGAAGACAAGACCAGAAATCAATAAAAATAGAAAATAGAAAAGCAATAGAGAAACTGAAGTCAAAAGATGGTTGTATGGTTCTATGAAAATATTTAAAATATTTTTCTTTTTGTCTTTTAAAAAACATAATATTTGTATTAAAATTAATAAACTTCTATCTTGACTGATTAAAAAATAAATGAGATTCAAATTACCAGTATCAGGAATGAAAGAAGGGCTATCACTATAAACATATTGATTTTAAGAGGAGTGTAAAAGAATGTTATGATTAATTTTATGCCAATAAATCCAACAATTTACCTGAAATAGAAAAATTTACTAAAAGACATGAAATGCCAAAACTGACACAAGATGAAACAGAAAATCTGAATACCTCCATATCCATTCAATAAACTGAATTTTTCAAAGCCTTCCCACAGAAAAAGAACTCCATGCCTACAGAGCTTTACTGGTGAATTCCATTAAATATTTGAGGTAGAAATAATACCATTTATACACAAGCTCTTTCAGAAAATAGAGTAAAAGGAACACTTTGCAATTCATTTTACGAGGACAAAATAACCCTGAAAACAAGACAAGACTTTACAAGAAAAGAATACTACAGACAAATATCTTTTATGAACAGAGATGCAAAATTCTTTTAAAGAATAGCAACTCAAAACCAGCAATATATAGAAAGGATAATACATTGTGACCAAATGGGATTTATCCAGGGAATGCAAGGTTGGTTTAACATTCAAAAATCAACTAACGTAATTTACCATCTTAACAGAACAAAAGTAAAAACTAAATAAGTATCCCAATAGATGCAAAAAAATGCTTCAAACAAAATTCAACATAAATTTATAATAAAAATTCGTAGCAAACTAGGAATAGAAGGAATTTTTCTCAACCTTATAAAAGGCCCTAATGAAAAAACTACAACTAACATTTTACTTAATGGTGAAATACCCCACCTCCTCTCACCATTTCTATTCAGTGTTATACCGGAGATTCTAACCAGAATAATGAGGTAAAGACATAAAAAGCATACATATTTGAAAGAAAAAATCAAATTGCCTATATTTGCAGATGACAAGATCATATACATATGGAGCTTACATAAAAGCTATTAGAAATTAATAAGTCAATTTAGCAAAGTCCTATGATATAAGATCAATATACAAGTATCAATTCTATTTCTACATGCTGGCAACAAATTACCCGAAATTTTTTACTTTGTTAAAAATGTACCATTTATAATAGCTTCAAAGATCATGGAATACTTAAGAATAAAATTAACAAGTATATGTAAGACCTGTAAATTAAAAACTAAAAAAAAAATTGTTAAGGAAAAATTTAAACTACCTAAATCAGTGAGATATGCCATCATTATGAATTAGAAATTCAATTTCTTTTTTTCCAGAAATTTGATTTCTTTTTTGCTTTTTTTTTTGTTGTTGTTGTTTGTTTTTTGAGACAGGGTCTCACTCTGTCACCTGGGCTAGAGTGCTGTAGCGCCATCTTGTCTTGCTGCAACCTCCACCTCCTGAGCTCAAGTGATCTTCCCACCTCAGCCTCCTGAGTAGCTAGGACTACAGGTGTGCACCACTATGCCCAGTTAATTTTTTTGTTTGTTGAGACCAACCTGGGCAACATGGTGAAACCCTGGCTCTACAAAAAATACAAAAATTAACTGGGTGTGGTAAAGCAAGCCTGTAGTCCCAGCTACTCCAGAGGCTGAGGTGAGAGAATCACTTGAGCCTGGGAAGTCAAGGTTGCAGTGAGCCGTGATTGTGCCACTGCACTGCAGCCTGGGCGACAAAATGAAGTTAAGCAAATGGCCCGTATAGTCCAGCTATTGCACTCCTAGGTATTTACCAAAGGGAAATGAAAACATACTTCTACCCAAAGACCTGTATGGGAATATGCATAGTAGTTTTATTCATCATAACCAAAATCTGGGAATAACTACAATGTCCATCAATAGATGAATAAACAAATTTTGGGATATCCACACCATGACTCCCAGCAGTATTATGGAATAAATAACTGACACACACAACACGGTTGACTGTCAAGAACAGGATGCTCCGCAAAGAAAGCCAGATACAAAAGAGTACATATTGCATGATTCCCTTTACATGAAATTCCAGAAGGGGCAAAACAAAGCTATAGTTACTGAAAGCAGATAAATAGTTCCCTGGGACCAGTTTCCTGGTGAGAGGTTGACTGCAAAAAGGCACAAGGGAGCCTTGTTCAGTGGGTGGAAATGTTTTTTATTTTGACTATGGTCATTGTTACCCAGGTCTATGCATTTGTACAAATCTCTTGGGACTGTACATTTAGAATAGACAGACATGGTGGTGCTCACCTGTAGTCCTGACTACTTGGGAGGCTGAGGTGGGAGGATCACTGTAGTCCAGGAGTTGGAGGCTGCAGGAGCTATGACTGCGCCACTGCACTCCAGCCTGGGCGAGAGAGTGAGACCCTGTATCAAATAAATAAATAAAAATAAATAAATAAATAAATAAATAAATAAATAAATATGTTGTATTTTATGTAAATAATCCTTGAATAAAGCTGATTTTTTTAAAGAGAAGCTAGAAATTCAGATTTTTAAACTATGACATTTGCTGGGCATGGTAGCTCACACCTGTCATCCCAGCACTTTGGGAGGCTGAGGCAAGAGGATTGCTTGTGGCCAGGAGTTTGAGACCAGCTTGGGCAACATAACAAGATGTCATCTCTACAGAAAAAAAATTAAAAATAAAATTAAAAGTTAAAAAAAAGACACCTAATTCGAACTTTAAAAAAAGCTTTTAGACTAAGGTCATATATCTGTGACCCAGAATTCTGCTCTACAGTTTACCAAGTGTAGTAGCCAAGGTTTTCCAGAGAAATAGAACCAATAGGAGATATAAAAAATATATATATAAATGTATAATATATACATATATATGTAATATGTATAATGTATGTATTTGTGTGTGTGTGTGTGTGTGTATATATATATATATATATATATAGAGAGAGAGAGAGAGAGAGAGGGATTTATTATGAGGAATTGGTCCACATGATTATGGAGGCCAAGAAGTCCCACAATCTGCTGTCTGCAAGCTAGAGACCCAGGGAAGCCAGTCGTGTAATTTAGTCCAAATCCATGACCCTGAGAACCAAGGGAGTGGGTGGTGTACCTCCCAGTCAAGTCTGAAGGCACGAGAAGGGGGTTTCAGGGCTGGGGAAGTGGAGTGTGGGGGATAGGAGCACTGGTGTAAGTTCTGGAGTCCGAAGGCCTGAGAACCAAGCACTCTGATGTCCGAGGGCAAGAGATGATGGATGACCCAGCTCAAGAAGAGTGAATTTGTCCTTCCTCCACCTTTTTGTTCTATCGGGTTTTCAACAGATTAAATGATGCTCTCCCACATTGGTGAGGGCAATTTTCTTTACTCAGTCTTCCAGAAACATCCTCACAGACACACCCAGAAACAATGTGTTACCAGCTCTCTGGGCCTTCCTGAGCCCAGTTGTGACCCAGAAAATTAACAATCACACCAAGTTTTCTGACAAGTCTCTTATGTTAACTTTACAACAACTATTGATTTAAATACTATTATTATCTCAATTTTACAATGAAGTCTCATTACATATTTTTCCCAATTTCACATAACTCTTATATAGCAAAGCTGGGACTCAAACCAGAATCTCAACTTTTCAAATCCTTTGTCTGATCCATTCCATTTTATAGTTATTAACAGGTTTTTCTAAAAAAAATTAATAATCCTAAGTCCCTTCTTCCTTAACACAATGATGAAATTAATGAGCAAGTGATCTCAAGCTACATCTAATTTCCTTTTTTCCTATTGTTCAACAGGAATAGTCTTGTACTTAGCATCAGCATAGATCCCTTGAGTCCTTAACTTATTTAATACATTTTTAATGCAGTAAGTCTCTCCCCAGTTCAAGTTTCTCTTCTTAGGAATCTCTTATGACTTTCCTCATTTTGTACTCACAGGATTAGATATCTTTTATATCGCATACTGTTAACAAGTGTAACATGGCAGCCCAAGTCCTAAACTCCATGATCTAACTAAAGAATAGAGAAACATAAAATATTATGTAATTTACATCTTTAGAAAAACACTGTTCCTCCACATTATACCAACGTAAGGTGGGCTACTGGAAAAGGGGTTATCAAATGGCAAAATAATATTTAATAATAAGACAAATATAACAATGTATCTATAAATTGTTAAGCTTATAAATATGTATACACACATCAGAGTTCCTATACTCAAAACAAATTTGGAACTCAATAAAATGTATATTAAAATTCTGAATGTATTTCTAAGTAGGAATTCTTAATTAACCTGGAACAAGAGACCCTCCTACGAAATACAAAGTAATAACAGGAAATCCTGTTTCCAGCTGTTGTGATACACAAGAACACAAAGTGTTTTTCCTAGTCTTTCACTCAACAATCAACAGGGAATATTTCTGTGACCTCGGTCACCGAAATCTGTGGAGATTTCTCCCTACCAAGCAATCTTCATAGCTTCTCCTGTGGATACTAGCTGGGTGTCCTCTAATTCAATTCAATTCTGACACTGTCTACCTGGAGATAGCATTACATCCTATAGGTTGAGGGTTCAGTCCTACAAGACTTCCCCCAACTTCAGATGCTAATCATAAGTAGTAGGTTGTCACTTATTCTTCTAACTGGCTATAAATTGGGATTCTCACAGCCCCCTCCTTGCATTCTTAATTTGCTGGAGCAGTTCACAGAACTCAGGGAAACTTTTCACTAAGGAAAATATTAAGCCCTGCTCCTCAAAGTCAGGTCCATGGATTAATGTCAGCCTGTGAGTGTTTGCTTCCAGTCCAGAAGACAGAAGTCCAGGAACTGAAAGGAAGCATTCTGAAAACTTTACAATAATTTGACAGGGTACTTTTATGTCTGTCGAATCCAAAAATAAACATGTGGGGTTTGTATTTTGCATGTCTTTGTTTTTTTATTTAATTTTTTTCCCCTAGTAATTCATGTTATTGTACTTTTAAAAAATACTAGGCCGTGATGATTAAAAGAAAAAAAAAGACAAGTCTTCCACCACAGATAGTTTAAGAAGCACTCTATTAAAGGAGGTACTTCTAGAGGGATGATCCAAGATGCATGAAATAATGGAGAGGAAAGAAAATGGTAACTATTTGGATAAACAAAACAATTAGTGACCTTATCAATATTAATAATAATATCTTGTGGGGATTTTAAAAAATGATATTTAAAGATACACTATTGCAAAAATACATTCAGTTGGTAGGTGTGGAGATAATAGGCTTCAAGCCTTACGATTATGGAGACCAAAAAAGAATTTTTTTTGTTGTTGGTTTTTATCCCTTCCATCACTCTAGGAAAAGGGTAAAGGTACTGATTACCTTTAGGCTTCAAAACTATAATTGTGTATGTTGTGATTTCTAAAGTCATTACTAAAATAATAGACAATGAGATCAGTTGCCAAATTCATAGAGGAAAGAAAATGACAAGAAGAAATCAGTCAAAAGAAAAGTAAGAACAGTGTCAGGCTAAGGGTCATACACACATGTACCACTAACAGGCCAGGACACAAATGCAAAGTCAGGTGTATTAGAGAAACTTGAAGGCAGAGAGCAGCTGAAAATACCACCCAGGCTCTCACTTCTCAGCATCACACAGAGACGCATGCCTGAGGAGCAGAGCTCCAGCGGAAGGATCCTGTCCTCTGCGATGCTATGTATTCATGAGGGACATGGAAGGAGGCAGGGGTCACCAATGAGGCCCTCTAATAGTCAAGATTTCCTGGTCAAGAAAATGATCTTAGGTTAGGGGGTTGTGGAACTCAGCTAATAGTACTTTCCAGAAACTTTATGTGCTTTTATTGAGCTAGTTTCTTCCAAATGAGCTGCTTGTTAAGCTACAGAAAGTGAAGGTGAAAATTAGGACCATCTCTTTTAAAAGGAGAGGAAAAGAAGTCTAGAATAGGCAGAACTAATAGAAACTATCAAATAGGATAGCGATTTTTTAAAAACATAGTTTTGTCAGTTGTTATATTAAATGTAAATGAACTAAATCCTCTGGTTAAAGGACAAAAATTTCAGACTTCACTTTAAAAATCCATACAAAGCGTAAATATATAAAAAGGTTTAAAATAAAAGGACAAAAAAGGGTGCTCTATGTAAATACTAACCAAATAAAAGCTGATATAGTCACACATACATACACACACACTCAGATATATATGTATATTACAGGTATATACATATACGTATATATGTGTATATATATATACTTATAACCATATATGTGTGTATAGCTCTGTTGTGCTCTGTCTCTTCTCTCTCTTTATGCACACACACGCATACGTGTGCACACACAAACACACAGGAACACATACAGTCATGCATTGTTTAATGACAGGGATATATTTTGAGAAATCTTTCATTAGGCAATTTTGTCATTGTGCAAACATCATAGAATGTACTTACACAAACCTAGATGGTATGGCCTACTACATAGCTAGGCCTACTACACAGCCATTGCTCCTATGCTGCAAACCTGTACAGCATGTTACCGTGATGAATACCGTAGGCTTACTGGTAAGTATAACATAATGGTAAGTGTTTGTGTATCTAAACATAGAAAAGGTATAGTAAAAATATAGTATTATAATCTTATGGGACGACTGTCATATCTGTGGTCCATTATTGACCAAAATGTTATGTGGCACGTGACTGTGTGTGTGTGTGTGTGTGTGTGTGTGTGCGCGTGTGTGTTTATGTGTGTGTATAGTTTTTAACATGAGATGAAATAGATACTATGGTCAAAAGCATTATTAAAGAGGGTCTCTTCATAATAATAAAAGGTTCAATTCATCAGGAAGCCATAAGAATTCTAAATTGGTATGTTTCTAATAACATTGCCTTAAAATACATAAATAAAAAATTGACAAAATGTCAAGAAAAATAGACAAATTCACATCAGAGTGAGAGATTTTTACATTCTTCTCTCAGTAATTGATAGATTATGGAGACCAAAAAAGATCAGTAAAGATATAAAAAATTTTAATATGATTATAATTTTTAAAAAATGTTATAATTAACATATATAGAACACAACACCCAACAGCTGCAGAATGCGTATTCTTTTCAAGCATATATGTAGAATATTTACAAAAATTTACAAAAAGCTAGGACTGGGACACAAAGCAAGCCTCAATAAATTTTAGGATTGAAATTGTGCAAAGTATATTCTCATATTTTGGAGAATAAAATTCTAAGGAGAAACCATAACACAAAAATTTTTTTGAACTAAAAGATAATTAAAATATGACATCTCAAACATAAAAGACATTACTAAATAAGTCATTAGAGAAAAATGTATAGATGTACATCCATATGTTGAAAAAGAAGGCGGACACAGTAGCTTACACTTGTAATCCCAGCACTTTGGGAGGCCAAGGCTGGAGGATTGTTTGAGAAGAAAGGCTGAAAGTGAATAAGCTATTAATCTATCTAAAGAAGTTAGAAAAATAACAGCAAAATAAAACAAAGAAAGTAGAAGACAATAACAAAGACAGCAGCAATTAATGAATTACAAAACAAGTATAAAATATAGTCGACTAACCCCACATTTGCATTTTTTAAAACATTTGTAAAATTGACAATCCTCTGGTGAGAATCAACCAGGAGAAAGAGAAGGAGAAAGAGAGAGAGTGCATTAATAACCAATATCAGGAATGAAAAAGAAGATATTACAGATTCTTAGACATTAAGAAGAAAATAAGGAAGTATTATAAAATCTTTGTCAATAAATTTGAGTTTAAATGAAATAAAGAATTCCTAAAATAATCATGATATATTCATCCAATAAAATACCATGTAGCAGTAAAATGAAAAAATACAGCCACTCACAATATAGATGAAACTTAAATACATATTATTGAGAACAAGGAGAAAGTCAAAAATAAACTTACGTATGAACTGATACATCAGAGGAAACACCATGATGAAAACTAAAGAAATGATTATCCCAAAGATGGGGGAGTGGGTAGTGGTTACTCTTGAGGGGAGAGGGGCTATGATTAGAGAAGAGCACAGTGCATCCTGGAGTTCTGCTTACACTGCTTTCTGGACCTGGGTGGTATTAATAGTCACATAGGTGTTTGTTTTAAAATGATTGGATTGGGCGGATCCTGAGGTCAGGAGATCGAGACCATCCTGGCCAACATGGTGAAACCCCATCTCTACTAAAAAAAAACAAAAAAAAAAAACAAAAAACAAAAAACCAGCACTTTGGGAGGCCGAGGCCGGCGGATCACGAGGTCAGGAAATCGAGACTATCCTGGCTAACATGGTGAAACCCCGTCTCTATTAAAAATACAAAAACTTAGCCGGGCGTGGTGGTGGGCACCTGTAGTCCCAGCTACTCGGGAGGCTGAGGCAGGAGAATGGCGTGAACCTGGGAGGCGGAGCTTGCAGTGAGCCGAGATCGTGCCACTGCACTCCAGCCTGGGTGACAGAGCGAGACTCTGTCTCAAAACAAACAAACAAACAAACACAAAAAACTAGCCGGGCTTGTTGGTGCGCACTTGCAGTCCCAGTTACTTGGGAGGCTGAGGCAGGGGAATCCAGGGGAATCCCTTGAACCCGGGAGGCGGAGGTTGCAATGAGCCAAGATCGTGCCACTGCACTCCAGCCTGGTGACAGAGCGAGACTCCATCTCAAAAAAAAAAAAAAAAAAGATGATTGCCAATCTACATACATGTTTTATATACTTTCTACATAAATATTACATTCCATAATTTTTTAAAAATAAACAATACAGAACTAAAAAGAAAGTCATGTGGGTACATTATTTCACTCATTAGTTCTCTCTCATTCAAATACAGTATGTTGCACATTCTAACAGAAGCATTCTTTTCTAAGTTATTAACACATGATTATGGAGGCTGAGACACCCCATGATTTGCCCTCTGCAAGCTGAAGACGGAGGAATGCCAGCAGTACAGTTTGAAGGCCTGAGAACAGAGAACCAATGGTACAGATCCAGCTTGTCCAACCCGCGGCCTGAGGGTGGAATGCGGCCCAGGATGGCTTTGAAGGCATCTGAACACAAATTCATAAACTTTCTTAAAGCATTATGAGATTTTTTTTCTTTTCTTTTCTTTCTTTCTAGCTCATCAGCTATCATTAGTGTTAGCGTGTTTTATGTGTGTGTGGCTCAAGACAATTCTTCTTCTTCCAGTGTGGCCCAGGGAAGTCAGAAGATTGGACACCCCTGTAGATTCTAGTCCTAGTCTGAAGGCCTGGGAACCAGGAGCACCAAGGGCAGTCCCAGCTCATCAGGCCTAGAGAGTGAGAGATTCCTCCCTTCCTCCACTTCTTGTTTTATTCAGGCCCTCTATGGGAGGGATTGTGATCAGCTGCACCCAGGGAGGGCACGTGCTTTACCCAGTCTAGTGATTGACACGCTCATCTCTTCCAGAAACCCCTTTACAGACTCACCCAGAAACAACGCTCACTAGATGTCCGGGCGTCCTCTTACACATCATTAGCTGAGGGTGGTGGTGCACACCTGTAGTCCCAGCTACTCAGGGATGCTGTCTCTAAAATAAATTGAAAATTAAAAAAAAAGAAAACTCTTAGCCAATAGAATAGGGCTAAAATACAGTCTCTCTTTGGAGTCTAGTCTGTGTAACTCTTCTCTTTTTGTCAAAGTTCTGCTGATGCTCTTCTAGTATCTCATACTTTTTTATTGGCCTATGCTTCTCTGCCACTTCCTCATGTTTGGTTCTTTATTATTATTTGCGAGAAATGCTCTGTTTCTGTGACTGTTCAAAGATTACTTCCTTTGAAAATCTTTTTGGAAGGAAAAAATGGCTTCTAACTGGAGAGTTAGGTAATGAAAATGCTTTTCTATTGGATATAAACGTTGTCACCTGGTGCATCATTATCCAGCCTTTCTAGGGTTCCTATTTAATCTTTTCATTTCCACCATGTGTAGTCTCTACCACAGCACCCTTAACTAACAATTTGGGGCTTGTTTTCACATGCATTAGTTAGATATTAAGTACTGGGTGAATTGGAGAAAAGCATCAGGTTAATTATGAAATAAATGGAGAGAAAATGTAAATCTAAAAAGTTTTTGAATTTGAGTATGTTGTATTGTCGAGATACGTCCTTTAAGTCTGAATTGAAGGATGCAGCAAATGGGGGTGTTTTTTTTTTTTATTTCAAAGTCAGGACATGAATCATGTAATTGGTAAATGGATTTAAAAAGCACTCTGGCATCAGGATTTAAGAAAGGCTTCTGGTGAATGTAGAAACAAAGGAAGATCAAGTGAGGGAAAACCGAGTTCCATCTTAAAATCTGATGTTTTGGAAAACAGCTGGGGGCAGCTGCAGGTGGCAACCCTTGAAACAGTCATTGGGCAGTCAGGGGTGGGGGTCTGAAGGCATGTTTTGAAAATTGTAAAAGTAATTCTGGAATAAGGTATTTAATGGGAAACAGACTTGCTTCCTGTTGTTTCCCATGGCACAGGGATAATCATTTAAGAAGAAATGGCAATAGAATAATTGTTATTTAATTTATAATGATTTTCTTACAGTGATTTGGGTCGATATATTTAAAAATTTACCTCTTCCTCTTTCTGAAGTCATGATATTACGATTTGAAAAGACATTGATTGAATTTGGGGCGGTCCTCAAACACGACTAGATTCAAAAGCTGAATACATGGGTTGACAAATGAGGACACTGTTACCAGTTTAATCCCCATATGGGCCAATTAGTTTCACATAGAGAAGAACTCTGTTCCAAAGCCACAGATTGCACCATTAACCCCAGTCAGCCGTCTCCAAATTGAGTGTCATTGATCACAAGAGGCCCAGGTATGAGTGTCGATAGCTCAGCACAAACCCATCATCACCTCTGAGAGCAGAGCCCTCCTGTTATCTCATACATCCCTCATTCCAGACACGCCAGAGAATGTTACAGTAGGTTGGAGAAGTTGAAGGCCCCTCTGTGCCTCCACTGCCTGCACCCCACAATGTTATTATAAAAGGTGAAAAATTGTAGTTACATAGCTTCCATTTTTGTATGAAATCTACATGCTTTAGAGAAAATTGATAATAGCATTATTGATAAGCAATATGACTGACAAGCAACAAATGATTTACAAATTCATTTCATTAACACTTAAGGGTACCTCAGAAATTCTACCATTGCCTCAAACAGCTGAGAAATGCCAAATACATGTTTTATAGCTCTTAGAACCTTATTACTTCTGGCTAGTTTTTAGAGTAATAAAATTTAATGTCAGGAGTAGAATTATATTAAATGTGAAATCTGTAAAAGATGACACCTAAAGTACTCTACTGGTCTAAAACGTAAATTTTTCTTAATCTTGTTTATTCTCAAAACAAACCAAATCATACCTAACTTCTTGCTACAGAAAAATTTCAGAGCCATCCTTAACTTGGGACTCAGCCTGCAAAATCATCTCAAGGAGTAATTTGGGGTAAAATGAGGTCAAATTAAGGTAATTTAAAAATAGACATTAATAAAAATAGTGCCATCCCTACCATCACTTCTACAAACCTATAATAGATGTTGTGATATGTGGATTCATTTAGCATACTTATCTTTTGGTAATAAAATGTAATTAACTTCATGATAAAACTGATTTTAGCAAAAAGCTGATGCAGTTTTTCTGTGTAACAGAGCCAATACGCTTGGTTTTTTTATGAATCTTTTGAACAAAGCCAAACATTTGGAGAATAAAGGAACAATGATTTAAATCCAATGGCTGGGGGTCTGGGTAGATTTGTGATCCACTCCTTCTCAGGTAGGAGTTACCTGCATACAGGACTAGAGTTCATGGATATTTTCTAAATGTTGAAACGACTGTATTTTTCTTTATCTTCTGTCTGTGTGATGTTTCTTTTTTGCATTCCTTGTCACTCTTGACTTGCTATTTCTTATCCTAAAGAGACACCCAAACACTAAACAGTTTTCCCTCCCTTCCAAAAGTACTATAGTAAAGGTTTCAGAGAGTTAAATAGCTAACCCTTTCTTCCCCTTGTAAATGTGGATCCCAATTGAGAAATACGATACAAAAAAATGGACACTGGCAAAGAAAATAGCAGCTTGACATTAGTAAAAGTTGGATTGGAGGATGTGTGTTAGGCCTACAGACAAATGGGCTTGCAAATACTTTCCCCTAGAACCAGAACAGTACGTGCCACACCCACAGGACAGGCCTCTTTCGGTATGAGGGAGCATTTGGGCCAACCTGTCTTCCAAACAGGGGACCCCAGAATGGGCTGAGTGCCCAGTACTTTCCCCTGGACTCCTCCATCAGATAAGTCTCTGGTGAGGCGGGAGTCAGGGGTGACACAGGCCAGGAATGTAACTTTCATCCACATGGAAACAAGAGGGCAGAAAGAAAGGAGGTTGTCCCACCAGAGAGCTATTCATTCTTTAAACTTGGATTTCCCAAGGCATGCTGGAGTTCCTTCCTACAGTACTGACTGTGATTCCGAGGGACCGGTGCTTTCTCAAGTTGGATTCCCAGTGAGACAGACTCTGGGATGGAGACAGCACCGCAGGAATTTTGTGGGGTGTGCTCTCACAATCAATGCCTGCTGTGGGTGAAGGAGGCAGGATTGGGCAGGGGGAAAGTGCTGTGCAGTCACAAAAAGACCCCAGCTGATCTCCTGGTAGGGGCTGTGGGGATGGGAGAGACACGCCCAGTGTACCCACCTATATAGGCCAGCAGACTCCTCCTGAACTGAGGCAAGGGGGCTGGACTTTCCACCTTCACACAGTACAGTCACTGAGAAGGGGGTGTAATTTGTGGCAGAGTGGCTCTCTCAGTAGATGGCAATTCCTAGAAAAGGGACTTAGGTGTCAGTGGCCAACAGTTCCAGCAGCTGGTGAAGTGGCTGCTTCCATCCACTACTTCATTGAAGGAAGTCGAATGCAAGACATGTACGACCTAACGCTCAAGGAACTAAACTGTGTTATGGTTCTGTCTTCATCCTATGTTATTTCCAACAGGCATCCAACAAGCATTACCACGTGGCCCTTCCTCCTCCATGCCATAAAGCATGAAACCTGTCACATTTCTCCCAGCCCTCTACAGAACTCTATCTATGCACATCCTTTTCACATTCACTCGTCTTCCAGAGGTGTACACCTTCCCTTCAAGGTGTATCCCTTTCTGTTGATTTTCCTCCCATATCCTTCAGAATCATTCCTTAGTATGTGATCTATTTTTCCTTCATTTTCAAGCTCTCCCTCTCAGCTAGTTCTTTCCTTTCCCCCATTTATATTATCTAGTTTCTCTCATTCTTTTTTAAAAATTGTTTAAAAAATTTTTAAAGAGATGGGGTCTCACTGTGTTGCCCAGGCTGGCCTCAAACTTATGGTCTCAAAGGATCCTCTCACCTCAGCCTCCCGAGTAGCTGCAACACCATTCCTGGCTCTTCGTTCTTATTTTTTTTTTAAAAGAAGTTTCATCACCTTGGATCCCTTTCTGGCTATCATTCATTTCCCAAATTCATGTGTGTAGGAAATGTAACATTATTTCTAGAACTCAACTCCATTTCTATTTTGAGCCTCCATTTTGCTGCGTGGTTGGAAAGTTCCTATCTGCCTGGGATTGTGATGATTCTCTGGAGGGAAGGCAGTGGGGAGAGTGACTTGCATGGGAGTAATTCGTCTGGACAGAGAAGGGCTACTTGTCTTGGTTGTCTGTTCATACTGTTGTCCTCTGAGATATTGGTCATCATGATTGCCCCTTGATTGTTGGTCCTCAGAGTTACTTCTCATCTGTTCCTCTGTCCCCTCATTTCCATTTGCTGGTGTGCTGGAACCGCGATGCTGATCCTGCACCGTTGTAGGGCATGGAATCTCAGAAATCATCCTAAAGCCTGTGCAAACTCAGAAATCCTGATTGCACAGGGATTACCGTGTTGCTGCCCAGGTTACACTGGGCTCCAGGATGCCCTGAGGTGACTGACTGCCTTCATTCACCATCAGGACATATCTAAGTCTGGTCCTTCCTTCCATCCAGGCTCCCTTAAGGAAAGGAAGCACAACTTCCCTCTTCTTTGGGAATCCTGAAGCCTGTCAGGTTGTTGACTCATCCTCTTTCTTGTGCTGTCCCCATGGGGCAGGTAATAGAACCAGCCCTTCCCCAGAGACCCACCCATCTACTTCTGTCCTCTCTTCCTCCTGCTAGACTGACATTCTTTCTAGTGGCAGTGGTGGTGGTGATGTGCATGAAACCTTGTTCTTACGGCATCACATCTTCTCCCTCATCCACTGTTTTAAGCCCTAGAGGCCATTTCTATTTCCCACTGAGGGCTAGGCTTCTGAAACTACAAAGCCAGAAAAGGCCCTTTCCTCATTTCTCTGCTCTGTCATCTGCTTCCTGAGGCAAGGATCTTCTAGTTCACTCGACAGCCAGTAAGGGCCACGGGGAGTCAGAAACTAGGGAACAACAGTTAATATCCCGGACTACTGTAATATACAGCTACATGTAAGCAAAGTGCTGGCAGAGAACTTGGCTCCCAGCAGGTTTCAATAAATATCAGTTTCTCCCCTCATCTCTCCTTGTTTCCCTCTTCCTCAATTTGCCATTTTCTTTTAAACGCAGTTCAACGAAGCTTTCAATCCCATTACACCATGAAATTACTTCAACCAAGGTAAGCAATGACTTCCCAATTTTAAAATTCAGTAGGCACTTATCGGAGTTGATCTTTTATTTCACCTCTGTGCAACATTCCCACTGCCAAACGCTGCCCTTTCTTGACATTCTGTCCCACCTTGGCTTTCATAACTTGTTTTGTTTCTCTTCCCACCTATTTGACTTTATTCTGCCACCTCCTTTTGCCCTCCAGTGTTAGTGCTTCCTAAGGTTTGGTTCTTATATCACATTGCTGTTCGGAGCCACTTACCCCATGCTCTGATGCAAGCCTACATCCAGACCAAGTCTTTTCGTCAGATCCCTCCATTTCCATATTCAAAAATGCTTCTGATATTAAATCAGTAGGTGCTCAGTGCAGCACTTGGCACAAAGTAAGAACTCAACCATGTTAGCTATAGTGTGGATTGCTCTATCTACCTGGAAGTCTCACAGGTGCATTTGCATTTTAACATGTCCAAAACGACTCATCTTTTCTCTTCATAACCTGGCCTCTTGCCAACCTTATTCTCCAAAATTAGCAGCAGTAACCATAGTGTGTGCATGTTTGTCCATACACACACAGTCCACTCCTACCCCCAGTCCCAGGGAGGGGAGAATTCTGGGCATCATCCTTCACTCCTTCTTCTATTTACCACCCCTCTGCCTGCCAACTGATCACTCATTCCTGTTGATTCTATATCATAAGTTATTTAAGAGTCTTCCTTCTCCCTCTCCGCTGCTCCTGCATTCATATAGACAGCTCAAACTGCACTTGAATTATCATATCACTCATGTCACTGAGACCTTCCCCCACCTATTTTCTTTTCTTGGAGTCCCCAGTGTTACTCTCTTGTGTTTTTTGGGGTGCTCTTTTCACTGCAGGAATGTCCTTCTCCCTCCGCCTGATCAACTTTGGACCTCATTTTAATGATCAGCTAAAATATCAATAACCTGTCTTTAGGTTGACCTGACTTACTCCCTCTCATTTCACTATTAATTGCTCCCAATGGTGTGTTCTCATATCCCTTTATACATATTTCTCTCATAGCACTTATTTTATAGTCACTTATTCATGTTGGTCTCCCTGATAGCTGCAGCTTCTTGGAAGGAGACTCTGTGTTGAACTTAAATCTATCTCTAGACCTTTATCTATAGAGAGAGTCAAGAAACTTTTATGGAATTAAGTTAAAGTGAATGCCAAAATACGAACTGTATGATCTAAGGCTTAAAGCATTTTACCAGGGAAGACAATGGGACTAGGTAAATATGCAAGTAAGTTTTATGATACCCTGAGTGGAGATTTAAGAAAAAGAGGGTTATCATAACCATCATTAAGGAGGGAGTGCATAAAGAGTGATGAAAGTTGGAGTCTGTCTTTTTCCTCACTCTTCGTAAGTTTTCCCTTATGGATTATTTGAAGAAGCTTCTGCTCATAAATACGATTTCTAGATGTCACGTAACTCAAAAGACTTTCTCAGATATTTGGAAGAAGAAGACAGCTATAAGGAAGTAACTTTTCAGAAGATGAGGGGTGGAAAGAGACAAGGTAGGCAAACAAGACATGAGTATTTAGCAAATTGTTATTCTCTGAACATTGTATACTCAAGGATCCCAATAGCACTTTGAATGAAGCAAGAAAAAGTTAAGGAGTTTAAACTATGCCCCAAAGTCCAATATTTTCTCAATTTTTAATACCTTGATAAAGAAAAAAGGAAGGCAAATCCTCTCTTTGGTAACCATAGACATTAAAGGGAAATCAAGGCAGTCTTACATTATTTTTAAAAATCTGGCCAGGTGTGATGGCTCATGCCTGTAATCCCAGCACTTTGGGAGGCCAAGGTGGGCAGATCACCTGAGGTCAGGAGTTCGAGACCAGCCTGGCCAACATGGCAAAACCCCCCTCTACTAAAAGTACAAAAAAAATTGGCCAGGCATGGTGGCACACACCTGTAGTCCCAGCTACTTGGGAGGCTGAGGCAGGAGAATCACTTGAACCTGGGAGGCGGAGGGTGCAGTGAGCCAAGAACCTGCTACTCCACTCCAGCCTGGGCAACAGAGCAAGACTCCATCTCAAAAAAAAAAGTATGTAAAAATCCATCACTTATGATTCATGCCTGTATCTAGAGGTTTTCATAGCCCAGCATGACCTTTGTGCAATTGACCGACTCTCTCATACAAATTGCACATTTATCCTTTTTTATACTTGATTTTGTGGCATCTATATCATAGCATCTTCTGAGATAAAATTTCAAAGTGTTCAACTTTAAATTGCTTAATAAAAATTTTGAGAAATTAGCTAAGGGCAAGAGTCTCTAAAAATATTTAATAGTAATGTAGGTAATAATGTATGAAAAAGGCAATTTGTTGGAACATATTTATCAAACAAATACAAACGTAGAGAAGACACTGTTTTAATTAATTTTGTGCCTTGAACACCTGTTAAATGTCTTATTCAGTTATAGCTGATAATTTTTTTAATACATGTGAGCACACATCCAAATAAGCAACAGAGAAAATAGTTATAGCACAGAGAAATTTTTTTTTTTTTTTTTTTTTTTGAGATAGAGACGTGCTCTGTCACCCAGGCTGCAGTGCAGTGGTGCAATCATAGCTCACTGCAGCCTCAACCACCTGGGCTCAAGTTATCCTGTCACCTCAACCCCTTCAACCACCAATAGCTGGGACTACAGGCGTGAACCACCATGCCTGGATAATTAAAAAAAAAATAGCTTTAGTAGAGACAAGGTCTTGCTATGTTGCCCAGGCTAGTCTTGAACTCCTGAGCTCAAGTGATTCTCCTGCCTTGGCCTCCCAAAATGCTGGGATTACAGGCATGAGCCACTGCACTTTGAATGAAGCAGGAGAATACGCTTTTTAATAGGAATTTTAAATTGAAGTTTCAACTGAGATCTCAAGATACAAAAGTATGAAATTTCAAGCTTGGTCACTATTATGAAGGAAAAAATTCAAAACCGAATCTATGACTCAAATACTCTCATCTACTTAAAACATATACAATAGTGGAGAAAATTAGAGATAGAAGAGGTTTGTGGAGGGGAGATTTGCGTTCATCACCTCCTGTGCAGAGAAAATGGAGGATGTTTCTTCGGCTCATGCCGGGGGCTTCCACGGGTTTTCATGGATTGTGTGGAGAGCTTGGAATGTGTTTCCTGCAATGGGGGCTGGATGCAGGGCAGGGGCATTTTGTGGACTGGGATCTGACTCCCATTCAGAAAACTGGGAAACAGGCTGCCCAACTGCTTGGAAGAGAATGGCCTGCTAGGCAAAGGATGTTTCAATGTTTTCTGTAGCCCAGACAGAGTCCTATGGGAGGGAGAGAACTTGCCTGGAGCCATCTGGAGTTGCGCCTATGAGACTTTCTCCCGGAGGGGTGAGAAGACTCCAATAGGACTGAAGAAACTAAAGCTGAGGGGCCATCAGGAGTGCCGGCTGAAGGTAAGGGTGCATTACCCACATCACAGAGATTGCAGTTAGGGTAGCCCAGAAGCAACTCTCCAAAAAACCCCTGGACAGCTAGCATGAAGCACATACCAGCAGCCTCACGGGCGTGCTACCTGTACGGAATACGGGCTTGTGTACTTGGCTTAACGCTCTGCTCTCAAAGTTTTAAATTCTTTTCTCCAGCAAGGGGCCCAGCATTTTCATTATGCACTGGGCCTTGCAAATCATGTAGCTGGTTCTGTGTGCTAGGCTGAGAGAGTGCAAAGCTGGCTGACAACGGTACCAGCTGGGTAAGAACTGTTTTGTCCTTCACCCAGAGACTGACTTGTGGAGTGGAAGAGGAAAATAAGATAGAGAAATAGAGAAGCTGAGCCTGCCTGCTTTCCCCACTACAAAGTTTGAATTCTAAATCAAATTCAGAGCTTTGATTCAAATCCAATTACTGAATTGAGATAGTGTTTGCAATTTAAAATGGTCATAGTTCTGTCTAGTCAACAGAAAAATTCTGAGACTGATTTTCCCCTACTATAAAAAGCCAGTATTATTTAACGAAATAGCACAGAATCAACAATTGAAGGACTTCATAGAGGGTTAAAATAGTGAGATGCAGATTTGAAACTTTTCAGTTAATTGTGAAAGTGTTTTGATTGGCAGAAGAAACTGTGTTTTAAAATGGATGGGGAAACTTTCTGGAACAGGACAGTATTTACATGAGATAACTGAGGAAGAAGTTGAGGTAATTATCCAGGTGAAGGTTGGAAATTTACCATTGTTATTTCACTGCTAGCTGTTGCATGGGAAAGTCCAATCCCCATAGAGCTGATTCAGAAACAACTAGAAATGCACATCACCTCAGGAAGCTAAAATTACACACTAAAATGAGGCTGTAGGATTATACTATGTATTAATTTATCACATACCACGATTCTCCTGCACAGCCAGGAATAATAATTGCGTATGCTTGTTGCTTTGGAATTAGAACAAGAATTCTAGCTCGATGCTCCACAAGCAGTTATTTATTCGTGGTCAGTAACTTTTTGTGACCCAAGCGTCCTGAAATATTAAATGTAATGTCCAGAGATTGCTTAAGTTGCTAACAGATTTAGCCGTCTGACAATGAGAATATGAATGAAAAAAATTCATTCATACTCTAATAACATAGCAAAAAAATAAAACCTGAGAACAAAATTAAGAGGGAGGTTTCCACAGGGCTTTAAGTATCCCAGATTAGTGATATATCTGGCCCTTGGCTATGCTCATATGTTCTTGTACAGGCACCTGGCCTGTGCCTTAAGAAAGACATCAGGACTTTGGGAGGCTGAGGTGGGCGGATCACGAGGTCAGGAGATCGAGACCATCCTGGCCAACGTGGGGAAACCTCATCTCTACTAAAAATACAAAAATTAGCTGGGTGTGGTGGCGGGTGCCTGTAATCCCAGCTACTCGGGAGGCTGAGGCAGGAGAATTGCTTGAACACAGGAGGTGAAGGTTGTCGTGAGCCAAGATCATGCCACTGCACTACAGCCTGGTGACAGAGCAAGACTCTGTCTAAAAAAAAAAAAAAAGACAGACAGACAGACATCAGGGAAAGGAAGAAAAAGACAATTAGTACTGATAACTATTGTAATGAACGGTATGCCTTAGTCAGTTCGGGATGCTATAAGAAAAATATCACAGACTGGCAGGCTTAACCAACAGAAATTTAAGCTATACTCTTTTAGAAATTGTTCTATTAATCATCTAGGATATATTCACTAATTACAGCTGTAGACTTAACGTGGTTATTTCAGAAACAACTGTGGCAGAGAGTGCCAATATAGATTTTTGTATTTGTTTGTAGCAGCTATTGTTAGTTTAACATAAATATATTCACATTTATGGTAAAGGAATCTTAGCTTGCTGACTACTCACTGTGTTTTAGATACCAATATTTCATAAAATTTAATTCACATAAGTTGTTGAAGTAGTTGTAACTGCCATTTTACAAATAAGGAAATTAAGGCTTAGAAAAATTAAGCAACTTGCCTGAGATGAGACAAACTATGCAGAGAGAGGATTTGAACTCTGGTCTACAAGTCTCCAAAGCACTTTTATGTTCTTTCCAATAAATCACTTTAAATCCCAAGAGGACAATACTATATAAACTGTACATAGTACACAGATTAGAGCCTTCATTAGAACATCAGAACATGCATTTCATCCACAAACACATATTCTGTGTCTGCTTTGTTCCATGCCCTCTCCTAGGATGACACATCCTTTCTATTAAGACAGAAGAGCAGTAACTTAATTTTTGTTATGTGATGCCCTGGTCTGAATTTTTGTGTTTCCCTAAATTCATAGATTGAAATCCTAACTTCCAAAGTGTGTTAGTAGATGGGGCCTTTGGGAGGTGATTAAGTCATGAGGGTTTGAGCCCTCAAGAACGGGATTAGTGTAGTGCCATTATAAAAGAGGCTCAAGATGGCTGGGAACATTAACTCATGCTTGTAGTCTCAGCTACTCAGGAGGCTGAGGCAGGAGGGTTGCCTGAGCCTAGGAGTTCCAGGCTACAGTGAGCTATGATCATGCCACTGCACTCCAGCCTGGGTGACAGAATGAGACCCTGTCTCTAAAAAAAAAAAAAAGAAAGAAAGAAAGAAAAAGAAAAAGAGGTCCAAGAGAGTTCCCTCACTCTTTCTAAAATGTGAAGACACAGCAAGAAGTCACCATCTACAAACCAGGAAACGGAACCCTCTTTAGACGCCAAATCTGCTGGTGCCTTGATCTTGGACTTCCCAGCCTCCAGAACTGTGAGAAATAAATTTCTGTTCTTTATAAGCTACCTAGTTGATAGTATTTTGTTATTGCAGCCTGAATGGACTAAGACATTAGATGCTCTGAAATTCTAAATATCCTTCCAGTTTTAGTTACTCCCAAAAAATGGGGGAAGTACCAAGAAATAGCTCAGTATCAGACTTAGTCATTGGTAGTAAAGAAGAATGAACATTTTTCTTAAAATGCATAAATAACTAATACTGAGAAATGTTAATCTTAAGAATATTTAAGAATGAAGGCTTTCTTTGCAAAATTTAGGAGGGACATTCCCAGGGATGAACATGCTGGCTGCACTCCATATTACTGGATGTGATGACAAAATAGAGAAGAAGTCTAGCACATATTCTGTATGGAGTACCAACATACCACAATCGGCAGATTCTGCCAAATTCATACCGGCATAGTCTAAGAGAAAGAACAATGTTATTTAAATAAATAATATCCCTAATTAATAGTAATTCAATAATGAAATCAAACATGCTTTTATTATGGAAACTTATGAAACTACTATAGTCCACAAGCAAAAATAGAACAGAAATAAAAACTTATTATTCTTCAAATACATGAAGCCGAGAGTATATAATCCATCCTCACATACTGAATTTTAGGGTTTAATCCACCTAAGATTTAATGCAATCTGCCCAGACTGGGAGAAATATTTTGAGGTAGTATGGCTCGTAAGACACATTCAGCTCTTGTAAATATATTGATGTTAAATTTGGGAATAAATGAACATCTCCCTGATAAGAGATATCTAGTAATTCAGTAATTCCAGATACTCCGACTCTCAAAAGTTAAGTATTTAAAGTTTCAGACACTCTTTTTAGTGCTGGTGTCATAAGGGACTATTTTCTTAAAAATAAAAAGCAAGTTGGGGTACTGTGGAATAAAAATATGACCTATTTTTGTGTTTTACAGCAAGAAACCTGTAACCCAATAATTTTACCAATAGTGACTGTGAGAGGTCTGCTAATTATGGGAATACATTATGTATATTTTATAGATAAAACGAAAATAGGACAAAGTCTGTTTATTCATGAGCTCATAGCATGCTAGGAAATATGGGAAAAGGGGAAAGGCACGGTGGTGGACTTTCTCTCAGACGGACTGTGTTATCTTAAAATGGCAAATTTTGCTCCAGGGTGGTCAGGGAAACAAGTTTCCCTTACAAACGGAGAAAAAAAATTTTTTTTAAACTCTTTTTTTGGTTTCCTACTCCTGTCCACAATCCCAACAGATGCACAGTTCATAAAAGATGTGAACCTGGAAGTATAAATATTAATACCACACAGTACATAAATACCAGGGGGCTATAGCATAAGAAAATGACTACCATCAGAGAGTTGTCAAGACACAGAAAAGCAGAGAATGAAGTGCCTGTCAGGAGGAGGAACTCTTCTGCAGAAAGAAGCCACAGACATTAACAAAAATGTTGCAATGGGAGAAAATAACAGGTACACCAATAAGGCTAGAGCCACGTGGCGGGATAATAGGGATGCTGGCCAGGTGTTTCCAGAAGCGACAAAACTTGTAAACTTTTATAGGTTTCTGAAGTGAGCTGCATGGTAAAATATGGTCATTGTGCAAAAAAGTGTCCCCAATGCAGTCTCAGGAGTCACTGACTTCAAAATAAAGAAACGGTCTCTTTGTAGTAAATGTAGTACCTCGTGGCTTTCCCAAAGTCATTGAAAACGAATATCCCTAAAAAGGGTGTGATTTTAAGAGTGAATTACGATCCGCCCGCAATCTGTGTACCGTGTGTGGACGAATGCTTGCAGCAAGCGGTGCGGAAGGCTGTTCGGAGAGGTGTTCTTGGTCGGCCGTGGTCTCCTGGGATAGTCAGGAATGATTCGTGCTACGGACTGACCCCGGTCCCTCTTCCCCGAGGTGCAGGGGGTGGGGTCAGCTCCTGGACGGCTCCGCGCTCTCCGGTTCCTTCCTCATTGGGCACCGCCCACCTCGTGGGCTTCCAGGTGCGAGCCCTCGCGCCGGGCCCATCTACCCGAGGGGCCGCGGCGGGGCTGGAGGAGACGCCCTGGGCCTGGTGGCGCACGCGTCCGCGGCCAGGGCGGGTGGGTGGATGCGCCGAGGAAGCGGCTGGGCGAGGAGCCTCCGCTCCCGGGCCTCGGGTGCCCGCCAAGGGCCACGCGGGCGAGGGGGAAACCCAGAACTTCCCGCCCGCGAGCGACTGCCCCCGCTCCCGGCTCTGGCTGGCTAGGGGGATGTTCTCGCGAGAGGAGAGGGGGCGCGGGGCGCCGCGGGTTTGGGGGCGCGGGGAAGCCTGAGGACGAGGGCCGGGCAGGGAGGGGAGCAGAGGCGACGGGCAGGGCCGGGGACGCGGGGAAGCCGCTCCCGCCAGTCGCCGAGAGCCAGCCCCTGACGTCAGGAGTTTTCCTCAAAGTCAACAACAAGCCCCGCGGCGGCGGCGAGAACCGATCGGCGGCGGCCCCGAGCGGGAGGAAGGAGGGGGCGGGGAGGCGGCGGGGGTCCCCTCAGCGAGGCGCAGCCCGGGAGGAGGCCGCAGACCCCCTCCCAGCGCCGGGCGCGCCCCAGGGCCTAGAGCCGCCGCCCCGCCGGCGTGACCCGGCCCCCGCCCGAGCGGTGTTTTCTGGTGATGAATTTGTAGCCGATATCCGATTCCCAAGTAGAGTCTCCGCCTCCTCCTCTCCCCGCCGCCGCCCTCTCTCCTCCCTCCCCCTCCCGCCGCCGCCGCCGCCGCCGCCGCCGCCGCCGCCTCCCGCTCCAGCTCCGCGGCCCGGCCCGGCCGGCTCCCTCCCTCCCCTGCAGCCCTTCGCTTGCCCTCCCGCCGGCCGCACCGGGCTCGAGGAGGCCAGAGGCTCTGTGGGGTGGGGGGAGGACAGGAGGGGAGGAGGAGGGAGGGGGGACCCCCGAGTCGCCCCCTCTCCTCCCCCCGCCCCCCCCCCCGGCTCCATCCTCCGCCGCCGCCCGAGCAGCTGCGGGGCCGCCGCCGCCGCCTTTGCAGGTAACAGCCACCGCCCCCCACTCTTGCCCCCTCCCCGCCTGGCCTCCACTTCCTCCGGGCCCCGGGCCCCCGTCCGCCCTCCCTGCCTCCCTCAGGCGGGGGATGGCGGCGGGGTGGGGTGAGGCGGGGGCTTCTGGGTTGTCACCGCGCCGGGGGCGTGGGCGGGGGCTGGGTCACCGGAGGCTTCGGGTGTGGGTGTGGAGGCCGGGGGATGCCCAGCGCGGTTGACACCGACACTCCCCGCTTTCCGGGGGAAGCTGGGGGGCGGCGGTGCGCAGCGGGCCGGGGGAGGGGTGTTCCCGGCCTAGCGGTACCGTCTGTGTCTGGGCTGCCCCGGCCCGGCGCCTGCTGTCTCTGCGCAACTCTCGCTCCTTCCCCTCGCCCCTCCCCGCCCGGGCCGCGCGGCGTGGGGAGGGGGCGCCCGCCTGGACCGGGGGCGGCGGCGAGGTTATATAACGCGTGGAGCGCCGGTGTCAGTGTGTTTGGGTTGGGGGGAGGGAGCCGTCTGCCGCGCGCCCTGGCGCTGAGGCTGTCTGCGCGTGGGGTGGGGTGAAGGCGAGGATGCACAGGCGTCCCCGGGGTCTCCTTCCTTCCCCCACCCTTCCCCGCCACTGGCGCGCAGGAAAAGACGGCACTGGTGGGGTGGGGGTGTGTGTGTGGGAGGTGGGTAACGTGCTTGTCTGTGTTTTTAATAGTAATGGGGTTTTGATCCGCTTGGGAGTTGTGTGCTAAGAATAGAAATGTGCGGAAGATGCTGGGTTTGGCTGATCCAGTGATGCTGTCGCTGCTGGCGGCGGCGGCAGCTCTGGCTGCAAGTAAACAAACCAGCCTCTTCCTTGTCCACCTCCTCCGGCGCATCGGTCCGCATCAGCCATGATGCCGGTGGGGCCCTTCAGAGCCCAAAGTTGAAGCCTAGCTGGTTGCTGTGTTGACCCTGACGCCGAGGCGGGGTCACCCCTTGTTTGGGATTTCCCGGGAATCTACAGTTAGCCTAGAGATAAAGAATCTCGTTGGGGCCAGGTTTTTCCAATACCGGTATTTACTGTTTATGTTCTGAAAGCAGAGGAAATGCTTACCCACACGTCAAAGCTGGGATGTTCACATTTCTTCCATCAAAATAATGTTGTTATGAAAATAAAACCAACTCATTTCACCAATGTGGCATTTTGGTTGAAAGCCTGGTAGTTTGCAATTGATGAAGTTTCCAAATAGAAAGTCAACAGTGAAACCTATGTATCTATATTGGGTAATTTCTAGCTCTAATGAAGTGTTCACACTTTGATTGTAGTTGAGGCTAAAGTATAAAATAATGGCTTTTTGTAGTTAATACATTGGCAGTTGTCTCAAGTCAACAGTTTAGACATGTGTTCCATATTTGGTAAAGCATGGTCATATATGTCTTTTAGTAGACCTATAAATCACTAGGCAACCACTGGGTTTTGTCAGTGGTTGAAACTGACAAATGAGTGAAACTCATTGGTTTAGGTTATGTATTTACTTAGGAAACCGAAGGTGGAAGCATCTAATAAAGATGGTGTAGGAAATGAAGATTAGTCTTCAGAACTTGAGTATCACTTGCAAAATATGTATAAACGAATACAAACATTCCAGGAGGTGGTTGTCTAAAACATGAAAATATTTCATAATTAAAATAGGAACTTACTACTAAGTTACTAGTTTACCAAGGTTTATGACTTAATGCACAATTATATGCAAGATACATATCCGGACTGTAATTGTTTTCCTTTTGCCAGTACATTATCTTGACTTGGAACGTTTACCAAGGAGATTGTACTTGAAAGTTTACAGGGAGATGGTACTTGAAGATCTTTTTGTTTTCCTTACTGGGGTTGACCCCAATATCTTTGATTGGCTTGAGGTTCCAGTTTTAAAGTGAGGGAGGACAAATATTACATGAATGAGACAATGTTGAAGTTTAGATGAATGTAGGGTTTTAGTTTTCAGTTGTGTGTTTGCATTGTGGATTTGCAGCATGTTTTTTTTACAGCGTTTAAAAAATAGTCCAAAGTAATCCTGCAAAAATTGTGAAATTATTGTTTGTATTCATTTGGTTTTCTTTCCATAATTATTACTGGAGTGAATTGTTTTCCAATTTAAAATTAATTTTTGGCTTAATAATCTTGACATCGACTCTAAGTTGTATATGTCAGAGTACTTTAAGGTTTTGCTTTGGACTTTTTAAAAATTAATTTTATAGCTGTAAAATATTTTAAATAAGATTATATTTAACAAATACTGGAGTGTGAACTGTGTGCTGGTTTAATTAAAAACTTTTAATATTTACATTTCATTCAGAAAATCGCTGTCAGAAGGAATTTGTTTTCAGAATCATTGCAAATCTAAATAACCGTGTTGGTTAAACTTATTAGGGAACAAATGAACTTAGCATAGAGACTTGTGGAAAGTAAGGACTTATTTTTTAAACTGTAGCTTTTGATGTAAACATATGAGAAATTTTCTCATAAAAATTCAGTGGAAATTTCCAGCTATCTGGGTTTCTTTAAAATGAGGAACCTGTTTTACAAATTGGTTTTGTGGAAGTTTAGCCTTTACTTAAACTTTGTGTATTTTCGTGAAAAGATAGCCATGCTTTCATTTGTTATTATATCTTTTAGTTCAAGAATTTGTCCTTGGGAAGATAAGGCAATCACTGTTAACAACTTGTTAGTTGGATGTTTAGCATGATTTGATAGGAGCTTGTCTTTATAGTGTGATTAAGTTTTGAAGTGTTAAAAAGAAAAATTTAAAACTATCTTAGATTTGAGCAACAAAATGCAAGAACTGAAAAACCATTTTCATTTTGTTTTGAGCAAATCAGTCTTGTGATCTGACTGGCATTTTTATTTTTAAGTTAATATGCATTAATAATACAATTAATTTTTGTTAGAAGATTTGTGTTACTCCAGGTTTCAGCATGTGCATCAGTATTTTAAATCCTGGTCACACAGCATACCTTCTTTTGGAAAGATAGTCCTGAATCTTCCGAAAACAAATACTTTGTCCTGATCTTTTACATGTGATAGGATTAGATTCAGTTTAGAGTTAATGCTAACCAATGCCTGGTAAGCAGTTGCCACGTGCCAGGCACTGTTTTATGTGCTTTACCTGTATTCATTTAATCTTTCAAACAACCCCTGCTACACTTGTGAAAGTGATTTTCACATAAGAAAAACTTATTGTGGCATTCTAAAAATACCTTTTATTTAAACTTTCCTTATTCTGCGTCACTTCTAGTGTTTTTCTTAACTTGTTTGTACCTATTATTGGAGTTAACAGTGACAATTCTAAATTTGCATAATTTGGTACAATAATTTCCATAGCATCAAGTTAATAAAAGTGTATTGACTGGCCCATTAACATCCTCTTTCATTTGTTTAAAATGCCAAATTAAATACCTCAAATGTTTACATGTTTTATTATAGCATCATAGTCTTTCATCAAATTAGATGTAAACTCATTTTCTCTGCCAAGTAATCTTTGAATACTAATGGGTAGATAAAATTAATATATGCTTCTTGACTTGTTGATGTGTATTTTAGTTCTGTTTGTTTTCAGTACTCTATCACCAACTGCAGATATTTCTCATTTCTAAATATTATGAGGGGAAAGTAAAAAGATTTACTAGAAGAAAACACTAGAATTTCAAATGATAATTTTTCTTCCCTGTATTATATAATTCCTATATATATATGGATGGATTTAAACAAATTTATAATTAGGGAGATTCCCAAGACAGATTTTAGGAGGATTTTACATGTATATTGGAATCTATATTAGAAAGCCTCTGACTATATTTGGGGGACTAGGGGGTGGGAGGGGAAGGAGGACAGTATTTTTCCAATAGCGGAGCTTAGCCCAAATTTTGTCTTAGCTGAAATGCTGTTTGAATGTTTCATCTTTCAATTATCAAACTTTTGAGGACATGAACTATGTATGTATAATCATGTCTTTCACTTATGATGCCATCTATATATGAAGTAGATACTCTGTAGATTTTAACTTGCAGAATCATAAATATTAGCTCTGGAAGAGCTATAAAACTATTCAGAGTTCATCTAATGCTACACTTTCATTTTTATGGCTCTGGAAACTGAGGCACAGATAATTAAAGTGGCCTTATACAGCATCACTCTGGGTGGGGCAGGGACTCAAGTTTCTTGGTCTTTCTGGTGCTCTTCCTAATACACCATTGTGATGAACCTTGTTACAGGATTCCATACCTATTGGGTAGCTCAGTTTAATCTGGGGGTAAATTCTGTCATGCTGATTCTTGGTATTTAATGGACCGTATATCAATTGCATTTTATATGTATGGATGGATTTTTAAAAATTTGTAATTAGGCTCCCAAGACAGATTTTAAAATGATTTTACATGTATATTAGAAAAATATGGCCAACTGTGCAACCAAATTCTTTTTTTTTTTTTTTTTTTGAGACAGGTTCTCACTGTGTCACCCAGGCATGGTCACCACTCAGCATAGCCTAGACTTCCTGGGCTCAGGTGATCCTCCCACCTCAGCCTCCTGAGTAGCTGGGGCTACATATGCCTGCCACCACTCCCAGCTAATTTTTGCATTTTTTTGTAGAGATGGGTTTTGCCATGTTGCCCAGGCTGGTTGTGAACTCCTGGTCTCAAGTGATCTGCCCTCTTCAGCCTCCCAAACTGCTAGGATTACAGGTGTGTGCCACTGTGCCTGGCCACCTGAAATTCTTCTAGTAGCAGTCCCCAACCTGTCCATGGTATTGTAGATGCCTTCACATAGAGGCAGCCTACGCTTTACATGAGAAATGGAGGGAATAATTTATCAATAGCTTGTTCAGTGATTTAGGTGAAACAGGAATCTAATAAGCATTTTTCTATTAGTTTCTAATTAAAATATTAAGTATATCACACAGTGCAAGTTGCTTTTTTATTTTTAATAATGGACGTGTTGATTGAAATGGCACTCAGATGCCCTAAATAGGAGTAGGGAAATGGCCAGGAAAATGCTTCATGTTTTTGTAGAAATGTTTTAAAGTTAATAAAATTGATTTTTCAGAATTGGCAGTTTGGAAGAACTGATATGTTTGAAAGTTAGGAATTTTGCCTATTCAGATATTTTGCCATATTCTGAACCTCAGTGAAATTATCTATAGAAAGAGCTTTATGAAAATCCCACAAAGTGCTCTTAAGAGAGAAAAGATATCCAAAGTATATAGTTTATGTGGCTCACTTTCTCTATATGATGTGTTTTTTAACAGGATAACAACTCTGAAAATAGGGACAGACTGTCTTGGAATTATTTGAAGTACCGAGCAAATTGCCTTGAATTTCCTTTCCATTTCAGAATGTTTCTTGTCCCTCATATCCTTCTAAAAGTTTGATATAGCTCTATGTATTTATTATGGTATATATTAGTTTCACTTACTTCTTGAAATCAGAAAATGCCACAGAATTGTATTGTGGTTACCCTTGACCATCATTTGTTTTTCAAAGTTGCAACAGTCTGTTGTATTTGAACTTCAGATGTCCTTTACTAATTCACTTTGGCTATCATATATAAAGAATATTAAAAAATTGTGGGGAGCAAATACATTCTACATAGTATTAATTACAAAGAGTTTAGAGAAAGTTGTATTATTGAATTGTATTCTGGGTTTTAACTTAGAAATTAACTTATAGGAAACTATTAACCTATGAATTTTGTCCTTATTCATAAAAAAGAGAGTTGTTGGGAGCCTTTTAGCTTTATGTTAACCTACTTTTAGTCTTCTGTTATTTCATTTGTGATGCCTTAGTTATATTTAATTTTTAATTTATTTAAAAATTTTACTTTTTGGACTTTTGAAAAATCTGATACAGAAAAAATATTCAGAACTATTTGCAAATGTTAATTACATGTTTTTGAGAGTTCATATTGTGTTACTTGGTAGAAAGCATACCAAATTGATAGAAGACTTGAAGGTAGTCACTTTTTTTTTTTTTTTACCTGTTGCTAACTTATTGTAACTAGGGGAAGTAATATTATTGGTTGGTCACAGGTTCAAAATTGTGGCTGTAATAACTACAGCACAGATTTGTTTTTTAGAGTCAAATGAATTGATATATGTGAAAGCTCTTTGATAAAAGTTTGGAAAAGATTTTTAAAGAAACAACTTAGTCTTACTTACCGTCCTGTAATAATCCTTGTCACAGAGTAGACAATCAATACATATTTATTGACTGAATAAGTATATGTATGTTACATATTTTTTGAGTTAATATTTTCAAAAGATGTTTGAAGAAGTTTACTTTTTGCTTAAAATTGAATGGCTGGTTACTATAAGCAAACATGTATCTTTTACAAATTCTTAGAAGTATCTTTAAGAAAATATGCCATTCTTTCCCATTTTTCTTCCCGTAATTGATAATTTTGGTTAGATTAATGCTATAATATATATCGATATATTATAAACATATCTTTTTCACCATTTTTGTTGAGATCAAGTTTCAACTTCAAACAAAACCACCATCAGTACTATAAATATATATATTATCAATATATTGTCAATATATCAATATATATTTATAGTACTGATGGTGGTTTTGTTTGAAGTTGAAACTTGATCTCAACAAAAATGGTGAAAAAGATACATTTATTGTGTTCCAGTCCTTGTAATTAATGGAGGTCTGTAGGAAACATACTTTAAGGAATAGGGCAGAGTATTTATTATAATTTTAGTTATAATTTCTATATAAGTGCTTCTTTAATGTTTAAATTCAGTTTTATTTTTAAGATGGCTTAAGACCATTCTCTCTGCTGATTTATATTTGTTTGCTTAGCCTGTTCTTTGTTAGTTATCTAAGGCTGCATCTTCATCATTCATCCACTCATTCATTTGTTCATATTTGCCAGCATCGCGTAAGTGCTAGGCACTGTCAAATTGCTTTACCAAATTATAATGTGATTGAATGAAGTAAAATATGCAAAATGTTTTGTAAATTACAAAATGACATTCAAATGCCATTACTATTATCATCAAATTCTCAAGCAGTCAGTTCTGAATGAAGATACCTTTAGTGTAGTTGTTTTGTGTAAAATCTAAATGGAATCTGTCAAGAATTTTGTGTGAAACTTTATAAGAATGGGAATAATTAAATTAGCAATGAAATGTTTAATGCAATAAGCCAAAAAGAGAAACCAAATTTTGTTACAGTTCATTGGATGGAACACATTTGTAGAAAAGTTAGGACTGTAGAAGGAGGTGAACTTTTGTCTACCCGAGGAAACAGATGACGAAGTTCCAGCTCATCTTGTGGATTAGTGTTTTTAGTTAATATGGAAGACTGAATGGGACAGTGTATATGCTGTGGTGCAGGAGTGTTGCTGCTGTAGGAAAATTAAAGAACATGGTTTGCTGCTTACTAGTCAGTATAATTGTTTATTTCTAACTTATTGATCATAATTCCAGAGTAGTGTACCTATGACATCTTTCAAGTTATTTTCAAAGAATGTATCATTTTAGCTGGTAAAGACCCAGGAGCAATTTTTAAAGCTGAAAATTGTGGGTAATATTTGATAATAGTTTTAAGTGACAATGGGTAAAGCCATCTCTATAATGTATGCTTGGGTTCACTGCCTGTGATGAAGATTGTAAATTCTGTCCTGTTGATTAAAATACATCTTAACAGTTTAATCTTACACATATGAGCACTGATAAAAAACGTTTATCTGAAGCACTAGTTTTTAGAAACAGTTTTGTTATAAAACAAAATTCATTGATTTTTGGATTGGTCTGGATATTTCAGTGTATTGTTTTATACTGAAGAAGTAATGTGAGTGTAAAGAGCATATGCCTGGTTGTCTGGTCCTGGTTGGCCGTTTGGTGACTGTTTGATCTTGGGCAAGTTACTTCATCTGTCTTGGTCTCTGTTTCTTCAGCTATAAAATGAGGGTCACTCCAGCTTTAATATTCTGATAATAAAATGTTCACTTCAAAATACAGAATCAATTTTGAAAATTTTTTTTAGTGTTCTTTAAAAAGATACTGTAATAGAAGCCATTTTAATAGGAAAGTATGTATTTTATGTATGTTTATTGGATATATATTATTTTTTCTTATTACTAATTATTACCCTGATCTCTCTTCCATTTCCACTCCAAGAATAGTAAGATCTGAATTGTCTTTTACTCATATTATATAGTTTTATAGTACAAAACCAAGAATGGTCTTAATAGATGTTGAGCCTGTTGCTCAACATCAACAAAGTATTACCAAAGAGAAGGGCAACAGTGCAGCTCTTCTAGAGATATCATGCACCAGTGTCTGCCGGTATTTAACTTATAATTCTTTATGCAGTGTAAGTAGTTAACCCTTTCAGTTATCTAGCCCTATATTATGTAGGCAGTTGGCCATGTTGGATTCTTTAGGATGTTACATCAAATTAAAATCATGTTTAGATTCTTTATTGAAGGTTTTTTGGCTTTTTTTTTTTTTAACGTGTATGGTGAAATGAGTCGTCTTATGTGGCCATTTCCTATGACAGTAATAAATTTAGGCTTTGCTGAGATAAAGTTATACATATATCTTTATTTTAGAACCTTTAATACGCCAATAGTGACGTTTCAAGAGAATATGATTTGTGGAATATCCCACTTACTAGCCCACAGAATTTCTCTTTATTTTCATTATTTTTCTAGAATTTCTCTAATTTAGTATTCTGTCAAACAAATGTATTTTGGGAAAATACATCCAGATTCTAATACCCCCTTTTTAAAAAAAAAAAAAAAAAAGAGACAGGGTCTTGCTCTGTTGCTCAGGCTCGAGTGTGGTGGTGCAATCGTAGCTCACCGCAGCCTTAAACTTCTGGGCTTAAGTGATTTCTCCCACCTCAGCCTCCCAAGCAGCTGGGACTGCAGGTGCATGCCATGATGCCCAGCTAACTTTAAATTTTTCTTTTTTTTTTCTTTTTGTATGGACATAGTCTCACTTTGTTGCCCAGGCTGGCCTTGAACTCCTGGACATAAGTGATCCTCCTGCCCTGGCCTCACAAAGTGCTGGGATTACAAGCTAATATCCCTTTTTGACACTCTACAGCAACAGACCATGGTGATTTTGAGGAGTCTCAGCCTTACCTGTAGGTTCTGCCTGTGACCTCATAATACATGAGGCTGCTGGTCTTGCATTCAGCTACATAGCTTTTGTCAGGCTGTTTAGTCAGGCTGTCTAGAGAATGTTTAGTCTTGATTCCTGACTGCTAAATGGTTAGGCTCCACACTTAATTTGCGTTGAAGAAAGACCTGTAGTCTAATTTAGCACTAGGTTGGGAGTCTAACACTGAACTTAACTGCTTTGTATCATTTATCACAACCCAAGTTGAGAGAGTATGTTTGTGTAGTCCATCTATCCATTTTTCTAGTTATCTAAAATTTATGATATGATTCTTGACCATGTAACACTGGTGTACCTGGACCACATTTTTTGGTCCCCTTCTGTGCAAATGGATTTACTAATTTTATGTTGGCATTTTCCTTTTTAGTTTGAGAGTGACAATAAGCAATGACCCTGTAAAACTCATTGCTGTATATGGGAGGATGTTTTTGAGGACTTTCCCGCATACATCTTATGAAGAAGACCCATGGGATAAATTCGATTTTTGTCCCAGGAAAAGTTGTATTTCTTCTGAGGAACTTTTTCTCCTTTTTAAAAAAATTTGTGCAGCATGGACAATATAGCGGGACCCCATCTCTACAAAAATTTTTTTTTTAAATTAGCTAGGCATGGTGATGCCTGCCTGTAGTCCAGCTACTCAGGAGGCTGAGGTGGGAGGACTGCTTGAGCCCCATTGGAGGCTACAGTGAGCTATGATTGTGCCACTCTACTCCATCCTGGATGACGGGGGGAAACCCCATCTCAAAAGACATTTTTTTTTTGGATACTGTAAATTGGAAAGCCTATTGTGTTTTCTTATTTGCATTGTCTTCCCAAGAGCTCCATGCCGAATTTGTGACATATCTTTCCCAAATATGTGTGCCTTTACTCTGACTTCTTTTTATCTTAAGGCAGTGTAGTTTTGGAATGCAGGCTCTGGAGTCAGACAGCCTGGGTTCAGATCTTGGCTCCACATTTACTAGGTGTGTTGAAATAGAGCAAGTTGCTTTATCTGTGTGAGCCTCAGTTTCCTTATCTGTGAAATGGAATTAATAGTATCCTCATGAGGTTATCAAGATCACATAAGAATAATAGATGTAAGCACCTGTAGCAGTTCTTGGCACATCTTGAATACTATACTCAATATTTTTTTCTACTTTCATATTCCCTTTGTTTCACTTTACTTTATAATAAGTACATAATATGAAATCAATTATTTTTTAATCTCCTTAAAATATTTCTTGGAACAGGCAGAGTAAGAATACATAAATGATAATTTCTTGGTACATTGTATTTTATATCAGTTAAAGTATTCACGACTGGTTGTGGTGGCTCACTTCTGTAATCCCAGCACTTTGGGAGGCTGAAGCGGGTGGATCACGAGGTCAGGAGTTCAAGACTAGCCTGGCCAATATGGTGAAACCCCGTTTCTACTAAAAATACAAAAATTAGCAGGGTGTGGTGGTGCACACCTGTAGTCCCAGCTGCTTGGGAGGCTGAGGCAGAAGAATCGCTTGAACCTGGGAAGTGGAGGTTGCAGTGAGCAGAGATCGCTCCACTGTACTCCAGTCTGGCGACAGAGTGAGACTCCATTTCAAAAAAAAAAAAAAAATTCACAATTGCTTCTGAAATTACAGGGATTTAGGGCAATTAACTTTCATTCTCTTCCCTCTTCACCTCAAATACACATCACCAAACAAATTTTTCTCTATTATTTGGGTGGGTGTGACTGGTTTTCTTAAGACTTTTTTGTTGCAACCTCTTAGGTTAAAAGTTTCACTATCATTTGAAATTGGTCACAGGACTAGGGAAGTGCTTTCATTATAGAACTATTTAATAAATAAGTTCCCCAGTTTGAAGAGCCAGACTTTTATGTGAGGTCAGGCCAGTTGAAGACATTTACAAAGAATTAGTTGTTTGTTATTGCTCTGTTGTGAGTTGCAAGAATGGAAAAAAAAGACATTCTTTCTTCAATACTTCCTTCCAGGCTGAGTCATCACTAGAGAGTGGGAAGGGCAGCAGCAGCAGAGAATCCAAACCCTAAAGCTGATATCACAAAGTACCATTTCTCCAAGTTGGGGGCTCAGAGGGGAGTCATCATGAGCGATGTTACCATTGTGAAAGAAGGTTGGGTTCAGAAGAGGGGTAAGTGCTCCACAAACCAAAAATAATATGGTTGGTAAGAGTGCTAGCAGTGAGTGGTGTCTTAGAAGTTGATCTTTTTTCTGATGCTGTTAAACTGTGGCATGCTATGTCTAGTAAGAGAGATATGATACATTTAACGTGTGTTAGGAATTTGCTTGTTATTAAGGGATTTCTTTGTAATTCTTGATTTTGAGCATTTATAATCTAGCTAAGTTAGGTTTGACTTTCTGGTATGTTGTGTGTATGCATGTTACAGAAAGTGTTGTATTTTTCTGTGGTGTCTACAGGTTCTATAATCTGGAGAGATATCCTTAGAATCATTTAATATATGTAAAAGTACTATCCTGTATGCATTTAATCACATGTAAATATATAAATAAGAGAATTAAGCCAGTTTGAATGGTTGTAGGGAAATGGCTTAAAGTAGAAAAGGGGAAAGGGTTCACCCACAAACTCATGGATTAATGCCATAAATTAGGTAAGTGAAGTCCTGACGTAAAAGGCCAAATGAGGACAAGGATTTTTTGTGTGTGTATGTTTATGTTTAATTTCATATTTTTATTTTTCATTATCTAGGTTTAATGCACCTTGTTCACTCCTACTTTAGATAAATAACTTAAGCACTTTATTATTTTTTATTATTAAAGGAAGAACTCTTTGATTTAAAGCTTGGTTTATCATCTGTGAGATCACCTGCTTATGTGGTCAATGTATTTATTAGAAATTTAGAGTTTAGATTAGTTGCTAGGCAACTACTGTTTACCCACGTGGCCATGTTGAGTAGGATGAGGACTGTTCCATTCTCAGAACTTTTTAGTTCCTGTGTATCTACTTTATGGTTACAAGTTCCCTCCTAAAGATTGATTTTAATATTTTTTGAAGGTGTGTAGTAAATACCTATGCTGAAAAGCTGTTGTCATAGTTAAATGTGATTATGGATTATTTTTTAAATGAGCTTTATTGAGTTGTAACTTACATAATAAAATTAAGCAATGTAAAGTTATAATTTGATGAGTTTTGCCAGATATATACAGTAGTGTAACAAACACTCTGATCACGATATAATGGTTATTTTCATTACCCCAAGAAGTTCCTTTGTTCTCCCTTGCAGCCCAGTCCTCATCCCTTAACCCTGGCAACCACTTTATCTGCTGTTAGTATAATTTTGCTTTTCTAGAATTTCATATAAATGGAATCATGCAATACATAATTTTTTTATGGCTGATTTACATAGCATAATACTGTTAATATTCATCCATGT
Source organism: Symphalangus syndactylus (assembly GCF_028878055.3). NCBI lineage: Eukaryota > Metazoa > Chordata > Mammalia > Primates > Hylobatidae > Symphalangus > Symphalangus syndactylus. Next base: position 88,179,464 of record NC_072434.2, on the reverse strand, counting down.
GTTGTATATCATTAGCTTTTTTTTATGGTTGAGTAGTAGTAGTTCATGGTCTGGATATATCACAGTTTATCTGTTAATCACTTGTGGACATTTGGGCTGCTTCTAGCTTTTCGTTAGTACGAATAGAGTCTGGACATTAGAGTGCATGTCTTTGTGTAATGTGTTTTCATTTGTTTTGGGTAATAACTTAGGAATGATATTGCTGGGTCATATGGTAAGTGTATGTTTAACTTTATAAGAAGTATATATTTAACAAACTGCCCAGCTGTTTTCCGATGTGCCTGACCATTTGTATTGTCAAGTGTAATTTCTTTCAGTGTCATTCTCCTGTTATAAATTACGAAAGCATTTTCAGATTTCAGTGCTTTTTATAAAGGCTTTTTTGGTTTACTTTTTAAACGTATTTATATTATTCTACATTTTTTGGAGGGGGATGGCAAATCACTTGAACCTTTTTGAGTTTTACTTTACTAATCTCTAAAATCTGCTTTCACAAGATGGTTTTGAGGGTTAAATGAGGTGATGGTTGTGGATATATTTGACAGTTCTAACACAATGTAAGCTGTTGCTATCTCCACATATTAATGAAAGGTTTAGGATGATTCTTGAGTCTGTTTAATTAATTATATCTTTGAAATACCATAATAGAATGTATTTAGTCCATGGACTATAGAAAAAAAAAGAATAAGAATTTCCCATCATTTTTCCTGTAGTAGTCAGGGAAAGGGGTTCTAATAATGTGTATGTGTTTATTTTGAGATGAGTAGTTGCATAAACATAAGAATTTGAATAACACACAAAGGTATAAAATGAAAAATAAAAATCTCCCTATCTTTTCTACCTCCTTTGTCAGAGATAATCATTTTAGAACTTTTTTTCCTATTTTTAATCTTCTCATCATTATGCCAATTTTTTATATAATATACTAAACTTTAACCTTCAGTAACCTAATATCTCCCCATTGTGAAAAATAGAAGGATTTAACTTTTAATACTGATTCTACCTTCTTCCTTTTATTTATTTTATTTTTAATTTATTTTTTATTTATTTATTTTTTGGTTGCCTTTATGATTAAACTTATAGCTGTTTGACAATTAACTTTAGAGTGTTCAGTCTAAACTTGTCTCTAAACTTGCCACTTTATAAGTTGTAAAAAAAATTAGCTTTCCTCCTCATCTTTCCCTTGAATTCCTCACATTCCCTTTCCAGTTTTTCAACTACAACATTTATTTTATATGTCAAGGTTTATAATAGTTATACTTGCTGATTCTGAAAAGCAGTTAAAATATTACATTATATAAATAATACGGCTAAACAAAGTGGTATGATGAGATTCTTAGAGAGCAAATGGATTTATTTTATTTTATTTTACTTTAAGTTCTGGGATACATGTGCAGAACGTACAGGTTTGTTACATAGGTATACATGTGCCATGGTGGTTTGCTGCACCTGTCAACCTGTCACCTAGGTTTTAAGCCCCCCATGCATTAGATATTTGTCCTAATGCCCTCCCTTACCTTGCCCCCAACCCCTGACAGGCCCCGGTGTGTGATGTTCCCCTCTTTGTGTCCATGTGTTCTCATTAGAGAACAAATGGATTTCTTATACTCTCTTTGTACTCCAGAGCTGCCATACTTTAATTTGGTTTCTAGTTTGGACTGTGGCTATTTTCCCTGGATTTTCTTTATTTTTATTTTATTTTATTTTATTTTATTTTATTTTATTTTATTTTATTTTATTTTATTTTATTTTTTGAGACAGAGTCTCGTTCTGTCACCCAGGCTCCTGGAATGCAGTGGCATGATCTCGGCTCACTGCAACCTCCGCCTCCTGGGTTCAAGTGATTCTCCTTCCTCAGCCTCCCGAGTAGCTGGGATTACAGGCGCCTGCCACCATGCCAGGCTAATTTTTTGTATTTTCAGTAGAGACGAGATTTCACCGTGTTAGCCAGGATGGTGTCGATCTCCTGACCTTGTGATCTGCCTGCCTTGGCCTCCTAAAGTGCTAGGATTACAGGCGTGAGCTACCGCACCCGGCCCTTTTCCTGTATTTTCTGTTTTTTTTTTTTTTTTTTGAAATGGAGTCTTGTTCTGTTGCCCAGGCTGGAGTGCAGTGGTGCAATCTTGGCTCACATCCTGTATTTTCTAATTGCCACGTTTACCCCCTGTTGGTAGAAGAGTTCATGCCTTCATTATGTCACCTGGTTATCCAGCTTTTTAATCATACTGTTTGTTGATATTCTAGTATGAAGTTACTTCTTTTTGGATATGATGCTCAACTGACATCATGTTATTTGATTTAATTCTTGGACAAATTCTATACTTTCTTAGATCTTACATCTTTCCATTTTAGATTTGTTTTACCGTTCTCTAGAGTACTTCCTGAAGTAACTTTTTCAGGAGGAATGTGTGTGGGTACTTGTCAATATAATGTTTGAAAATGTCTTTTTCACTTTCACACCTGATGCATACATTGGCTGGGTATAGAATTAAAGTTTAAAATAATTCTCCTTCAGAATTTTGAAGGTTGCATTCATTCCACTGCCTTTTAGTAATCAGTTTTACTGATAAGGGATTTGATGCTAATATGAACCATTTCTTTGTGGGTAACTTGTTTTTGTTCTCCAGAAGCTTTTTGTGTTGATGACTCCTTCTCCTTGGAATTATAAAATTTAAGGAGGATGAGTTACAGTCTTTTTTAAAATTGTTATTTCTTTTTGAAATTAAAAATTTATTGTTTTAAAGATAGTCTTGCTATGTTGTCCAAACTGGATTTGAACCCCTGTGCTCAAGATCCTCCTGCCTCAGCCTCTCCGAGGTAGGACTACAGGCTGTAGTCCTTTTTATATTCATCCGGTAAATGTTGGTGAACCCTTTGAATATGAAAGTTTAGGTTTTTCTTCCATTCTGGGAAATCTTCTCTAATTCTTTGATTACTATTTTCCTTGTGTCTTCTCTGTATTTATTTATTTTTCTGGAGCTTCGGTATAATTTTTCCTTCATTTTCCGTGTCTTTTCCTTCTCTCTCTCTCTTTTAAGTGGGAGATTTCCTTGACTTTTTCTTCCAGCCCTTTACTGATTTGTTTATTTCAGCTGTTACTTTATATTTCTGGGAACTTTTTCTAGTTCATAGTCATCTACTTTTATCTTATAGATACACGCTTTAATACTGGGACACTACATAGATTTCACATTTTTTTTCTCCTCTTTGAATAACTCTTTCAATTTCTTATAGTTCTTTTTTGGGTGGTGTTTTCTTCAGATGTCTGGTAATCTCTGTTTGCCTGTACATTTATGAAAAGTACTGGATTTACTAGTAGTACCCTCTATTTTTTATTTTTCCCTGTATTTATAACAAGTTAGATTCACTGAATGAGAATTTGTGATGGTAGTAATTAATTGTACTCTTGAAAGCATTCACTGAAATACTAGGGGAAACTAAATTTGACATTTTTTTCTTCTACTATTTTTAATTTATTCCTTTAGAGATTTTCAGTATTATTTTAGCAATAATTTTTTATTTTAGTCAACGAAATTTGATTATATAGTTCATTGTAATTTGGCTGAATTTTGGTTCAAAGAATTTCTCCCAGAATAGCATTATTATTTACTGCCAATTTATCCTGGGCAGAATATTATCACTTGAACTTTGGTGTACTCATTTGAAAATAAATGTTATAAAATCTGCCTTCTTTACCTCACAGTGTGGTTGTAAGCATTATGAGATAATGTGCATAGAGGAATGTTTTAAAATTATGTGCTCAATAAAAGATACTGATATAGGCCAGGCACGGTGGCTCATGCCTGTAATCCCTGCACTTCGGGAGGCTGAGGCCGGCAGATCACCAGGTCAGGAGATTGAGACCATCCTGGCTAACACGGTGAAACCCCGTCTCTACCAAAAATACAGAAAAATTAGCTGGGCGTGGTGGCGGGCACCTGTAGTCCCAGCTACTCGCTACTCGGGAGGCTGAGGCAGGAGAATGGCGTGAACCCGTGAGGCGGAGCTTGCAGTGAGCCGAGATTGCGCCACTGCACTCCAGCCTGGGCGACAGAGCGAGACTCCATCCCATCAACAACAACAACAACAAAAAATTGATATAATAAAGTTATAATATAGTTATTACTTTGAATATTAGTCTTTTTTCTTAAGACTATATTTATGCGTCAATTCTTATTATCTCCAGATATAATCTGATTTGTACTTTTAATGTGAATAAGTTGCTTTTCAGTAAATATCTTCTTGGAAAATAAAAAAAAGGGCTGAAAGATAAATATTCATTATTATGTGGGGTAAATGCTTTCCTAACCTTGGTTATTAGTGATATATTAATAGTGAAATCCTATTTTTTACACTTTTCTGGACAGTTGAAAATGATAAGTATTAATTGAGACAACACGTTACCATAGTATTGTTGGTGTTAGAAATGGCAATAAAAGAAACATCATGGAGCAAACATCCAGTAAAGTATTGTCTGCGTTTCCTCCTTGATGGATCCAGGACAGCTCCTTACAACTTGGTTGCACATCAGCATGGGAGGCGTCTATGTATATATTAAATACTTACTAAATTACCTTGCTCAAAGACGAGCCTGTAGGTATGTTCTAGGTGACTGTAAATCTCTAAATTCGATTTTAGCACTTCTCTTAATTTTTTCCCTTATAGCTAGTGGTAATATTTGCTATGAAGGTGCTTAGTGTATTAATAAAGTAGGAAATTTAACCAGTTTAAAAGGTCTAAATTATAGAATTAAATAAATTGCAATAGTATTGACAGCTTATAATTTATTAATTTTCATTTGCTTAATAAAATTTCATAAAAACCTAAGTAGTCTTTTATAAATGTGGAAAGCTAGTTCCTTGATAATAAGTTAAAATATAATGCATAACTAGTCAATTCATAATGTTACTGTTTTGAGATTGTCATAAATCTAAGAGGTGATTTTTATCATTAAAAGCATTTTGATGAAAATGCTGTATGCTCATGTTACTTTATTCTACTTTTTGTATTAGTATCTAACAAATTGAACTTTCATGTTGTATTCTCTATGTGTAACCAGTTTTGGCTTTCAAATAACTTTTTCCCTTAGTTTTCCTTGTACTGACTTTGTCCTTTGAATAATATTTTTCTTATATTTCATGAAATGGTTTATTTAGATGAACTGCAGTGTCGGTATTTGGTAATTCCAGGGTAAAGATTTTGTGTCTATGAGTTGTCTCGCAAGATAGCTTAATTCTGCTGAGCAAAATATACTTTAGCAACATAAAGATTGTGAACTTGGTTATGCTGTAATATGTGATTGTTGTTATCTAGTCAAGTTTAACAAGTTGTTACAGAAAACAATTTACATTTTTGAGTGTTAAAGTCCAGGGGCCTTTTCTTCTCCTTTATTTTGTACATGCATGTGTTTTTTTTTTTTGTTCATTTTTTGTTCACAAAATGACTTTAGAAATAAATTATAAAATGATTAGGAGAAAGAAAATGACAGTATGATTTCCTGTTTATTACCCAGCAGCAAGCTTTTTCCATAGAGAATAAAGAGCTGTGGTAGTGATTGTGTAAACCACATGGTACATTAGAGAAGCTCACTTTGACTGTTGAGGTTATACATGAAGAGTAAACATAAGAAAATTAAATTTATTTTCTAATGGTATTGAAATTCTGAGATTTAACTAATGTATTTACAAGACTGTGAAATTAGCTTTTCTTAGAGTTTCAATATATTATTTTTGAAAGTTTCAACCAATAGAACCACATGGAGCAAACCATCAAATAAGCTTTCATATACATTTTAGAGTTATTTACAGAATTGTAAAGTTGCAGTTACACACACACTCCTTCTCAATCAACAATCAAGTTTTATGTATTGATTTTGTAAGTTGAAGTCTCATGAAATTCACTTATTAATGTTAGTTTAAAGATTTTCTACATAGATGGTCAAGTTATCTACAAACATCCACAGTTCTGCTTTTTCCTTTCCAATCTTTATGCCTCTAATTTCTTTTTCTGATCATATTTCACTGGATAGGACCTCCAGTACATTGTTGAATAAAAGTGGTAAGAGTGGATATTTTGCTTTATTGCTCATTTTATTGGGAAAGCATTTATTTTACCACTTAAGTATCACATTAGCTGTTCCTTTTCTATTGCTGCCCTTTATCAGGTTGAAAAAATTCCCTACTATTCCTAGTTCGGAGAGTTTTTATCATGAGTGGGTGGTCAGTTTTTTCTAAAGATTTTACTGCTTCTGTTGAAATGGTCTTTTGATTTTTTCCTTTTATTCTCTTAATATGGTGAATTACTTTCACTGCTAGAATAAATTCCATTTGGTCATGATGTATTTAAAAAATATGTTACCAATTTGGACTTACTGATATTTTGCTAAGGGTTTTTTGCATTTACAAGAGTATTGATCTGTAAATTTCTTTTCAGTTTTGATACAATGGTTATGCTGGATTCATAAAATAGGTTGGGAAGCACTTGTTTCTCCTAAGGTGGATTGTATTTTTTCTTCAGTGTTTGACAAAATGTATCAGTGAAGCCATGTGGGTTGGAGCTTTCTTTGTGGGAAGATTTTTGATAATAAATGAGATTTCTTTAGATACAAGGCTATCCATATTTTCTATTTCCTCTTGTGTCATTTTTGGTAAATTGTATTTTTTAAGGATTTCGTTTTCATCCAAGATGTTCCTCTAAGTTACTGCGTGTAAAGTTTTTAATATTCTCTTATCCTTATTTTTATTTTTTTAGTAGAGCCAAGATTTGCTCCATTGCCCAGGCTGACCTTGATGTCCTGGGCACAAGTGATCTTCCCACCTTGGCCTCCCCGAGTGCTGGGATTACAGGCTCCCTTATCTTTTGAATGTGTATAAGATCTTAGTGATATCTCATTATTAAATCCTGATATTGGTAAATTATGTACTTGCTCTCTTTTTTCCTTTGATAATCTTGCTAGGAGTTTATTCATTTTATGAAACCTTTTTTTTTTTTTTTTTTTTTGAGATGGAGTCTCGCTCTGTCACCAAGCTAGAGTGCAGTGGCGCAATCTCAGCTCACTGCAACCTCCGCCTCCTGGATTCAAGCCGATACTCCTGCCTCAGCCTCCTGAGTAGCTGGGATTTACAGTCATGCGCCACCATGCCCGGCTGATTTTCTACTTTTAGTAGAGACAGGGTTTCTCCATTTTGGTCAGGCTGGTCTTGAACTCCTGACCTCAGGTGATCCACCTGCCTTGGCCTTCCAAAGTGCTGGGATTACAGATGTGAGCCACTGCACCCAGCCAACTTTTTAATGATTTTTTAACTGATCCATTATGTGGTCTATCATTTGGTCTGTCTTTATTTTATTTTTGGGGGGTATAGTGTTATAAATATCTAGTCAAGATGATTGGTAATGGGTCATAGTCTTCTATGTCTTTACTGACTGGTTTTTTTTTTTCCTCTAGTTCTGTGACTTAGTGTTATAGTCTCCAGCTATGATTGTGAATTTATCTGTTTCTCTCTTTAGTCCTACCTTTTTGAAGCTCTATTATTAGAGCCTTTTTTGTTGTTACATCTTCTTGATGTATGGCTTCTTTTATCCTTATGAAATGTTCACCTTTTTCTCAAGTGATACTCTTTATCTTGGAATTCAGTTTGTGTGATATTAATGTAGTAACTCCTGATTTTTTATGATTAGTGTTTGCATCTTGTATCTTTTCAAATGTCCTATTATATTTAGTCTTTGTTTTGTATTTAAACTGTTTCTCTCATAGACAGCATATGTTTGGGTCTTGTCTTTTTTAAAAAATCTAATTTGACAATCTTTACCTTTTAAATGGGAGTTTTTAGGCCAGTCATATTTAATGTAATTATTGATATGATTGAGTTTTCTGTTTGTGTCATGTGTTCTTTGTATCTTTTTCCTATTTTTTGCCTTTGTTAGGATTTAGTATCTTTTCAATATCCTATTTTATCTCTCCTATTGGCTTGTTATTTATGTGTCTTATTTTAAAGCAATTTAAAAATTTATAGTTAATGTTATTGTTGGTGTGGTTGAACTTAGGCATATTGTTATTTTTTTTTAAAAATTCCTCTCTTCATACTTTCTTGTCTTCTTTTGAGTTCATTGAATTTTTTTCAGTATATTCCGCTAACAGTATGCATTCTCAACGGGAGTGGTAATTCTCCTATAGGGCAATCATAGGTTCTTGGAAGAGGGTACAGAATATCCTTTTATATTACAATTGTTTGTGGCTCTCCAATCACATTATATAAACAGATATATTTGTGGTATTAAAATTTCTTGGTGGGGACCGAAGTGATTTAGAGGGAGTTTTCTAAAGAGGCTCCTTAGGTGAGCCAAGGAAAAACCTTTGATAAACAGTTTTGTCATCATTTTAGCTTGCATTGCTTTTTTAGGTATTGTTCTAAGGTAGTGGAATACAGAATACATGTGCAGGTTTGTTATATGGGTAAATTACATGTTGTAGGGGTTTGGTATACAGATTATTTCGTCATTCAGGTAATAAGCATAGTACCCTATAGGTAGTTTTAAGATCCTCACTTTTCTCCCACCCTCCACCCTCAAAATACATCCTCAGTGTATACTCTCTAAAGTACAACCAGGGTGATTTTGGTCCCCAGAGGACATTTGGCAATGTCTGGAGACATGTTTGAAATGATGTGGGGGTGGGATTGCTACTAGCATCTAGTGGGTAGAGGCCAGATATGCTGCTGAATGTTCTATAATGGATGGAACAGTATCCCATGACAAAAAATTTTCCAGTTCAAAATGTTAGTAGTGCTGAGGTTGAGGAACTCTATTCTTGAGATTACAATATTCATTCTTAATTTATTACAGTCTGTGTAGGGTTACTATTTTACTACTACATATAAAATATAAGACTCTTTCAATACTATGTTTATATTTGCCCCCCCCTTCTGAGAGTGCCTTGTGCTGTTGTTCTCCTGTATAGTATATCACCATGTTATAAACTGTGTTATAATGTTATATATTTTTTGCTTTATTCATACGTCTTTTGAAAAAGAGCAGGAAAAGTATGGTCTTTTACACTTATATACCTATTTGCAGTTAAAAAATTTTTTTCCTATAGATATCATTTTCTGTCTGATACTTTTTTTCACTTGAAGAACTTTTCCTTAGCATTTTTAAAAAACTTTTAGTTTCCAGAATACATTATTGGTTAGATGTTATATGGGTAAATTGTGTGTTGAGGGGGTTTGGTATACAGATTATTTTGTCATCTGGGTAATAAGCATAGTACCCTATAGGTAGTTTTAAGATCCTCACCCTTCTCCCACCATCCACTCTCAAAATACATTCTCAGTGTATACTCTCTAAAGTACAGTGTGTACTCAAATGTGTACTCAATGTGTACACAAAGTACACCCTCAGCATGTACTTGAAACTTCGACTATACGTTGTCCATGTGTACTCACTGTTTACCTCCCATTTACAAGTGAGAACATGTAATATTTGGTTTTCTACTCCTTCATTAGTTTACTTAGGTAATACCCTCCAGCCCCATCCATGTTGCTGCAAAGGACATGATCTCGTTCTTTTTTATGGCTGCATAATATTCCATGGTGTGTATGTACCACATTTTCATCTGCTGTTGATGGGCATTTAGGTTGATTCTGTGTCTTTTCTGTTGTCATTAGTGCTGTGATGAACATATGTGTACATGTGTCTTTATGATACCTGTATGATTTATATTCCTTTGGTCATATTTTCAATAATGGAATTGCTGGGTCGAATGGTAGTTCTGTTTTAAGTTCTTTGAGAAATTGCTGAACTGCTTTCCACAGCGGCTGAACTAATTTACATTCCTACCAGCTATCAAATTAGAATCCTATACAGTTTAAAAAATCCTTCAAAAATGAAGATGAGCCCAGCCACAGTGGCTCAAATTAGAATCCAAACTATCAAATTAGAATCCTATATACAGTTTTAAAAATCATATATGTGCCCGGCTAATTTTTTAAATTTTTTTTTTATAGAGATGGAGTCTCAATATGTTGTCTAGGCTGATCTCAAACTCCTGGCCTCAAGCGATCCTCCCACCTTTTCCTCCCAAAGTGCTAGGATTGCAGGTGTGAGCCACTGTGGCTGGGCTCATCTTCATTTTTGAAGGATTTTTTTAGATTGTATATAGGATTCTAATTTGATAATTGTGTTTTTTTCATCATTTTAAATATGTCACTTCATTTTCTTCTGGCTGCCATTGTTTCTAATGAAAAGTCACCTGTTGTTATTTTGACTTGCTGTTTCCTTATATAGTCATGTGCCATTGATATGGTTAGGCTTTATGTCCCCACACAAATCTCATCTTAAAAATTGTAATCCCTACGTGTCAAGGGAGAGACCAGGCAGAGGTAATTGAATCATGGGGGTAGTTTCCCCCATGCTGTTCTCGTGTTACCGAGTTCTCATGAGATCCGATGATTTTATAAGGGGTTCTTCCCGTTTAACTAGGCCTTCCTGCCGCCCTGTGAAGAAGGTGCCTTCTTCCCCCTCACCTTATGCCATGATTGTAAGTTTCCTGAAGCCTCCCTAGCCATGCTGAACTATGAGTCAATTAAACTTCTTTCCTTTGTTAATTACTCAGTTTCTGGCAGGTGTTTTTTTTTTTTTTTTTTTTTTGATATAGAGTCTTGCTCTGTCACCTAGGCTGAAGTGCAGTGGTGTGATCTTGGCTCACTGCAACCTCCGCCTTTCAGGTTCAAGCAATTCTCCTGCCTCAGCCTCCCGTAGCTGGGACTACAGGTGTGTGCCGCTGTGCCTGTCTAATTTTTGTATTTTCTTTTTTTTTTTTTTTTTTTTGAGACAGAGTCTTGCTCTGTCACCCAGGCTGGAGTGCAGTGGCGCAATCTCGGCTCACTGCAAGCTCCGCCTCCCGGGTTCACGCCATTCTCCTGCCTCAGCCTCTCCAAGTAGCTGGGACTACAGGTGCCCGCCACCACGCCCGGCTAATTTTTTGTATTTTTAGTAGAGACGGGGTTTCACCGTGGTCTCGATCTCCTGACCTCGTGATCCGCCCACCTCGGCCTCCCAAAGTGCTGGGATTACAAGCGTGAGCCACCGCGCCTGGCCTAATTTTTGTATTTTCATTAGCGACGGGGGTTTCACCATGTTGGCCAGGCTGGTCTCGAACTCCTGACCTCAGGTGATCCACCCATCTCAGCCTCCCAAAATGCTGGGTTTACAGGTGTGAGCCAGTGTGCCCGGCCTCGGGCAGTTCTTTATAGCAGTATGAAAATGGACTAATATAGCCATATAGTGATGTTTTGGTCCATAACAGATTGCTAATGATGGTGGTCCCATGAGATTATAATACCATATTTTTACTGTTCCTTTTCTATGTTTAGATATGTTTAGATACACTAATACTTAACATTATGTTTCAGTTGCCTACAGTATTCAGTACAGTAACGTGCTGTACTGAGACCTCCCTCTCACTTTCTAGCTATTTTGGCAGCTCTGAACTCTGTCTCTTCAAGCTAGTAAGACTTTCTGAGTTCTAGCCACTCCACTAGTTGCAAGGAATGGGAGAGCGCCTTGAGTAAAAAGCCTCATCAGTGCGAATCTCATTTGTAGCTCCCTTCCTTACAGTTTCCTTCAATTTCTGCCTGCTTTTGCAGCTTTTCTACTGCCTTCAAATTGTCGTTCTTTGTATTTTATCCAGAGTTTATAATTTTATATGTAGGAGGGTTAGTCTGATACAAGTTACTATACTACTACTGGAAATGAAATTTTGCTAGGTATGTGTTTTAATGTATAGATACACAAATTTATTTAAGCTTCATGATTCACATACTGCTGTATTCCTATTTAATGCTTAAATTATGAGGAGAAGTTTATGAGAAGTAGGAGTGCAGTTTATAAAAATTTATCAGAAATTATGAGTACTACAAGTTATGAGGCATATGAAACTAATAGTTTAAACCAACTGAGTTCAAATCAGTTATCTAGAAAGATAGCTTTTTCTTAAGCTCATATGTAGAATTTCAAGCTAGAAGTGACTTTAAAAGTTATCTAGTCTTTTTTTTTTTTTTTTAATTTTAGAGATGAGTCTTTTTATGTTGCTCAGGCTGGTCTCCAACTCCTGGCCTTCAGGAGTCCTCATGCCTCGGCCTCCAAAAATGTTGGGATTACAGGCAGGAGCCACTGTTGGTGGCCTCTCTAGTCTTATATCCATTCATTTGACAGATTTCAAAACTGAGGCCATATTTCAAGTTAGATATAGAGCCAGGACTAGTACCTGTGATTTCTTTATTGCTGATCTTAGATACTTCATATTTTGTTTCTTTCTTGACGTTTAGGAATAGATTGGATTTCTTCAAAAAATATTTTGTATCTTGTTGGGGAGGGGCTCAGAAGTTTTGGGTGGAAAGATTTAAAATCCTCTGAGTATGGAAAAGGGGGAGTATCTTCCACCTTGTGGAATCCTCACACTGTTTGAGTAATATTATTCACTGCTGTACTTCCCAGTGGAGAATGCAGAGAAGCTGTACCTCTTGAACTTGTGTTTTCTTTCTTTGAGTAACTGTTTCCAGTTTCTATATCCTTTGACATAGAGAAACTTTCTTTAGTTTGTGTTCGCATTTTATAATCAATCACATTACCTTTTGATGTGTGATAGCCCTGCACCTACCACCAATTTTCGTATTTTTGGTTATGCTAGTTTTTCTGCTTGGCATGTTTTTTCCCCTCTGTCTTTTTAAGTGAAAAATCTCCTGTGTCCTTCAAAGCCAAATTATTTACCCAGATCATGGTCTTACAAAATTAGAATGATTTCTTTTGTCTGTATAATATTGCAACAATTTCCTGTCTTGACCTCCTTATGACTTTCTATTGCCTTGTAATTACATAGATCTGTTATTTCTCCTTTCCATTGTAACCTCCTCGACAGCACTGTGTCTAATACAACTGTATATTTTGTACAGTTTATAATTTTCCTTCTGAAATACAGTTCACCATTATCTTGAGCATGGTAGTCTCTTAATCAGTATGTGATACAAAAATGGGGAAGAAAATAATGATTCTAGAAGTTCAGATACCAGTGTGTCACAGATATTAGGGCAAGGAACTAGAACTGGGACAGCTGAGGCAAGGTAGGAAACACAGACTGGATCACAGTTATGAAAGCAGCCTAATGTTCAGGAGAGGGTTTCAGTAAGGGCAGCACTGGAATTCTAGAACCATGTTGTGTATCTGTCAAGTTTTTGTGTAGCAAAACAGAACTGACAGGGTAGGAATTGGTAGATTTGACTGAATGGTTATTCCTGACAAAGTTGGTGGGTTGTACCCTGATTGTCCCAGAACGGACTGGTAAATAAGGTATCTAAATTAGGTAAGTAGAATAAAAGATTGGGAATATTGTAGTGTTTATGGTTTGGAAGATTAATGCATATTTTAAGGGTAATTTTTGCTTTACTCTTAGAACTGTAAAGTACCTCTGATTTCATGAAACCTAACTTTCTAAGCCTATAAGAAGAATTTTTTCTACTGTGTTTCTAATGGATCACTTACCTTAGATATTGTGGGCAACTAAAGTTGCACTGTATCTGTTTCATTGTTTAACAGCTCTGAGCACTGGTGGTCTTTGTTTGCCCTCCTGAGCAATATAAAACAAGTTCTGTTTTCCAGTTTATAGGCCTTCGGATTTTTCGAGATTGCTATCCTGTCTTCCCTAAAATCCCTCTTTCTAAGCAAAGTGCTCTCAATTCTTTATTATGTTTATTATTATTATAAGACAGGGTTTGCAGCCCTCTCATACACGGTACAGTTGTCCCCCAGTATCCATGGGGGGTTGGTTCAAGGACTTCCTGGAGATACCAAAATCTGCTGATGCTCAAATCCCTTACATAAAATGGTGTAGTATTTGCATACAACCTGCACACACCCTCCTGTGTGCTTTAAATCATCTTTAAATTACTTACAATACCTAATCCACTGCAAATGCTATGTAAAGATTCTATGTAAGTAGTTGTTACACTGTCCTGTTTAGGGAATAATGACAAGAAAAAAAGTCTGTAAGTGTTCAGTACAGATGATTTCTTTTTCCTGAATATTTTTGATCTGTGGTTGGTTGAATCCACAGATGGGGAACCCACAGATATGGAGGGCTGACTGTATTGGTGTCTTACTGTGGAAATAGCTCAGTTTGTCAATGTTTCTCTTACAATGTAGTGCCCAGAAGTGGATGTGTTACTGCAGATGTGATCGGTGCCGGAAGAAAGCACAGTGAGACTGTTAGCCTCTTCTCATAGTCTGTCACTGTGGGGGCCTTCAGTGCAATTAAAGGCTGCAGCCACTTTTTCTCAGTTTTACTCTTTAAGGGAACTTTTATTATGTTTTGATTATATAAATCATTTACAAAGTCAGTTTATTGTCCAGATGTTACCAGTTTACATTCCTAGCACTAATGTGTGAAGCTTTCTGCTTTCTTATACCGTAGCCATTGCTGGGTGTTATTCTTTCTAGTTTTTGCCATTGTATTGCTGTTTTATTTTACATTTCTTTGTTACTGAGGTTTAACGTTGCTTAAATGAATTATTATTCTTGTTGTTAAGTTTTAAATATGAGGCCTATCCTTAAACAGGTATAAATTTTATGTTCTTATTTATTGGTAAGAGCTTTTTGTGTATTGAGAATACCTTTATTTGATTAATCTTTTTTGTTGTGAATATTTTTCTAGTTTGAATATACCTTTTAATGTTACGGTATATTTTTGCCTTGTAAAATTTTTTAGTTGTTAAGTAGTTTAATATGTCAGACTTTTCCCATTCAAGGAGACCATTGAGGTCATACTTATAAACTCTTCACCTTTTTCCTTTGAGCATCATTATGATGAAGAACATTTTGTATTATCTAAGTAATATATTCTCCTTTAAAAGAGCCAAGCAGTAAATATATAGGGCATGGTGTGATTCCTTTCTTCCATATTCTTTCTCAGAAATAACCACTGCCAAGTATGTCATGCCAATATAAAGCTAAAATTTTTAAGAAGTACTTAATAACTAGAAGAAAATGCCAAATTATAGGTAGTATTACCCCTTGTCAAGAGATTCGGATTGAAGAAATTAGGCAGGGACAGGAAGGGGGATAATTAAGAAAATGAGACTTTTACACTTTATTCTGTGTAAACATTGCATCTTTCTGTTTTGCCTCACATTACATAAATGATACTGTAATCACTTACTGTGTCTTGGAGATTTATCCATGCCATTGGAACCTGGAACTCAAAAAAGAAAAAAGTGACTAGTTTGACTTAACCTGCTCTTAGTGAATCTATTCTTCTTGTCCATCTGCAATTTCAAAGTACATCTGATGCTTGAAACAACATGGGAGTTAGGGGCACAGACCACCTGCACAGTCAAAAATGTGCATATCACTTTTGACTCCCTCACAACTTAACTACTAATAGCTTGCTGTTGACTGGAAGCCTCGCTGATAACATAAACAGTCTATTAACACACATTTTATATATAATGTACTGTATTTTTACAATGAAGTAAGAGAAAAAATGTTATTAAGAAAATGTATTTGTTTTTCATCAAGGGGAAGTGGATCATCATAAAGGTCTTCATCCTTGATGTCTTCAAGTCAAGTAGGCTGAGGAGGAAGAGAAAGGGTTGGTATTGCTATCTCAGGAGTGGCTGAGGCAGAAGAAGCAAATCCAGGTACACATGGAGTCGTTCAGTTAAACCCATGTTATTAAGGGTCAGCTGTACCTATATATTGTCATTTGAGTGTAATGGTTAAGAGGATGGGACTGAATTCCAAATCCTGGCTTTGCCATTTATTAGTGTCTGTGGGCAAAATCCTTAATCTGTCTTAAATTTCTCATCTGTAAAATGGAGATGATAAAAGTGCCTACTTCATATGGGTGTAAGAATCCAAGCTCA
The DNA here is from genome assembly GCF_028878055.3 of Symphalangus syndactylus. NCBI lineage: Eukaryota > Metazoa > Chordata > Mammalia > Primates > Hylobatidae > Symphalangus > Symphalangus syndactylus. The sequence goes on along the minus strand of NC_072434.2, from coordinate 88,163,553 downwards.
TAATGTGTGATTAGCTCTTATCAGACTGCATGGGACATATTAAATAGTAAATAACAATTTAATAATCTGTAGAATATTACTAGTTTGACATCAACTTTACTAATATTTAGTATTTAACTCACCCATTGTTTACTTCTATATAGACAGTCAGGATACTTGCCCTTTTAAGTTTTTTTTTTGTTTTTGTTTTTGTTTTTTTTAAAAAAACATTCTCCAGATGCTTTCACATTGATCAAAAATCACTGATGCTGACCAGAAATCAAAGTGATAAGCTACTTGCTAACTATCAATATCAATGTTTTCATTACGATATTTCTCTTTGGAGAAGACCAGTGTAAAAGAGGAGTTGATCAGTGTTCCTTTCCTGTCAACTGACCTTCATGTTGTACTCTCTTCCTCAGGCTTCATCTTTCATAATTTAAAAATTCATGTTTGTCTGTAGTAATTACAAAAATTCATTATAGGATTTCCAAGTTCTAATAGTTGTTTTCTAGATTTGGTCCTCGTTGTGATACTGCTCCTATATTTTTCAACACTTTTTCTTAAATGAAATAGTACTAAAGCAACAAGTACATACATACATTTTTTTCCTCTCACTCAGGATTGGGTAAGGCCAAATAGTCATATTTTAATTCTTTGGTTAAACTTTATGATTAAAAATGCTTGCTGTATAAGAACACTAATTTCCTTATCTTACACAGTTAGATAAGGGGTCAAGAAATAGAGACTTAAGTGTATTTTTTTAATGTAGAATACAAACCAGTAGAAAAGCTAAAAATGAAAATGAAAGTAACAAAAATTGGGAAGAAAGGGCAGAGGGTATCTTAATTTCTCAGTCTTTATAGTAAGAAGTCTGTTGATGTGGTTAATAGGTGATAAATCAAGAAACATCCATAATGCCAAAAGTATTAAAAGTGGCTGTTTTTGAGAAGTGGAATGGAGAATGAGGGCTTATGTATATCTGGTCCTGTGTGTATGGGAATGGTGGAAGAGATACTTTTATTTTTGAGTCTTACATGCTTTTATGTACTACTGAGTTATCACTTTCTACCTGTATTAGTTAATAAAACATACTACATGGTTCCAGTTTATAAAGATAAAAGCATACTTTTATATGTTGATATATGTATAAAAATGAATTGGATGGAAATATACCAAAATATTATAAGTGGTTATTTCTGAGTATTGAGTTTTTCCCTTCCTTATATTATTTTGTATTTTGTAAAATTTCTAAAATGCATGTATTGTATTAATTTATATAAAAAATTATTAAGATAAGTTATTTAGGACTTCCTAACATTTAATTTGTCTCGGGTTTAATTTGTCACACTTACTTGGCATCAGAATGTTTGCTTTTTATTTGTACAATTACTAGAACTTTTTTAAATTAAAGGAATTGTACATCATAGTCTTTGCATGCTTAGTAAGGTTGGCATTCTGCTGAAAATAACAGAAAACCTAGCCAACAGTAACAACAAAAAGGACATTTTCTTTTTTTCCGCTTAAGGATATAGGTGGGCAGTTATAGTTAGCAAATCAGGATAGAATCATCAAAGATTGAAGCTATCTCTGGTTCGTCACCGTTAGCTTGTTTGCTTTTCATAAACTTGTTACTTCAAGGTTTCAAGATGGCTGTAGTAATGGGCATTACATCTCTGTTCAAGGCAGTCAAATGGGAGATGGCTGGCGTCAGCCACACTGTCCCTTATGTTAGGAATGCAAAAGCTTTCTCCGAAGCTCGCTCTCAGACTTACTTTTCCAAAACTGGGTTATGTGCCACTCCTAGCTGTTAGAAAATGAATATTTGGCTTTCAATTTCTGTAGCGGGAGATGGCAAGAGTAAAGGGGTTTGGTAATTGATGTTGTGTTAGACAACCAGCAGTCTGCTACAAAAAGTTTTGGCAAATATAACTAATGTTTGTACTTCAGTTCTCAATCAGATACCCAGGAGAGACAGTAGCCTTTCTAGAGGTCAGATTGAAAAATTTGACACACAAACATTCTCTAAAATTTACTCTTGTCGGGGGTTATTCTGAAATGTAGCCATTTTGTCTGATCTTAGGAGTACTAGGTTTATGCTCCTTTCTTTTTTTTTTTTTTTTGAGATGAAGTCTCGCTCAGTCACCCAGGCTGGAGTGCAGTGGGGCAATCTCGGCTCACTACAACCTCTATCTCCCAGGTTCAAGTGATTCTCCTGCCTCAGCCTCCCAAGTAGCTGGGATTACAGGCACGTGCCACAACACCTGGCTAATTTTTGTATTTTTAGTAGAGATGGGGTTTCGCCATGTTGGCTAGGCTGACCTTGAACTTCTGACCTCAGGTGATCCACCCGCCTTGGCCTGCCAAAGTGCTGGGATTACAGGTGTGAGCCACTGCGCCTGGCTATGCTCCCTTCTTAAAAAAAAGATAGTTTTGGTATCCTGAAGTGATAATGAATTATGGGGTACGTTTGGTAAATTATTTCAATTAGTTTTATTCCCCTTGTGGAATCCAAATTCCTGTTTCTAGCTGGTAATCTGAGGATTATGAATTTTTAATGTAACAAATCAATTATGTAAGGGTTTTCATTTTTGTTTTTAAGTTACAGTATGCAATGAATCGGATAGTCACAGGTTTTATAGCTTATGACTCCACCTCTACCAACCCAAATAATGGTCAGCCAAAAATACCCAAATTACATAGTTTGAAGTATTAGGTGTTATAGTTACTTGGATTGTCTTAAATCCACATATTTTAATGGTTATTATCCCTTATTTTCTTATTCCTCTGTCACTGACTCCTTTTAAAATACTTTATGATGCAGATTTGAATAGTTGTCATTGTGATTTTTTTTTTAAAGTTCTGGGATGCATGTGCAGGACATGCAGGTTTGTTACATAGGTAAACGTGTGCCATGGTGGTTTGCTGCAACTATCAACCCATCATCTAGGTATTAAGCCCAACATGCATTAGCTATTTATCCTGATGCTCTTTCTCCCCTCCTCCCTGACAGGCCACAGTGTGTGTTGTTCACCTCCCTGTGCCCATGTGTTCTCATTGTTCAGCTACCACTTAGAAGTGGGAACATGTGGTATTTGGTTTTCTGTTCCTGTGTTAGTTTGCTGAGGATAATGGCTTCCAGCTCATCCATGGCCCTGCAAAGGACACGATCTTGTTCCTTTCTATGGCTATATAGTATTCCATGGTGTATATGTACCACATTTTCTTTATCCAGTCTATCATTGATGGGCATTTGGGTTGATTCCACGTCTTTGCTATCAGGAATAGTGCTGCATTGAACATAGATTGATTTATATTCCTTTGGATATATACCCAGTAATGGGATTGCTGGGTCAAATGGTATTTCTGGTTCTAGGTCTTTGAGGAATAGCCACCCTGTCTTCCACAATGGTTGAACTAATTTGCTTTCCCACCAATGGTGTATAAGTGTTCCTCTTTCTCCACAGCCTCACTAACATCTGCTGTTTCTTGACATTTTAATAATTGCCATTCTGACTGGTGTGAGATGGTATCTCCTTGTGATTTTGATTTGAATTTCTCGAATGATCAGTGATGTTGAGCTTTTTTTTTCATGTTTGTTGGCTGCATGTATGCCTTCTTTTGAAAAGTGTCTGTTTATGTTCTTTGCCCACTTTTGAATGAGGTTTTTTTTGTCTTGTAAATTTGTTTAAGGTCTTTGTAGATTCTGAATATTAGCCCTTTGTCGGATGGATAGATTGCAAAAATTTTCTCTGTATATGTTGTCTGTTCACTCTGATGATAGTTTCTTTTGCTGTGCAGAAGCTCTTTAGTTTAATTAGATCCCATTCATCAATTTTTGCTTTTGTTGCAATTGGTTTTGACACTTTCATCATGAAAATTTTGCCCATGCCTATGTCCTGAATGGAATTGCCTAGATTTTCTTCAAGAGTTTTTATAGTTTTGGGTTTTATGTTTAAGTCTTTAATCCGTATTGAGTTAATTTTTGTATAAGGTGTAAGGAAGGGGCCCAGTTTCAGTTTTCTGCATATGGCTAGCCAGTTCTCCTAGCACCATTTGTTAAATAGGGAATCCTTTCCCCATTGCTTGTTTTTGTCAGGTTTGTCAAAGATCAGACGGTTGTAGACCTGTGGTCTTATATCTGAGATTTCTGTTTTGTTCCATTGGTCTATGTGTCTGTTTTGGTACCAGTACCATGCTGTTATGGTTTCTGTAGCCTTGTAGTATAGTTTGAAGTCAGGTAGTGTGATGCCTCCAGCTTTGTTCTTTTTGCTTAGGATTGTCTTGGCTATTCAGGCTCTTTTTTGGTTCCGTATGAATTTTAAAGTAGTTCTTTCTTATTCTGTGAAGAAAGTCAATGGTAGTTCAATGGGAATAGTATTGAATCTATAAATTATTTTGGGCAGTATGACCATTTTCACGATATTGATTCTTCTTATCCATGAGCATGGGATGTTTTTCCATTTGTTTGTGTCCTCTCTGATTTCCTTGAGTTCTCCTTGAAAAGGTCCTTCATTTCCCTTGTTAGCTCTATTCCTATGTATTTTATTCTCTTTGTAGCAATTATGAATGGGAGTTCATTCACAATTTGGCTCTCTGCTTGTCTGTTGTTGGTGTATAGGAATGCTTGTGATTTTTACACATTGATTTTATATCCGGAGACTTTGCTGAAGTTGCTTATTAGCTTAAGAAGCTTTTGGGCTGAGATGATGGGATTTTCCGGATATAGGGTCGTGTCATCTGCAAACAAGACAGTTTGACTTCCTCTCTTCCTGTTTGAATACACTTAATTTCTCTCTCTTGCATGATTGCCTTGGCCAGAACTTCCAATACTATGTTAAATAGGAATAGTGGGAGACGGCATCCTTGTCTTGTGCCAGTTTCCAAGGGGAATGTTTCCAACTTTTGCCCATTCAGTAAGATACTGGCTGTGATTTTATCATAAATGGCTTGTATTATTTTGAGCTATGTTCCATAAATACCTAATTTATTGAGAGTTTTTAACATTAAGGGATGTTGAATTTTATTAAAGGCCTTTTCTGAGTCTTTTGAGATAGTCATGTGGTTTTGTTTTTAGTTCTGTTGATGTAATGAATTATGTTTATTAATTTGCATATGTTGAACCTGCGTTGTATCCTGGGAATGAAGCTGACTTTTTTTTTTTTTTTTTTTTTTATTATACTTTAGGGTTTTAGGGTACATGTGCACAATGTGCAGGTTTGTTACATATGTATCCATGTGCCATGTTGATTTCCTGCACCCATTAATTCGTCATTTAGCATTAGGTGTATCTCCTAATGCTGTCCCTCCCCCCTCCCCCCACCCCACAACAGTCCCCGGAGCGTGATGTTCCCCTTCCTGTGTCCATGAGTTCTCATTGTTCAATTCCCACCTATGAGTGAGAACATGCGGTGTTTGGTTTTTTGTCCTTGCGATAGTTTACTGAGAATGATGTTTTCCAGTTTCATCCATGTCCCTACAAAGGACACGAACTCATCATTTTTTATGGCTGCATAGTATTCCATGGTGTATATGCGCCACATTTTCTTAATCCAGTCTATCGTTGTTGGACATTTGGGTTGGTTCCAACTCTTTGCTATTGTGAATAGTGCCGCAATAAACATACGTGTGCATGTGTCTTTATAGCAGCATGATTTATAGTCCTTTGGGTATATACCCAGTAATGGGATGGCTGGGTCAAATGGTATTTCTAGTTCGAGATCCCTGAGGAATCGCCACACTGACTTCCACAATGGTTGAACTAGTTTACAGTCCCACCAACAGTGTAAAAGTGTTCCTATTTCTCCACATCCTCTCCAGCACCTGTTGTTTCCTGATTTTTTAATGATGGCCATTCTAACTGGTGTGAGATGGTATCTCACTGTGGTTTTGATTTGCATTTCTCTGATGGCCAGTGATGAGGAGCATTTCTTCATGTGTTTTTTGGCTGCATAAATGTCTTCTTTTGAGAAGTGTCTGTTCATGTCCTCTGCCCACTTTTTGATGGGGTTGTTTGTTTTTTTCTTGTAAATTTGTTTGAGTTCATTGTAGATTCTGGATATTAGCCCTTTGTCAGATGAGTAGGTTGCAAAAATTTTCTCCCGTTGTGTAGGTTGCCTGTTCACTCTGATGATAGTTTCTTTTGCTGTGCAGAAGCTCTTTAGTTTAATGAGATCCCATTTGTCGATTTTGGCTTTTGTTGCCATTGCTTTTGGTGTTTTAGACATGAAGTCCTTGCCCACGCCTATGTCCTGAATGGTATTGCCTAGGTTTTCTTGTAGGATTTTAATGGTTTTAGGTCTAACATATAAGTCTTTAATCCATCTTGAATTAATTTTTGTATAAGGTGTAAGGAAGGGATCCAGTTGCAGCTTTCTACATATGGCTAGCCAGTTTTCCCAGTACCATTTATTAAATAGGGAATCCTTTCCCCATTTCTTGTTTTTGTCAGGTTTGTCAAAGATCAGATAGTTGTAGCTATGCGGCATCATTTCTGAGGGCTCTGTTCTGTTCCATTGATCTATGTCTCTGTTGTGGTACCAGTACCATGCTGTTTTGGTTACTGTAGCCTTGTAGTAGAGTTTAAAGTCAGGTAGCGTGATGCCTCCAGCTTTGTTCTTTTGGCTTAGGATTGACTTGGCGATGCGGGCTCTTTTTTGGTTCCATATGAACTTTAAAGTAGTTTTTTCCAATTCTGTGAAGAAAGTCATTGGTAGCTTGATGGGGATGGCATTGAATCTATAAATTACCTTGGGCAGTATGGCCATTTTCACGATATTGATTCTTCCAACCCATGAGCATGGAATGTTCTTCCATTTGTTTGTATCCTCTTTTATTTCATTGAGCAGTGGTTTGTAGTTCTCCTTGAAGAGGTCGTTCACATCCCTGGTAAGTTGGATTCCTAGGTATTTTATTCTCTTTGAAGCAATTGTGAATGGGAGTTCACTCATGATTTGGCTCTCTGTTTGTCTGTGATTGGTGTACAAGAATGCTTGTGATTTTTGTACATTAATTTTGTATCCTGAGACTTTGCTGAAGTTGCTAATCAGCTTAAGGAGATTTTGGGCTGAGACAATGGGGTTTTCTAGATATACAATCATGTCATCTGCAAACAGGGACAATTTGACTTCCTCTTTTCCTAATTGAATACCCTTTATTTCCTTCTCCTGCCTGATTGCTCTGGCCAGAACTTCCAGCACTATGTTGAATAGTAGCGGTGAGAGAGGGCATCCCTGTCTTGTGCCAGTTTTCAGAGGGAATGCTTCCAGTTTTTGCCCATTCAGTATGATATTGGCTGTGGGTTTGTTGTAGATAGCTCTTATTATTTTGAGATACGTCCCATCAATACCTAATTTATTGAGAGTTTTTAGCATGAAGGGTTGTTGAATTTTGTCAAAGGCCTTTTCTGCATCTATTGAGATAATCATGTGGTTTTTGTCTTTGGTTCTGTTTATATGCTGGATTACATTTATTGATTTGCGTATGTTGAACCAGCCTTGCATCCCAGGGATGAAGCCCACTTGATCATGGTGGATAAGCTTTTTGATGTGCTGCTGGATTCGGTTTGCCAGTATTTTATTGAGGATTTTTGCATCAATGTTCATCAAGGATATTGGTCTGAAATTCTCTTTTTTGGTTATGTCTCTGCCAGGTTTTGGTATCAGGACGATGCTGGCTTCGTAAAATGTGTTAGGGAGGATTCCCTCTGTTTCTATCGATTGGAATAGTTTCAGAAGGAATGGTACCAGTTCCTCCTTGTACCTCTGGTAGAATTCAGCTGTGAATCCATCAGGTCCTGGACTCTTTTTGGTTGGTAAGCTATTGATTATTGCCACAATTTCAGAACCTGTTATTGGTCTATTCAGAGATTCAACTTCTTCCTGGTTTAGTCTTGGGAGGGTGTATTTGTCGAGGAATTTATCCATTTCTTCCAGATTTTCTAGTTTATTTGCATAGAGGTGTTTGTAGTATTCTCTGATGGTAGATTGTATTTCTGTGGGATCGGTGGTGATATCCCCTTTTTCGTTTTTTATTGCATCTATTTGATTCTTCTCTCTTTTCTTCTTTATTAGTCTTGCTAGCGGTCCATCAATTTTGTTGATCTTTTCAAAAAACCAGCTCCTAGATTCATTAATTTTTTGAAGGGTTTTTTGTGTCTCTATTTCCTTCAGTTCTGCTCTGATTTTAGTTATTTCTAGCCTTCTGCTAGCTTTTGAATGTGTTTGCTCTTGCTTTTCTAGTTCTTTTAATTGTGATGTTAGGGTGTCAATTTTGGATCTTTCCTGCTTTCTCTTGTGGGCATTTAGTGCTATAAATTTCCCTCTACACACTGCTTTGAACGTGTCCCAGAGATTCTGGTATGTTGTGTCTTTGTTCTCGTTGGTTTCAAAGAACATCTTTATTTCTGCCTTCATTTCATTATGTACCCAATAGTCATTCAGGAGCAGGTTGTTCAGTTTCCATGTAGTTGAGCGGTTTTGACTGAGTTTCTTAATCCTGAGTTCTAGTTTGATTGCACTGTGGTCTGAGAGACAGTTTGTTATAATCTCTGTTCTTTTACATTTGCTGAGAAGAGCTTTACTTCCAACTATGTGGTCAATTTTGGAATAGGTGTGGTGTGGTGCTGAAAAAAATGTATATTCTGTTGATTTGGGGTGGAGAGTTCTGTAGATGTCTATTAGGTCCACTTTATGTAGAGCTGAGTTCAATTCCTGGATATCCTTGTTAACTTTCTGTCTCGTTGATCTGTCTAATGCTGACAGTGGGGTGTTAAAATCTCCCATTATTATTGTGTGGGAGTTTAAGTCCCTTTGTAGGTCACTGAGGACTTGCTTTATGAATCTGGGTGCTCCTGTGTTGGGTGCATATATATTTAGGATAGTTAGCTCTTCTTGTTGAATTGATCCCTTTACCATTATGTAATGGCCTTCTTTGTCTCTTTTGATCTTTGTTGGTTTAAAGTCTATTTTATCAGAGACTAGGATTGCAACCCCTGCCTTTTTTTGTTTTCCGGTTGCTTGATAGATCTTCCTCCATCCCTTTATTTTGAGTCTATGCGTGTCTCTGCACGTGAGATGGGTTTCCTGAATACAGCACACTGATGGGTCCTGACTCCTTATCCAGTTTGCCAGTCTGTGTCTTTTGATTGGAGCATTTAGCCCATTCACATTTAACGTGAATATTGTTATGTGTGAATCTGATCCTGTCATTATGATGTTAGTTGGTTATTTTGCTCGTTAGTTGCTATAGTTTCTTCCTAGCCTCGATGGTCTTTACAATTTGGCATGTTTTTGCAGGGGCTGGTACCGGTTGTTCCTTTCCATGTTTAGTGCTTCCTTCAGGAGCTCTTTTAGGGCAGGCCTGGTGGTGACAAAATCACTCAGCGTTTGCTTGTCTGTAAAGTATTTTATTTCTCCTTCACTTATGAAGCTTAGTTTGGCGGGATAGGAAATTCTGGGTTGAAAATTCTTTTCTTTAAGAATGTTGAATATCGGCCCCCACTCTCTTCTGGCTTGTAGAGTTTCTGCTGAGAGATCAGCTGTTAGTCTGATGGGCTTCCCTTTGTGGGTAACCCGACCTTTCTCTCTGGCTGCCCTTAACATTTTTTCCTTCATTTCCACTTTGGTGAATCTGACAATTATGTGTCTTGGAGTTGCCCTTCTCGAGGAGTATCTTTGTGGCGTTCTCTGTATTTCCTGAATCTGAATGCTGGCCTGCCTTGCTAGATTGGGGAAGTTCTCCTGGATAATATCTTGCAGAGTGTTTTCCAACTTGGTTCCATTCTCCCCATCATTTTCAGGTACACCAATCAGACGTAGGTTTGGTCTTTTCACATAGTCCCAAATTTCTTGGAGGCTTTGTTCATTTCTTTTTATTCTTTTTTCTCTAAACTTCCCTTCTCTCTTCATTTCATTCATTTCATCTTCTATCAGCGATACCCTTTCTTCCAGTTGATCGCATCTGCTACTGAGGCTTCTGCATTCTTCGCGTAGTTCTCGAAACTTGGCTTTCAGCTCCATCATCTCCTTTAAGCCCTTCTCTCCATTGGTTATTCTAGTTATCCATTCTTCTAATTTTTTTTCAAAGTTTTTAACTTCTTTGCTATTGTTTTGAATTTCCTCTCGTAGCTCAGAGTAGTTTGATCGTCTGAAGCCTTCTTCTCTCAACTCATCAAAGTCATCCTCCATCCAGCTTTGTTCCGTTGCTGGTGAGGAACTGCGTTCCTTTGGAGGAGGAGAGGTGCTCTGTTTTTTAGAGTTTCCAGTTTTTTTGGTCTGTTTTTTCCCCATCTTTGTGGTTTTGTCTACTTTTTGTCTTCGATGATGGTGATGTACAGATGGGTTTTTGGTGTGGATGTCCTTTCTGTTTGTTAATTTTCCTTCTACCAGACAAGACCCTCAGCTGCAGGTCTGTTGGAGTTTACTAGAGGTCCACTCCAGACCCTGTTTGGCTGGGTGTCAGCACCGGTGGCTGCAGAACAGCGGATTTTCGTGAGACCACAAATTCAGCTGTCTGATAGTTCCTCTGAAAGTTTTGTCTCAGAGGAGTACCCGGTTGAATGAGGTGTCAGTCTGTCCCACTGGGGGGGTGCCTCCCAGTTAGGCTGCTCAGGGGTGAGGGACCCACTTTAGGAGGCAGTCTGTCCGTTCTCAGATCTCCAGCTGCGTGCTGGGAGAACCACTACTCTCTTCAAAGCTGTCAGTCAGACAGGGACATTTAAGGCTGTGGAGGTTCTCGCTGAGTTTTTGGTTGTCTGTGCCCTGCCCCCAGAGGTGGAGCCTACAGAGGCAGGCGGGCCTCCTTGAGCTGTGGTGGGCTCCACCCAGTTCGAGCTTCCTGGCTGCTTTGTTTACCTAAGCAAGCCTGGGCAATGGCGGGCGCCCCTCCCCCAGCCTCGTTGCCGCCTTGCAGCGTGATCTCAGACTGCTGTGCTAGCAATCAGCAAGACTCTGTGGGCATAGGACCCTCCGAGCCAGGTGCGGGACACAATCTCCTAGTGTGCCGTTTTCCAGGCCCGTTGGAAAAGCGCAGTATTAGGACGGGACTGACCCGATATTCCAGGTGCCGTCTGTTTTCCCTTTCTTTGACTAGGAAAGGGAACTCCCTGACCCCTTGCGCTTCCCGAGTGAGGCAATGCCTCGCCGTGCTTCGGCTCGCGCACAGTGCGCTTCACCGACTGTCCTGAACCCACTGTTAGGCACTCCCTAGTGAGATGAAACCGGTACCTCAAGCAGAAATGCAGAAATCACCCGTCTTCTGTGTCGCTGGGGCTGGGAGCTGGAGACTGGAGCTGTTCCTATTCGGCCATCTTGGCTCCACCCGAATGAAGCTGACTTGATCGTGGTGAATAAGCTTTTTGATGTGCTGCTGGATTCACTTTGCCAGTGTTTTAGTGAGGATTTTTGCATTAATGTTCATCAGGGATATTGGCTGAAGTTTTCTTTTTCTGTTTCATCTCTCCTGGGTTTTTGTATCAGGTTGTTGCTGCCTCATAAAATAAGTTGGGGAGAAGTCCCTCCTTTTCAATTGTTGGGAATAGTTTCAGAAGAAGTGGTACTAGCTCCTCTTTGTACCTCTGGTAGAATTCAGCTGTAAATCCATCTGGTCCTGGGCTTTTTTTGGTTAATATGCCATTTATTACTGCCTCAGTTTCAGAACCTGTATTGGTCTATTCCTGGATTCAACTTCTTCCTGGTTCAGTCTTGGGAGGGTGTATGTGTCCAGGAATTTATCCATTTCTTCTAGATTTTCTAGTTTATTTGCATAGAGGTGTTTATAGTATTCTCTGATGGTAGTTTGTATTTCTCTGGGGTTGGTGGTGATGTGGTGATATCCCCTTTATCATTTTTTATTGAATCTATTTGATTCTTCTCTTCTTCTTTATTAATCTAGCTGGCGTTTTATCTATTTTATTATTTTTTTTCAAAAAACCAGCTCCTGGATTAGTTTTTTTTTTTTTTTTTGAAGGGTTTTTAGTGTCTCTGTCTCCTTCAGCTCTGCTCTGATCTTGGTTATTTCTTGTCTTCTGCTAGCTTTGTGGTTTGTTTGCTCTTGGTTCTCTAGTTCTTTTAGTTGTGATGTTAGGTTGTCAGCTTGAGATCTTTCTAATATTTTGATGTGGGCATTTAGTGCTATAAATTTCCCTCTTAACACTGCTTTAGCTGCATCCCAGAGATTCTGGTACATTGTCTCTTTGTTCTCATTGATTTCAAGGAACTTCTTGATTTCTGCCTTAATTTCATTATTTACCCAGGAGTCATTCAGGAGCAAGTTATTCAATTTCCATGTAGTTGTGTGGTTTTGAGTGAGTTTCTTAATCTTGAGTTCTGATTTGATTGTGCTGTTGTCTGAGAGACTGTTAGGATTTCAGTTTTCCTGCATTTGCTTAGAAGTGTTTTACTTCCAATTATGTGATTGATTTTAGAGTATGTGCCATGTGGCACCAAGAAGAATGTATATTCTGTTGTCTTTGGGTGGAGAGTTCTATAGATATCTATCAGGTCCAGTTGATCCAGAGCTGAGTTCAGGTCCTGAATATCCTTGTTAATTTTCTGTCTTGATGATCTATCTAATATTGATGGTGGAGTGTTAAAGTCTACTACTGTTATTGTATGGGAGTCTTAGTCTCTTTGTAGGTCTCTAAGAACTTGTTTTATGAATCTTGATGCTCCTATATTGGGTGCATATATATTTAGGATGGTTAGCTCTTCTTGTTGATTTAATCCCTTTACCATTATGTAATGCCCTTCTTTGTCTTTTTTGATCTTTGTTGGTTTAAAGTCGGTTTTGTCAGAGACTAGGATTGCAACCTCTACTTTTTACTGCTTTCCATTTGCTTGGTAAATTTTCCTCCACTCCTTTGTTTTGAGCTTATGTATGTCTTTGCCCATGAAATGGGTCTCTTGAATACATCCCACTGATGGGTCTTGACTGTTTATGCAGCTAGCCATTCTGTGTCTTTTAATTGGGACATTTGGCCCATTTACATTTAAGGTTAATATTGTTATTTGTGAATTTGATTCTGTCATCATGATGTTAGCTGGTGGTTTTGCAGATGTGTTGATGTAGCTGCTTCATAGTGTCATTGGTCTTTGTATTTCAGTGTATTTTTGCAGTGGCTGGTAATGGTTTTTCCTTTTCATGTTTAGTCTTCCTTTAGGAGCTCTTGCAAAGCAGGCCTGGTGGTGGTGAATTCTCTCAGCATTTTCTTGTGTGAAAATTATTTTATTTTTCCAAACTGAGCCTATGAAGCTTAGTTTGGCTAGACTTGAAATTCTGGGTTGGAAATTTTTTTCTTAATGTTGAATATTGGTCCCCAATCTCTTTTAACTTGTAGGGTTTCTGCTGAGAAGTCTGCTGTTTGTCTGATGGGCTTCCCTTTGTAGGTGACCTGGCCTTTCTCTCTGGCTGCTTTTAACATTTTTTCTTTGATTTTGACCTTGGAGAATCTGATGATTATGTGTCTTGGGGTTGATCTTCTCATGGAGTATCTTACTGGGGTTCTCTGGATTTCCTGAATTTGAATGTTGGCCTGTCTTATTAGGTTGGGGAAGTTCTCCTGGTTGATATCCTGAAGTATATATTCCAACTTGGTTCCATTTTCCCCATCTTTTTCAGGTACCCTAATCAGTCATAGGTTTGGTCTTCTTACATAATCCCATAGTTCTCAGAGGTTTTCTTTGTTCCTTATCATTCCTTTTTCTCTAATCTTGGGAAGATAGTCTTCAAGCTCTGAAATTCTTTCCTCCACTTGGTCTCTTTGGCTATTTATACTTGTGGTTGCATTGTGAAGTTCTCGTGTTGTGTTTTTCAGTTCTAGTGTTGTGTTTTTCAGTTCTATTGGGTCATTATGTTTCTCTCTAAACTGGTTATTCTGGTTAACAGCTCCTGTAATGTTTTATCATGGTTCATAGCTTCTTTGCATTGGGTTAGAACATGCTCCTTTAGCACAGTGAAGTTTGTTATTACCCACCTTCTGAAGCCTACTTCTGTCAGTTCATCTAAGTGTTCATCTAGTTGTGTGTCCTTGCTAGAGAGGTGTTGTGATCATTTGGAGGAGAAGAGGCAGTCTGGCTTTTTGGGTTCTCGATGTTTTTTTCGTTGATTCTTTCTTATCTTCATGGGTTTACCCAGCTTTGATCTTTGAGGCTGCTGACCTTCAGATCGAGTTTTTGTGGGGACTTTTTTGTTGTTGATGCTGCTGTTGTTGCTTTCTGTTAGTTTCTCTTTTTAACAGTTAGGGCTGGGTGTGGTGGCTCACACCTGTAATCCCAGCACTTTGGGAGGCTGAGGCAGGTGGATCATGAGATCAGGAGATCGAGACCATCCTGGCTAACACAGTGAAACCCTGTCTCTACTAAAAAATACAAAAAATTAGCTGGGCGTGGTGGCATGCGCCTGTAGTCCCAGCTACTCAGGAGGCTGAGGCAGGAGAATTGCTTGAACTTGGGAGGCGGAGGTTGCAGTGAGCCAAGATTGTGCCACTGCACTCCAGCCTGGGTGACAGAGCAAGACCCCATCTCAAAAACAAAACAAAAACAGGCCCCTCTCCTGTAGGGCTGCTGCAGTTTGCTGGGGGCCCATTCCAAACCCTATGTGCTTGGATCCCTCCCACACCTGGAGGTGTCACCAGTGGGGCCTGCAGAACAGCAAAGATGGCTGCCTACTCCTTCCTCTCAGATTTCTGTCCCAGAGGGGCACCGACCTGATGCCAGCAGGAATGCTCCTATATAAGGTGTCTGGCGACCCCTGTTGGGGGTGTCTCTCTCAGTCAGGAGGCACAAGATCCAGGACCTGCTTAATGAAATTGTCCAGCTGCCCCTTGGCGGAGGGGATGCACTGTGCTGGGGATTGTCACACTCCTCTGGACTACCTGGATTCCTCAGTGCCAGCAGTGAGAAAGACTAAGTCTGCTCATCCACAGAGACAGTGACTGCCTCTCGCTGCAGGGACTGAGTCCCAGGGAGAGCAGAGTTCTATTCCTAAACCCCTGCTGGAGTTGCTGAAATTCCTGCAGGGAGGCCTTGCCCAGTGAGGAGGGATGGGTCAGGATCTGGCCTAAAGAGGCAGTCTGGCCACAGTCTGCCACAGCTGCTGTCCTTTGCTGTGGGGAATTTCTCCTGGGTCCAAACCGTCCAGTCTCCCTGGCACCAGCAGGGAAAAAACGGCGAGCTGGAGCTACAGTGTGGGCTGCTGGCCCTCTGGAGCTCAGTCATCTTAGGCAGCAGGCAGCTGCAGTGATGGCTGCTTTCCCTTCCCTGGAGAGCTCAGTCGTCTTGGACAGCAGGCAGCCGCAGTGATGACGGTGGCCCCTTTCCCTGGGAATTTGGTAGTCTTAGGCATTCTGCAGTTGAGTGGCCGCCAAGCATCTGCACAGCTCTGTGCTTGGGACCCAAGGCCTTGGTGGCATCGGCTCATGACGGGGATATCCTGACCTGACCCATGGGTTGCACAGATCTGTGGAAAAAACATGGTTTCCCAGGCAGGGTAGCACAGTCACTCACTGCCTCCCTTGGCTGGGGGTGGGAGCTCCCCTTGCTCCATTGTGGCTCCCATGTGGGCCATTGCATCACCCTTCTTTTCCTCACTCTCCATGGGTCGCGCCAACTGCCTAGTCAGTCCCATTGAGAGAACCTAGATACCTCAGTTGCTGGTGTGGGATTCACTTGCCATTTTTGTTCTTGGTGGGAGCCTCTGGCCGCAGCTGTTTCTAGTTGGCCATCTTGGCGCCTGTCACTGTGATTTTTATGGACTTCTGCATAACATATTGCTGAAAAAAAATTATCAAATGAGACTTGTTTAAAAAATTTAAGTTTTAATTGTTTTCATCAATTGTTGGGTAAACTTTATGTTAAGTTTTCTTACCAGTTAGAGATACTATATTTATTCAACACCAAGCCATTTTTTCTTAGTCCAAAAAAGTGTTATTGCCTTATACTTTCGAGGAGTAAAAAATTGTTCTTGTAAATGAGCATGTTTGTATCTAGTTTTTGGACAAACTGATTTCTTTATTTACTTCTAGTGAAATATGTGCCAGAAACTGGGATGTGTGAGATACTGAGATGAAGAAACACTTGCCCTCATGGAGTCTAGAGTCTAGTGGGGTAAAAAGACTTCAAGATGAGTCAGTTTCCTCATTGATAAAATGGGGGTAATAGTACCTATCTACCTCATGAAGGTTATTGTGAGGATTAACTGAGTTAAATTATGTAATAGTGACTTAGAATTTTGCCAGGTACATAGTAAGTGTTCCATAAATGTTGGCTGCTGTTCTTATTTTTGCAAAATCGAGATTTGTATAAAGTGCTGTGGAAGTACAGACTAAGCAAGGGTTGACTTTCTAGAAAGTTAGGGGAGTGATCCAGTGTTAGTCTGCTCTCAATCCTACTTCATAGTTTCCGTGTGCATAGTAAGTCCTCAAAAACTGTGGAATGAATGAAGCAAAGAATGAGAATATACTTACCTGAGTGGGATTGTTAAGACGGCTTCTTTAAACATCTTAAAATAGATGTCAATAAAATTTGAAGATGCAGTATTACAATTTAGCATTTATCTTCCATGCCTGAGTTAATTCATGGATAGAATTTAGAATATTTTTTCAAGTAAATAAATAATGGAAGATAGTTTAAGAAATGAAAAAGCTATTACTTTCAGCCAGGTTTTTTAAATAAGCTGGGTTTTCAAACTGTTTGTTTGCTTATTTATTTATTTGAGACAGAGTCTTGCTCTATCACCCATTCTGGAGTGCAGTGGCGTGATCTCGGCTCACTGCAAACTCTGCCTTCTGGGTTGAAGTGATTCTCCTGCCTCAGCCTCCTCAGTAGCTGGGACTACAGGCATGCGCCACCACGCCTGGCTAATTTTTGCATTTTTAGTAGAGATGGGGTTTCACCATGTTGGCTAGGCTGGTCACAAACTCCTGACCTCAAGTGATTCACCTGCCTCAGCTTCCCAAAGTGCTGGGATTACAGGCATGAGCCACCACGCCTGGCCTCAAACAGTTTAAAATATTATTTTCTAGCAGGGTCTTGAAATACAAGTATCTTATACTACAGACTACAGATATTATTCATATATTTTGGCAGTGTTGTGTTGTTGTAGATCATTATAGCTACATCAGTTACCAATGCTGTGTAATGGACTACCCCAATGTTTATTGCCTTAAAACAACTATTTATCTTTTTTCATGATTCTGTGGTTTGAGTCCATGGTTCTCTTGGAGATGTCACCTAGAGTCATTCCTATGGGTGCACTTAGAAGGGTAGCTGGACTGAACTGACAGATGGTAGAATGGTTTATTCCCATATTTGGGTCCTTGGTGCTTGAATGTTGGCTCAGAGTGCCTCAGTTCTCCTCCATGTTGCCTCTCTCTAGCAGGACATCCTGGATTACTTTAGAGCATGTTACTAACTTCTAAGAATGGAAGCCACCAGTTCTTCTAAAGACTAGTTGCAGAAGTGGCAGATCATTGTTCCAATACATTTTATTCGTGCAACAAGTCACAAGATTCACCAGCTCAGATTCAAGAGGAGGAGAAATGGAGTCCATCTCCTCATAGGAAGAATGATAAGGAATTTGTGGCCTCCTGTAATCCACCATGGTAGCATAGCACCTTATTATCTTTGATTTACATTTGTAGCCTATCCTCCTTATCTGCCCTTTCTCCCCTTATAAGTTTTATCTTTTATCTTTTTTTCCTTAATTTTCCATGAATATTTGTAGTTTGTCTTCTGTTTCACTGGTTCAGATTTCTGTTCTCTTGATATAAACTGTTTCTTTCTACAGTGTTACTGCCTTTGTGTTGTTTTACTTTGCCTATATGCTTTTCTTATCTTTTCTAGTTTACTAGTCATGTATCCTACATTTTAGATGCCTTTTCTTGATATCATTTAATTTTAACTTTATGTAATCTATTTAAAAATTTTTCTCAGAATATAAATAATAGGTGCAGTAGTAGAATTAAAGGTAGTGTCAGAAAGAGTAGGGTGGTGCCTGCCATGTTATGTTAGTGACCCTGTGTCTTTGGTTTAGGGATCTGGTGGAACATGACCAGCTATCCCCTTTTGCCTGAGATACCCTCAGCTTTTGATCATCACTACTGAGTATTTACATGTTTTAGTGAAACTACGAATTACTCAAATGTTGTGATTTAAAATGTGGAAGATAAGCTGTTGATATGCTAGTTCAAAAAGCAATTCAAACTGCTGTGTGACCTAGAAAAACACCATCTTGACCCATGTAAAGGTGGAATGGCCATTAAGCTCCTATTCCCACCAGAAATGGAATTATAAGCCAAAAGCTATCATGAACTTCTCCATCATGTCAGCAAGCCATAGTAGAAACCAAATAGGGTCTTCTGATGACTACATCCCTGGCTAACATATTGTCTGCAATTTCATGACAGACCCTGGTGCAGAACCATCTAGCTAAGTCGCTCCTTTCCCACAGAAACTGTATAATAAAACCCTGTTGTATTGAAAATACTAATTTTGGGGATAATTATAGCAATAGATAATAGAGATTTTGAGCAGGGCATGGTGGCACACAGCTGTAATCCCAGCACTTTGGGAGGCTGAGGTGAGTGGATCACATGAGCTCAGGAGTTTGAGATCAGCCTGGGCAAGATGGTGAAACCTCATCTCTACACACACACACACACAAAAAAAAAAAAAAAAAAAAAAAAAAAATAGCTGGGTGTGGTGGTGCACGCCTGTGGTCCCAGCTACTTGGGAGACTGAGGTGGGAGGATCGCTATCTCTAAGTTTTTGAGCCTGGGAGGTGGGGGTTGCAGTGAGCTAAGATTGTGCTACTGCCCTCCATCCTGAGTGACAGAGTGAGATCCTGCCAAAAAAAAAAAAAAAAAATAAGCAATATAGATTTTGGTATCAGAGTGGTTTTGTTTTGTTGTAACAAAAATGTAGTACCGTCTTTTGAATTTGGAAGTGGCTACAAGCTTGAAGGATTTTGAAGCATTAGTGAAAGCATGTAGAGCCTTGAGTTGACTGTTAGTAGAAGTTTGATGTAGAAGTAGAAGCCTTTGAGAAGGCTTTGCTTGAGGGCTTAAAGTGAGAAAAATATTAACGGAAACACCAGGAAAGGGGATCCTTTTTCTGTGGTGGCAGAAAGTTTAGCAACTCTGTCATGTGCAGTAAGATGGAAAATAGAAAAATGTAACCTGCGAATGAAGTGATCTAGCTAAGGAGATTTCTTATCAGAATGTTGAAGAAGCTACCTGGTTTCTTCTTGCTACTTATATATAAAATGTAAAAGGAGAGAGATAAGCAAAATGAAATACTGTTAAAAAACAGCAAGGAATTGTAGGGCTTGAAAATTCCCAGCCTCTTCATATGATCATTGATACTAAAATTAAGAAATGGATTCTAGAAAAGATCCAATCTAGGGCACTCATGGGAAAACATGATCTACGGATCAAGCTGAAGATGTGACTTTAATGTCCCTTAAGACCTTAGAAATACCCAGGTGTTTTGAAGTTGTGACTTTAAAGTCCTTTAAGATCTTAGAAAGATCCAAAGTGTTGCCTCAAAACACCTGCTGGATTTCAGAATTGCTATGGGTCAGTGACTCCCACACACCTCCTAATTGTCCTTTGTTTGAACAGGAGTGCTGATCGTAGTTTTGCTATGCCTTTTGCATCACTGGTCTTGAATTCCTGACCCAACAGAAACTGTGAGATCATAAAGGCTTATTGTTATTTTAAAGCATTAAGTTTTGTGGTAATCTGTTTATGCAGTGATAGATAGCTAATGGAGTGACAGTTAAGTTGAATTTGGGAGACTGATAAGATGGCAGCCTTGCAACAGAGGCAGGTAGTGGGGTTGGGGGAGAACATTTGATGCAGAGTAAAAATAAGATCTCTGATTCCAAAGGTCATGAATTGTTAGGATCATGGGATGACTGTGTATCATTGGAAGATGTAAGCTCAAGAATATTCATGAATATATGTTCTATTAAACATTGGTAAGAAGAGTTTTCTGACCAATAATTATTTCTAAGAACTACAAAATTTTATGTGTAGAATGAGGAAGAATTTTTTCCATTTGTTTTATACTTAGATTGTGAAGTTATGTTTACATAGCTTATATTCTCAGGTTAGTTTATTTATTTTGTAAAAGTATTTAAAGTAAATGTTAGATATAATAGGGTTCTATACTTAATCTAAACTAAATCTCTTCAAGATAAGCCCCTCTATCAGTTTACTAATATTTACAGTGATTGGAAAGAAGAGAAAATTACTTTCACTTTTAACTTTTTATTTTGAAGATTTAAAAATATATAGAAAAGCTGAATGTATTGTGTTCATGAGCACAAAAACATCCTTAACATTTTGTCACATTTGCTTTACATATATTTAAAAATTTTATTTTGTGACCTGATCTCACTCTGTTGCTTAGGCTGGAGTGGATCAAAGCTCAGTGCAGCCTCTAACTTTTGGGCTCAAGCGATCCTCCTGTATGAGCCTCCCAAGTTGCTGGGACTACAGGTGTGCACCACCACCTGGCTAATATTCTAATTTTTAAGAGATGGGGTCTCACTAGATTGTCCAGGCTGATCTTGATCTCCTGGGGTCAAGCGATCCTCCTGCCTTGGCCTCCGAAAATGCTAGGAATACTGGTGTGAGCCACTGTGCCCAGTCCATATACTTCTTATAATTTTTAATTGAATCATTTGAATGGAAGCTGTAGATATCACTTTATCTCTAAGTTCTTCTAGCCCGAATTTCCAAGGGTAGGCTATTCATAATCACAGTATCATTATCACAACTAAGAAAAAACATATTTCATAATTATGCCTAATATGGTAGTCCATAAAAGTTTATAAATTTTTTTAAATCCAGGGTCCTTACAATATATTTGGTTATGTCACCTGAGACTGTTTTATTCTAGAAAATAAAAATCTAACATTATATTGCTTTCTATGACGTTGATTCTAATTTTTTTTATTGTGTACTTTTTTCTTTTTTTTATTTCCATAGGCGTTTGGGGAACAGGTGGTATTTGATTACACAAGTAAGCTCTTTAGTGGTGACTTGTGAGATTTTGGTGCACCCATCACCCAAGCAATATACACTGAACC
This sequence comes from Symphalangus syndactylus, assembly GCF_028878055.3. Lineage (NCBI taxonomy): Eukaryota > Metazoa > Chordata > Mammalia > Primates > Hylobatidae > Symphalangus > Symphalangus syndactylus. The sequence continues at coordinate 88,142,481 of NC_072434.2, read as the reverse complement.
CGATTTTGATTGTAATTTTTTTGAGGATTTTGTATCTGTTGTTTTGTGAATATCCCACATTCTGAATTTGTCCAGTTTTTCCTCCTTGTTAGATTCAGGTTGAACCTTTTTTGGTGAGAATACTGCATACATGATACATACTTAATCAAGAAGGTGACTGCTGGATCTCTTCACTGTAAAGATATATTTTTCTCTTTTTTTTTTTATACTTTAAGTTCTGGGTACATGTGCACAACATGCAGGTTTGTTACATATGTATATATGTGCTGTGTTGGTGTGCTGCACCCATTAACTCATCGTTTATATTAGGTATATCTCCTAATGCTATCCCTCACCCCTCCCCCCACTCCTCAACAGGCCCCGGTGTGTGATGTCCCCCTTCCTCTGTCCAAGTGTTCTCATTGTTCAATTCCCACCTATGCCACCTATGAGTGAGAACATGTGATGTTTGGTTTTTTGTCTTTGCGATAGTTTGCTGAGAATGATGGTTTCCAGCTTCATCCATGTCCCTACAAAGGACATGAACTCATCATTTTTTATGGCTGCATAGTATTCCATGGTGTATATGTGCCACATTTTCTTAATCCAGTCTATCATTGCTGGACATTTGGGTTGGTTCCAGGTCTTTGCTATTGTGAATAGTGCCACAATAAACATACATGTGCATGTGTCTTTATAGCAGCATGATTTATAATCCTTTGAGTATGTACCCAGTAATGGGATGGCTGGGTCAAATGGTATTTCTAGTTCTAGATCCCTGAGGAATCGCCACACTGTCTTCCACAATGGTTGAACCAGTTTACAGTGCCACCAACAGTGTAAAAGCGTTCTTATTTCTCCACATCCTCTCCAGCACCTGTTGTTTCCTGACTTTTTAATGATCGCCATTCTAACTGGTGTGAGATGGTATCACACTGTGGTTTTGATTTGCATTTCTCTGATGGCCAGTGACGATGAGCATTTTTTCATGTGTCTTTTGGCTGCATAAATGTCTTCTTTTGAGAAGTGTCTGTTCATTTGCTTCGCCCACGTGTTGATGGGGTTGTTTGTTTTTTTCTTGTAAATTTGTTTGAGTTCATTGTAGATATGGATATTAGCCCTTTGTCAGATGAGTAGATTGAAAAAATTTTCTCCCATTCTGTAGGTTGCCTGTTCACTCTGATGGTAGTTTCTTTTGCTGTGCAGAAGCTCTTTAGTTTAATGAGATCCCATTTGTCAATTTTGGCTTTTGCTGCCATTGCTTTTGGTGTTTTAGACATGAAGTCCTTGCCCATGCCTGTGTCCTGAATGGTATTGCCTAGGTTTTCTTCTAGGGTTTTTATGGTTTTAGGTCTAACATTTAAGTCTTTAATCCATCTTGAATTAATTTTTGTATAAGGTGTAAGGAAGGGATCCAGTTTCAGCTTTCTACATATGGCTAGCCAGTTTTCCCAGCACCATTTGTTAAATAGGGAATCCTTTCCCCATTTCTTGTTTTTGTCAGGTTTGTCAAAGATCAGATAGTTGTAGATATGTGCCATTATTTCTGAGGGCTCTGTTCTGTTCCATTGGTCTATGTCTCTGTTTTGCTACCAGTACCATGCTGTTTTGGTTACTGTAGCCTTGTAGTATAATTTGATGACAGGTAGTATGATGCCTCCAGCTTTGTTCTTTTGGCTTAGGATTGACATGGCAATGTGGACTCTTTTTTGGTTCCATATGAACTTTAAAGTAGTTTTTTCCAATTCTGTAAAGAAAATCATTTGTAGCTTGATGGGGATGGCATTGAATCTATAAATCACCTTGGGCAGTATGACCATTTTCACGATATTGATTCTTCCTATCCACGAGCATGGAATGCTCTTCCATTTGTTTGTATCCTCTTTTATTTCATTGAGCAGTGGTTTGTAGTTCTCCTTGAAGAGGTCCTTCACATCCCTTGTAAGTTGGATTCCTAGGTATTTTATTCTCTTTGAAGCAATTGTGAATGGGAGTTCACTCATGATTTGGCTCTCTGTTTGTCTGTGATTGGTGTATAAGAATGCTTGTGATTTTTGCACATTGATTTTGTATTCTGAGACTTTGCTGAAGTTGCTTATCAGCCTAAGGAGATTTTGGGCTGAGACAATGGGGTTTTCTAGATATACAATCATGTCATCTGCAAATAGGGACAATTTGACTTCCTCTTTTCCTAATTCAATACCCTTTATTTCTTTCTCCTGCCTGATTGCCCTGGCTAGAACTTCCAACACTATGTTGAATAGGAGTGGTGAGAGAGGACATTCCTGTCTTGTGCCAGTTTTCAAAGGGAATGTTTCCAGTTTTTGCCCATTCAGTGTGATATTGGCTGTGTGTTTGTCATAAATAGCTCTTATTATTTTGAGATACGTCCCATCAATACCTAATTTATTGAAAGTTTTTAGCATGAAGGGTTGTTGAATTTTGTCAAAGGCCTTTTCTGCATCTATTGAGATAATCATGTGGTTTTTGTCATTGGTTCTGTTTATATGCTGTATTACTTTTATTGATTTGCATATGTTGAACCAGCCTTGCATCCCAGGGATGAAGCCCACTTGATCATGGTGGATAAGCTTTTTGATGTGCTGCTGGATTCAGTTTGCCAGTATTTTATTGAGGATTTTTGCATCGATGTTCATCAGGGATATTGGTCTAAAATGCTCTTTTTTTTTGCTGTGTCTCTACCAGGCTTTGGTATGAGGATGATGCTGGCCTCATAAAATGAGTTAGAGAGGATTCTCTCTTTTTCTATTGATTGGAATCGTTTCAGAAGAAATGGTACCAACTCCTCCTTGTACCTGTGGTAGAATTTGGCCATGAATCTGTCTGGTCCTGGACTTTTTTTGGTTGGTAAGCTATTAATTATTGCCTCAATTTCAGAGTCTGTTATTGGTCTATTCAGAGATTCAACTTCTTCCTGGTTTAGTCTTGGGAGGCTGTATGTGTTGAGGAATTTATCCATTTCTTCTAGATTTTCTAGTTTATTTGTGCAGAGGTGTTTATAGTATTCTCTGATGGTAGTTTGTATTTCTGTGGGATTGGTGGTGATATCCCCTTTATCATGTTTTATTGAGTCTATTTGATTCTTCTCTCTTTTCTTCTTTATTAGTCTTGCTAGCAGTCTATCAATTTTGTTGATCTTTTCAAAAAACCAGCTCCTGGATTCATTTATTTTTTGAAGGGTTTTTGTGTCTCTGTCTCCTTCAGTTCTGCTCTGATCTTAGTTATTTCTTGCCTTCTGCTAGCTTTTGAATGTGTTTGCTCTTGCTTCTCTAGTTCTTTTAATTGTGTTGTTAGGGTGTCAATTTTAGATCTTTCCTGCTTTCTCTTGTGGGCATTTAATGCTATAAATTTCCCTGTACACACTGCTTTAAATGTGTCCCAGAGATTCTGGTATGTTGTGTCTTTGTTCTCGTTGGTTTCAAAGAACATCTTTATTTCTGCCTTCATTTCGTTATGTACCCAATAGTCATTCAGGAGCAGGTTGTTCAGTTTCCATGTAGTTGAGTGGTTTTGAGTGAGTTTCTTAATCGTGAGTTCTAGTTTGGTTGCACTGTGGTCTGAGAGAGTTTGTTATAATTTCTGTTCTTTTACGTTTGCTGAGGAGTGCTTTACTTCCAACTATGTGGTCAGTTTTGGAATAAGTGTGGTGTGGTGCTGAGAAGAACGTATAATCTGTTGATGTGGGGTGGAGAGTTCTGTAGATGTCTATTAGGTCTGCTTGGTGCAGAGCTGAGTTCAATTCCTGGATATCCTTGTTAATTTTCTGTCTCATTGATCTGTCTAATGTTGACAGTGGGGTGTTAAAGTCTCCCATTATTATTGTGTAGTAGTCTAAGTCTCTTTGTAGGTCTCTAAGGCCTTGCTTTATGAATCTGGGTGCTCCTGTATTGGGTGCATATATATTTAGGATAGTTAGCTCTTCTTGTTGAATTGATCCCTTTACCATTATGTAATGGCCTTCTTTGTCTCTTTTGATCTTTGTTGGTTTAAAGTCTGTTTTATCAGAGACTAGGATTGCAACCCCTGCCTTTTTTTGTTTTCCATTTGCTTGGTAGATCTTCCTCCATCCCTTTATTTTGAGCCTATTTGTGTCTCCGCACATGAGATGGGTTTCCTGAATACAGCACAGTGATGGGTCTTGACTCTTTATCCAATTTGCCAGTCTGTGTCTTTTAATTGGAGCATTTAGCCCATTTACATTTAAGGTTAATATTGTTGTGTGTAAATTTGATCCTGTCATTATGATGTTAGCTGGTTATTTTGCTCGTTAGTTGATGCAGTTTCTTCCTAGCATCGATGGTCTTTACAATTTGGCATGTTTTTGCAGTGGCTAGTACCAGTTGTTCCTTTCCATGTTTAGTGCTTCCTTCAGGAGCTCTTGTAGGGCAGGCCTGGTGGTGACAGAATCTCTCAGCATTTGCTTGTCTGTAAAGTATTTTATTTCTCCTTCACTTATGAGGCTTAGTTTGGCTGGATATGAAATTCTGGGTTGAAAATTCTTTTCTTTAAGAATGTTGAATATCGGCCCCCACACTCTTCTGGCTTATAGAGTTTCTGCCGAGAGATCAGCTGTTAGTCTGATGGGCTTCCCTTTGTGGGTAACCCGACCTTTCTCTCTGGCTGCCCTTAACATTTTTTCCTTCATTTCAGCTTTGATGAATCTGACAATTATGTGTCTTGGAGTTGCTCTTCTCGAGGAGTATCTTTGTGTCGTTCTCTGTATTTCCTGAATCTGAATGTTGGCCTGCCTTGCTAGATTGGGGAAGTTCTCCTGGATAATATCCTGCAGAGTGTTTTCCAACTTGGTTCCATTCTCCCCATCACTTTCAGGTACACCAATCTGACGTAGATTTGGTCTTTTCACATAGTCCCATATTTCTTGGAGGCTTCGTTTGTTTCTTTTTATTCTTTTTTTCTCTAAACTTCTCCTCTCGCTTCATTTCATTCATTTGATCTTCCATCACTGATATCCTTTCTTCCAGTTGATTGAATCAGCTACTGAAGCTTTTGCATGTGTCACGTAGTTCTCATGATGGTTTTTAGCTCCATCAGGTCCTTCAAGGACTTCTCTGCATTGGTTATTCTAGTTGGCCATTCAACTAATCTTTTTTCAAGGTTTTAACTTCTTTGTGTTGGGTTCGAACTTCCTCCTTTAGCTCTGAGAAGTTTGATTGTCTGAAGCCTTCTCTCAACTCGTCAAAGTTATTCTCCGTCCAGCTTTGTTCCATTGCTGGTGAGGAACTGCATTCCTTTGGAGGAGGAGAGGCACTCTGATTTTTAGAGTTCCAGTTTTTCTGCTCTGTTTTTTTCCCATCTTTGTGGTTTTATCTACCTTTGGTCTTTGATGATGGTGACGTACAGATGGGTTTTGGTGTGGATGTCCTTTCTGTTTGTTAGTTTTCCTTCTAACAGTCAGGACCCTCAGCTGCAGGTCTGTTGGAGCTTGCTGGAGGTCCAGACCCTGTTTGCCTGGGTATCAGCAGCAGAGGCTGCAGAACAGTGAATATTGGTCAACAGCAAATGTTGCTGCCTGATTGTTCCTCTGGAAGTTTCATCTCAGAGGGGTGCCCGGCCATGTGAGGTGTCAGTCTGCCCCTACCGGGGCAGACTCCCAGTTAGGCTACTCGGGTCAGGGACCCACTTGAGGAGGCAGTCTGTCTGTTCTCAGATCTCAAGCTCTGTGCTGGGAGAACCACTACTATCTTCCAAGCTATCAGACAGGGACATTTAAGTCTGCAGAGGTTTCTGCTGCCTTTTGTTTGGCTATGCCCTGCCCCCAGAAGTGGAGTCTACAGAGGCAGGTAGGTCTCCTTGAGCCATGGTGGGCTCCACCCAGTTTGAGCTTCCCGGCTGCTTTGTTTACCTACTCAAGCCTCAGCAATGGCGGGCGCCCCTCCCCCAGCCTTGCTGCCATGTTGTGGTTTGATCTCAGACTGCTGTGCTAGCAATGAGTGAGGCTCTGTGGGCATAGGACCCTCTGAGCCAGGCATGGGATATAATCTCCTGGTGTGCCATTTGCTAAGTCCGTCGGAAAAGCGCAGTATTAGGGTGGGAGTGACCCGATTTTCCAGGTGCCGTTTGTCACCCCTTCCCTTGGCTAGGAAAGGGAATTCCCCAACCGCTTGTGCTTCCTGGGTGAGGCGATGCCTTGCCCTGCTTCGGCTCATGCTCGGTGCACTGCACCCACTGTCCTGCACCCACTGTCTGACAATCCCCATTGAGATGAACCTGGTATCTCAGTTGGAAATGCAGAAATCACCCGTCTTCTGTGTCACTCACACTGGGAGCTGTAAACTGGAGCTTTTCCTATTCGGCCATCTTGGAACCGCTCTCTATTTTTCTCATTTATAAATCTGTGGGATGATAGTTCCCAATAGCCTTTTACCTCCATTGATGATAATGCCTGAATCAGTTTTTATGTTATGAATTATAGGGAAATTGCTTTTTAATGGCCATATGTAATAGATCCATATTTGAGATCCATATTTGCAAGGAAAGATGCATTACTACCGCTGAAAGAACCTACTCTTGCCTTTTCTTTTTAAAAGTTAATATATTATTTGGATCATGGATTTGAAGGTATTTGAGTTCCATGTATGCATATTTTCCTTAATGAGTAATTTTGAAAAACTTTGATTTAATTTAAAACAGTAAGTTAATGACAGATCTCTCAGATGGTTTTAGAACTCCTAACAATGAGAACATCAAATAGCTATGTGATATTTATTGAGACCCTACTAAGGTACAAGGAATCACACTAGATAATATAATGTACTTAACATTAAAAGCTGTAGCCTGCAAATACTTACCCATTTAAGAAGATAAGACACATATGCATGTAAAGATAGAAGTATATTTGTGGCAGGAAACCAAAATGCTAAATGACTGGTGTAGTCAATTAATGCTTTTGGTATTCACAAAGCTAGCACTTTCAACTTTGACGCGTGCAAAGCACTGCAGGTATATGAAGTGTCTTGATTATGTTTCTGACATTCTGAACTGGGGCCTTTCAAGCGTTTTTTTTTTTTTTTTCCCTAATAAATACTTACCAAGTACATGCCTATCATGTTATAGCAACTAAAGAAACAAAAAGAATAAAACGTGCTCCTTGCACCTGGATGTAGTTATTGAGTGAGATGAAAAACAGAGCAACCTAAAATCATTTAAAAAGTGCTATAGTAAAGGTATCTACTTAGTGCTGTGGTTCTATAGAAGGGAGAACTAGGAAGTCATGTTCATTGGGTGACGGGTGTCTGGCAGGAAAGGCTTCACAGAGGAAGGGGCATTTGAGACTGATAGGAATTTTTTCGGGTGAGAAAGGAAGAAGGGTGTTCTAGGCAATAGAAAATAGGAAGCATGCTGAAGAGTGTGTGTGTGCATGCCATGGTTTTAGGAGAGACAAGTGATGCCATTTTCAGAAAATTTGGGAGTAGTCCTAATCTGGGAGGGAAAATGGTTATTCAGCCTTTTGTGTGTGTGTTGTAATTTTGCCTTATATTGGAGAACAACACAGTTTTAATGGTAGATATATTTTTTCAGAGAAAGCATATGGAAAATGAACATTGAAGAATGTACTGAAGAATGAACATGAGAAACACACACTTTACTAACAGGGAATGGGAGGAAAAGGAGACCTCTTTAGAGAAGTCCAAAAGCAAGAGAGCTAAAATGGATTATAATGTCACTGAGCCAATGGGCAAGATTTTACAAGAGGCTAGTGAAATAATGCCACATACAGCAGCGTGCATGAGGAAATGAAACTAAAGGGGCCGTTGGATTTGACAATAAAAGAAATATCATGAATTCAGTTTCAGGGATTTGAGGGGAGGGAGGTAGCTAGACTTTTGGGGAATAAGGAAAGAGTGATGCTTAAATACCAGATTTAAACCATTCATTTGAAAAATCTGTCAGTGAAAAGTAGGAGAGCAATAAAGTGAGCAGCTTGGTCAAGTGAAATTTTTTTTTAAGTTAGAGAAAATTTTTGTATATGTGATGGCAGAGGGGAATGTGCTAGTGTGGTAGGAAATACTATAGCTGGCAGAGAAAGAATAAGATGGAGTGAAGGTTGGGAGGAGATGAGAACATAGGTGACAGGATTAATCTTTGAAAGGAGGAGAGGCAAACTCCCAGTTGGTCCAGAGGGAAGGTGAGCATGAGGGATGAGCAGAGGGAAGGAGGAATTACTGAGGAACAGAAGAGGAAAAAAGAGGGAACTTCTCTGTGATGGTTGTGATGTTCTCTGTGAATTTGGAGAAGGCAGAATCATCATGGTTTTAGAACTTCCTCTTCTATTTATGTATCCCGGGAGTGAGAATGAAGAAATCTCTACCCACCTGACATAACCTATAGTTGGTGAGTGGTATGGCAGAAATTTGAAAAGCCAAGAGAGTCAAGTTGTGGTATGTTCTACCATTAGAAAAATGTTAATACAAACAAAATATCAGGCAATGTAACACTCTAATACTATTTAAAAATGCAATTATTGTACAGCATGGTGACTACAGTTAATAATGTATATTGTATTCTTTGTTTTGTTTTGTTTTGTTTTTTGAGATGGAGTCTCGTTCTGTCACCCAGGCTGGAGTGCAGTGGCGCGATCTCAGCTCACTGCAAGCTCCACCTCCCAGGTTCATGCCATTCTCCTGCCTCAGCCTCCTGAGTGGCTGGGACTACAGGCACCTGCCACTACGCCCGGCTAATTTTTTGTAGTTTTAGTAGAGACGGGGTTTCACTGTGTTAGCCAGGATGGTCTCGATCTCCTGACCTCGTGATCCACCCGCCTCGGCCTCTCAAAGTGCTGGGGTTACAGGTGTGAGCCACCGCGCCCGGCCATGTATATTGTATTCTTGAAAAATGCAGATACAGTGGATATTAAGTGTTCTCACCACAAAAATGGTAACTGTGAGGTAATGCATTTGTTAGCTAGATTTAACTATTCTACAATGTGTATATACTTCAAAACATCATGTTGTACGTGGTAAATAAGTGCAATTATTGCTAATACATAAAGATTTAGAATAACCTTATTTAGGAACACTAAATGTATTACTAGTTTAATTTTGAAAGTTTTGTTACAGTAATTTAAAAGTATATTTTAGATAGACAAAATGATTAATTGACCTAATTTTAAAATGTTTCAAATTTTGCAGTGTAGTGTTATTTTTTAACTGAGGACTTCTCTCTGAGACTAGTCAGTACTATTAAAATTTTAAGCAGCACAAATCCAACTCAAGCAGTTAAGCAAAAATTTAAAAGACAGTGGATATATTAGATTAAGTAAATGGGAGTCCAAGATGGACTGATCTCAGGCATGCGTGGATCTAGAACCCTGATGATGATGTCGAGGGTCCTCTTCTGCTGTGTGGGCTGGCTCTGTTTCCACCTGCCGTGGCTTCATTCTCAAGCAGGCTTCTGTTGTGTGGTTATAGCCTCAGGGCAACATCATCACAGGCTCACCGTCTGAAAGGAAGATAGACTCCTTCTCACCAGTTATATGGTAAATTTCAGAGGTGACTCTGTGTTCCTCCTTATGTCAGTTTTTCATCCCTTAGTATATCACGGTAGCCAAGAGTCGGGGACGGCAAACTTGATTGTCTGGATCCTGGGTTATGTGCTCATTTCTTGAAGGAGGTCACTGTGGTTATGAGTTGTCAGGGAGTAGTGGCTTTTAACATTTTTGGCACATTTCAGTCTTATGTATGTATGTCTGTGTGTGTGTGTGTGTGTGTGTGTGTGTGTGTACATGTACATCTTTGTTCTGTAACAAACCAAGTGGTCAAATGAAAGCCTTGTGTTGAAATCACATTCCTTAGGAAGGAATTAGTCTTTGATTGCTTATATAAGTGAGTCTTCACAACTTTTTTAGTTTATGTTTTCATAAAGATACAGTAGAAGCCTTTTCTTTTTTATAAGTAAAAGTGTTTTTCATATACATGACCTAATATTTTTAAGTCCTTCACAAAAATGAAGTAACTCTACGTGGATAAATTCAGTAGTAACAAAAAGAAACAAAACAACCATCCTGTCCCCCACTTGCCCCACCAACCCGGATTTCTCCTTGGGATTATGAAAGCAATATGATGGAAGGGAAGGTACAGCTGGCTTTGGAGGCAGATAGATCTGGACTTTTAATGTTGTTGGGAGGATTTCAGATAATTACATAGAATCCTTAATATAGTAGTGCTAGGCTCATAATAGGTGCTTGATAAGTGATAACTGTTATTATAATTTTTAAAAAAAATTTATTGAGACAGGGTCTCACTCTGTCACCCAGGTTGGAATGCGATCATAGCGCACTGCGACCTTGAACTCCTGGGCTCAAGACATCCTCCTGCCACAGCCTCCCTAGTAGCTGGGACTACAGGTGTATGCAACCATGCCTGCTAATTTTAAATTTTTTTGTAGAGATGGGGTCTTGCTCTGTTGCCCAGGTTGGTCTTAAACCCCTGGCCTCAAGCAATCCTCCCACCTTGGCCTCTGAAAGTGCCGGGATTATGGGCATGAGCCACCGTGCCTGGCCTGTTAAAATTCTTACTGATAAGCACTGACTTTTTTGTTTTGCTGAAAAGCACTGGATGTGAATCAAGTCCTGGGTTTTAGTCCCAACTCTTTTGGTAACCAACTGTATGCAACCAAAATATAAAACTACTTGATACATTGGGCCTTTGTTTTCTTGCCTGTAAAAATAAATGGATGGATTAGAAATTTTGTCTAGCTCTAAATTTCTACTATTTAATAGAGTAATTTGGGTTACACAAAAATATAAAATAGAAGGAATCCTAGTATACTGTAGGAAAATTAATGATCTTGGTTTTGATGTAAAACCAAGAATTCCAGCTTCTCTTCCCAAAGTTGCCAAACTTTGTCTCTTTAAGAACAACAATAATGACTGGAAAGTTTACAGTAAAAGTGCATCTTATTTATGTTCAGTAAAATTTTGTCTTGATTAGTGTCCCTAAAGTCTCTTCTAGCTCCAATATTTGATATTTCCTTTCCAATAAATTCTAGCCAGGAATATTACTTTTAATTATAAATGTATAGCTACTTTTGTCACAGCTGCCTGTCATGGTTTCATTTGCTGCCATGTCATGTAGCGTAGAGGGGTCATATGGAACTTCTTGTAACAGAATTTGACTCTACCTTACCAGTAGTTAGGCTTAATAGTGTATTGTGTTGGAGTATACCTGAGGAAAGAGAAATTATGTCAGCAAAAAAGTATACAAGCTTACAAAAAGGAAAATTCTGACCAGGCATTTGAAAATGAGCTGTGGCCTTGGGGTCTGTTAAGATTCCTACAGTCAAGCCGGGTATTATTTAAGATGATTGTGAAAACCAAAGGAAATAATGTATGCAAACTTTTTAGCATAGTATTTTCCATATATATTAGCCCCCACTATTGTTTTTATCGTGTAGGAATATTTTTCCTCATAACAGATTTCAGGAACTAACGTAAGATCAGAAAGAATAAAATTGTAGTTTGGGGTTTCAGTTGGCCTTCAGTTTTTGGATATAAGATTCCAGTAGCATCCATATAAAAATTGCATTAGATTTTCCATTGGATATTTGCTGTTGACTAAATGTGGCTGGATAATGTTTGTAGGTCGCTACTATAAGACTAGTGCTTCAGCTTTTTTGAAAGAGTTGATTAAATTGGTAAATATGCAAAACTGCACTTGGTTTTTTGATGCTCCCTTCTGCAAATTCTGCTTTATGGCTATCATGATCTGAATTTGTTTCTTTATTTCTAAGTAGCTCTTCTTGAACTCTGTTTCAAAGAGTTTCCCTAACCTCAGAATTGTCACACCTGGCTGATTGGCCTCTAGGGAGTATTCAGAAGGCAGTCTTTGCGCTATTATACTTTTTTGTTGGCTGGATAAACATCAGTAGTGTTTAAATAAAATATTTAATAACCCTGAAAAGATTTTAATTATAGTCTTTAAAACTTTATCCATGGCATGGCAAGTCCTGTTTCATCATTTACATATGAAATACATGGGTTGATGGAATTATTAGGTCAAAAATGGCTTTTAATGATTTTTAAGTAGTGAACAAGAAAATTTGAATTACCTTTTTTTCTTTTAAGGATTTCATTCTTTGTTACAATCTCTGTATCTCTCATAGTTCAGAGATAATAGAAATTGTTTTTAGTATTCATTCATTCATTCAAGAAATGTTTATTTAATACTCATTATGGGATAGGCCCTGAGGAATAACATAGATAACATACCTTATATTTTAAAAAGCTAGTAGCTCATTTTAATTTCATTTCAGAATAACTTTGTAGTTGCAAAATAAGGCTAATTTAAGCTATAAAGTCAGTTAGCGCACCAGTGGCTTTTGGGTAGGCTAGATGGTAAACTTCATCTTTCCAACATACTTAGCTTTATTTAACTTGATGTTTCTGAAGTGTGTTGACCTATACAACCATCACCCCTACTGAACCCACTTTCAGAAATAATTGTTAACTATTTGCTAGGTTTTCATTAACTGGAACTGAACATCATTAGGTTAATTATATGGTATTTATAGGGCAGAAATGGTGCATATCATCGTATTTTATGGCTTATCCTAACTAGTTGGGTGATACTGTCTTAATTTGCCTGCGGTAGTTCTGGTTTACTCTTGTTACTCCAGTGTGATTATTAATGCATAATCTCTCTCTTTTTTTTTTTTTTTCTTGAGACTGAGTCTCACTCTGTTGCCAGGCTGGAGTGCAATGGCGTGATCTTGGCTCACTGCAACCTCTGCCTTGTGGGTTCAAGCAATTCTCCTCCCTCATCCTCCTGAGTAGCTGGGACTACAGGCGTGCGCCACCACACCCAGCTAATGTTTGTATTTTTAGTAGAGATGGAGTTTCACCATGTTGGCCAGGATGGTCTTGATCTCTTGACCTCGTGATCCACCCACCTTGGCCTCCCAAAGTGCTGGCATTACAGGCATGAGCCACTGCACCTGGCCCATAATCTCTTCTTTAAATCTTAGAAGTGCCCTGGGTAAATTATATGGCCCTCTTATAGCTAACACTCTTAGTTAGAAAACGTATTATGTGCCAGGCAGCATTGTAAGCATTTGATATATATTAACTCAGGCCTCACAACAGCCCTGTAAGGTTTTCACTGCTTTATCCTTGATTTACAGATCAGTAGACTGAGGTACAGAAAAGTTAAGTAACTTGTCTAAGGTTGTACACCTAGCAAGTAGTAGGGTCAGGATTCAAACACAAGCACATTTGGTCCTAGAAGGTATATTCTTGAACTGTGCTTTTCTGGTACAGATGAGATTGCTCAGTGAACATGTTTAAGAGAAGGATGAGAGGATATCACTCCAGAGAATACTGACATTTAAAAGCAAGTAAAGGAAATAGAAACTTGGAAATAAGGCAGAGAATAAGAGCTAGAAAAAATGAACTTTAAGTTATATACAGAATTCAGTTACTTGGATCCCCCCACTCCCCGAGAATTGTCTTCATCCTTTTTTAACTGGAAAGAAATATTTTTCTTTTCACTATTTAATAAGTGCCCCAAAGTGCTAGATAGTTTTCCTTTGAAATAGAGTAAAAGAGCACTTATTGAAAGCAGCTTGTTTATGTGTGCTTTGTTTAAAAATTAGAGACATTTTATTTTTTCTTAAGTAACAGAAATCAGACTTTCAAACCTAGACTAACTTGTTTATGACAATTTTGTCATATATTTGAAAGTTAATTTTAGGAAAATTATAGAGCCTTTTAACCACCCTATGGCCAGACTTCAGTGTTGTTCTTTTTATTTCTACCTCATTTCATGTTGAATCTAACTTCGCTGTCTCTCTTTATCATCCCCTACCCCCAGTCTGAATGTTGAAGAATGCTAAAGTATATTTTATTGCTTCATAGACTAAAACTATGTTTCTAAAACTATGAATTTGCTTAATGAGTCAGCAACTATAACTATAATTAACAGTATAGTTTTTACAACCATAGCTTTGTGGTAAATGTGCAGTTCTCAGAATTTAAATGTAAACGTTCAATGAAATTAAACAAAACCCAAATCTTCATGCAATATATATAGTATATATGTATATATAGGTAGTATATATGTATTCAGTAAGAGTCACCAAACATTAATTGAGGTTCTATTATGGTTAACTTTTCTACTTTGTACTTAGGGATAAAAAGATGAGTAAAATTGTTTCCTGCATTTTTCCCCACCCATTCCCTCCCCATTTTCTTTCTTTCCTACCTTCCACAGCCCTGTTGAGTGTCTACTTAATGTGCCAAGCACGCAGTATATAAAGATAAAAAGAGCTCAAGGATGTAAAGATAAATGAGGATCTAGTGCCTGCCCTAGTTCAGTTATCCCTTAGGAAGACAGAGCAGTCCTATGTCAGCCAGCTCAGAAAAGTGCCCCAGTCTTGTCTGGGTTCACTACCCCACTTTCCACTCATACTTTAAGGATGAACAGAATTTAAGTCATCTAAAAGGAGGAGCAAGATTAAAACAGTGAAGGAGGTATGATGAGTAACAGAAAGCTCACTGTTGACTAATGAGAGAGCAACTGCTGTGTTAAGGGGTTGATGACCATGTTCGCCAGTGTGGAGTTGCAGGTTAAGGAGTGAATGGGAAATGAGAAAGTAGACTTCAAAAAAGCTGGATATTGTGGAGAGGAATAGAGAAAATTAGAGGTTGAACATGCAGTAAGAGCGAGTGAATATTTTTTAGAATGGGGAGATAAGTGTGTTTGTTTGCTGTCTAGGAGTGAGCTATAGAACTGTCCAGGTGAGATGGAAAGATAAGAGAGAGAAGATATGAGAACAAAATCCTGTAGGAAATTAGATAATATCAAGAACATAAGTAGAAGGCTGGGCACAAAGTCTCATGCCTATGATCCCAGCACTTTGGGAGGCTGAGGCAGGCAGATTGCTTGAGCCCAGGAGTTTGAGACCAGCCTGTAACATAGCGAGACCACATCTCTACAAAAAAAAGAAAAAAAAAAATTAAAAATTAGCCAGGTGTATTGGTGCATGTCTGTAGTCCCAGCTACGTGGGAGATCAGGAGGCTGAGGTGGGAGGATCGCCTGAGTCCAGGAGGTCAGGCTGCAGTGAGCAGTGGTCATGCCACTGCAGCACTCCAGTCTGGGTGACACAGTGAGACCCTGTCTTAAAAAAAAAAAAAGAAAGGGCTGGGCACGGTGGCTTACGCCTGTAATTCCAGCACTTTAGGAGGCCGAGGCGAGCGGATCACGAGGTCAGGAGATTGAGATCATCCTGGCTAACACAGTGAAACCCCTTCTCTACTAAAAATACAAAAAATTAGCCGGGCGTGGTGGCAGGCGCCTGTAGTCCCAGTTACTCGGGTGGCTGAGGCAGGAGAATGGTGTGAACCTGGGAGGCAGAGCTTGCAGTGAGCCGAGATTGCACCACTGCCCTCCAGCATGGGTGACAGAGTGAGGCTCCATCTCAAAAAAAAAAAAAAAAAAACCAAAAAAAAAAAAAACTTTTTTTTTCTATCCTAGCTTTTGAATTACTTCATAAAGATGTTTAGTGATCTATTTTATTATGTGGAAGCTCTTCTAATAGTTATACATGCTTAATCATTGAAGAATAATTAAAGGAACTATATTGTCATGTTATCAGGCATTCCTATATGAAAATGTTAGAAACTCCTCTTTCATCTGTACCTTCCCCACTATTCAACCCTCCAATCAAAAGCACATATTCTGTGGTAAGAACAGAGAATATCTATTTTTTTTTTTTTTTTGAGACGGAGTCTCGCTCTCTCACCCAGGCTGGAGTGCAGTGGCGCGATCTCAGCTCACTGCAAGCTCCGCCTCCCGGGTTCACGCCATTCTCCTGCCTCAGCCTCTCCGAGTAGCTGGGACTACAGGCGCCCGCCACCACGCCCGGCTAATTTTTTGTATTTTTAGTAGAGACAGGGTTTCACCGTGGTCTCGATCTCCTGACCTCATGATCTGCCCGCCTCGGCCTCCCAAAGTGCTGGGATTACAAGCGTGAGCCACCGCGCCCGGCCTGAGAATATCTATTTTAAAGGTCATTTGTGTCAAATTGTCCTAACTAGCTGTTGGGATTGGGAAGTGCTATTTGGGTCATAAACAGCAAGTTTTCTCTCCCAATAAAGCAATATCTGAGAATCCCAAGATTCTCATTTAGTAGATCTGGGTTGAGACGTAGAAGACAGTTAATTCATTTAGCCACCAAATGTGTATTGAGTGTCTTCCTATCATATATTTGTTACCATATTGTGTAGGTAGTATTAGAAGACATCCCAGGTGCCTACTCTGTAATTGGTGGACAGAGAATAAACAGGATAATTTTATATAGTGGTAAGTTCTATGAAGAAAGTATACCATGATATGTGCCAGATAATTACCTGGCAGGGGAAAGGAGAGAGAGAGCTTTGCATAGAGTGATCTTGGGAGGTGTCTTTTGAAGAGATAACTCTTATTTTTTATCTTGCTTTTTTTAAAAAAGCATTTTTTTAAGTTGTAGTAAAATATATGTAACATAAAATTTACCATTTTAAACATTTGTAAGTGCGTGTTTCAGTGGCATCAAGTACATGCCCATTGTTGTGCAACCATTCACCACCATCTACCTCTAGAACTTTTTTCATGCTGTGAAACTGAAACTCTGCAGCCATTAAACAGTAATTTTTTGTTTTCTCTCTCCTCTCAGCCCCTAACACCAACAATTCTTTCTGCTTCTATAAATTTGACTGCTTTAGTGCCTCATGTAAGTGGATCGTACAGTATTTGTGTGACTGGCTTATTTCACTTAGCGTAGTGTCTTCGAGGTTCGTCCATGCTGTGGCACATGTCCACAGCTCCGTCCTTCTTAAGGCTAAATAACACTCCATAATATGGATGTACCACATTTTGTCTGTCCACCTTTGAACTGAGATCTGAAGAATGAGAAGGGGCCATGTAAAGAACTAGAAGAAGAATGTTACAAGCAGAGGGAAGAATGTTACAAGCAGAGGAAAGAACATGTGCAAAGGCCCTGAGATAGCAGTAAACTGGTTGGTGGTCTAGGAATAAGCAGAAGGCCAGTGTTGTCAGGATATATTAATAGTAGAGAAAAGTGGCTGGAAAGAATGGTATTAAATGGGATCAGAGATAGACATACATTGGCCGTATCATTTTAGGCTTTGAAAGACCTTGGCTTTTAAGCGGAGTGAGAAGCTGCTTATTAGGAAGTTTTAAGTGGGGGAGTGACTTAATCTGATTTCCATGTAACAGCAAAAGCAAAAATCACCCAGACTGCTGTGTGGACAAGCATCCTTGTGGATTCTAATGCAAGTCTGTGATCGGACTTTGAGAAGTACTAATTTAGTCCTTAAGTCAGTATCCTGAGATAGCCGATTTCAAAAGAGCTCTCTCAGGGCTTCTGACCAAAAATGACAGATTGGCTACACCTGTATCTCTTCTCATTTCCTAATCCCTGCCTAAATGGAAGAAAGAAAACAGAGACTGGGAGAGGTTACAACAGGAGACAGAAGCTGCTATACCTCTTTCAAATAAGCAGATGGACAGGTAGTGACTGACTTTGCAGAGGAATCACACAGTACCTGTAAGTGCACAAAAATACCTCTAAGAAATGCAATACTGTGTTTGTCCGAAGCTCCCAAGAGGCTCAGTATTTGGAGGCAGCAGATACTAAGGAAGATAAGGGTCAGAAATGGAGCTGAAAACAGGGAAGCTGGTTGGAAAATCAGTGTACACTGACAGGTAGAATCCTACGATTTTCTCCCTATGTGCCCTTGTGGATGTGTGAGTCCCTTCACTACCAACTCCCTGGCCTTAGGAGAACAAGGTTTATTCTTTGCAAAATTAACGAAGAGCTGTCTGGACTTTGAAACCAGGGGCAGTGGATTGTTGCTGGAGATCAAGGGAAACCTACGCCTGAACTGTAGAACCGTTAGCTCTCTTCCTCTGCTCTCCTTCCAGAACTACACAGTCAAGCCTGTCCTATCCTTCTCCTGTGGAAGACTGAAGATAACAGCATCTTCAGATACTGATAGGCTTTCTGCTGAGAGTACCTTAAGTGAATTCTACCAATCGTTAAGCCCTGTGCTCCCACACAGATCTTTCAGTCAGTTCTTTTCAGGGGCTTATTCTTAAATATGAACGAACAATCTAACACCATTGGTCATCTGGGGGAAGACTCCAACATTTAAAAAAAAAAAAAAAGTAGACATAGAGAGGTGGAGAGGGAGTGATACTTGGAACACTGGGAGAAAACTGATACCATCAGGGATCAAAAGAAAACTTTAAAAATCTCCAGTATTATCAGAGAAGACATGTATTTCCCTCCCCACTCAAATGATAGTGAACACATATAAAAGCAGAAATCCATGAGGGTAAAGAGAACGAGATGAGAGATGACAGCAGGCAAACAACGTCAACTAAATACTGGAAGCTGAGAACCTGGTGCGTGAGTGGGAACAGAGTTTAGCAGAGCTGAGAAAGCAGAAAGTCCTATGGTGTGGGTAGTTGTGCAAAAACTGGTATTCTTTTAATTAATGATGTGCTTTGCTCTATTTGGACTGCTGGGTTCTTATTTTGGAGCAGTATGCTCTCTCCCAGTTGAAGCTGTTAATGGTCTGTCCACCAATGGAGAAATCAGAATGATTAAAATGTAGTTCTTGTATTTTTATGGTTCTCTTAAGCAGTCATGCATTATACTCTTCTTCTTGTGTCTGAGCCAACATTTCATAGGAGTAGATAACAGCCATTTCTGGTGGCACCGACAGCGGGGTTGAAAAGAATGTTGTAAAAAGAAAATATGAATAACATTTAACTTAAGAATATGTTCCAAATTTTGTTTGTAAAGTAGTTGTTTAAAACTTGGTAGTTCTTCTTGATATAATGTTATAAATGGCATTTATCCTAGACCAAACTTTAAAAGATGTTTCATTAGCAATTAAATGGGCATTTGTAAGTTACCAGGGAAACCTAACCACATTGTATAGTATTTTTTTAATGAAGAAGCACTGGCTGGGCACAGTGGCTTATGCCTGTAATCTCAGCACTTCGGGAGGCCAAGGTAGATGAATAGCTTGAGTCCAGAAGTTTGAGACCAGCCTGGGCAACATGGTGAAACCTCATCTCTACAAAAAATACAGAAAAATTAGGTGGGCATGGTGGCGTGCGCCTGTAGTCCCAGCTACTTGGGAGGCTGAAGCGAGAGGATCACCCACCCCTGGGAGGTTGAGGCTGCAGTGAGCTGAGCCATGATCATGCTACTGCACTGCAGACTGAGTGACAGAATGAGGCCCTGTCTCAAAAAAAGAAAAAATGCTTTTTAATGGTAAAATTGCTACATGGATTTAGATTTAGACTTGGATTCAAATCCTACTTCTGCCCTTTTTCTGCTATGTAACCATAGGTAAATTTCTAATGTTTCTGGGTCTCAGTAGAATGAGAATAATATCTAATCAGAAGGTAGTTGTGATGATTAATGGATATTAAAGTAGATGAGCCACTCAGTCGAGCTCCTAGACCCTAGGGAGTCAATAAATAGTCGTTTTCTTCATCTTTTTTTTTGGAGACAGTTTTGCTGTGTTGTTCAGGCTGGAGTGCAGTGGTGCGATCATAGCTCACTGTAGCCTTGATCTCCTGGGCTCAAGGGATCCTCCCTTCTAAGCCTCCTGAGGAGCTAGGGCTACAGGTGTGCATCATTGTGTCTGGCTAATTTTATTTTTTTATAGATACAGGGTTTCACTATGCTGCCCAGGCTGGTCTTGAACCCCTGGCCTCAAGAGATCCTCTTACTTCAGCCTCCCATAGCATGTGGGATTATAGGTGTGAGCTACTGTGCCCAGCTGTTGTTTTCAATTTTACTCTTCTGTGGTATGTGGTAAGAGGGAGCATTTGTTTTCTAGAGCCTGCGGCATGTGTGGGTCTGTTGAAAATGTATAAAAATTTTGAGTTACGCACAGTGGCTTGTGCCTGTAATCCCAATACTTTGGGAGGCTGAGGAGGGACTGCTTGTGCCAGGAGTTTGACTAGCCTGGGCAACATAGTGAGACCCTGTCCCTAAAAATATTTAAAAAAATTTAAAAATAAAAATTTTGCAATGGAATTTGTGTCTTAAAATTCTGCCTTATTTATTGGTAACGTGTGTTTCTTGTCATGTATTTGCTGCTGTATGCTGGTAGAAAAAGCATAGAGAGTGGACTCAGGCAGTCCAAGCTCTAGCCTCCTGTTCTACTCTGAACTAGATGTGTGACATTGTAAGTGCTGCTTCTTCACTTTGGGTGTTACTCCTGATTTGCACAGTGAAAAGTGTTTTATTACAAGATGATTTCTAGAAGTTTGTTTCTGTTCTAACATTAGATGACCTGTAATATGTGAAGCTTAAGACATCTTTTTTCATTACCGGGTTTATACGGGGTGTTGAGGCTTGTGATACATTTACTGTTATAAATTCATTTTAATGTGTTGGAGGACTTGAGATGATTGGAGATTATTAGATTGATAGCTGATGTTTGGCTTTATTATTGGAAGATCGTTCTAGCTACGAAACCTGTTTTTGAGTGGAAGTATGCTAGGAATGGCCATTGCTTTTCTTCCTACAGAGATAAGTGATCTCTCGGTGTTGTACACATGAAGCTCTCACCTTTATTTTTAAAGTCATGGATTTTACCTTAGCTCCTATAAACTCTTCTCCCCTCCCCCATGTAGCTGTAAGCATTCTTACTCCTAGGATGATTTGGAATGTGTGTGTTTCAAATCATGTTTAGTGATTGTAAGGCTAATCTCAGCTTAATTATCACTGCCAAAGGAATCCTCTGACCCCCAGGGCCAGATCACGTTGTTTGCTTTCTTGGTATATTTTTCCCTTTTCATAGTCCGGGTTATATATATATATATATGTATAATTTCATAATATCTTGTCAGCAAAACTGGAAGCTCTGGGAGGGCAGTGACTGTATCTCTTTTGCTGACTTTTATCTATAATGTCAGGCACATGATTAGCAGCATTGGGGACATATTTTTGAGTAAGTGAATAAATTGTTTCCCCACAAATAATAAATTAATAGAAATTTAATGGTAAATAAAAGCTCAAAATGTTTATTAGAATCATGATGGTAGCCTTTGTTATTACCAAACAGTGAATTTAAAAGGAAAGAATAACCAAGGTGTTTGTATAAATGACTTTTATTATTGTTTGTGCAAGAACAGTGAACGTTCCCTAGTACAGGAAGCAGCTTTAAAAAACTGCTGGCAGAACTAAGAAGTCAGACTGTCCTTGACCCCTAGATCAAATGTTTTTGAGCCTGAGTTTCCTTAAATCTTCAGTTGAGAATAAACATTTTGACAAAATAGAAGATTTATTCTGTTAATTTTTAGTCTTCATAAACCTAACTAAATTTGCTAAAACAACAAAAACTTTCTAAGTTTTACTAGTTTTGTTTTTTAAAAAGTTTGTTTCCTTTTAAGTGCATGACACTTTAAAATGAGCTCAGCTGTATTAGCAGATAAACATGTTGATTCATTTGGTCCAGAGCTACTGAATGAAACTCGCAGGAGCACAGTTTGTTCTTTATGCCGCCCAGGGGCAGAATGTTTCTCTTCCTCTCCTCCTTATTGAGAGAAGGGGACTGGAATAAGTGACTCCCCTTATTTAGGTTTGCCCGAATTGTTTACGAGGGAAGGGGGCAAGATTTCTTCACCATTTATCCTTAGTCTCATTTAAATTCTGGTCATTAACATAAAGTATATGCACTCATACTGTAATATACATGTTGAATTATTAACTTAGTGTCATATATTTATAGTTTTTACAAAACCATTTTACTTAATGCTCTGGTTTGAGTAATCTGTTCTTTAAAGGTATAATTAATCAGAGTTGTTTTTAGGCGTATTGCGTTTTTGAGGATGGACTTAATTTGGGAAGCAAAGAGAATTATGTTCTATCCAGTGGAGTGGAGTTGAGATAATAGGTATGCAGTTCGCCTCTCATACCCATCATGGTTTCTGCATCTGTGGTTCTATCAACTGTGTCAAAAATACTTGAGAAAAAAAAAAGAATGGTTATGTTCATACTGAACATGTATAGACTTTTTTCCCCTATTTTCCCCTAAACAATACAGTGTGACAACTATTTATATAGTATCTACATTGTATTAGGTGTTTTAAATAATCTAGAGATGATTTAAAGTACAGGCCTACCTTGTTTTATTGCACTTTGCTAATACTGCATTTCTTACAAGTTGAAGATTTGTGGCAACCTTGAGTGGAGCCAGTCTATCAGTGCCATTTTTCCAAGAGCATGTGCTTATGTTGTGTCTCTGTGTCACATTTGGGGTAATTCTTGCAGTATTTCAACTTTTTCATTATTATTATACCGGTTATGGTGACCTATGATCAGTGATCTTTGATGTTACTGTTGTAATTGTTTTGGGGCACCATGAACCGTTACCCATGTGAGGTGATGAACTTAATAAATGTGTATGTTCTTAATGCTCCAGCAACTGGCTGTACCCCTGTCTCTCTCACTCCTGAGGCACAACAATATTGAAATTAGTCCAGTCAATAACCCTAAAATGGCCTCTACATGTTCAAGTGAAAGGAAGAGTCGCACATCTCTCTGGAAATGAAAAGCTAGAAATGATGAAGCATAGTGAGGAAGCTATGATGAAAGCCAAGACAGGCGAAAAGCTAGTCCTCTTGAGCCAAGTGAATGCAAAAGGAAATCTCCTGAAGGAAATGAAAAGTGCTATTCCAGTGAACCCATGAATGATAAGAAGGTGAAACAGCCATATAGCTGATAAGGAGAAAGTTTGAGTGGTGTGGATAGATCAAACCAGCCACAACATTTCCCTAAACCAAAGCCTAATCCAGAGGCAGGCCCTAATTCTCTTTAATTCTATGAAGAGAGGTGAGGAAGCTACAGAAGAAAAGTTGGAAGCTAACAGAGGCTGATTCATGAGGTTTAAGGAAAGAAGCCATCTCTGTAACATAAAAATGCAAGGTGAAGCAATCAATGCTGATGTAGAAGCTGCAACAAGTTATCCAGAAGATCTAGCGAAGATCATTGATGAAGGTGGTTACACTAAACAATAGATTTTCAGTGTAGACAAAACACTCTTCTATTTGATGAAGAATATGTTATCCAGGACTTCCATAGCTAGAGAGAAGTCAATGCCTGCCTTCAAAGCTTCAAAGGACAGTGACTTTCTTGGTCGTAGCTAATGCAGCTGGTGACTTTAAGTTGAAGTCAGTGCTCCTTTACCATTCCAAAAATCCTAGGGCCCCTAAGAATTATGGTAAATCTGTATTCCGCCTGTGCTCTATCGGTGGAAAAACAGAGCCTGGAAGCCAGCACATCTGTTCATAGCATGGTTTACTATTTTAAGCTTACTGTGGAGACCTACTGCTCAGAAAGATTCCTTTCAAAATATTACTGCTCATTGACAGTGGACCTGGTCACCCAAGAGCTCTGATAGAGATGGGCAAGGAGATGAATGTTGTTTTCGTGACTGCTAACACAGCATTTATTCTGCAGCCCAGGTATCAAGGACTAATTTCAACTTTCAAGTCTTATTATTTAAGAAATACATTTTCTAAGGGTATAGCCGCTGCCATAGGTAGCGATTCCACTGATGGCCCTGAGCAAAGTCAATGAAAAACGTTCTGGAAAGGATTCACCATTCTAGATGCCATTAAGAACATTCATGAATCATGGGAGGAGGTCAGAATATCAACATTAACAAGAGTTTGGAAAAAGTTGAATTTCAACCCTCATGGATGACTTTGAGGGATTCAGGATCTCAAAGAAGGAAGTAACTGCAGATGTGGTGGAAATAGCAAGAGAACTAGAATTAGCAGTGGAGCCTGAAGATGGAACTGAATTGTTGCAGTATTATGATAAAACATTAATGGGTGAGGAGTTGCTGTTATTTATCTGCTTATTAAAAAAATTTTTTTAGAGACAAAGTCTCATTCTATTAGGCTGGAGCAGAATACAGTGGCACGATCCTAGCTCACTGCAGCCTTGAATTCCCTGGCTAAAGCGATCCTCCCTTCTCAGCCTCCTAAGTAGCTGGGACTACAGTTACACACCACTGTGCCTGGCTAATTTTTTTAAAAAATTATCTTTTGTACAGACAGGGTCTCGCTTTCTTGCCCAGGCTTTTCTCGAACTCCTAGCTTCAAGCGATCCTCCTGCTTTGGCCTCCCAGAGTGCTGGGAATACAGGTGTGAGCTACCACCCCTGGCCAGGCATTGCTTCTTATGGATGAGCAAAGTAGGTGTTTTCTTGAGATGGATTCTACGCCTTGAGAAGATGCTGTGAACATTGTTGAAATGACAACAAAAGGATTTAGAATATTACATAAACTTAACTGATACAGCAATGGCATGGTGTGAGAGGATTAACTCAAATTTTGAAGAAAGTTTTACTGTGGATAAATAGTATGACACGTTACAGAGATATATTTCATAAGGAAGAGTCAGTTAATGTGGCAAACTTTATTGTCTCATTTTAAGAAGTTGCCACAGCCGCTCTAACCTTCAGCAACTGCCATCCCAATCAGTCAGCAGCTATCAAGGCAAGACCTACCAGCAAAAAGATTATGACTTGCTGAAGGCTCAGATGATCCTTAATTAAGGTGTGTGCATTTTAAAATCATAATGCTGTTACACAGAAGACTATAGTATAGTGTAAGCATAACTGTCATATGCACTGGGAATCCAAAAAATTTGTGTTACTCACTTTATTGTGGTGGTCTGGAACAGAACCTGCAATGTCTCAAGGTATGCCTGTATACAGGATAATGTGTGTAGGTTATATGCAAATACTATACCGTTTGATATTAGAGACTTGAGTATCTGTGGATTTTAGTATCCTTAGTGGGTCCCGGAATCAGTCCCCCCACGAATACCCAGGGATAGCTGCACTCACACATAATGAATTTATAGTGGAGATTCTATGAAATGTATATAGAGTTGTTATACTATACCTAGGATGATCATTGGTATTTTGGAATAGCTTGTAGAATATGACCAAGATATATGACATCTACTATTATATAAACCTGTGTTTGTTTCAGCATGTTTTTTTTCCTATGTTTTGTTCCATGTTAGATGTCATGAGTTTGCAAAGGATAATAAGCTATATTCCCTGCTTTCAAGTAGCTTACCATCCATGTACCATTTCCCAAAGTGTACATCATTAGCAGGTAGGTATTCCTCAAAAATAGATTATTGTCTCTGATTAAGTTTCAGAGATACCTGGATTAATCAAAATTGAAAGTTTTTTTAGAATAGGGTTCTCAGATGTATACATTAGGGAATTCCAGAAAGCGACTGTATGTTGCAAGGTTTTCCAAGCTTTGTTGACACACTTTTTTTTTCTCATGAAACTTCTGTGGTGGGATCTGAGGGGAATGGAGGTAGGGGAGAGAGTGGCAATGATGTTTTTAGGAAGAAGATTAATGTAGGAGAGGAATGGAAGGAACACCTAGGACAGTAGCTGTGTACCTAGCTCAGGTTCCTCAGTCCAGACGGTAGCAAATCTAAAGGCAGGGAGAGACTTCTTCCAGAAGATGAAATTGATAGAAACCTGAGGCAAATTGGTATACTCAAAGGAGCTTTGTCAGACTGGAGAGTCTGGGTGAATTGGGATAAATACATAGTAGATAAGTATGTAGAAAACTAAATAAATGAGAAACCAATTATTAATTGCAAGGGAAACAAAATGTTATGCAGGAAAAGAAAAGTAATTATTGTTTACTGCTTGGTTCAGCTCTGAATACCCTATGTAGTTATAATGATATAAGCCTCAAATATTGATCTAACCAAAGTTAGGGTTGTGTTGAGACGTTGGAGGTGGGAAGTGTGGAGGATGCCAGGACCAGGAAACAGCTATATCTCAAAGTTCCTCAACTGGCAGTCACTGAATAAACTAAAGAATGCTTTTGGGAAAAGGAAATATTGGGGAGGGAGCTGGGACTAGTTGTTCATAACGAGCCTTGTAGATCTAGTTAATTTAAAAAAATGTGCATGGGTAACATTTATTTTTACCTTTATCAGATATTTTTCTAGATCAAAATTTTTACAATTGTTTTAGCTTCTCATTGAAATGTTGTCTTACTAGGTTAAAGTTTCACAGTGTGTAATTGGATTTGAAAAATGTAAATTCACTTTGTCGTTGCCTTTATGATTTAGCTACAAAGATCTTACTTATGGATGAGGTGATGACTGGGAGTTACTCCACACCAACCACTCTGGGACCAAGGTTTTCTAGATTAACCTAATCCTACAGTCCTTTTATTCTCTGTTTCCCACTCCTAAATTTTAAACTTTGTATCTGTATTATGCTCTTCTGTGCATGTTACATTACACACTGTGTTCTCAGGTCAGTTCTTACATGGGGCCTCTTCTTTTTTTGCCTTGTTTAATTTCCTTTTCTTCACAGCTTTTTTAGCATGTCAGTAGCAGGGCTGACTGTGTAGTGAGAAGCTATTGTGTGCTTCTCTTTCGACCCTTCTCCCCAAACATGGATGGAAGGGCAGAACAAGAGACCTGTGGGTGAGTAGGAAGGGCTCAGGAATGCCATCACCCTCCAGCATTTCTGGTTCAACAGCTTCTAATCATTTTTACCATCTCCACCGCGCACCCCCCCACCCCGTGCTTTTAATAACTTCAGGGTTCATGATTGACTGGTTTACTTTTATTTGCTTATTACATACTTATTTGTTGGATTCAGAGCTCTTAATTGTTTGTAAAAATGAACTTACTAGTTAACTTTTGCTAATTTAAGTATAAAAAATTAATTGAAGATATTTGTGGTCTCTTGAGCTGATGGAAAGGCCAGGCTATTAAGATTGGGGCTGCACAGCTAGGAACAACAATACCACCATTCCTAAAATAGCTGTAGAACAACACTTAATAACTGACTATCCTGTTTTTAAAGACTGCTATTCTTTTTTTTTTACAAACTTGTAGGTTGAGAAATTATTACTTCTATTTTCAATTAGAAGTCTTTGGGAAAATTATGGGATGACTGGATTTGTGTATATCTATAATCCAGAGGTAAGGAAAAAGAGGAAACCCAGATTTTCAGGAGATGGAAGCATAACTTTGTTCTACTTTGTGCTTGAATACCTCTTTTTGATCAGAGTTGGAGGATAACCTTAGGTCAGTGCATTTCCCTGTATGTTTTTGTTAAAACATAGTTCAGATCCCTTGGAAAAAAAAAACAACCCTCCACTGGTTTCTTGTCTCATGAAGAAGAAAAAATCCTAACTTCTTGATGATCTTTAAGGCTCAGAATGATCTGGACAGAGGTATTTACCTTGAAGCTCATAAAGCGTAGGCCTTTCTCACTTGCAGAGTATCTTTCTGAAGCTGGACTAAATTGGTTAAGGCCACTGTAGTTTTCCACTTTGTCTTCTTTCCTGTCACACACCCTATCCTTTCAGGCTGTGTTGGGATGGACAAAAGCAGTTCTGGAGTCCTAAGGAGAAGATGAGTGGGATATGTTTCTGTGACCTGCAGTCATTTTAAAGTTTAGCTGTCGCTAGCTGACTCCATGTAAGAATACCTTCCAGGAATTTGATGGCTGTGCACTCTGCCAGTGCAGCTGGCATGGTTATAAACGGGTGCTTGGCCGAAGGTTTGCATAGCAATATGAATGCATCCTATGACACATATAGCCAACACTGGAAGACTGTGGGTAATGGACGAGAAACCAAGATTGACTTTTTGCAAGTTTTTAAAAATAAATTTCTTATAACTCATATGTGAAAGAAACATGAGAGGTTTTCACAAATTCAGTAATTTGAGACATTTACATAGCATCACCAATAGTTGTGAAGCTGAAACTTTTCTAAACTATAAATAGTAAAAAATAAACATTGATTCTCTATTGTAAACAAAAGACTGAACTATTTTCTGTGTTCTCTCTGTAGAAAATTATATTATAAAATTGAGTTGGGGCTGGGTGTGGTGGCTCACACCTGTAATCCCAACACTTTGGGAGGCTGAGGTGGGCGGATTACAGGGTCAGGAGATCGAGACCATCCTGACTAACACGGTGAAACCCCGTCTCTACTAAAAATACAAAAAAAAAAAAAAAATTAGCTGGGCATGGTGGCTGGCGCCTGTAGTCCCAGCTACTCACACCTGAGGCTGAGGCAGGAGAATGGTGTGAACCCAGGAGGCAGAGCTTGCAGTGAGCCGAGATCACACCACTGCACTCCAGCCTGGGCGACAGAGCAAGACTCCATCTCAAAAAAAAAAAAAATTGAGTTGGAGAGTGGCTTGCATCTGTAATCCCAGCTACGGGGGAGGCTAAAGCAGGAGGATCACTTAAGCTGGGAGTTCAAATCCAGCCTGGGCAATATCGTGAGACTGTGTCTCTACAGAAATAATAATAAAAAATAGCTAGGCATGGTGGTGCACTCCTGTAGTCCCAGCTACTTGGGAGGCTGAGGTAGGAGGATCCCTTGAGCCCAGGCCTTTGTGGCTGCAATGAGCTATGATTGCGCCACTACACTCCAGCCTAGGGGTGGGAAGGGGAGCACAGGAGGCCGTGAAGGCCAGCCCTGGTGGCTGTGGCTACTGTGCATGGACCAAGAGCATGTGCAGCATGAGGGCTATGGTGGTGCCCAGAGAGCAGTGCCCTGCGTGAGGGGATTGTGGTGCCTGGAGAGCTGGCAGTAACACTCAGCATGAGGGAGACGCTGGTGCACTGGCTGTGGGTGTGAGCCTACCTGGTGCCAGAACTCGGAGGGGCCAGACTCTTATTTAGTATTTTTTTATGTGATTGGCAGCTTCTAAAAATTTGTAATTTGATGTCATTTCCTTTCTTATTCTGAATAAATATTCAATTTAGGACCTAAATTTGTTTTTATAGTTTTGTGTTCCTTTTTTTTGAAGAGGGCTCTTCCCCCAATTTTATAAGCTTTAAAATTCCGTTAAAACCTGGATTCACCCCTGGATTTCCTTGTCTGCCTTTTTAATCTTGTCTCATACTCACCCACTCATTCCCTGCAGTCGAGGCACTTTAATCTTTCTGTTCCTCAAATGGATTATGTTTATTCTCATGTCAGGATTTCTGCACTTGTCTGGTCTCCTCTTTCCTTAGCTTTTTGAAGGATTTTTCGTTATGTACTTCTCAGGACGGGTGTCTTCTCAGAGAGTCTTAGAACACCCAATCTAAAGTATCTTTTCTCCCTCCCTCATCTCTGTCACGTCATCCATTTTGTTTTCATAGCATTTATCAGCATCTTACTTTTTTATTTGTTTATATTTTTGTTGGCTGTCTCTGCCTTTTAGAATATAAGTTCAGTGTATTAATATGAGAGGTGTACACTGCTGTCTTCCCAGATTCTAGAATAATGGCTGGACTTATTAGCACTCAACAGGTATTTTTTGGATGAAAAATTACTAAAAAGCTGGAATTTGTACATTTTCTCATGGGTTTATTTTTAATACTAGCATAATTTCTTATTGTTAATTTTGTGTTTGTGTATGGTACTGCTTTCTATTATCAATTGTATAAACTCGTTTGATCTTTTCTGCTGAAAATGTTGACTGAGTTATTATTTACCATTCATTTTGGTTAAACATATTTTGTTATAGACTATTCAAGCAGCCAGAAGACTATAGAGAAGAATAAAGTGAGCACTAAAGTACCCATGTCCTAGCTTTGTCACACTTTGTCACCAGATTTTTTTTTAAATTAAGAATTAAAAATTTTTTAAGTTAACTTTTCATTTACAAATTTTTTAATTTTTTTAAAAAATTCACCTTAATTAACTGAAATTTACGTATTCTTCTCTCATCTTACTCCTCGTTTTTTCCTACTTATCTAGAGGTATACCTAGTCCAGATGAAGATACAGGGTGAGGTACAGAAGGGGCCTGAGCACAGGAGCTTCTGTTCTGTGGAGTTAGGGTACGCCACCCTGCTGGCCCATGGATGCCATCACTAACCCAGAAGTTCTTCAAGCCCCGTGGTTTTGGCTTTTATGTGTAGACATGATTAATCAAATCAATGGCCATCGATGATCAACTCAATTTCTAGCTCCTCTTTCCTTCCCAGAGGTTGAGGGTGAGGTGAAGCTGAAAGTTCTAACCCTCTAATCATGCTTTATTTAGTCTTTCTAGTCACTGGCCATTATCCGGAACCGACCTAGGGGCCCCACTCACCA
The DNA here is from genome assembly GCF_028878055.3 of Symphalangus syndactylus. NCBI lineage: Eukaryota > Metazoa > Chordata > Mammalia > Primates > Hylobatidae > Symphalangus > Symphalangus syndactylus. Next base: position 88,112,321 of record NC_072434.2, on the reverse strand, counting down.
GGTCACTTCATTAATATACAAAGGACACTCTTGTCACTCCAGAAATTATTAGAAGCTCTTGTTTTAGGAACTGGGGATTGAGACCAAATTTATAATAAAAGACGCTTTATCACTCCTATTACTCAGAAGCGGGAAGAGTTTTAGGAGCTCTGTGCTAGGGACCCAAGAGCTTGGGAGGAAGATAAAAATATATATTTCTTGTAATATTGCAATATCACAGGCTTGAATACCAGGATGTGAGGATCATTAGAAGCCATCTTGGAGGGTAGCTACCAGAGTCTCATGTATTTCCTTATAAAATTCCTAAAGTTCTTTCACATTTACTGCTTCTTTAATCCACCCAGAATGGGATATGTGTACATGCGTGAGCGCCCATACATGTGTATGGTGTTAAAGGAATCTAATCTTTTATTCTTTCAAAGATATGCTAATTGTCCCAATTCCATTTGTTAAATAATTCATCAGCATTGTTCCATTTATATATGGGTTTGCTTCTGGGTTCTCTGTACTTCTCTGCCAAGATCTGAATGTTTGTGCCTCCCTACCTCCCCAAATTCTTATGTCGAAACCTAATCCTGGATATGATAGTGTTAAGAAAAGGGGCTTTGGGTGAGGTGATTAGGTCATGAGGGCTCTGCCCGCATAAATGGGGTCAAGAAAGTACCCCAGTGAAGTAGTTAGCTTCTTCTTCCGTATGAGGACAAAACAAGAAGGGTGCCATCTGTGAAGAGTGGGCCCTTCCCAAACATTGAATTTGCTGGTGCCTTGTACTTGGACTTCCAGCCTCCAGAACTATGAGAAATAAATAAGTTGTTTCCTATGTTTATAAGCTCCCTACTTTATGGTATTTTTGTTATAGTTGCCCAAGCAGACTTAAGATGTTTTCCTTTAGCCTATTTTTCTATTCTTATGCCAATACCGCTTTACAAGTGTTCATCTCTCTTAGGCAAGTCTCCCCTTTCTGTTCTTCATGTTTGGCTTGGTTCTCTTGTCTCCAAAGGGCCATTAAGAGAGACTAGTTGGCTGGGTGTAGTGGCTCACACCTGTAATCCCAGCACCTTGAGAAGCTAAGGTGGGCAGATCACTTAGCCCAAGAGTTTGAGGCCAGGCTGAACAACATAGCAAGACTCCACTTCTACAAAAAATATAAAAATTAGCTGGGCATGGTGGTGTGCACTTGTAGTCCCAGCTGCTCAGAAGGCTGAGGTAGGAGGATTGCTTGGGCTCAGAAGGTCGAGGCTGCAGTGAGCTGTGATTGTGCCAGTGTGCAGCAGCCTGGGCGACTGAGCAAGACCCTGTCTAAAAAAGGAATGATTAAATAAATCCATCAATCCATGTGAATTTTAGAATCAGTTTTCCAGGTTTCATCAAAAATCTTGTTGGAATTTTGCTTATTTTAAGGAATATAAAAATATGACCTTTTTAACTTAAAAAGTAATAGATACTTACTAAAGGTATTAGATACATTTAAAAACTGTTAAAAAAAAAATCCATAGGTCTATCACCTAGACATCAACATTATTGTGGCATTAGGAATCCATAAAGATTTGATATTGTAAAAGTGAAATCATCTCTACAGCAAAAGATATATACTGGATAAAAAATAGGGTTAATATTCTTATACAATGTGTTTCTATAAATCATTAAGAAAAAGATAAATGACCCAATAGGAGAAAGGACAAAGAATGTGAAGAGGCATTCGACAGAGGAGGGAAGTACAAATGGCTAAGCACAAATAAAAAGAGGAGGAAAATGTGAAGTAAAACAAAATGAACCAACGCTTCCCCATTTTTACAGCATTGTATATGAAATGAAAAAAGTTGGAGACAGTCTTAAGTACTCACCAAAAGACGAATGGACGAATGCATTCATTCATACTATGGAATTCTAACCAACCATTAAAAAAAGATGATGTGCTAACATGAAAGAATGTCTACGGTTAACTTTAAAAATGTAAAGTAAGACAATAGTTTATATATGTGGTATCATGTTTATAAAGAAAATTATATATACATAATTTTTTCCTTAGAAAAAAATTTTAGAAGGCGGTATATCTCTATTAACAGTAGTTACCAAGAGTGTAGGAGTATGCCAGAGAAGAGACTTTAACTCTATTATTTGGATTTTTAAAAAAGAATTATGCCCTACTTTGCAATTAAAACAAATTTAAAACATGTTTGGTGTAGTTCCTCTTAGTGTTTGTTTTTTTCCCTAGGCATAAGTTTATTTACTTATTTTTTTAAACAGTAGTAATCTATAGAAAGGAACAATTGTGTTCTCAAAATTTTTCACTCAGTGCAAGGATTCATTCAAAGGAATATTTGAATGCAAATTGGAGTTAGAATCAATCTAGGTTATAATTCCAGATCTACTGAAAATTTTATCTTGACATAGTTCAGCCCTGTGTAAAAGTTAGAACAATTACAAAGTTTATATGCTCATTACTCAAATTTTAATATTTTTCCACAGTTGTATTATCTTTCTTTTTTCCTCTTCTTCCTTTCTTCCCTCTGTTCCCTCTCTCTGTCTCTCTCCCCTTCTGTATATATTTTAAATATATTTATATAGATTTTAAGCATATTTTTAAATACTTAAATATATTTATGTTCAAATATATAGAATTTTTTCCTGAACCATTTTAGGGTAAATTTCAGACATGATGCCTCCTTTAGTCTTATATACTTAAGTGCATGTTTCCTGAAACAGAGGTGGTATCCTACATAATTGTAGTTACCAAAATCAAGAAATTAACATTGATATAATATGGTTATGCAGATATTGCCAATAATTGCCTTTATAGCTCTCACTCTACAAAAAATAATTTTTTTTTTTTTTTGTGGGGGATGGAGTCTCGCTTTGTTGCCCAGGCTGGAGTGCAGTGGTGCAATCTTGGCTCACTGCCAGCTCCGCCTCCTGGGTTCACACCATTCTCCTGCCTCAGCCTCCTGAGTAGCTGAGACTACAGGCGCCCGCCACCACGCCCGGCTAGTTTTTTTTGTATTTTTAGTAGAGACGGGGTTTCACCGTGTTAGCCAGGATGGTCTCGATCTCCTGACCTCGTGATCCGCCTGCCTCTGCCTCCCAAAGTGCTGGGATTACAGGCGTGAGCCACTGTGCCCGGCCCAAAAAATGATCTTGAGTCATATGTTGAATTCAATTGCCATGTCTTTCTAATCATCTTTAATCAGGAGGCACATCATATTGATTTGTCCTAGTCCTGGTAATGTTAATTTTGATCACCTGGTTACTGTAGTGTTTACCAACTTTCTTCTTCATTATAAAGTTGTTTTTCCTTCTTTATAATTAATAGGAATCTTGTAGTATGATTCTTTGAGATTATGTGAATATCTGGTTGCTCCTCAAACTGGCTCACCAATTTTGGCATCCATTTAGGGTTCTTACTTGAATACATTATTAATGATTTATGGTAATTTTCTAATTCTGACATTCCTTTTTCATTTTAGTTGGCTTTTTACTACAAGGAGGAAATTTCTTTCTCCCTCGTGAATTCTGTCTTACTCAATGGGTTATAATCTTTTACTGTCATCATTTATTTTGAAATGCTTAAATGATTCTAGATTGGGCCCATGAAAGCACTTTCAGGCTAGCTCTTAAATTCTTTTGACATGTCTCCATCAATTTTCAAGGACTTGCTGGGACAAGATATTCTAGGCTCGTCATATACTTTCCTAGCTCTAGAAGCAGCTCTCTAGGGAGCTCTGGTTCTTCTTAGTGGAGAATAGTATTAACTTTCCTTTATTTTTAATTCTTTTATTCTTATTTACCTTTGTTCTTTCATGCAGTATCTCTTTTCCTTATCCTGTCCTGATCCATTCTATTTTTGCATGAATACCATACTGTTTTAATCATTTAGGTTTTGTATTTTGGTTAATTATTTATCTTATTAAATATTTCTATGTATTTGACACTGGTGAGCAACCGCTCTTGCTTGTCCCCTGGAACCTTATGATCTCCTGTTTCTTTTTGACCTCTTTGAGTGTTCTTCTCCTTCTTTTGAATTCTTCCTGGATGAGATTTTTAAAGGGTAGAGTTCCCTAGGATTCTCTTTTTGCTCTGGAAAACCAGGCATTGTCACTGCTCAGATATTGCTGGAGGAGAATCTACATTGTAGGAGTCCCTACAAACTTTAGAGACGGTTTGACAATATATATCAAACTTACAAATGTATCTTCTCATTTCTGGAAGTGGATCCTATAGGTAAACTTAGGAATGTTTGTTATGTGATACATACAAGGTGATTCCTACAGCTATTGTGTGTAACAGCAAAAGATTTGAGTATTATCAACAGTAATCCAAAAAGTTTGTTAACATTTTTCTCCCTTTTTCTATTCATATCTGCATGAGGCTGGATTTTCTTCATATATGCCAAGACAACATACAGCAGCAGAGTAGGGAAAAGCCCAAATGTCCATTAATAGGAAGTTGGTTAAGTAAATCATGGTACAGCAATACAGTGGAATATTACATAGTTGAAAAAGAATGGTAGGATGAGGTCCATTCAGTGACAAGAAAAAAAAAAGGAAGAATAGTATTTATATGGAAAATCATGGAAAAATCACCTCAATTTATGTAAAGGAGAGGAAATAAGATGTTATAGTTGTATTTGCTTATATTGTCGTAAACTCTGGAATGAGAAACAACTAATATTTTATCCAGAAAGCAGGGTTAAACAGGCAGATGGATGGGTGTGATGAGACTTTTTACTGTATACCTTTTTAATGTTTTATTTTTGACATATACATGTACTATCTGTTTAATTCAGTTTTAAAAAATGATTTCCAGTATAACTTAAACCTAGTTTTGACACAGCACACACTTATACTTCGTACCTCTAAACCGTTGGCCTACAGCACAGTATTCTTAACACAGTGTGGAAAGCCTTTTGTCTGTCTCTATAGGATGATACTCTGCCACTTCCAGTTTCATCCTTTACATTCCAGTGACACTGAATTTCTGGTAGTAGTTCTCCACATATGGTACTGTTTTATATTTGTGTATGCTTTACCTATATCTTCTTCATATCTTTTAAGAATCAGTTTGTGTCATCTTCTCTGGGAAGCTGGCCTCAACCTTTGCAAGGCTTAGTTGAGTGATTCAGTCATAATGCTCTGTATATTTGTCTATTATTGCTCCTATATTGCATTGTAATAATTAGCTTTTTCATTGTACTTAGACACAGATACCCAAAGATTTGCTTTAGTGTATTTTTTTCACTGTATTCCCAGTAGAAAAGCTTTAACGTATGTTATTTGATGTCTTTTTCTGCAGGGTAGGTGCCATGCCTCAAACAGCTTATAGTCTTTAATGGAGACATGCAGGAATGCAACTAACATAAGAGGGAGTGTAATAAGTGAGGTAATAGGCAAGGTCATACTTTCAAAGGAAGCCAGTCTTTGAAATGAATCTTAAAGATGGTCCCAGAGTCCAGATGGAAACATTCTAACAGGGCCTATTTAGGAGCCCCAGATAATGTGGGGGTAACTTCAGTATAAAGGATTCATGCCTCAAGGTGAGTCAGGGAGAAAAGGAAAAACAGGGACAGATTGTGAGAGGTCTAACATACCAGTCTAAGGAATTTGAATTTGAATATTATCTTGTGGGCAGAGTAGGATTATTTAATGCTTTTGAATGAGGAATCAGTATCTGTACTTTCAGGGTGATTTTATGCTTTGTGTAATGTCTTCCAAAAAAGATGAGAGATGGGGCACCTGTTAATATATTTTATAAAGTACAGTGTTGAATATGGGATCAAAAAAGGAACAGCCAGCCACATTTCCAAATCCCATGTTTTTGACCAGATAGTCCCTTCAACCTAGAATTATGTCTCTTTCAAGCAGTGTGATTCTATTCATCTCAAGTTGTCATGAGAAAGGCAACTTACATGTTACTTCCACTAGTGATCCCTGAAAAATTGCTTCCAAATGTTATTAATAACCGTATCCTGTTCTGACTGCATTGTATTTATTTCTGTTACAATTTTTCTCATACCCTACTGTTTTACAGTGCAGGGGTCCCCAACACCCGAGCTGTGGACCAGTACCAGTCCGTGGCGTGTTAGGACCGCCCCCCACCGGGCCACACGGCAGTAGGTGTGCATTACCACCTGAGCTCCACCTCCTGTCAGATCAGCTGTGGTGTTAGATTCTCATAGGGACACAAACCTTGTTGTGAACTGTGTCCACGACGGATCTAGGTTGCACACTCCTTATGAGAATTTAATGATAAATGTAATGCGCTTGCTTCATCCCCAAACCATCTTCACTCCTCACCTCCCCCCCCACCCCCCCATCTCCCCTCAACCCCATGGAAAAATTGTCTTCCATGAAACCGGTCCCTGGTGCCAAAAAGGTTGAGGACCGCTGTTAAAGTGTTTGCCTTAATCGCAACCACAATTGCTTCCACCTGGAAACCCTTGTTTTACTTTATTTAACCTACTCGTATAACACTTATTACATTGTATTACTGTCTAATGGTTTTCTCTTTATTTCACCAAACATTTCTTAGGTGCCAGACCTCAAGGAAGTCATTCTTTGTCAGTTCATGTGTTTGACTATACTACTTGATTATCATTAGATATACGAATTCCTTAAGGGTACCTTATGTTTTTTTATTGCACTTAGCACAACTCATGATACATTTAGGCACCCAATCATATCAGAGACATCAGCGGAACAGTACTGGTTAAAAGTTGGGTTTAAATTCTGGCCCTATCACTGTCTCTTGGATCCACTGTAGGGAGGTTATTTAGTCTGTGTAAGCTATAATTTTTTCTTCTGTAAAATGGGGGAAATAATAGTTTCCATCTGAATTAGTCTGTTCAAGGTGCCATAACAAAATTTCATAGTCTAGGTGTTTTCTCACAGTTCTGGAGGCTGGATGTTTGAGATAAGGTGCCAGCATGATGGGGTTCTGGTGAGGGCTCTCTTTCTGGATTCTTGCTGTGCCTCACATGATGGAGAGTGAGCAAGCTCTCTTGGGTCTCTTCTGATAAGGGCACTAATCTTATGAGGGTGAGGGCCCCACCCTCCTGAACTTCATCTAACTCTAATCTCTTCCCAAAGCCTCATTTCAAATGTCATCACACTAGGGGGTTAGCGTTTCAACATACAGATTTTGTTACAGTCTTTAGTGGAGACAAGCAAGATTAATTAATTTATGGAACGCATTCAGCAGTGTGCCTCTAACATAAAAAATGTCTTATTTAACCTATCATCATCATCATCATCATTTTGACTTGGCCTAAAATTTCACATATGGGATAGTGGAGAAAAATTAGAACTAATTTGGTGATTTTGCTCTTCATTGATGGAAAGTATACGTGATAACATTCATTAAGAAGGGCAATGTAGGAAGAAAGAGACAGTTGTAGGCATGCTGTGGAGAGATGCTTTCTTCACTGTATCAATAGAGAAGAATATGGTTGTCAACCTCAGGTTTATGGATGAATCCTCAGTATGCTGTGAATAGAAGAAAAGAGATGCTTTAGTGTTCTTTATATCTATGTGGCCTTTAAAATGCAGTCCTTTAATTTGTTTTTATTCGAATCTTTATTTTTTATTTTCTTTTCTCTGATTTAATTGATAGATTGGGTTTTTCAGTGAGCCTGGGAAAGCAGAAGTACCATTTTGATCTTTGTCTATAAATAATACTAAATTTATTTTGCTGGATTTTATAAAGTTTTGTATCAAACATTTTGGATCTTAAATATATTTTGGTATTTTAAAATTAGGGTATAATCAGCTTCTGTTCTCTAGCCTTTGGATTTAGACTTTTTCTTTTCTAAGTTAATGAATCCAGGACTGATTTTGTTAGCCTTTCTGGAGCTGTTAAGAATTCCTGTTCTTTCGTTTTTGGCAGTAATTGTCTCCACATTTGCTTTATAGCGTCCTCTTTGGTGGATCCCACAGGTGGGAAGGAAACACAGTTTTTATAAGATGGCCGGCGGGTGAGTGAATTTGGGTTAGAACTGGCCGGGCGCGGTGTCTCACGCCTGTAATCTCAGCTCTACTAAAAATACAAAAAATTAGCTGGGCGTGGTGGCAGGCGCCTGTAGTCCCAGCTACTCAGGAGGCTGAGGCAGGAGCATGGCGTGAACCCAGGAGGCAGAGCTTGCAGTGAGCTGAGATTGCGCCATTGCATTCCAGCCCAGGAGACAGTGTGAGACTCTGTCTCAAAACAAACAATAATAGGAATAAGGACGGGTGCGGTAGCTCACGCCTGTAATGCCAACACTCTGGGAATTTGAGGCAGGAGGATTGCTTGAGTCCAGACGTGTGAGACCATACTGGGGAACATGACGAAACCTCGTCTTTACAAAAAATACAAAAATTAGCTAGGCGTGGTGGCACGCACCTGTAGTCCTAACTACTCAGGTGGCTGAGGTGGGAGGATCCCTTGAGCCTGGGAGGTCGAGGCTGCAGAGAGCCATATTTGCACCAATGCATTCCAGCCTGGGTGACAGAGCAAGACCCTGTCTCAATAATAATAATAATTGGAATAAAATGTGAAATTTGGACATTACATTGTCTTGGTGAAATCTGTAAATACAATGTAATGGTTTTGAGTTTTTTCTTTATGTTAATTTTATTAATAATTTATATGGCAGAGCTATCATGCCATCTGTATGTACTAGGATGCTACCAAAATACATGCAGTTGACAGTTTGGGAACGCATAGAGCAAATAGTATATCCTAAGTAGATCTTTTCTTTGGCTGTAGTGGTTAAAAAGATATCCTTAAATTGTGGTTTGGGGCTTTTCTTTTTTTTTAAACAACAAAAATTTCAACTCTTAATAAATAACTATTTTACTTGTGATAAGAAGGCAGATATGCTTCTGAAACCACAGAAATCAAACTTGAGAGAAAAAATACAATTACAGAGAGACAGTCTCTAATTAACATGAACATAAAACAACCATCAGGTGACAAACCTTTTCACAAGAAAAATGATCTGTGCCTAAGATCAACTTTATAGACATTAACTCAAAGCTGTGATTTTATACACAAAGCAGTGTTGTAGCAATGGTATAAACACAGGAAAAATTCTTGTGAAAGGAGTGGAGCCTGCAAACGTGGACCTATGTGAAAAAGGGAAAAGTTTGTAGTATGTAGAACTATGGCAGGTGTTTATATTTCACAGTGTAAAAAACTTAAATTGATATACTGGTTTACTAATGAATTTATGAATTTTCGATGAATTTATGTAGAGGTTATTCTGTTAGATGGGACTAATTGTAAGAAATACTACAAAGTAGGAAATGTTTGTCTCTAGGACCCTTTTGTGACCTTTTTTTCTTGCTCTTTCAAACTCCTCATGTAGTGGTCACCATCTATAGATCCTTCTCAGTTCACTCTGTTCAAAAGAGATCTCCAGGACCCGTAGGCTTTGTTAAGTTATCTTTAAAATGATGAATAAACACACTAAAGTATTGATGGATTGTTTCACATTTAATTGGGACTCTTGAAAGTCCAAACAGAATTTTCTTATGGTAAAATTCAAACATCGACATCTGTTAGGGGAGATATTTATAGAGAAGAGAGTTTTTTGAGTCTGCCCCTTAATTTACAACCTGTTGTCAGTTGGGAAGGAAATTAACTTTGTTATATGCTTATTATATGCTAGTGTCTGGGTGTCTGTGCTAGGTCATACACAGTATTGATTCTCACAATGAGCTTGTGAGTATGACATTCTTATACTCATTTTTTAAAACTTTTTTTTTTTTTGTGGGGGACGATGGGGTCTCACTATGTTGCCCAGGCTGGGGCGCAGTCACTATTCACAGGTGTGGTCATGGCTCACTGCAGCCTGGAACTCCTGGGCCCAAGCTATCTTCCCACCTCTCCCTCCCCAGTAGCTGGGAATACAGCTTGTTCAAGTTTTATAAGAGATAAACTAAAAGAGGCACAGAAAGATGAAGTGACCTTCTTAAAGAGGTCACAGTGGAGGTAAATTGTTAAAATCAGGATTTCAGATTTCAAAGCCTCTACTTTTACCACCAAGCCAGTATTTCATAGTCATTGTATTCTTCTGTTTTACTCATATTTGGTGAACATGACAATATCTTTTAATTACCCTCCAGAATTCCTTTACATGCCTCTAAAGAGATGATTCTTCAGTTTTTTTTTGTTTTATATATATATATATATTTATATATATTTTTATTATACTTTAAGTTCTAGGGTACATGTGCACGACATGCAGGTTTGTTACATATGTATACATGTGCCATGTTGGTGTGCTGCACCCATTAACTCGTCATTTACATTAGGTATATCTCCTAATGCTATCCCTCCCCACTCCCCCCCACCCCACAACGGCCCCCAGAGTGTGATGTTCCCCTTCCTGTGTCCGAGAGTTCTCATTGTTCAATTCCCACCTGTGAGTGAGAACATGCAATGTTTGGTTTTTTGTCCTTGCAATAGTTTGCTGAGAATGATGGTTTCCAGCTTCATCCATGTCCCTACAAAGGACATGAACTCATCCTTTTTTATGGCTGCATAGTATTCCATGGTGTATATGTGCCACCTTTTCTTAATCCAGTCTATCATTGTTGGACATTTGGGTTGGTTCCAAGTCTTTGCTATTGTGAGTACTGCCACGATAAACATACGTGTGCACGTGTCTTTATGGCAGCATGATTTACATTCCTTTGGGTATATACCCAGTAATGGGATGGCTGGGTCAAATGGTATTTCTAGTTCTAGATCCCTGAGGAATCGCCACACTGTCTTCCACAATGGTTGAACCAGTTTACAGTGCCACCAACAGTGTAAAATTGTTCTATTTCTCCACCTCCTCTCCAGCACCTGTTGTTTCCTGACTTTTTAATGATGGCCATTGTAACTGGTATGAGATGATATCTCATTGTGGTTTTGATTTGCATTTCTCTGATGGCCAGTGATGATGAGCATTTTTTCATGTGTCTTTTGGCTGCATAAATGTCTTCTTTTGAGAAGTGTCTGTTCATATCCTTTGCCTGTATTTTGATGGGGTTGTTTTTTTCTTGTAAATTTGTTTGAGTTCTTTGTAGATTCTGGATATTAGCCCTTTGACAGATGAGTAGATTGCAAAAATTTTCTCCCATTCTGTAGGTTGCCTGTTCACTCTGATGGTAGTTTCTTTAGTAGCAGAAGCTCTTTAGTTTAATTAGATCCCATTTGTCAGTTTTGGCTTTTGTTGCCATTGCTTTTGGTGTTTTAGACATGAAGTCCTTGCCCATGCCTATGTCCTGAATGGTATTGCCCAGGTTTTCTTCCAGGGTTTTTATGGTTTTAGGTCTAACATTTAAGTCTTTAATCCATCTTGAATTAAATTTTGTATAAGGTTTAAGGAAGGGATCCAGTTTCAGCTTTCTACATATGGCTAGCCAGTTTTCCCAGCACCATTTGTTAAATAGGGAATCCTTTCCCCATTTCTTGTTTTTGTCAGGTTTGTCAAAGATCAGATAGTTGTAGCTATGCGGCATCATTTCTGAGGGCTCTGTTCTGTTCCATTGGTCTATATCTCTGTTTTGGTACCAGTACCATGCTGTTTTGGTTACTGTAGCCTTGTAGTATAGTTTGAAGTCAGGTAGTGTGACATCCAGTTTCTTTTGGAATCACCACATGAGACCATTCTGCTTGTCATTAATTAGTCTTACTTGAACCTTTTGTGGTATTTTTAGCTAAGAGTATATAGAAATGCCTTATTAGCAGAGATGACTGACAACTACAATATTCAGTTCTAAATATATTGTTAGGTTTTTGTTCTATTTTGTTTTTTTGCAGATTAGCTAACTCTGAAGTTTGTACTTAGAGCAAGTAAGTATTGGCAAGTTATGTGTGAATAATGTTTGGAATTATTACAGCAAGAATTAACAAATTTCTTGTTATTAACACTTTAGAATAGATATATTCAGTATTATAAGCAGTCTTAAAATATCCATTCAACAAAGAATTACAAAGTACTTACATGTGCCAGGGCTGTGTTAGGTTCTGCGCAGAATAGAACATGGAAAACACATGGTCTGTGCCCTCAATGAGAAGGTAGTTTAGGAGGGAGTCAAACATGATATAATTAATAGAAGACACTCTAATAATCATAGTAATGAAAGTGTGTAGTAGGAACAGTGGGAGCAATAGGAAAGGAATAGTTAACTGTGTTTGAGGGACTCTGGGAAAGATTCAGAGAAGAGGTTGTAGTTTAAACTGAGGCTTAAATATTTTGACTACAAGAAAATTCATGGTCTGCTTATACATTTTACATATACAACATTTGCACAAACAGCATTTCCCTCACATGTACATATGAATGCAGTGTTTAGCTTGAACGTCTAGCCTCTTCCTTTTTCCCTGAAATCATGCATTATCATGTAGATTCTCCTCCCCCCATATATCTTTTTAGAAGACTTCTCTCAGAGCTTCTCAGTTGTCTCCCTTTAGTTCTCTGCTCTCCAGCTTTTAAATTTCTCTGGCTTTTGGAAGCAGGCAGACTCTGTTTCTGCAGTCTTTAAAACAGTAATGAATGAAGAATGACAACAGTGGTGGGAAATGTAGAAGAGAACAGGGTAATGGAAGTAGGTCCCTGAATATTTGATCATTTTTGCTGTCACAAAAAATGGTTTTCTTCTATTTAGAATAATCTCCAGGCTTAAAAGTGTGACTAGGTATCTCTCAAACACAAAATGAAGTTAGGAAACAGCTGTCTGGAAAGGAACATTGTATTCTGTGATATACTATTTTCTGGCACATTTTGGTTATAAGGCTTTTTGGTGATACGAAGGATTCCACTGTGATTGGGCTTACATATACATGCCTGTCTCTGTCTTCTCATATACATGCAGCTTCTCCCAGACAGGCACATTGGTGGATGTTAAAGCAATTAGTTTTACTTGAAAAACAGCATGATATTATGGCAAGAGCTCTGGATTGGAATTAGGAGACTGAAATTCAGGTCCTACTTTGACCTGTGATTAATTTGTTCTCTTTGAATTAGTCAGTTAACCTCTCTTAGGTTTCAGTTTTCCTGTTTATTAGATAATGGGATAGGATAATGCCCTCTAAGGCTTTTCCTACCCCAGAAATTCTATCATTTTATTATTGATGGAGTTGGCTGTTCAACTCACAGATCTTTATTGAGTGCTTCCTACCTTCAGGCCCTGTGCTAGGTGCAGTCAAAAAGAAACATAGAGGAGAGATGTAGATCAATGGAATATAATTGAGAATCTGGAATTTAAACCATACATATATGGCTAATTGGTATTCAACAAGGAAGGCAAGGCAATTCAGTGTTTAAGAATAGTCTTCAAGAAATGATGATGGGACAACCCGATTTCCACATACAAAAGAATGAATTTGGACTCCTTACCTCACACCATATATAAAAATTAATGCAATGTGTATTAAACACCTAAATTACAAGAACTAAAACTCTTAGAAGAGAACATAGGGGTGAATCTTTCTAATTTTGGATTGGGCAATGGTTTATTACATTTGACACCGAAAGCACAAGCAGTCAATGAAAAAGAAAGTATACTTCATCAAAATAAAAAACTTGTATGTCAAAGGCCACTGTCAAGAAAGTGAGAAGGTCTTCAGGAAACAACAATTTTTAAGAAAGTGAAAAGAATACAGTATGGGAGAAAATATTTGTAAATCATGAATCTGATAAGGGCCTAGTATCCAGAATATATTAAAAATTCTCATATCTCAATAATAAAAAGACAACCCAATTAACAAATCTGAATAGACAATCTGAATATTTTCTCCAAAGAAGATAATCAAATGGCCAATAATACATGAAAAGATTCTCAACGTCATTAGTCATTAGAGAAATGCAAATTAAAGTCATGTGAGATATCAACTCACCTATTAGGATGTCTGTAAACAATGATAAAAAGTGTTGGTGAGGATATGGAGAAATTGGAATCCCCATACACTGCTGGTAGGTTTGTAAAATGGTACAGCTGCTTTGGAAAACAGCAGTTCCTCAAAAACTTAAAACATAGAGTTATAGGTCTCAGCAGTCTACAGCTGGGTGTATTTCTAAGGGCATCAAAGTCATATGGTTGTACAAAACTTGTATGTGAATATTTGTAGTAGTATTATTCGTAATTGCCTCCCAAACCACAAATGTCCAATCAACTGTAGAGTGGATAAGCAAATTATGATTATCCGTAAAATGGAGCATTATTCAGACAGAAATGAAATAACCTTGAAAAGCTTGGCTAAGTGAAAAAAAAAAAACTACACAACTACACACAAAAGGCTACATATTGTATGATTCATTAATATGAAATGTCCAAAATAGGAAAATCCATAGGGACAGAAAGTGGTTTCATGGTCAGGAGATGAGGGGACGAGGGAATGGAGAATGACTGCTAATGAGTTCCGGATTTATATTTGGGGTGATGAAAAGTTCTGGAATTAGTAGTGATAGTTGCACTGCCTTGTGAATATAATAAAAACTGTGGCTTGTATACTTTAAAATGGTGATTTTTATGGTATGTGAACTATCTCTCTCTTTCTCTCTCTCTCTCTTTTTTTTTTTTTTTTTTTTTGTGGCGTATCACTCTCTTGCCCAGGCTGGAGTACACAGGCGCGATCTTCGCTCACTGCAACCTCTGCCTCCCCGGTTCAAGCGATTCTCCTGCCTCATCCTCCTGAGTAGCTGGGATTACAGGCGTGTGCCTCTACACCCTGCTAATTTTTGTATTTTTAGTAGAGATGGAGTTTCACCGTGTTGGTCAGGCTAGTCTCGAACTCCTGACCTGTGATCTGCCCACCTCTGCCTCCCAAAGTGCTGGGATTACAGGCGTGAGCCACCATGCCTGGCCTATATCTCAGTTTTTTAAAAGATGTGGCACCTAACTAAAATGAACTATTTTTGATAGGGATAGAGAAGGGTTCTGTAGAAGTATACAGAATGACATTTTGACCTACTGTGTGAAGTTGACAGCAAACTCCTGAAATAAGTAATATTTCAACAGAGACCTGAAAAATGAATTGGAGTTACTCATGTGAAAAAACTGTTAGCAATGGAAATGAGGAAACATGTAAGAATATATCAGTTAAAATTAACAGCCAAAAGTCAATTTTAGCTGTAACAGGTATAAGCTCCTACTTCTGTCACTATGTAAGATTTTGTGAAAGACTTTTTGCCTAAAGTAATGTAATTATCCCATGGAGAACCATAGCAATATAATATTTGTTATAAAATATATATATACGTATATGTATATGTATGTATATCTCCTAGCTTCTGGGGAAAACAGGGCATTTATTTTTTATTTTTTGATTCTAAATATTTTTAAATTATAGTATATGGCATTTTATAATTTTAAATATTCTTGAAACCAGAACTAAATTCTAGAATTTGTTTATGCTTGATTTTTTTCCCCCTCTCTATATATTTTATAAGGCAATTTTCTAAGCTTTGATCCTATAGAAATTCTACTGTTTTCATTAGTTTTTACAGTTTGAGATTAGTTTCAGAACCCTGTAAGCAAATAGTAAATATAATTAGGGAAAATTAAAATATTTCTGTTTCCTGGTAGGCAATAAGACATTAAGAAAAAAATTCAAACTTACACCAAAGTAGAGAGGCAAGTATAATCAGCACCCATGTAATCATCACCAGCTTCAAAAATTTTCAACTCATGACCAATCTTATTTTGTCTGTATATCCACCTACTCCTTTACCCACTGGATTATTTTGAAGCAAATCTCAGATATTGTATCATTTCATATGTAAATTTTATTATCTCTAAATGACAAATCTTTTAAAAAATATATACTATTGGGTATTTTTTAACTTGAAAGTACTTCTTTCTTGTGAAGAAGTATTAGTGGAAAATACTCTATATAATTTTTTATTTGCTTATATATCCATTCTAATAAATATTAGGTATGTTTATAAAAATAATAAAATTGAGGTTATGAGAATGTTCATATATTAGTCTATGCTCATCTTTGTGATTAATTATGATTAACGAAACCATAGGTATGATAAAAGTCTTCTCTATAGCCACTAATTATCTCCTTTTATCATAACCAATGGCCTTAACTCTGTTTTGCCTTCTGGGTGTGTCTATCATTTAATTTATTGATTGACCCCTCCTTATTGAAACATTCATCTCCCATGGCTTCCCTGATGTTTGGCTTTCCTGGTTCATCCCTGCATTGGACTCTGTTCTTTTACTGACATACTTTCTTTTGATACCTACATAATGTGAGTATATCCCATCCTTACTCTGTTCTTGAGCCTTTTCTGCCCTCTGCAAATTCTTAGCTCTTCTGCTGTCATGGCTACAAATCTTCTTTGTGTATCAGTGAATTCCAGGTACTTATTAAAATAACAAATCAAAGAACTTCTCTTTAGTGTTGTAGTTGAAAAAAACTTCCCCATGGATATGCCATTGTCATCGTAAGTTCAGATTTTTAAAAACTGAGAATATCTTCTTTTTCATTAATATCAATTCCCTTTCAGCTTTCCTCTACTGACAAATCACCAGACTAGAAACATTCATATCTTCTACCTCCTTCAGTCCCTGTGCACGTGCTATTATCTTCTACTGTTAATTATTCCTTCAAAATACATGTTATTTATGTTTTCATTTATTGCCTATTCTAGGCATTTTCTTCTTCTAGGAAACTTTTCTTCACTACTCTGGTTGGCTAGATGTTCATCTCTGTGATTCCATAAAGTCTATGTGTTCTCCACAATCAAGATAATACTTTTATGTGTCTTTTCCTCATTTGAATTCAAGCTCTTGAGTGGCTGAGATTAGAGATTGGGTGTTGTTTATGTTTGTGCCATAGAACATGAGACATTAATGTTTGTTAAATGTTAATTGAACTCCTAATCTCTTTACCTGTATTACTGCAGTATCTACCTAAGGTCTTGCCTTTCCCTGGCAGAACATTGTGTATAAAGTAATCTTAATTCTTTGTGAAGCCAATGAAGACAGTAGATTCTCTATTAAAGTACCCTGTACATTTCCATCATAGGACTAATTGCAACTTAAAATTATTATTAATTTTCTTTTTTATTTTCTTTCTCCCCCTGGGATACCATCTATAATGGTAGCCTTAGACACAGTAGGGCCTTAGTAAGTATTTATTGAATATGAATGGATGCCCCTCCTCACCAGTTGAGAGCAGTGAACATATACATAATACAAATTATTTAACAGTGATTACAAACCTTAAGCCTTTGCCCTATTTGCTACCAGACTGATCTTTCTAAAATAGTGTTTTTAAAAGTTCACTCAAACTTACTCTGTGCCAGACTTACAATAAGTTTTGGGAATACAGGCACAAATGAAGACGTAATTCTTGCATTTTATGGAATTTGGAAATAAAGAGGAAGAAATGCTTAAGTCTCCTTGGACAGGCCAAGAAAAACTTTGTAGAGGACACCTGTTATCTGTAAGGCTCTTTTCAGCCAAAAAATTGTATAATTCACAGGTGCCCTTTTCTGTGGCAGTAGGTAAAAACCTGGGTAGCTGCAAAGAGAAGACAGATAGCTGCCAGCAGGGTATTTTTGGCTGTTCCTGAAGCTGCCCTCATTCTGATTAACTTGAACGTTTACTTCAGCCTGAGGAGTAACTTTGTAACTTAAATCTAATTTGTTACTAAATAGAGATTATTTTTAGATTATCCATTATTTTGTTAGCAGAGATAATTGAAAGGAGAATTTAGTAATGTTTTATGTGACTTTACTGAAGCCAGTTCAAGCTTTATTGTTTAATTTTTGTTTGGTTAACAAGGGAATCAGGAGACGTTAGCACTTCCCACTAATACATCATATAACTTATTTATCATGTTAATTTTCTCTTTCAATCCCACTAGAATGTAAACTCTATAAGAAGGGATTTTTGTTCTTTGCTCAATAAATATTTGTGAAATGAATACTTAGGAAGTCATTGGTAGCCTTACCAGGGTAGTTTAAATAAAGTGGTGGAGATGGAAGCTGGTTTACATGGTTGAGGGTTGCCCGGGCTTGTGGTTCAAAATCAAACAGGAATAGTAGTAGTTTTTTTTTTTTCTTTTCCTTTTGAAAGTTTGGTGGTAAGGAAGATATTTATGAAAATTCTCTTCTTAGTCACTTCTGTTTCTTTTTACTGCTGGTAACTTATAAAGCCTTTTAAAATTAACAAGTCCTCTTGTTTCTTTTTAAAATTTAAATAAGTTTTATACATATTAAATGTATTACTGTAAGCCATATAATCTCAAATACTTAGGACTTTTTAGATTTTTAGAAAAAGTAAAACTTTTAGGTATTTTTCTCTTTACCCTAAACACAGCTGTGAAATGATGTATCAATAAGTGGTTTTGGATTATTTTTTAACATCAATAAATATGCACCAAAAGTAAATATATGTATAAATGAATTTACATTATTCAGAATTCTAGAATTAGACATCTGTCTAATGAATGCTGTTCTAAATGTTGCTAAATGATTAATAGTAATTAAAAGGTTAAATACAAGCTGAAGAAAGCTTTGAATTTTGAAATGTTTGCAACAGCTAGTAATCTGACTGATGCAGACGTTTTTGTCAAAGTTGAAAAAGTTAGAGCTAATTAATTTCTTGGGAGACATATGATGAGATTGTAGGTGTGATAACATATTTGAGTAACATATGGTAGTTATGGGGCACCTTTCTAATGACTGAGCAGCCAGTTAAATATAGACTTTTTTGGTTTTATTTATTTTATTGCCATTCTTTGTTACTGTGTATTTTTAAACCAATTTTGTTTTCTATAATAGAGGTCAGTACTCGGGATTTTAACAATTTATGTTTAAAATATTAATAGGAATACGGTACTTCTCTTTGAAATTGAAATAAATTTTAGTGAAAGTTTTCTTAAAAATACAGCTATTTCCTACCAACATATTTGTGTATTAGACTTTTAAGATTAAATCAAATGTGTAGGGAATTGTACTCTCAGTACAGTGTTTCACTGAAATTACTATTGAATGAGGGCTTAAGAAATGTTACTTTTGATACACAGCACAAGTGTATTTTTTTCCCACAAGGATTCATTATTTACATTTTGACTAATTTTCTTCCAGCCCCTTTTGCTTTATAGAGTTTTATTTCAGTTTCTGAATATTAATAATGATAACAGATTAAAGGGAATTAAAATTATTTTTCTATCTGTTATTAAAATAGTATCTTAACACCTTGGTAGAGAAAACTTTTGACATGAGAATTTTGCAAATAGGGGCATAAAGTAGCCACTTATAGTTTATGTTTTTATTTTTAAAGTTTGGAATTTTACCAAAATTTATGATTGTAATCTGTTGTATAAGCCCCAAATTTTCTGTCATTCAGAAATACCCACAGTGAAATCCGAGCTCAGGGTAAAAATGTTTCTGTTGTGCTGCAGAGCCAGCCGCTGGAGGGTGTTCATGTTAACTTCTTAGTCTCGGTATTCTGCTGATTAGATTGGTGAAAAAGTGAAGACTGTCCATTTACAAGTCTTCTGAAATTAAAGCAAAAGTACTATTCGTGTCTAAAATGGAAATAAACAGAAAAGGAATTTTAAACCTTAAAGGAAATATGATATTTAAATTCTAAAATTAGTAAGCAGATAACTTTCTTTTGCTTTTTACTCAAAGACACTAGTCAGTAATAACTGTAATTTTGAATATACTTAAAAAATTATATGCAGTTATGAGGTTCTGATAAGTACAGAAACATCCCAAATTTATTTACTAAACTTTTTTGACATTGTTCTAATCGTTTTCATTTAAACTTGAGTATACTATAGAATTTTGATGTGTACATCTGCTCTGTGACTCCTTCCTTATTTTAAATCTGTTGCAAAATTTTCCCCAATCAGGTGGCATGCTTTTAGCCAATAGTGATAAACAGATATCCATGAAGGGCTTGTAGAGTCTTTTGTCCTGAATGGGTTTTGAGCTCAAGCCTAAAGGTAAATATTAAGGTGAACTTCCAAGTGATTCACAGTAAAGCACTAGCTTCTCATTCATTGAATACAATTGATAAAATTTGTATTATTACATAGTTATGATAGGATTTGAAAGACAGCAGGATTCTCTGAAATATAGCTTACCAATTGGAAAATTAGAGTGATGTATTCTGAGGCTCTAAAGTTTATATCGTTTTTAATTGATAAAATTGTTATTAGAATCTTGAGAAACAAAAATTCTACTGAGTAGGCTATTTATTCACTTTTTAAAAATGTATGGGAATTTCAGTAGAATAAAATGATGATTTAGAAATTGGTTTTAGTTTATTAGTTAACAGTAGTAAAATGAACTTTATATCATTTTTCTTTATTAGAGTAATAAGCCATACAATTTTGTATAGCTAGTAGGCAATACTTAATGGAGAATGAGGGGATAATTTTTCATTCAGTAGAGAAATTTGATATTTGATTTCATAGTTGAGTAATTATACTTAGAAATATCAATTTTTTGCTTTCATAAGTTGTTAAAATATTTTCTACTCAGATAAGTCTGTCTTTATGTCATAAGCCAACATTAAAATTCACTATAATATACTTGGCCCTAATCCTGAAAGCTCTGGTTCATTCTAGAAATGTTTCTGGAACAGTGAGTACATGATTTTGGGAGATTAGAAGATTTACATTTTAAATACAGTGTCAATGATCTTTACCTTGCCATGCATAAATTGTGTTGCCAGATGTGCTTAGGTCAATGTTTTAATCATTCACATATCTTATTTATTTTATGAAATTATTTCATGAGTCTTGAAGGGGGACTTATGATTGAAACGAAGGGTTTGAGAGAAAGTATGTTAATAGTCTTATTAATAGTACGGAAAACAGTCCGTTTGGAGCATGATGTACTCTGTCACATAGAAACAGTTTTTGGATGCTTTCATAGCCATCTGTAGAGGGTGGATCATTGATTATACATCAGTCAGATAAAAAAGATAATTTTGACATTACCTCTTCTTCCTGAAATACCTTGCTTCTGAAAAATGTGTGTTAGCTTGATCAAATTATTACAAAGGAGTTTCAAAGGGGGCATTTAATAAACATATTACATAGCAAATTTATTGTCTATGATTTTTAGTATTTTCTGTTGACATAAATTTAGGAACAGATGATCAGCAATCTAAACAGAATAAATGATTATTTTTCCCTTCCAGAAATGAAAGATAATTTTAATAAACATAATTTAAGTATCCATTTCACATGATTTAGTCACTAAATACATGCCAGAAATTCTTAGACACTCAGAATTCCTAAGAAGATATTAAACGTATTCTTCAGAAATTTGGAGGTAACTGTAGATGTTTTTATTCATTTACAGTTGCCAAGTATCCTGACCAAAATGTGTTGTTTTGACTTTTAGAAATTGTCCTAGCATCCCAATTTCTTAGGAGGTACTCAATTTGGATTAGTGACAGTGCAACGTTGACACGAGAGATTCCAGGATAAAGGAATCAAAATTCTGTGCATTTTTGCTTCAGTAAGAAAATACTTATTATATTTCTTAAAATGTATACATATTTTTTAAAGTACATTCATCTTTCCTTAAAAAATTTAACATCATTAAGTTAATATTGTCTCTTCCCAGCTAACATTTACTTCTTATTAAACATCCAACATGGTGCTATGGGCTTTGCTTGTAGTTGTCATTTAATGTGTTTAGATGGTTAAGGGTAAAGTAGCTCATGTAAGTGGGATCATACAGAATCTTTCCCTTTGTGACTGGCCTATTTCATTTAGCTTAATAATATCTTTAGGGTTCACCCATTTTGTACCACGTGTCAAAATTTCTTTTTTTAAGAGTGAGTAATGTTCTATTGTATGTATATGCCACATATTGTTTATCCATTTATCCATTGATAGTCTTTTAGTTTTTATTTGTGCGAAAATGCATTTATTTTTTCCATATTTTTAAAGGATGTTTTTACTGAGTAAGACAGTTTTAGGTCAGGGTTTATTTTCTTTTACTCACTGAGGATAACATTCCTCTATCTAAATTATGATATTTAGCTTGTCCATTGAGTCTTTTGGACATCGTATTTTTCAGTTCTCAAAATTTGTTTCTCTTCCAAATTAGACATGTCTCTTGTATAGTTTTACATTTCACTGAGGAAAATTTCAAGTTTGGCTTCTGTTTTCTTGTACATAGAGTAAATGTAGTTGTTTCATTTACACTCTATGTCTGATACTTTCAGTATTTGAAGCCCCTGCTCTGGTGTCTTGGCTTACTAGATGCTGGTTATAAATACTGGCTATGCTGGTTATTTTCATGTTAGTTATGTTACATAAAGGGGCCACACATACTGACCCATTGCTCTAGGTGAAATACGGGGCTGGGTTCTTGCAAGTCTCTGGTCACGTCTTCATCAGCTGATCAATTACATAACCTTGTTTTACGTGTGTTTCTGTTTGAAGACATCTTATTTAATATTATTCATTAACATTAAACTCATGGCCACGAACACTATAACTCATGCCTGAATGAAGCTTATTTGAACAAACATTTATTCTCCACAAGGCATATCATAGCCTTCTTTTGCTGAGAAACACTAGATGAGACTTCAACACTATACATGAGGGCCATTAAACTGAAATCACCAACAGGAAGCACAAAAATGTGAAAAACATGGCACTAAATACCGTGAAAAGGACATTATTTGTAATAGGAGAGCTGAAGGAAGAAGGCTGAGTGACACTTTGTTCAGCCTCATGTGAGAACATGGGCATCAGTTTATTCAAATTTTTTGCTGCCCTGTGCCTGCAAATGACCCCTAAAGCACCCAGATTTTTTATCACAAATAATTTTAGGTTGAGTAGGTGAATTTGCAAATACAGAATCCATGAATAATGAGGATTAAATGTATTTGCTGGACATGGTATTTGAAAATTATTTGTAGGAATATGAAGCCTTGGGTTGGGCATGGTGGCTCCCATGGTAATCCCAGCACTTTGGGAGGCTGAAGCTGGAGGATCACTTGAGCCTAGGAGTTCAAGACTAGCCTGGGCAACATAGCAATATCCTGTCTCCATGAAAAAAAAAAATCCAGTCTATCGTTGTTGGACATTTGGGTTGGTTCCAACTCTTTGCTATTGTGAATAGTGCCGCAATAAACATACGTGTGCATGTGTCTTTATAGCAGCATGATTTATAGTCCTTTGGGTATATACCCAGTAATGGGATGGCTGGGTCAAATGGTATTTCTAGTTCTAGATCCCTGAGGAATCGCCACACTGACTTCCACAATGGTTGAACTAGTTTACAGTCCCACCAACAGTGTAAAAGTGTTCCTATTTCTCCACATCCTCTCCAGCACGTGTTGTTTCCTGATTTTTTAATGATGGCCATTCTAACTGGTGTGAGATGGTATCTCACTGTGGTTTTGATTTGCATTTCTCTGATGGCCAGTGATGATGAGCATTTCTTCATGTGTTTTTTGGCTGCATAAATGTCTTCTTTTGAGAAGTGTCTGTTCATGTCCTCTGCCCACTTTTTGATGGGGTTGTTTGTTTTTTTCTTGTAAATTTGTTTGAGTTCATTGTAGATTCTGGATATTAGCCCTTTGTCAGATGAGTAGGTTGCAAAAATTTTTGAGTTCGTGTCCTTTGTAGGGACATGGATGAAACTGGAAAACATCATTCTCAGTAAACTATCGCAAGGACAAAAAACCAAACACCGCATGTTCTCACTCATAGGTGGGAATTGAACAATGAGAACTCATGGACACAGGAAGGGGAACATCACGCTCTGGGGACTGTTGTGGGGTGGGGGGAGGGGGGAGGGACAGCATTAGGAGATACACCTAATGCTAAATGACGAGTTAATGGGTGCAGGAAATCAACATGGCACATGGATACATATGTAACAAACCTGCACATTGTGCACATGTACCCTAAAACCCTAAAGTATAATAAAAAAAAAAAAAAAAAGCCAGATATAGAGGTACATGCCTGTAGTCCCAGCTATTTGAGAGGCTGAGATAGGAGGATGCTTGAGCCCAGGAGGTTGAGGCTGCAGTGGGCGAAGGCCACACCACTGTACTCCTGTCTGGGCGACAGAGTGAGACCCTGTCTCTAAAAAGACAAAAACAAAATGAAGCCTAGAGTAAAGTTATCTTCGTTTTGTATCTGCTGGATGCCTTGGATAGCAATCCAGGAGTAGCCTAACCCAAATTTAAAGCCTTAAGTTTCCTGGTCCACTCAGTTGACATGAATCTAGGTTGCAGATCTGTGCAAGATTTAGTTTATTTTTTGGTTCCCCATTGACATTAACGATTAGCTGTTTGTGATTCCAGCTTAATATGGGAATTGACTTATCAGAGTCCTAATTTTGTGTTACATTTTAAATTGTTCTCAGTGGAGTATTCATCTGAATTATTCGATCTGATATTTACAGAAGCAGAACCTTCCTTTTATCCTTCTTAATTTTAATTTCTCCTGCCTTGTGATTTTCATATTACCATCTCCTCTTTTTCCTTCTTCTTTCCTAGGTTTCTGAAGCATTTACTACAGTTATTATAAGATTAAATAACTGTTCTCATTTAAGTACATTTCTTAGACTTACACTAAGATGTGGCCTTCAGATTAATAATGTAAGAAATATGTTCATTGATTTTAAAAAGAAATCTGGACGTTGGAACAAGACCTTGAATTTTTATTTTTTTTTCTTTTTCATAAAATTATTCATTACCCATCGTGTTATTTTGGAAAGGTATAGCATAAAATATGATTTAGTAATTTAGCTTTCACCTAAGTTTTTATTGTACTTTATAATATAGGACTGGCTGTCATGAAAAAGTTAAATTTGATGGACATTCTCTCATCAAATTTGTCCTTGTATTATTTTATTTTTATTTTATTTTATTTTATTTTTTGGTGAGACAGGGTTTTACTCTGTTGCTCAGGCTGGAGTTCAGTGCAGTGGTCCAATCATAGCTGACTGCAGCCTCGACCTCCTGGGCTCAAGCTCTCCTCCTGCCTCAGTTTCCCGAGTATCTGGGACTACTGGTGCACACTGATTTTTGTAGTTTTCTGTAGAGACGAGGTTTTGGCATTTTTCCCAGGCTAGTCTTGACCTCCTGGACCCAAGTGATCCTTCTGCCTTGGCCTCCCAAAGTGCTGGGATTACAGGCATGAGCCACCTCCCTTTATTCTGTTTTTCAGGGAGCAGCCCTATTGATGCTACTTAAGTCAGAATGATTTGGCTCTTCTGCTCAGAAACCTCCTGTAGCATCCCATCTCAGTAAAAGCCAGAAGTCCTTTCAGGGATCTATAGACTCTAGATGAGGTGTCCCCAACTCCCAGCCTGTGGACAAGTACTGGTCCCTGGCCTGTTAGGAGCTGGGACACACAGCAAGAGGTGAACGAGCATTACCACCTAAGCTCCGCCTCCTGTCAGATCAGATGCGACATTAGATTCTCACAGGAGTGCGAACCCTATTGTGAACTCTGCATGCGAGGAATCTAGGTTGCACGCTCCTTACTAAATCTAACTCATGAATCTAATGAAATCTAATGCCTGATGATCTGAGTGGAACAGTTTCAGCCCGACACCTTCTCCCCCTGCGTCTTGCAAGGTCTGTGGAAAAATTGTCTTCCATGAAATTGGTCCCTGGTGCCAAAAAGGTTGGGGACTGCTGCTCTAGATGATCTGGCTCCTCATTACCTCTCTGATCTGAGTTTCTACTACTTCCTCCCTTTGCTTCATGCTCTTATTGCAGCTTTTTTGTTTTCCTGGAACATGTCAGGCATTTTCCATCTTAAAGCCTTGCTATTCCCTATGTCAAGAAAGCTCTTTCCCACAGATATCTATATTGAGCTTCCTCACATTGTTTTAATTTTCCTTAAAAGTTACCTTCCCAATGAGACTTCCCTTGGTTACTTTAGTCTTTCCCAAAGTATTGTATTCCCTCCTTTGCTATATTTTTCTCCTAGCATTTTTCATACTATATAACCTTTTTTCTCCCCCATGGAAATATAAACTCCATGAAAGCAGTGATTTTTGCCTACCATCCTCCCAGTGCCTGTCAGAGTCTGGCACTTAATATTTGTCAAGTGAATAACAAATGAATGAAATTTATTACCATAACCTATTTAAGAGCTGTAAAGTATTAATTAGATAGCTGGGTGTGGTGGCTCATGCCCGTGATCCCAGCACTTTGGGAGGCCTAGGGGGGCGGATCACCTGAGGTCAGGAGTTAGAGAACAGCCTGGCCAACATGGCGAAACTCCGTCTCTACTAAAGATACAGAAAAATTAGCTAGGCGTGGTGGTGTGTATCTGTAGTCCCAGCTACTCGGGAGGCTGAAGCACCAGAATCGCTTGAACCCGAGAGGTGGAGGTTGCAGTGAGCTGAGATCGTGCCACTATCTATACTCCAGCCTGGGTGACAGAGCAAGAATCCATATGGAAAAAAAAAGTATTAATTAGATAAATCTGTATCAAAAAGTAAGTAGAGACTGCAAGTGTAAGAACTTTGACACTGCTTTTATTTTTATTTTGAAATAATTTCAAACTTACAGAGAAGTTCTAAGAATAATGCTTTTTCTTCTTTATCTTTTTTTCTGAGATGGAGTTTCGCTCTTTGCTGCCCAGGCTGGAGTGCAGTGGCACGATCTTGGCTCACCGTAGCCTCTGCCTCCCGGGTTCAAGTGATTCTCCTATCTCAGCCTCCTGAGTAGCAGGGATTACAGGCGCCTAATACCATGCCCGGCTAATTTTTGTATTTTTAGTAGAGGAGTTTCACCATGTTGGCCAGGCTGGCCTCGAAGTCCTGACCTCAGGTGATCCGCCCGCCTCAGCTTCCCAAAGTGCTGGGTTTACAGGTGTGAGCCAGTGCACTGAGCCAATAATGCTTTTTCTGATGAACCATTTGAGAGTGAGACGCTCCTTTACTGTTGATTACTTTGGTGCATTTTTGTAGCATTGACATTCTCTTATGTAAAAGGAGTGTAACTATTAAAGCAAGATATTAATAGTGATATATCAGTCACTACCATCTAATCATCAGACCCCATTCAGATTTTGCCAATTCTTTCGATAATGTCTTTCATTGCAAAATTCTAACCCAGGATCTGTGCATTTGATTGTCAGGGCTTTTTTTTTTTTTTTAAATTTTCACAGCAGATATATTTGTAATAGCCAAAAGTGGAAATGATGGAAATGTCCATTAAAGGAACGTAGATAAACAAATTGTAGAATTTTTTTTTTTTTGAATTAACTTTTTTCTTTTTTTTTTTTTTTTTTTATTATACTTTAGGGTTTTAGGGTACATGTGCACAATGTGCAGGTTTGTTACATATGTATCCATGTGCCATGTTGATTTCCTGCACCCATTAACTCGTCATTTAGCATTAGGTGTATCTCCTAATGCTGTCCCTCCCCCCTCCCCCCACCCCACAACAGTCCCCAGAGCGTGATGTTCCCCTTCCTGTGTCCATGAGTTCTCATTGTTCAATTCCCACCTATGAGTGAGAACATGCGGTGTTTGGTTTTTTGTCCTTGCGATAGTTTACTGAGAATGATGTTTTCCAGTTTCATCCATGTCCCTACAAAGGACACGAACTCATCATTTTTTATGGCTGCATAGTATTCCATGGTGTATATGTGCCACATTTTCTTAATCCAGTCTATCGTTGTTGGACATTTGGGTTGGTTCCAACTCTTTGCTATTGTGAATAGTGCTGCAATAAACATACGTGTGCATGTGTCTTTATAGCAGCATGATTTATAGTCCTTTGGGTATATACCCAGTAATGGGATGGCTGGGTCAAATGGTATTTCTAGTTCTAGATCCCTGTCAGGGCTTTTTAGTCTCTTCATGTGGAATGGCTTCATAGTCTTTCCTTTTACGACTTTTATGCTTTTAAAGATTACATGCCAGTTATTTTTGTAGAGCATCTGATAATTAGGGTTTGTCTGTTTCTTCCCGATTAGGTGTAGGTTATACATTTTTGGCAGCAATATCACAAAAGTGATGT
Organism: Symphalangus syndactylus; assembly: GCF_028878055.3. NCBI lineage: Eukaryota > Metazoa > Chordata > Mammalia > Primates > Hylobatidae > Symphalangus > Symphalangus syndactylus. The sequence continues at coordinate 88,084,356 of NC_072434.2, read as the reverse complement.
TTTGTTCTTATTATATTCTGAATTGATACTCAATTTTGGTTTATTCCATTATTACTGAAGTTAACTTTGATCACCTGTAGGTAGTGACTACTAGTTTTCTCCACTGTAGAGGTAGGTACTCTTTCGTCCTTTGTTATTATTTTCTAAGGAGGTAATTTGAGACTATGTAAATATTATGTTTCTCTTTGACTCATTAGTTTTAGCATTTATTGATGTTTCTTGCCTAACTCAGTTGTGACTAAGATGAATGTCAAGTGGTGACTTTCTAATTTGTTGTTTCTTCAACATTCATTAGTTGGGATTCTCTTACAAGGAATCTCTCCATTCATAGATTCATTATTTATTTATATCAATATGGGCTCATGGATTCTTGTTTTATTCAAGAAATGAGTCATAATGTTTTAGTATTATGTATTTTGATGTCCAGATTGTCTCAGATTTGGCCAGTGGGATTCCCTTCAAACTTCTATGCCCTTTGACATGTCTCCATCATTCTTTGAGCACCTTCTTACTCTCTGGCACAGTAAGATGTTCACAGCTCTGCTTGTGATATCCCTGCTTCAGCCCTGGAATCAGCAGTTTTCCAGAGACTCCTGATTCCTTTTTGTGTGGAGAATGACATTTAGAACCCTAAATCTGGGTATTAATTGTGTTCCCTGTATTGAGTGTCACTGTTGTCAAGCTCTTTCATTAAAAATAAAATTAGGAAATAATTGTATGACATACTCACTTATGCTTATGATTTCTGCATCTGTATAATAAAAACTGAATTTGCATTGATATTTCAATTTCTATCTCACACCAAAGAGTTCATTCTAGCTTCATCCTTTTTATATTTGTAACTTCCAGTGAGAAACAGGGGTTCAGTTATCTACAATATATGTCTTATATGGTTCATCTCCTGTATATAACCAATCTCTCAATCATGCTGGCCACTACTTCTTGTGGTCACTTCCCAGATTGGGCTTGACCCTTTCTCCTAGCTTCCCCCTACAGTACCAGCAGATTCTTACTTCCTTTGGCCATGCCTAAATACTTAAGAAAAGAAAGGCCTTCACATTTTAATGCATACTTTGGGGATTCCCATATCCCACCAAAGCTTATGCTTTGATCTTTAGGTGGAATTGCTTTATGATAAAAGGGTTCTTTTACTGTCCATTTTGGATGATGTGGATGAGCCTTAGAGTTTTATTTTGGTCTTTACGAATATGATTTGCTATTTTCTAAACTTATGTAATGACTAACTTAAGGCGTGTTACGATAAGATTATAAGAAAACACTTTGGGGAATCTTGAGAGTTTTCTTAGTAATTTATTATAATTTATAATTCTGTAACTTAGAAAACATGATTAACATGAAGCTCTAAATTTAGCCAATAGTTTTGCTTTCTTATCAGTGAATCTATCAGTATACTACTAATTGGAGAATTTCAAAGATATGCTTACACTTTAAACCCTCAATTTCCAGTGCTTCAGGTGGGTTCGCAATATGACAGAAGACAGGCAAGGAGTAAGAAGGAGCCAGTATAAGAATTAAAAAGGAGACTGGGTGCGGCGACTTACGCCTTAATCCTAGCACTTTGGGTGGCCGAGGCAGGCAGATCACTTGGGCTCGGGAGTTCGAGACCACCCTGGGCAACATGGCTAAACCCTGTCTCTACTAAAAAAAAAAAAAAAATTTAACCAGGCGTGGTGTTGCCCGCCTGTAATCCCCGCTGCTCCGGAGGCTGAGGCATGAGAATTGCTTGAAGCTGGGAGGCGGAGGTGGCAGTGAGCCAAGATTGTGCCACTGCACTCCAGCCTGGGGGACACAGTGAGACTCTGTCTCAAAAAATAATAATAATAATCAAAAAGGACTTGAGTGATGCATTTATTAATTTGGCAAATATTTATTGATGATTTCATATATATCAAGCTGTTCTGCTGGAAGATTGTGAGTCAAAATAGGGTTCTTGACTTCATGGAATAGTTTCTTCACTTCAGCATTTTTGAACCAGATAATTCTTCTTCGTCATAGCAGGCTGTCCTGTGCATTATAAGATGTTTAGCAGCATCCCTGGCTTCTGCCCACGAGATCAGCTGTCTCCAGCCTTTTTGGCACCAGGAGTGGGTTTCATGGAAGACAGTTTTTCCATGAACCTGGGTGGTGTGTGGTGGGGAATGGTTTTGGGATGAAACTGTTGCACTTCAGACCATCAGGCATTAGTTAGATTCTCAAAGGAGCATGCAACCTAGATCCCTCACATGCACAGTTCACAATAGGGTTCGCACTCCTATGAGAATCTATTGCCACAGCTGATCTGATAGGAGGTGGAGCTCAGGTGGTAATGCTTGCTCACCTGCTGCTTACCTCTTGCTGCGTGGCCTGGTTCCTAACAGCCACCATCCGCAGCCCAGGGGTGGGGACCCTGCAATCGATAACAGCACCTCCTACCTCTTCATCCCTCAGCACATTGGCAGTAACCAAGAATGTCTCTATATGTTACCAAATGTCCAGTGAGGGTGGGGAGCACATCACTACTCCTGGTTTTGAGTACCACTGCTCACGGTAAAATCAAATGCAGATACAGACATTCTACAGCTAATCATTCAATGTAATTATCAACTGTGGTAAATGCTAATTATGGAAAGTACAGAGGGCCATGAGACTGTAACCAAGAAAATAATGACTCCATAATAAATTTGGAGTTCAGTCAAACAAATCAAATTTCTCTTGAGTGTATAGTAGGTATTTGATGTGAGAAAAGAAACTTAAGACGTGGTCTTTTACTTTAAGGATAAGCTGGCTGTGTATCTTCCAAATCAGTACCCTTTTGAGAGTGAAAGAGTGTTCTATTAATAAGGAAACTGGGAAAATAAATAGAGATGAGGCAAATTGTACATAATCTACTTGCATGCTTTCATTATCTACCCAGAGAATAAGACCAGTATATGAAACACACAGAGAATAATTCAAGACAGTATATACATTAAGTGCTAACCTATGTCACATTATTAGAAGAGAGGGTTCATTGTTACTTCTCCATCTTTGCTTTATAGAAGGCTTCATGGGAAAAGATGGGATTCTAGCTCTTCAATTTAGTTCTGGAGGTTTGCCATAAAATATCTCAACGATCCTATTCAGTTATTTTACACTTTACTACCTAAGCCCCTAACCTGTTCAAGAGTTGTGTTTGACATAGCAGACAATAGAGAACAACTGGAGAGTCTTGATGATGAGTATATTATGATGAAATGGTTACAACTCCTAGAAGAAACATTCATTTCTCTACCAACCTTGATCAGCATCGAGGTAAAAAGAACAGTATTATACAACTGTCAGATGTACATACTGAAAGAACATTTCTTTCTTAAACCAAATTCTAGAAGTTTTTTATTGAAAACATTTCCTAGGATCATTTGTATATATATATATATATATCTAAGTGGACATTGTTGGCTTGTTTCTCTTTCAATTTTTAGGGTCAATTTTGAAGATACTAGATTTTGAGAAACTATGTTTAGGGGGAAAAGGGGAAGAAACTGTAGGAAAGTGAAAAAGTGTACACTTTTTAGGTTAGTGCTAATTTGCTTACGTAGGAACTTTCTGCATCCAAATATCTTGCTTTATATTCCCTAGCTTTCTTTTTAAAATGTTGCTTTTACTTTAATTTTTTTACATTGCTTAAGACCCCATAGATTATACATTTATTTAAGTTCATAGTCATGGTACTTACTTTTAAAAAGGTTTAGGCGTGTTCATTCACTTACTCCTTAGAAGCAGTTCACATTCTTTGTGTTGCCTGTGAAATCGGATGGTGATGTAGGGCTTAAATTTTGAAATATGGGATATTTGGAGGACTTAAGGCAAATCAAAATGGCATAACATGATGGAGGAAGCATGAAGACCTTGCAACTGGTAGAAACAATAAAAGGATGTAGGAAAAGAATATGTATTGAGAAAGGGGGTAGGAATTATGCCAAAGTTCCATTTGCCCACTTCAAATGTCTGCTTAGGACGAAGTCTGTGCCTGGGAAAAAGGATGAAAACTTTAATGTCCTTTCCCCCACGCTTTCATCCCAAGAGCCTAGAGTTAGAGCTGATTTGATAGTATTAACTAGTACTGTTAAACTAACTAGTACTGTTAATAGGCCTTTATGACAGCATCCTCAGAGTTAACTGTTTATATAATTGTTCTCTGGAGCAAAGCATTCAGAGTTCCCAGAAGCTACAGTGAATTTCACACCACTTATAAACCAAGGGACTACCTGAAAGTGTTTCTGTTATTTTAAAATCTAAAGTCTATTTGAATTTGAAAAAATAAAATGAAAAGTTGAAAATACCAAATCTAAGACTTGTGTGTAATTGAAATGAGGTTGTTTTAGAAAATTAAATTTGGCAAGTGATTAATGCTTAATAAGGAGTAATTGTTTTATCTATTTTAGGGAAAAATTAATTTAACAAACCTATTATTATGTGAAATTTAGGTAATGAACATGGGCAGTACATAATTTCCGTAACATTTATAGCATCGACCACAAAAAGGCTGAATTAGTGTCATCAAATACAAAGAATGTTCATTTCAGAATCAAAGCTGTTCGGAAAGCACTGCTCATGGTTACTATAATTAATTCAACATTTCAGGACTATTTAAAATTGTTATGTCATATCACTTTAATAGACACACCTTTCAGATGCATATATGCCTGATTTGGGACAAGTATATTTTTTGTACTTTTCAGTATAAAAATTTTTTTCTTAGTTAAAAACGTTCTCTCATTTAATGATTTTTGGTTTTGTATCAAAAGCAAAGAAACTTTTAGTTATCTTAAATAATAAAACAGAGGTCGCCCAACCTGCACTGTTTGGACCCTGGATACAGCATTAACCCAGCTCAACAGCTGGCTGTGATTGGCTAGCCAATCAGAGTACCAATTCTGTAGTGTCCTCCACCTTTCCTTGAAGCTAGTAGAGTTTTGGTTGAGTGGGGTATAAATGTGAATAGCAGATTAGCTAATTAAAATGGTCCTAGATAGTAGGCTCCAGTGCTGAAGTTCCTGGAGGATAATCCAACCTCCCTAAACTCTCTTGATACTGAAGAACTCACCTGGAATAGCTACAGCCTACTTTTCTGTCCCGTTCTCCACCTTCCCTGCAAGCTCTGTTCCCCTGTGGGCTGGGTCCTGTTTCAGCTCTTCCATGCATGTCTCAGGAACTATTCCTGTAGACAAAGGTCCATTCAGCAATTGAATGCTTTTTCCAGGCTGCATTTCTAAATCTGAGTCCCTATGTATCTTCCAGATCAAAGTACCCCTCTCCCCAGCAACAATGGACTAGATTTGCCAGGGCCTCATAGCAGAATATCCTGTCTGACTCTCTCTTCACTAGACTAAGGAGAAAAAGAAAATAACAAAACAAAAATGAATAATTTATTTTAAAAGATGAATATAGCATTCCTCCCTCCCCTAAAAAGAAATGAGCAACTATTATTTACACAAAATGTAGATACAACTGTATTCCTTGTAGGATTACTTATTAAAGCTTTCTTGATACGTAAATCTAAATCCAAGCGTTTGGCATGAATGTCCGCTTCATTTATCATTGACTTGGATATGCTTTAAAGAGTCTGTCACAGCTGGTCTACAAATGGATTTCTGCACGCACCAAAACTTGCCTTGTGGCAAATGTTTTATAAAAATTGTATAGATGCTTCAAATATTGTTCTTCATGATTCTGTGCTGCTAATTTTCCAGAAGTCCTTCTCTTTCAGAGTCTTTTTTTTTTGAGAAGCATTTAAGAAAATTATGTTGAGTTTGGTGTAAATTAGAGTTGTGACAAATTATAGAGCAGTTTTCACAAGTAAAATTGGGCCAGTTAGCTCAGAATTAGAAAATTAATCTTTTTCCAAAGCATTATCTCACTTTCTGTGTGTTTATAGTGTTTATAGACTAATAGTATCAGTACCAACAGCTAAAACATCAGTGTTTTTCTTTTAAAAAACATTATCATTTCTTTTTAATGAACAGTTATTGAAGTATTAGCCTTAATTGGCTAGGTGTGGTGGCTCATACCTGTAATCCCAGCACTTTGGGAGGCCGAGGCGGGCGGATCACCTGAGGTCAGGAGTTTGAGGTCAGCCTGGCCAACATAGTGAAACTCCGTCTCTACTAAAAATACCAAAATTAGCCAGGTGTGATGGCGGGCGTCTGTAGTCCCAGCTACTCGAGAAGCTGAGGCAGGAGAATTGCTTGAACCCGGGAGGCAGAGGTTGCAGTGAGCTGAGATTGCGCCACTACACTCCAGCCTGGGCGACAGAGCGAGACTCTGTCTCAAAAAAAAAAAAAAAAAAAGAAGAAAAAAAAAGATTAGCCTTAATCAACAAGCATTTACTAATAACTTACCGGTAAAGAGTAGTATATTCAGATTTAAAACATTTTGAAGAAATACCCAGAAGTGGAGGACAAGGGCATTGAGCTTGCTGTCCTTGTAAAATACCGTGTGTGTGTGTGTGCGTGTGTACGTGTGTGTGCGTGTGTACGTGCATGCATGTGAGAGGGGAGAGAAGGTGGGAGAGGGAGGCATACAGTAGTTGCAAGTTAACATAATAGAGAGTTTTTAAAACCTTAGGACACATCTAAAGATGATACAAAATGTATGTTAATGCAAGATAAAATTTGGTTTATTAGGGACAGTGAATTATGATTGGAAATAATTAGGGCAAATTTAACGAAGTAGGGTTAAAGCGTTACTTTGAAGGAAAGGAGGGTAGTAAGCAGTACATAATTTTGAGCTAAATTCATAGGCAAATCAATTTCTATTTAGAAACTGAAGCACTTTCTTTATAAAAGCAAGTCTTCGCCTCTTTATTTATTTGCTCAAGTATGTATGAGGCCATATTGCATTTAGCCTGTATGAGAAGGAGAAGAAAGCAGAGAAGGAGTTATGAGGGAGATTGGAAGAGAATAAAAAGATCACTGCACTTTAGATGCCAAGCAAGAGCAATTATTACAGCATTATTTCAGGATTCAAGGACAACAAGGCCTGTAAAGAGGCCACTGATAACCTCATTGGTGACTTTGTGGAGATCAGTAGTAGTGATGGTAAATAGCAAATTGGCAGGAGTTGAAGAATGAATGGATATTGAAGAAATGGAGACAGTAATCATAGATTTTTCTTCTGAGTTGTTTTTTGATAAAAGGAAAGAAAATAGATTACAGCAAGCCAAAGAAAGATGATTTTTGGATGGGGTGTTTTGAGCATGTTCATAGGTTGAAGGAATGGAGTCAAAATACAGAGGGAAATTCAGAAAGATCCAATAGAGAGATTCATCATTTGACATAATCAAATCTTAGATGACAATAAAGATGGGATACAAGAAAGAGGGGTTAGTTCTTGAAAAGTAGAATGTATATGATTTCCTTTGGTGTAAGTAAGGGGGGTATTCTGAATATTTCAAGTAGAGAGCTGGGAAGTTGAAGTTACTCATATTTAATGGTTTCCCTGCTTTCTAGGAAGTAAGGAGATTATAAAATGAGAAAGATGGGGTTGGAGGAGAGGGGTTTGAAGAGGGGTGAAGAAGATGTGGCATGATTCCTTTAGAAAACAGTCATGATCAAGTCAACTAGAGATGAATGAAATAATTTCCCAGGTTTGCATGAATTATGATAGATTTATTTGGTTTAGTTTCATGATTTCGTATAGCAGTACTCAGAAGAGTTCCACGTAAAATAGATTATATCATATGCCTAGGATGGAGACTGATAAGATGTGTATGATGAAAGAAAAAGTGGATTAGAAAAATATAGAATGATCAAGGACTCCATAGAAAGACAAGTAGAAGGGAACTTTTCAACTGAGAAAATAGGGAGAGAATGAAGGAGTAGAAGTGGTAAGGAAAACGAAGGAGGAAGTTCAGTAGAACTGAGGAAATTATAATATTAGCTTAAAATATTAAGGTATTCATGCAACAGTATGTGAGGGCCTGCCATATGCTAGGTACTGTTCATTTGTATTTACAACAGATGAAGTACCAAGTAGTACTTCAGTGGAGTTGCCACTAGATGTCACTCTGATTCGTATGGTAAGGCTAACCTTGACACGTACTCAAGATTGGGGCTTTGAAAGTCAGACCTGTATAAACAGGCAATTTTTAATAGCCTATGCAAATCAATTATTATCCAGAAATCTTATTCATATAACTAAACTACTTTTGAGAGAGTATTCTCATTAGAACAAAAACCCTCAAATTTGAAAACATCAAGTGATTAATGCCATCTTTGCATTATTGATTTATTTTTATTATCTTAATCACACTAAATAGTATTTCTCAGTGAACTTTAACATTTTCTGAAATTCTACATTAAAGTTTGTGAAGTTATTTTCTTTATATTGTTTTATTTATCTGCTGAATTGGTTCTGGTTTTATAGGGACAAATGAATTTTTATAAGCACTAATAAAGCTGCTTCTAAGTGGTGAAGATTGTGCATGTGAACACCAAAGTTGTGAGTATAGTTTTACTCTGTGTGGCCTTCCTATCAACTAGAAGGAAGAACACTATCTATCCAACTCTTGTTTTTTTTTTAAGTCCCATTCTTGTTTTCTATTCAATCAGTATAGCTTTGCCTCTTTATCTTCATGTTGAAATAAAGGGTCATGTTTAGAAAGCTTGTCAGAATTCCTGCCTATCCACAATTTTTTACAACTTGGTTCTTTCAGAACTCTGAACAATTTTGGATAGCTATGCAATATAAATATTAAACAAAACGCGAAAAACCAGACACACCAACAAACCGTGTTGATTTCCCCAGAAACATATAAACAATACCCAGGCATACTATATGTTTTAAAAGATATATTTATGTTTGTGTATCTTCTTTTAATTTTTTCTTCATTTGACAGGGGAAAGATGTGAGATTATACAGCATTGCTAGAACCGTTGGGCCTTAGTATAAAACAATTTGCAGGTCATTATGGTCGAAAAAGCATAGCATCACATTTTTTGCATGTGCTATGCCTAGGTATATTCCAGTGCTTGCTTCAGACATCATTTCATTACTGACTCTTACCGATCCTTGTTATTCATTATGGTCTTAAGTAATTTTTACATGTTTGCAAGAAACCTATATTATGTCTTAAGTGAACTGTCTTACATTTATCCATTTTGATTTTTTTTGTGTTTATGGATAAAGTCAGTTTACAATAAGTTTAATGCGGTTTTCTATGGTAACTCCCAATGTAATACTAAGAGTTTCATTTGGAAAGGTACCTATTTACTAAGCATGTTGTTAGGTAACATTTTGGTCTGTTCATTGAAGATATCTCCCTTTAATCTCTTCACTGTCTCTTGGGAAAGAAGTCATTTTGCTTTGGACAAGTGAACGTGAACATGCTGCATTTGCTGGGCTGTACTGGGTAGAATACAAGTACAAGAGAGAAGGTCAGTTAAAACTTAGCAGCAATGGCAATGTAATTTTGCTTTCCCCAAATTTTGTTGAAGCAGTCATTAAGAATTACACTCTATAATAAAAAAAAAAGCATGAAAAGATGATGCAAAAATCTGCGTTAATGAAATTCCTCTTGAAATTATCCTCTAATTCCCTTCTAATTCTCAAATTGACTTTGCCATATAACTTTCAAAATGAAACTTCTGACGTTTTTGTTTGTTCTTGGAAAAAGTGTTCATTTCTTTGCAGTTTTACGGTGAAAATAATATCCTGTATTTCTTTTCAGGAATATATTCCTTTGTTGTGCTAGGAACAATAAGTTTATTTAGATAATAGCCATCTACACTCTCTATCTCTAATCCCCAAAGGCCTTAACCTCCATTAGGAATAAATGTAGATTTTTGTTTGCTTGAAATAGCTTCCTGGGCATGTAAAAACCCTTTTGACATCATTATTTAGGGGCTCCCATCCTCCCAATGGAATCACAGCCTAATACAAAAACTTTGCAGCTGGTGAGCTCCCAAAGCCCCTTTTGATGATTGTTGTTAAACTCAGCGTGGCAGCTTGCAGTTGTTCCTTTCCTGTACTGCCCCCCACCCCCCATGTTCATGTTCTTCATGACAATAAGAATTCTCCAGAGGTAAAACACAGGGCTGAAAATTTCTGATGCCTCCTTCATCCTCTGTTTCTTCTCTTTCATTTCCATTCTAAGCATATTTATAAAGTTTAGTGGAGATTATCAAGGGAAAGATTCATTCTCTCTCTGTCTCTCTCATGCTTTACTGTCTCTAATAAACTAATTCCTTTAAAAACAAACAATTGAATATCAAAGCCTTGAATATGCAGAGGTTATGAGACCCCTCATCTTTTCTGTAGAGTATGTTAGTTTCAGGGAAATTAGAAATCAGAGGTCCTGGCTGTGACTTAGTTCAAACTTGGAAGTTTCTTATGTCATACTATATTTTTTACTGATAAAATGAGGGTACAAATAACCCAAGCAAGTGGTAATTAAATGATTTATCAACTCAGTGACACACTAATTGACCAGAAATTTTCTCTAAAGTTTTTGTTCTAACTTTAACTGGCTGTATCAAGTATAGGCTTATGTTGGTATTATTTAGGGGAAAAAACATTTATCACTCAAGATAAAGCATGTTTAGCTCACTGAAATGTAAAGACAATACATTTTAATAGAAAAATTACATATGATATGATTTAGATATTATGAAAATAACAATCATAATTGGGAAAGATCTAAAAAGACATGGGACTGATAGGCAAGTTAGAAATGGACGTTAAATTATTGAAAAAATATACGGAGACAAACATGTTAGAAAATAAAGTACTCCCTATGTGTGAGTTTAGTAAAATAAGCATTGAAATAGGGCTAAATGGAAACAGGAACAAAGCAAAGTAAAAAATCATCGAATGAACCTGAACGATCTTTTTGATTCCACATAGGGAATTTGTTTTTTTGAAGTTTTTGATACCTGCGTTAAAGCTGTATTTTAGAGTTAACGCAGCTACATTAATTTTTTTGAAGTTCTGAATGCATTGAGTTTTGGAAACTATTTTCAGGATGAATACTACGGGTACTGCAGATGCTCACTTTATATAATTATGTGTCTTGAATTAATTAAATCCAACTTCAAAGGCATGTATCGGAAATTCCTTTGCATAATAAAACCTCCATTCCTAGTGCCAGTGATAAAATGAGCAGCAGAATGGTTTATCAGGGGCGTCCAGTCTTTTGACTTCCCTGGGACACATTGGAGGAAGAATTGTCTTGGGCCACACGATGAGCTAAAAAAAAAAATCAAAATAAATCCCATAATGTTTTAAGTTCGTGAATTGTGTTGAGGCGCATTCAAAGCTGTTCTGGGCTGCATGTGGCCTGAGGGTCACAGGTTGAACAAGCTTGGTTTAAAGGGAATAGGGACAAATTCTCATTCCAGAGAGCTGAGTACTGACTAATATCATCTATTACCACATACTTTTGTAACCCTGGGCAAATCACTTTTCCTGTTTTTGTAAAATAAGAAGCATTGACCAAAATCATCTCTAAATCTGTACAAGTTTTAGTATGCTATGATCATTTTAAAATAAATAATTTTTACGTCATATCTCATTTTCTTAAAAATTGATATGCCCAATACTTTTATTTTTGAGACAGGATCTCCCTCTGTTGCCCAGGCTGGAGTGCAGTGGCATGATCATAGCTCACTGCAGCCTCAACCTCCTGAGCTCAAGTAACCCTTCCACCACAGCCTCCTGAGTAGCTGGGACTGTACAGGTGCACACCACCATGCCTGGCTAATTTTTAAATTTTTCATAGAGGACGGAGTCACCATATTGCCCAGGCTGGTCTTGAACTCCTGGGCTCAAGTGATCCTCTTGGCTCAGCCTCCCCCCCAAAAAAAAATCCTGCTAGGATTACAGGCCTGAGCCACTGCCCCCAGCCTTCTTTTATTTTAGAACTGAGAGCTTCAGTGAGATCATAACAGGCAAATTTAAAGTCTCCCCCATTACTTGTAAAAGAAATCTTTTTGAGAAATTAAAACAATTTTTGTTTTTTAATGAGCCGAGGACTCATGAATACAGTGATCACAAATGAGAGCCCCTCGTGGTGATGAGAATAGCCATTTCAGAAATTACTACTGAACATAGTAAAGGATACTGGAACTAATAGCTGGTGGTGTAAAATGTGATCAATCAAGAGAGTCTATTTCTGTTATGTATAATAATTTTTTAAGGTAAACTTTTCTTAAAGTATGAGATACATAAGAGTGAAAGAATCATAAGAATACGGCTTTGTAAATATTCATGAAGTAAGCACACCATGTTAACACCTATATTTAAAAAACAGAACATTACCACTACCTTATAAGCCTTCCCTTCCTTTACGCTTCCAGTCACTATGTCCCACCAAGCAAACAGGATGACTTCTATAGCATATATTAGTTTTGCCTGCTTTTGAGTGTGAAATCATATGGCGGCTTTTTCAAAATTTTATTTCTGAGATTTATTGATGTTGTTGTTTGTACTAACAGTTCATTCAGGCCCATTGCTGTATTATATTTCCACTACATGACTAGACCCCAGTTTATCTGTTCTATTTTTGGATTTGTTTTGTTTTTACATTTTGGCTGTATGTCTTTGGGTGTGCATACATACACATTTCTGTTGGCTATGTACCTAGAAGTGGGACTGCTGGATCATAGAACGTGCATATGTTCAACTTTTGTAGATGCTGCTAGATAATTTCCTTAAGTGTTTATTCTTTATATTCCAGCAGCAGTTTGTAAGTTTCATTTGTTCTATATCTTCACCAACACTTGGTGATATTTTTGGTAGAGATGCGCCTCTCCCTGTGGTTGCTGAGGCTGGTCTTAAACTCCTGGGTGTAAGCAATCCTTCCAAAGTGCTGGGATTACAGGCATGACAGGTGTAGCATCAACCCTGGCCAGTAATGTGGTTTTAATTTGTATTCCCCTGATAACTAATGAAGTGGAACTCTTTTTCATATATTTACTATTCATTTGGAGTACTAAAAAAATTTTATGACACTTGCATTTTAAAATATTAAACTTTCCTATGTTAAGAAGGGATGTTGTAAATTAGTTATTTTCTAAAACATTTGGCATAATTCGGTCTATCTCTGTATTTGATAAGTTGTGAAATTCTTTGAAAATATTTTTTTCCTTAATAAAACTATGTATTTCAAACCATGGAATTGATTTCAAATGCTACCTTCTAAGTGTTACTAAGACTATTTATTGATAGTATTTTTGAAAACAAGACTAGAAAAAATGAAGTAGTTTAAACAAACAGTAGTTTTTCCTTCCAGGGAAGTCTTCTCCAGGGAATTTCTTTGCTGGGATGGTCAAGTCCCTTATATACAAAGTTTTTCCTTCCAGGGTAAAATTATTAGGCATTGTAGAGGGTATAATTAAAAGTTGATCTCCCTAATTTTAGGTTTACTGGCCAATTACAACCTTATCATTGAACACACAGTTTGGAAGATTCTTGAGCAGTATTTTAGAGCTGTTTTTGAGATGGAGACCAACTTTTCTATGTGCTCCTACATGTTCGAGCCTTCTGTGCACTTCCTTTGGATCTATGTGACTAATTTCTGGCCAGTGGATTGGGAGTAAAAATAGTATGTGTCACTTTGGCCTGAGTCAGTTAAGGGCTACCTCCTTCTGACCTCTTCTGTTGCAGTGGTGAACATGTACATGTTCTAAAGCTTATGTATTAAGCTAGTGTTTGTTGTTGCAGTCAATGTTAAGTTACCTAATAGAGTTTCATTTTAGTAAATGGTCTATACATTGAAAAAAAAAGATACCCTGGAGCCCCTGAAATATTTTTATGCCCATAATTTTTTGTGAGTAGAGTGCTGCTTTTAAAAAAGACTAGGGTTTGGAGAATATGCTTATGAGGAGAAATCGGTTTATGATGGGAAAATGAAAAAGGACAAACGTTTGTTTTATCATTCTACCAAATGAGAAGAAAACTTTCACAAAAAGAAATGTTTAAGGTTTCTGATTATCAGAGTTTTATTTATTTATTTATTTATTTATTTGAGATGGAGTCTTGCTCTGTCACCCAGGCTGGAGTGCAGTGGTGCCATCTTGACTCACTGCAACCTCCACCTCCTGGGTTCAAGCGATTATCCTGCCTCAGCCTCCCAAGTAGCTGGAATTACAGACACCCAGCACCATGCCCGGCTAATTTTTGTATTTTTAGTAGAGACGGGGTTTCGCCATATTGGCCAGGCTGGTCTTGAACTCCTGACCTTAGGTGATCTGCCTGCCTCAGCTTCCCGAAGTGCTGGGATTACAGGTGTGAGCCACCATGCCTGACCTGAGTATATTTATTATTTACATACAATCCGATTATTATTATTATTATTATTATTATTATTATTATTTTTTGAGACGGAGTCTCGCCCTGTCGCCCAGGCTGGAGTGCAGTGGCGTGATCTCGGCTCACTGCAAGCTCCGCGTCCCGGGTTCACGCCATTCTCCTGCCTCAGCCTCTCCGAGTAGCTGGGACTACAGGCGCCCACCACCACGCCCGGCTAATTCAATCCGATTATTTTTATAACATTAAAATTATTTTAACTTGTTTTGCTTTTTTAAAAAAAATTTCAATTTAGGAAGGTGGTAACTATCAGAGAGGCATATGACACAGATGTAGTGCCCCCTTGGTATCCACAGGGGATTGGTTCTAGGTCCCTTGCGGATACCAAATTCCAAGGATGCCCAAGTCCCTTATATACAATGGCATAACATTTGCATATATTGTTCTATTGTTATTTTTTACTGTTTTTTAATTTTCTATCTGTAGTTGTTTGAGTCTGTGGATGAGAAACTCATGGGTTCAGAATGGCCTATCACAAACTGAGGGTTATGGAAAAATACTGTAGTTTACAGGTATTTTTTTGAATACTGTTAATACACAGATTACTCATAGTCTAATCAGAATAAAAATATTGAGAAAAATAAAGTCCTTTTCATCTTTAATTTCTAATTCTTTGCACAAAAGTAATTTTTTGGAAAAGCTGTTTCTTATACTTGGTTTCATTTTAGATTTCCCAGCAACCAAAAGTAAGCCTGAGTTTGTTCTAAGGTAGGAAGTATTTTATATTTTATCATGTCTGCTAGTCTTGTTCTATTAAATTACTTAAGCAGCTTTTTATTGTAGGAAATTTGGAAATGTGAGATGTTTAGCGCAAGGAAATAATCTTAAGTGGAACAAAACTGGTTAAGAAATTGAAATGAATAAAAAGTATGTTATGAAAATACGCAACACTCTCATTGACTTAATTAAAATAGCTTATATAAGATTATTGTTGGACTATGTCTTATAAACTTACAAGGGAAATCTTGATTCCCTCTCTTTAACTCCTTATAGTTATTGCCAAGATTAATATTCTTACATGTATATTTTTACAAATATGTGTGATAGAATTGTCACTATAAAAAAGTTTTATTTTTAAAAACATTGGCGTGAGAAAAAGGTGAATGCTTCTTAATAAAGTATTGGAATAATTATTTATTAGTGTTACTGGAAATGGGTGATTTAGTGTCACTTTTTGGGTAATGTGGATTTGTTTTGAGAGAGAAACAGAGAAACACTCAAGGAAACAAAAATCAACAAAGACTAACAAAATTTCTGCAGAGAATACAGGTACGTGCTTGCATGAAATAAAGGTCCTATCATGAAAATACTAAAAGTCTTTGAAGAACTAGGCTGGAGTTTATACTGCTAGTGTTCTTTATTGACGATATAAGGAACATACAGTTATATATGTGATGAAGTTAACATTACTGATATATATTTCCCAGATGTAGGGCTAACACTTCTTCAAAAATCAGATTTCCAGGTATTTCATAGCTTGAACAAATATTTGATGAGACCTCTCCGCTGAAATTTTATACCGTAGAACTTAATAAAAATGCCTGGAAATTTTATGTAGATGAAGGATTAGGGTTTCTAGAGGTCATGGTGTAAGTCATGCTTTCCTACCTGGCCTTTGTACAATACCAGATACAAAATGAAGAGCAAAGATAGAGGCCATAACGTACCTACTAATGATAAAAGTCCAAGTGGAGGTCTGAGTTTGAGAGCCAGATGACCTGCTGATTGAATTGCAGAACCAGGCCAACTTTTTCAAGCACTCTTCAGGTAATATAAATAAGACAGTGCCATAGAGCAGGGATCTTTATGGTTTTTGTTGCAATTGTAGCTACTCTGTGATTGTAATGCAAGAAAACAGCCATAGACAACAGGTAAGCTAATGAGTGTTCCAATAAAACTTTATCAGCCTTTTGTAGTCTGCTGATCTCTGTCTGGCATAGAAGAAAAAGGCACATTTGCATTTTCTGCAGCCTACTAGTTTCAACAGGAAGAAAAAGGGCCCAGCAGAATCCTGCATACCAAGGATTTTTCATCACCAGTTTTTCACCAGATAAAATACTCCATCTTACCAGAATTAGAGGGAGTAAAGGGAGAGAAAGAAACCTGAAATAATACTAATGAGCTCTCTTTGTAAGAAGTGGGGCAAACGCTTTTCTCACAAGTCCCTTGACACTAGAATTTACTCTGTTACTCAGGTATACTGCCCTTCCACTGGACTCAAAAGAACCTATAAAACACAAAGTATTACTTTGTACTGCATTTTCCAAACTTGAGAGTCTAAGTGTTTTGGTGCTAATTTTGGCATAGTTTCTCTCATTTTTTGGTTAGTGATAGTAAAACCATGTATTGAGCTCCCAGGAAGACCCTTTTCTTCCAGCCACATGTGGTGACATGAGGACATGCCTTTGGCCTATTTTGGGCAGCTCAGATTACTCTGTGGATTGATTCATATTTTTTGAGTGCCTACAAAATATGAGGCATTTTGATAAATGCTGGGGATACAATAATGAGCAACAGTGATCCAGTTCTTACCCTCACAAGAGCTTGTGCTGTGTAACAGAAAGGGCTCTAAAAAGAAAAAGTGATTTCTAATTTGAAACCTGAGGGACTAGCAGCACATGCCAAGGGGACAAAGTTCAGCATGTTCCGGGATTTGGAGAAAGCATTGTTTACCTGGGGAACAGAGTGTAAGGGGAAAGTGGAGATAGCTGAGGCTGGAAAAGGAGGAGGGAGCCTAGGTTACAAAACCTGTGTAAGCACTTGCGTTTTGTCAGATCAGGGGGACGTGATTGAGGGGCTTTAAAGCCATAAGATGATGTGAATGATCTCTATTTTTGAAGATGTTCAGTCTAGGTTAGAAGAGGCAAAAATTGAAGACCTACATTTGTACTGTTCAACAAAGTAGCCATGGGCCAAAGTGGCTGTTGAGCACTTGAACGGTAACTAGTGTGATGAGGAGTGAGTTTTACATTTTCGTAAATTTCGATTTAAAAATTTAACTTAAAATTTTAAGCAATATGTTTTCCTTTAACTTTAGTATTTTGATTGGACTACATTTCACATAAGCTATTGAAAATTTAGAGTCCAAATTGACCTATATTATAGGTGTAAAATTCACACTGGATTTTGAGTTCAAGATATAAAAAACAAGAATGTAAAATACCCCAATTTTTTCTATTGGTTATATGTTGAAATGATCATATTTTGGATATATTTGGTAAAATATATTATTGAATTTAATTTTACTCTTTTTGCTCTCTTATGTATGGCTTTTAGAAAGTTTAAAATTACATGTATGTGTCACATTATGTGTCTTATTGGACTACTCTGGCCAGATTCCAGTTCAGAGGCTGTCATAGGAATCTAGATGAGAGATCACCATGATCTGTGCTGGGGTTGTGGCAACAGCATAAGGTGGGTGAATTTGAGAGTGATCTAGGAAATAAAACATGGGATTTGCCATTTGATTAAATGAGAGATGGTGAATTCGTTATAAAGAAGGAGAAGGGAGCCTCCAAGCACAAAAATACAAGAAAATGTATGGTAGCGGAATGGCGGATTCAGACATGTAAACAAGCAAAAACAATGCATGTTATTTTTTATTGACAAACTAAAATAATGTAGTTAAAGCAATATTCTTTTACCATTGGATTTTAGCATTTTTAATGTTTGCTTTTTAGTATATACTACCTAATTGCTTCTTTAGAGTTACATAGTTTTGCATTTCTTAGATTGTAACTGAACACTAAATTTTACAATGTAATGGTTTACCATCTTTATTTCCATGTCATTATCTATTCATCCTCAACCAGTACTAAGTGGGAAGTGGGACTGGAGATGTTTTTGTATACTTTTGAGCATATAAATTCTCTAAACATTTTCAAATTTGATAATATAAAATTTATTTACATTTTAAGATGAAGCTTATTCCTTCTTAAAAGAACAAGTACTTTATTTACATGTGAAGGTTTACTAGACCCCTCCCTAAAGTTGAAGCCCTAACAGTATCTGATGAATGTTAAACGTTTAATACTTTCCCCCATTGTCCTCCTAAGAAATAAGATGCATTTCTAGCTTCATTTTCCAGTCTCTTAAGCTTATGAAAGTAGTCGAGACAGTTTGTTGACCCCAAAGAGACCTTTTAGTCTCTGGCTTGTTAGACAACAGGGTCTGTACTCTTCATTGGCATTCAGATCACAGGCAGCCACTGGGCTCAGTGCAAAGCCAAGCACAGCTTTAGGATTTAGACAAAGCCACCCTGGCAAAGGAACCCAGTTGTCAGGGTAGCTGGCTGTATTGTAAAGAACTGTTGCATAATGGAGAGACCAAGTAGAACTATTAGGATGCAAATGTGAAAAAAATGGTGGAGCTAACCTGCAAAAACAAACATTTCTTTTTTGGTGAAGAGTCTAGTCATTGTTGCTTTCTTCTGTTTTAACTTCTCTGGGCCAGGGATGTAGTTGGTGCAATTTGAGTATATTAGTTATCTTCAGTCATAATGCTATCCTATATTACTTTAAAATGAACAGTTAATTTGTAGGAAGAGACCACAGTACTTCAGTGTTTTGGAATCTTTTCATAATTTACAAGTGCATCCTACTTTAGTCTAGATCAATTTTATATGTGATTTTTATTCTAGATTAGATGGGAAATCCTTTTTGCTCTTGATTTTATTTCTTCTGATTTATAACCAAATATTGTTCTAATCCTTGTCATCCAATGACTTCTCCCAGTGGATTCTCATAGTTGTCCTATTTATTGTAGAATTTTTGGCTCAAGAGGAAAGCTACTGAAATCCTTACAACAAGAATTGCTTTATTTTACTAATGTCTTAAGGAAGTCTACCCTGTCCCTTTTCTCCTTTTCACTTTCTTTTGTTTGTTCATCCCTGTATTGAGTGCTCACTTTTTCTTTTGCTTTCTACTTCTTCCTTAGTTCTTTTCTTTCTACTTTTCATCTTTCTTAGCAAAACATTGTAGAACCCACACTTTGATAAATGCTGTGGTAGGGAAAGGGAAATAATACTAGTAAGAAGAAGAAGGAATAACAGAGGGGTCTCCTAACCTGGATTTAGGAGTCAGGGAATAACAATTACACCCATGCCTTACTGAACTGTTACTACATGCCAAGCACTATTTTAGGTGTTTTACCTGAATTAATCTCATTTAATTCTCACAGCAACCTTATGAGGAAAGTGCTATCATCCCCATTTTGCAGATGAGTATGAGGCACAGAGAAATAAAGTGACTTGTCCAAACTCACATTTTGTGTATGATGGAGCCAAGAAAGGCTTTCTAGAAGTTTTGAGCGTGAAGCTGAGATCCGAAGGTAGAATAAGAGTTGCCTGGTACACTGTGAATGGAAGCAGGTTATGGGAAGAGGGACCAGCAAAGGTGTGACAGAAAGGAGTCTTGCACCTTTCTGGAAGTGAAAGTAGATTTGTAGGGTTTGAGGGATTCTGTGAGAAAGGGACTAGTGAGAAATGATGCTGGAAAGATTACTCTGTGTTCAGATAATTTACATATGTTATTTGTGTGTGACGGTTCATTTATTCAGCAAATACTTATGTCTATGAAATGCCAGTTGCATGGCTGTTATCTGTTGGGAAGGTGGAAAGAAAATAGCAAAATAGGGGTGGCATACATCTGGATGGAGTTACATGGACTTTGAGGTGTTTTAAAGTAGATGAATCTTAAGCAGAGTCTTTGTACGTCTGTTTTGTTTCAAATCAGCATATGCCTTGACTTTCTCATTTTGTTACAAGGCTTCCATTTCTTTATCTTCGAACTTAGTACTTGCAAGGCTCCTAATTTCTTTAAGATTGCTGTATAATACCATTCACTTCATTCTTGTTTTGGTTTGCCTTTGAAATAGCTTTAAGAACAAAATACCTCTATAGCTGTTATTTTTCTGACTTTTAAACCTTAATTGGTAGAGCCATTCTTTTTTCTAATTCTTGCTTCTCATTTTCTTCCAGGACTATGATTCCTTCAGCCTTCTTTAGTTCCTTTCTTTCAAGTAAATTCCATTAACATTGGGCATCAAGGCCGGGCGCGGTGGCTCAAGCCTGTAATCCCAGCACTTTGGGAGGCCGAGGCGGGCGGATCACGAGGTCAGGAGATCGAGACCACGGTGAAACCCCGTCTCTACTAAAAATACAAAAAATTAGCCGGGCGCGGTGGCGGGCGCCTGTAGTCCCAGCTACTCAGGAGGCTGAGGCAGGAGAATGGCGTGAACCCGGGAGGCAGAGCTTGCAGTGAGCCGAGATTGCGCCACTGCACTCCAGCCTGGGCGACAGAGCGAGACTCCGTCTCAAAAAAAAAAAAAAAAAAAAAAAAACATTGGGCATCAAGTATAGCCATTTAAGGCCTTTTATGTTTTTCTTGACCCCAGGTTTTTGGAATCTGAATGTTGATTTATCACTACGACAATGATTGGCAATTGTAATTTCTAACATTGATTACTCACTATGGTATGTGCCAGACACTATGCTAATTGATTTATATAAAATAACTTAAGCTTTATAACAACTTTCTGAGGTAGGTGTTAGCCAAATTATTATCATCCAGTTTTCTAGTGAAAGAAATGGGAGTTTCAGAGGGATTAATGTTATCCAGGTTACACAGATGATAAGTGGCAGAGCCAGGATTTGAATCCATGTATTTGAGTACAAAGCATATACTTTTTACCCCCATCTCAAGCTTTCTGTCTAGCACTTGCATTTTCTTATTTTTACAGATTAAAAAAAGTATGTGGCAGATGGTTTAGGCTAAATATAACCAAAGCTAAATGCATCTCCCCCTAAATTACTTACCACTGTACTTAATATTTATTTAGGATGTATTTTGTGTTTAGCACTAGCAAAAGGAAGAATAATTTTACTTTTTAATAATATTTGAAATACTTACTTTGAAGTTCAAATTCATTCTCCCATTCTATTTATTCTTCCATGGCACTGTCTCAAATACCTGCCATTGGCTTCTCTCCTCTACAGTTTGACCCATTAGTTGGGTTTACATTTGTTTCCCACAGGTGATTGTGGTGAGCATGCACCCACTTTTGCAGCTATCTAATAAAAAGATGGAAATAGTTGGACAACTCATATCAACTATGAGAATGACTGGTGATGACTGATAGTAAGAGCTGGCTACTCACGCTAACGTTTGTTGCTAGGTATGCTACAGTAGTCTCTAATAAAAATGGTGGAAAATGTTATGAGAGGAAACACAACGAAATATTTTTCTGGGTATAAAGTAATGTTACAAATTGCTTTTGGTATGAGTAGCCTGTTAAAATTTCAAATATACTTAGATGATATTTTTAGAAACATCTTGAAAAATAATCATGTGGTGCAGAATGATGTTTCAGTCAATGATGGACTGCATATGTGACAGCGATCCCATAAGATTATAATGGAACTAAAAAATTCTTATTGCCTAGTGACGTAACATCATAGCACAATGCATTACGTTTTTATGGTGATGGTGGTGTAAACCAACCTATTGCATTGCCAGTTTTGTATAAAAGTATAGCACATACAATTATATACAGTACATAGTACTTGATAATAAATGACCATGTTACTGGTTTATGTATTTATCATACTGTTGTCATTTCAGGGTGTACTCTCTCTGCTTACTTTTTTTTCTTTTTTAAAGGTTAACTGTAAAACAGTCTCATGCAGTTCCTTCAGGAGGTATTACAAAAGAAGGCGTTGTTACTGGAGATGACAGCCCCATGCACATTATTGCCCCCAAAAGCCCTCCACTGGGACGAGATGTGGAGGAGGACAATGATATTGATGATCCTGACCCTGTGTAGGTCTAGGCTAATATGTATGTTTATATCTAAGTTTTTAACAAAAAAGTAAAAAAAATTTAAATAGAAAAAAGCTTATAGAATAAGGATATAAAAATACTTTTGTACAGCTGTACAGTGTATTTGTGATTTAAGCTGTTATTACCAGAGTCAAAAAGCTACAAAATTAAAAAGTTTATAAAGTAAAAAAGTTATAGTAAGCTAAGGTGAATTTATTATTGAAGAAAGAAAAATATTTTGTTATTGTAGCCTAAGTGTACAGTGTTTATGAAGTCCACAGTAATCTACAGTAATATACTAGACCTTCATATTCACTCACCACTGATTCACCCAGAGTCACTTCTAGTCCTACAAGCCCCATTCATGGTAAGTGCCCTATAGAGGTGTACCACTTTTTTTTTTTACCCTGTGTACTGTATTTTTACTGTACCTTCTCTATGTTTAGATTTGTCTAGATACACAGATACCATTGTGTTAGAACTGTGTATTCAGTACAGTAGCATGTTGTTCAGGTTTGTAGCCTAAAAACTAGGTGTTTCTATGACATTCACTCAGTGAGGAAATTGCCTAATGATGCATTTCTCAGAATGTATCCCCATCATTAAACAATGCATGACTGTAATGGAGTAATGTGATCTGGTATTCTTTTTCCTTTTTATAGTTCACACTGTATATTTTTAAACAATACTTCAGCGTTTCAGTTTATTTGCGAACTTTGATTTGTGCACTCATTTACACATTCATACATCATTCACTCCTTCATACTTTATTGATGAAATCTTACTTACTGGAAGTGCCAGTGAGGTACAGGAGATACAGCAGTACACAGTGCTGAAATAGTCACAGCCCTCATGGACTTGACGGTGTGTTTATCATTGGATTGGATTTAAGAGAATTGCTAATTTTTTTCTGTTGAGAGTTCATGCCATATTTGACTTTTGGATTTTCTGAGATTTATATTAATACATTTGAAAATTTTGGTTTTAGAATTAGGCTAATGGTTACAGGTGTACCTCAGTTTATTGTGCTTTGTTTAATTGCACTTTGCACATAATTGCATTTTGTACAAATTGAAGGTTTGTGGCAACTCTGTTGAGCAAGGCTATCTGTGTCATTTTTCCCAACAGCATATGCTCACTTCATTAGCATTTTTAGCAATAATGTTTTTAATTAAGATACATACTTTTTAAAAGACATAGTGCTATTGCACATTTAATAGACTATAGTGTAGTGTAAATATAACTTTTATATGAGCTGGGAAACCAGAATTTCATATTAACTTGCTTTATTGCCATATTTATTGTAGAGGTCTGTAACTGAACCCAAAAGGTCTCTGAGATAGAACTTGTATATAGATTTTGATTTGATCACTACATATGTTTATGATTGTTGGCTTATACTTATTGGCATTCTGAAATTTTCCTTTTTTCACTTAATATTGTTTTTGTGCTCTGTCCATGTGCAATGTAGTTACAGCTGTAGCTAAAGCTATTGGTAGGTTATGCCTTTTAGCTGCTGTATAGTATTCCATGTGAATATGTAGCACTACTTTTTATTTATTCTTTAATTGATAGACTTTTGGAACATTTCCCCTTTTCCTCTTCTAGTCAGTTAATACCACAATAATTGAGGTCTCTTATGAGTCAGAACTTTGAACAGCTTTGAAAAAGAACTATCTTTTGTCTCATTAATGTAATTTTAAAATAGAAGTATTTGAATTTTGCCTTTAGTATTTTTGATATTTTGCAGAAAGTTCCAGTTGACTTAGTTTAAATGGAGTCTAGTTTGTGTGCTTTTCATACCTTCCCAGTAAAAGTCCTGAACTGGTCATTTTACTTGGAGTGTATGAATTGGCATAGCACAGTACTGAACAGATAAAAGGAAACAAAGTATAGGAAAGCAGCTAATTGTAGTAATTGCAGCTGGTTTCAAAGTACTTCTAACAGTTTGTGCATAATGCTTACTTGAAAGCATCAAATGGGTGCTAGTTGTGAAATAGAACACCTGTTTGTTGTTGAGCATGTGTTTATGCAGATGATTGTTGTTGTCAAAGCACCTTGATGTAGAGTAGTCCTGTTTACATTTACATTCTCCCCAAAGGATTAACAGTGTTCTCTCAATAAATTTGCAGTCTATTCTCCTCTCAAAGGCTGCTGTTTGGAGGGTGGTGTGAAAGAGGCAACAAGTGCTTGCTAATCACTTGAATATACATAATTAGTTACAGTCTGGTGCACTGGATTCTTTGTAGAACCATAACAATACTGATTGGCAAATGCACCTAACAATAGATGTGTCACCATATAGTCCTTGAGAGTGCTTGTTGTTTGTTCACTGGTATTTATTATAACTTATTTTTCTCAACATGAGTTAAATTTTTATTATCAGTACACAAACTCTTTTCCTGTTCTTTTAAATGAACCAGTGTGTTACATAACAACTCTGTCATCACTAAGAAGCAGTGTTGTAAATTTCTAGACTACCTAGAGTCTGAGGGTATTATTTAAAAACACATTTGCTGTATTTAGTAATTCCAAAGATTGAGAAACATCCAGTCAGTCACCATCTCTTCCCTTTGGTAGGCTCAGCAAGGGAGTGGAGAAGCCTTTTAATGGAAGAAAGAGGCAGCTTTAGGTATGCTGTCGTTGGAAGGCTGTTGGCATGGGAAAGCTGGAGGTGTGGGTATCTTGTGTGACTGGTCTGGGGAGCATCTGAGCTTTTTCTGTTTGGTCCTTGGTTGTCATTGCCCAAGTCCTGAGCGTTCTGGGCTCTTGGCTGCAGAGCTTGTGGTTTGCCATCCTGCGGTGGTTGCAAAGGTTGTGGCTCAGAGTTCTGTGGTTATACATGATTTCACTGTTGTCCATTTTATATTCAGCCTCTCAGTGGGTAGTGTTGTTAAGATGAGGCGAAATTTGTTTAGAAAAAAATATGTAAATCTATATGAAGAATAATATTAAGTAAATAATGTAGATGGCATGTGAATATGACACAAATTGTGAAGGTGGTAAATGAAATTAGGAAGAAAGGAAAAACCGTTACATGGTAATTACATATGAGGCATTTCACTGTTTTCCCATTTTATTTCATTTTATCCTCTTCAAAGCTCTATAAGTACAATATCATAATCCTGAAATTATAAATGAGGATTCTGAGGGTTAGTGAAGTACATTGGTCCATGGCTGCGCAGCTAATAAACAGGAGCTAGAATTCCAACCCAGAGCTTACTGACTTGAGCTTACTGACTTTTGACTCTATAAAGAGGCACAAACTATTAGTTTACAAATGCGGTCATTCCATGAACTGAGATCTTTCAGTGCTTCACTTCTAGTGCCTTCCATTTCTCTTCACAGAACACTCTTTTTGGATAAAGAAGGTTTAAAAAATAATCTCTCTATTGATTTTTAAATAGCTGCGGTGGCTAGCTTCCAAGTCTGCAACTATGTACTTCCTTGTTTCAAGTTGGCCTCACTATGTGCTTAGAGGATGCCTTGGCTTATCCTAGTTACTGTTGCTGTACTGAGACCATCCAGTAAGAGTGACTCAGAGCTTGCTCATTACCTCTTCTTGCCCCTTAGTTCTTGTTGTATATCAAAGCAAGTGTTTTCTAAATTCTTGTAGACTCTTTGTTCTCTATTGCCTTATTATTGGTGATATTGCATGCCATTTATCTTAAAAGTATGGATGGTAGAAAACATGAACTGCTATGACAACATAATATATATCTACAGCAGGCTATTACATATTTTTTTGCTTTCATTTTGTCTTGTGGTAGATACTTACATATAAGAGTTTATGCTATGAGCAGAAATAATCGAAATGTCACGGGATCCTTCAGGTGTCACTTTGCCAGCCGGGAACCACTGTGGCCTGTGGCGCCCCTGCTTGAGTTTCACTCACTCCCACTGTGCTCGTTCCACCCACTCAGCCCGGCAGGCTGCACTCAGTTTGCCCAACCCAGACCCCACGCCTGACGAGGGCACGCCAGGCGTAGACCAGTGAAGGGTGTGTGAGAGAGCTAACACAGGGTCCGGCTAGCTGTGGTGGGGCAGGCAGCTCTGGGTGCTGGCACAGGTGCCGGCTCCTTGCCAGGCTGCAGCTGGACCAGGTGTACCACACGCAGTTTCTGGTGCAGGTGCTGGTGTCTGGAAGAGGGGGATGCGTTGGCACCCAAAAACTTGGGGACGCCAGCAACTGCAGAGCCTCAAGGAGTGGGTGAGGCGTGCTCTCTCATTCTCGCCATGCGCGGCTCGGCGAGCAGGGGGAGCATGTTTCAGCTTGTTCAGTCCCACCACCTCACCCCAGCCCGCGGCTCCCAGGCTGGCCCAGCTCCACTGCCACTTCCTGTCACGTGGGGCAGCTGCCCAATGCAGGCAGAAGGCCGGAAGGCTATAATGTTACAGCTCTGGCTCGGGAAATCCTGATGTCTGGGCCCCCAGAAGTGTCACTGCTCTTCACTCCTGCAGTCCAGCAAATGGGAGCATGTCACCACCCACAGTTTGGTGAGCTGGCCAGGAAAGCGTTGAAGCCCTTTTCATGCCCACTGTTGGGTGGGTCCTGAATTCTGGTCCTTTGTCCAGGAAGAATGAGGTTATGTGGACAACTGGAAGGTGAGCAAGGTGGAGTTTTACTGAGTGGTAGAACAGCTCAGCAGAGAGGAGACCCAAAGCAGGCAGCTCGTAAGGGTGGTCCTGACTTACCTTGAGTCCAGCTGAAGATGGGGTTTTTATGGGCTCAGAATGGAGGAAGTCCATACTGATTGGTCCCTGGGCAGGAGGAAGTGCGTGCTGAGTGGTCCATGGGTAGACCTGGAAAAAACACCATTTGATTGGCTGAAAGGCACAAAGGAAATTCTCCCTCCAGGTTGTGGATTCCACCTAGAACTGGCAGCCAGGTTTTCAGGCTTCATGCTGTGTGTGGCCTAAAGGTTGGGTTTCACTGGGGACCTGTCCCAATCTGCCTAGGAATTTGTCTGTCTCCTGCCACTATCACAGTTTTATTTCTGAAATACACAAATATTTAAAGCTGTTAGGAAGGTGTCAGTAGAGAGACTTGGAAAATACAGGCAAGATGAAAGTAAATTATTCTGGTAACAAAATGACCCATTCTTATTAGGGAAAATGAAAAATATACATAAAGAAGAACACTATAATCTATAATCTATTGTCCAGAGATATTACTAATATTTTATGTCTCCTTAATCTTTTGTCTATGCACATATTTTTATATTTTTAAAATACAACATTTGGAATTTTATATCTTGCTTTTTTTCTTAATATTATAAACATTTTCCCATATCATTAAGGACTTTTAATAGCATTTTATAATTATTTACCTAACAGTTCTCCCTGATAATTAGACAGTTAAGATAGATTTCAGATCTTTTTTTAAGGTAGATTTTTATGAGTGAAATTACTGGCTAAAAGAATATGGTTACTTTCATGTCTCTTTATAATCTATGAGGTACTTGATTTTTTCCTGGAAAGGCTGTACCAATTTATGTTCTCGCCATATTCTCATGCTTTAAACTCAGTGCATATGCTCTTATTTTCACTAGTATTTTGAATTCCATCCTTTTAATCTTTTCAAAATCTCAAATCATTCCCTCTCTTGTATTACCAGTCTCTCCCTCTCTGCTTTATCATTCACACCAGCATATAAAGGTGCAATAGTATCTTCCATCCTAAAAAGCCCCCTCTTGACATATTGCTTCCCATTCCACTACTGCCTCTATTTCTGCTTCTCTTTTAATAAAATTTATTGCATGGTTTGTCCACACTGGCATCTTTCATATTCTCACCTTGTAGTTAATTTTCTGCCCTAAACTCTAGTTTATTTGGATTTCTTACTCCTCTGAAGAGTCTAGTAAAAATCATTGACATCTGCGTGAACGTTTTTCTCTTTCTTTTTCTCCATCTCTTAATATCATTCAGCACAAGTAGCAACTCAATTCTTGAACCCTTATCTTGGTTTCTCCTAACTCATTGGCTCTTCCTTTCTGATCTTTTATCAGTTCTTGATACACTACCTGATGCCTACTTATTGGAGGGCCATGTGACTCCATTGAGGACTCCTTTCCCTAAGGAAAAACTAAGTTTCCCTGAAGTCCTTTTTGTCTCTAATAACTTTTTTCCTCTCCTGGGATGTCTGGCATATGACTCTTGCCTTAGAGTCCATAGACTGCAAATGAGTTTGTGCTTTTAGTGACATGTACTTTAAAACTCATTGATCTTAGTTTTATTAAGGCTTTAGATTTTTGAAAATTTTCTTTCAAGTGGTTATTCTTTGAAATCATGAAGAACTGACAGCATATGACCAGACAGTTTTTCTGCAAAAGCATTGGGATTGCCTGTCTTGTCCTATCTGTTCCCATAAAGTTTTAGGTGAAATACAAAGTTTTATGATCTAAATTCATAATTGCTAGTATGATGCATTAGCACGCCGTAAGTTCACAAGAACTCTGCATTATATTCCTGAATGATTAAAACTTAACAACTGGCATAGTATCAAGTGCTGGCTGCCCAAGTGTCTCCCTCACAACCTATAGATAGAGTTTATTGCCTGTCACAGAAAGGGAGTACACCACCTGGTTAGAACTTTGGCAGTTTCTTGGAGGGAAGAAAGCAAGGATAGTATGTACTGAGAATCAAAGTTTGGTTGAGGTTGAGTCAATACTGGGTGTATGTGTGTGTTTGATTAAGATTGGATGATGACCATTATGCAACAGCAAGGGATTCAAAGAATCTTACATACTGTTGGGGCTTTCTATTGAATAGTTGATGCGTGTTTCAGGAGTTTGCTGTGATGAACAATCAAACCTTTTGCCAGGGTGAGGCTCTCCTTGAATAGTCAAGTCATGTTAACGTACACTGTAAGTTGTTTAGGGAGTTGGTAGTTTTAGTCTTCAAGTTGTATGTGGTTTCCGTTGAACTATTAATGTCATAGGACTACAACATATTAACTTCAAGCTCTTAGAATGGCTTTCACTTATTTTTGAGAGATGTAGCTGAGTGCTGCTTATAGTTACGTCAGTTCTTATAAAATGCCAACATCCCTCTATGCCTAAATATCAAATCAGTATTATAATTATTTTTTTAAACTAAGATTATATCAAATTTTTTAGTTTGATACTTACAAAATAGTTATGATGCTTTTTTTTCTTGGTTCTCTTTTTTTCTTTGCTAGAAAGACTTTGAACTATAAGGGTCGAGGTTCCTTTTCTGTAGACTTAAGAAAGAGGATGTGAAACTTGGTTTCATGAGTTCTAAATACCTCAAGTTATTGTTGCAAGAATAGGGTTTTCAGTTTCACAATTTCAACCTATAAATTACAATGAAGAGTAAGAGTCCTTATAATAATAAACTTTTAGGGCTGGGAGCAGTGGCTCACACCTGTAATCCTGGCACTTTGGGAGGCTGAGGTGGGAGGATCACTTGAGGCCAAGAGTTCTAGACCTTCCTGGGCAACATAGCAAGACCCTGTCTCCACAAAAAGTGAGCAAAATTAGCTATGCATGGTAGTGCATGCCTGAAGTCCCAGCTACTCGGGAGGATTGCTTGAGTCAGGAGGTCAAGGTTGTGTTGAGCTGAGATTGTACCATCGCACTCCAGCCTGGGCAACAGAGAAAGACTCTGTCTCAATCAGTCGATCAACTAACTTACTTTTGGTATTGTACACTGATTTATGAAGGCTGAACCTAGGATTAAATGTTGTCTTTTGTCTGCCCTTTATTTTTCTTCCCTTAACAGATGCCATGTTGAGCTGCCTTGTCCTGATTTTGACCCACAATGTGTATTCAGCCTCAACACTTATTATGTAGGTTAGGCTCCTTTTAAATGTTAATGTTTCACATTTATGCTTGTGTGAATTGCTCATTTTCTGTCATAACCTGGGGGTATGGAAGGAATCTGTTGAAGGCCAAGGAGGTAGGCTTTACCACAATACTGACATCTCTCTTCTCAGCTCAGGCAGAGAGCCTTGGCTAGGCCACCTATTGCCACTGCCTAAGTAGAAGGTGATTGGCAGAATCTTACCTGCTTTGCTTTGACTTTTCATTGCCAGAGTTTGTTGAAGGATGCCAGATGTTTCGGAAAACAAGTTTCTTTTTGCTTTCTATCCCTATTCTTGCCAAATTCTTACCTGTTTTTTCATGAGGATGCCGTGGCTTGCAAGAAAAAGCAAGAAAAATAAAAACATAAATTTGATTCTTAATTTGAGCATTCTGACCCATTTTCAGCTTTATATATCCTTGGTCCATTTTTCTTCCTATTATTTTGACAATTCTTACGGCTGTGGGACTGAGTGCTTGTTCACAGATAAATTTTAACTTTCTTTTGGGTAGAAAAAGAGTATTGGTTGGTAGGTTGAGCAACCACAGACTGAGATTTTCAGAAAATTGATAATTTCTTTTGAGAATTTACTGTTGTAAGTTATAGAAACTGAACTTAAATATTACCAAACCACCATATTAAATATTTGCCATATTTTAGATTGTTCTCTGCATTAATTGAGTTCACTTTATAGGTGTAAAATATTTTTACATTCAGTAAGTAGATCAAATAATATTAACCCCACAATTTTTTCCCACACGTTAAAAAACACCTGACTCTTCATCCAGATAATTTTTCCAGATTTCACCACCGGAATTTACTTACACATCTTTTAATGCCTAAATAATCAGTCTTGTTCTGTTATCATCTACCTTTCGTAAATAATTGAAATAGATTTGGCTTACATATTGAGGCATGGGTTAACCTCCAATTGGAACTCCAAATTTATCAAACTTAAGATCCGTTATAATGCCTAGCAACAGAATAATTAAAACAGATTTGAAGAGATGAGTAGCACCCACCAGCATACTAGACATTAATGTTGGAGGTATGAAATTCCAGACATTAATGTTGGAGGTATGAAATTCCACAGCTGCCTGCACTAGGCCTTTATGAGAACTAACCTTTTAAAAAGGCCAGTAGCTTTCCTAGTCTTCTACGAAGTGCCAAATAGATGAGTGAATGTGCGTAAACACCTTTCTGTGTGTACTTTTTAGCTATTACTTTGAAAATTGTAACAACATATGTATTGCTTATCCATTTTGAATCAACTGTGACATCTTTTAGCCACGTATGTGTGGCATATGTATTGTTTTCATTAAATCATCGAAATTATATAAGCCAGTTACCACTTTCACTAATTTTCCTTGGCAATGGTGTTTTGGAAGAATTAAATATATTTGAACTGTGTATTGAGGTAGTCAAAGTGACCTTCAAAAGGAATGTAATGATCTTAAACATAATATTTTATCTTATTTAGTTGTCACAAGGACCTTATTTCTGTGGTTATGCCCCCAACCCTTAACCCTTGCAAATCTCCATATGCAGTGAGCAGTGTTACTGCTGGAGTATATTATTCTTGTCTCTGAAGTAGAGACACAGAAAAGGCTGAGTTCTGTTCTGTTATTCTGCTAGATTGGTCACATATTCCTAGAGAGTGGTGTTATAATTTTTTTTTCCTGCATCTTTGCAGATAGCACGGTGCCCCCATGGAATACTTCACTCACTCTAGTCACTGGTGAAGTCCTGCTCATCAACCCTTCAAGTTATAGCTCAAGTTTCACCTCTTGTATCTTGTCTTCCCTTGTCACCATTTGAAAGTAAACTCTTCCTTCTGAAACTGTCAACACTTTCCAGAACTTTTCTTACTGCCCTTATTGCAGTTTCAATTCTTTTTCTCTTTTTTTTTTTTTTTCTTTAAAGACAAGGCCTTGCTCTATCTCTGAGGCTGGGATGCAGTGGCCCTATCATAGCTCACTGCATCCTCACACTCCTAGGCTGAAGCTCACCTCTCGAGTAGCTAGAACTACGGGCATGCATCATCATGCCAGGATAATTTAATTTTTTTTTTGTCTAGACAAGGTCTTCCTATGTTGCCCAGGCTGGTCTTGGACTCCTGGCCTCAAGTGATCCTCCTACCTCAGCCTCCCAGAGTTCTGGGATTATAGGTGTGAGCCACTGTGCTCAACCCTACTTTTGTTTCTTGTGTACCTGATTTTTCTTCTATATTGTAGGATATTTTATAATAATAGTTGCCTTTTCTTCATCTTTTTTTCCTCAGAAACTGGAAAGTATTTTGTTGGCCAGAGATTTGAATGATTTAAGAATGATTTTAATTTAAAATTCAGTTTTTTCTCCCAGGAGATACTCACCTCTTAAGTTAGTATTTCTTAAAGGGAGGGCGATAGTCCACCTGTATTAGAACCCCCTTAATCCTTGGTAAAAGTGTAATTTTCCAGGAAATGAAATTAGAACTTATAGGTCTGGATCCTAGAAGATGGATGCATTTGTATTAAGTGCCATGGTAAGTCATATTTACACGAAAACTTAAGATTCATTCCCTTAAATTATTATGGAAATAAATAAACATTAAGATACCGTAAGTCTTATAATGCAGAAAAAAATTCCTTACTTTTGCATTTGAAAAAAATATGCCCTTGAAAACTAAATTCCTTATTGATTCTCAGTTTTTGGACTTGATTACTGATTTGCTCACCTAATAGTTCTCTAATGTATGTAGGTTTAAGGAACTGAAAATAGAGATATTACTGACTGAACTAATTAGTATGTAAAGTAGAAAATGGTACAACTGCATACTCAGTAACGGGTAGTCTTACCTTTTTCTGGATTCTTTGTTTTTTCTTTTTTTCCTCAATTTTTCTAGATTTTGGCCTACCTTGTATTATCTTATCTGTTTGGTGTAACTTCTGAGGACTGCAGGGATGACGATCTTGTTTTCCTCTCCTGTATCACACAGCATTGTTACAGTGGCTCAGAAAAGCATTTCTGAGTAATTTGAGGATTATTTATGTTTGTTAAAAAATGAAATTTGTTGTTTCTGACTCGGAAAATAAGGATGTAAATTTCATAGGAATTCATTTTAAATGAAGTTTCTTGAGAGAGACAGCTTTAACTTGAATTTTGCAGCAGCATCTAAAACGAAGCCAATGAAAACACCTTTTTTTCCCCAGACAGATGTTACTCTGTGTCTCAGGCTGGAGTGCCCTGGTGCATTATGGCTCACTGTACCCTCCACTTCGTGCTCGAGTGATCTTCCACCTCAGACTCCCAAGTAGCTGGAACTGCCGGCAGCTTCCACTATTCTTGACTAATTTTTTTTTTGTATTTTTTGTAGAGACAGGATCTCTACCCAAGTCTCAAACTCATGTCATGTCCTCAAGCCCTCCCACCTTGGCCTCCCAAAGTGCTGACATTACAGGCATGAATCACAGTGCTTGGCCTCAGTGGAAACACTTTATTCTTGATTGTGCCATTTTCCATAGGGGTTGGTGGCTGGATTGTACTTTCTAGTTGTGAAAGTAATGGTGAGGTAAGATAATGGCTTCGAGTCTAGGGATCAGATCCTTGAATCAGTAGTAATATAAGTGAGAAGTATTAATATGACATAGTGAATTATCTATAATTTCTAGAGAACATTTAACTTGCATTCTTAGATCTGGAGATGGAGGGCCGGTTGATTCAGACTACATTGGCTTCAAAGTGATAAATTCTATATTTGCCTCTACTAGAACATATAGAAAAGAAAATAGCTTTGAAAGTATGGCTCTTTCTTTCTTTTTCTGAATAGTGACAGGCATCTATGAATAGTGATGAATTCAGGAAAACTCCTAGGCTAGACGTTATCTTGACAGTTGGTGGACAGATGCTCCTGATTTGAGTGTGAGACTGAGGTATTCAGAAAGCACTTCAAAACACTCTCCTATGCCAGCTAACATTATTTTCATTATATTGTGATTGAGTTTTTAGTTGCTTTGTAATAATCCCTCAGATAAAGGGCCTGGTGTGAGCTGGGAAAAATATTTATGATTTATTTTGAGCATAACGACATATAGTCATTTTTATGTTGTTTTTCAGACCTTACTATTACTTATAAACGAATGTATTAAAACACAACAACTTCATCTTGAACATTTTAAATGAAAATAATAAAGGTTTAAATGAAAACTGGCCTTGATAATTTTGAAAATGGGTGCCCAGACTTACTGCATTTCTTGAGAAAGGTTAATTGCTTCCTAGGCAAGGTTCTTATGGTGATAGTTGTTTTTACATTGCTCATGTCTAATATAATATTTGAGGTGTAATTTGCCATGGTATTTCTTTTTCTGAGTTAGTTGATGTTTTATTGAAGACATGAATCATTACGTGATTCTCTCCATTTAGGAAAAAAATTTCCATCTTTTTCAGTGGGGATTGGGCAGGTCATTCTCATCCGGGGTTCTCTAGTTTCGAATTTGTTCTTCTTAGTCTGAAGGAAGTTGTTGACTTTCTATGTGTATTATAAGGGCCTTCTTTAACTTCATGCTTTGTTCTGGGGGTGTGATGATCACTAGAAATGGTGAAGTTACGTGATGGGGGAAATGCCTTTTATAAAACAAATTTTGGCAATTATGTTGTTTTCCCCTTAGCATTTTATTCATATGCATGTACTCAGAAGCATGCATAGAATATTTAGACATGTTAAAATTTAGATGGAGCTGCTTTAATGGAACTTTATATTTTAAAGTAAATTTAGGTTGTTGCTATTTTAATGTATATCTTTTTCTCTGAAGTTTTATAGTATAATGTTTCTTTTTTATGATAACCAGTTCAAATGTAAGCATAATATAATAAAACCTTAAGCTCGCAGTCTAGTCCTTGCAACACGAATATAGCAGATGTGTCAAAATATATGAATTGTTCTTAATGTTAAACTTTTGTTCGTGAGAATAACGTAACACCTGCTGTGACCTACTAAGCTGTGTAAATTTTAATGACTGTAAAACTAAAATGTATTCATAACCAAATGTGTTTGGAAATTATTTGGAATGTCTTGTGCTTGGCTCCTTTAGAGATTTTATTATATAATATGTAGAAATTTAAATCTGCTATTAAAGTTGAAAATTATTATAACGTTTATGTTACTTAAAAGTTATCTAGAAAATTATAATACCTAGGTTACTTTTATCTTTTCTTAAAAAAGTTATCTGTAGGGTAATCTCACCTCTGATGTGCCTTGCCTGGAAGCAACAGAAGTGTTATCTAATACTACACAAATTTGTTTCCTTTTAGCAGTGGCATTCTTTAATTCTACAAATATTTTGATACCTTCTAAAAGTAGGTAGGATTACATTGGCATAGTAAATTTCCCAGGGTTATTAACTCCTTTTTCTCTCTATTATGTAAAAAATAGTAAGAAAATAGAAGAATTATAAGGGTACTACTAGTTTATATTTGGTAGTATAGTAGTGGGAAGGGAATTATCCCTTTCCTCCCCATCATAAGGGTTATGGCCAACATTCCTATAACAAAATATAGATTCATAAGAGAAAAGCATAACAAATCTATTTAATTATAGTTTTACATGACACAGGAACCTTCAGAGTGAAGACCCCAAACATATAGGACAACTATCCATTTTTCAGTGTTTAGGTTCAGTGAAAAATGGACAGCTATATAGAAATAGGACTGGATAAAAAGGTTATGAT
This sequence comes from Symphalangus syndactylus, assembly GCF_028878055.3. NCBI lineage: Eukaryota > Metazoa > Chordata > Mammalia > Primates > Hylobatidae > Symphalangus > Symphalangus syndactylus. Next base: position 88,048,664 of record NC_072434.2, on the reverse strand, counting down.
CTAATATTAATAGACTGCATGTAAAAACTCGCCAAGACCTGTCTGTTCAGATTTTTCTTGGCCTCTCTCTTGTAATGTTTCTTCTTCCCAGGTATGGGACAGGACTCCTCTGATGAGGGTCTTACGACCTATATTATTGGGACAAGGGTAGGTCAGAGAATTTCTAGACAGAATTTCTGTCTAGGCCAGTTTCTAGACAGAATTTCTGTCTAGGCCAGTTCCTAGACAGAAAGGTGAGGGCAAGGTTAGAGTAGTAATTGTAGTTTTTATGGCTGGCTTTGGAGAAGAGAGTTCTAGTCTTTATTATCTGCTTTGGTGAGGAGGAATTCTGGTGTCTGTACTTGCTTTGGGGGAGAATGAGGGGCAAGAGACAGGAGGGCAGGAGAAGATAAGAGAGATGTGGGTTCTGAGGCTGCTTCTGATGCCTTCCAGTGTCCTTTAGTGCAAAGTACTTTGCGTGCCGAAGTGCCATATTTTGGAGTATTGTTTTCTGAGCTCCAGCATTAACCCTATTTGCCAATGGAATATGGTGTGGCAAGTACTTTAAAAGAATGGTTTACATGCTTATTTTCCCAAGAGTATATACCGTGAGCTTTTTGGAATAGTTGGACCATCTGGGAATACGTAAAAAATGAAAGGAAAAGGACAAGAGATTATTGCATTTTGATTGGCTCCAAATTGCATTAACCCTTAATATTTATCTACTTATAATTTTAAGATACTAATATTTGAGGAGATCTCTTTATTTGATTTACTGGTTTAAGATAATATTGTGATATTAACAAGTCTCTTTTTTTCTCCTCACGTCTTTTAGACCAGAGCACACAGGCCAAGTCAGGCTGAGATCCTATTTACTATAAAAATCATAGAACTCTATGTAGTATTGATAAAACACATGAAGATTATATTATACTTGGCTTTTAATTATATTTTGACATTTGCTCATGTTTGATTTAGAACTTTTTTATTTTTTATTTTTTTTTTACTATTTTGGTCTCATCAAAAAGATTTTAAGATCCTTTTTATTTTGGCAAAATATATGTAACATAAAATTTACCATTTTAACCATTTTTATTTTTATTTTATTTTTAATTTTTTTTGAGTTTCAGTTTTGTTCTTGTTGCCCAGGCTGGCATGCAATGGCACGGTCTTGGCTCACTGCACCCTCACCTCTTGGGTTCAAGTGATTCTCCTGCCTCAGCCTCCTGAGTAGCTGGGATTACAGGCATGTGCCATCATGCCCGGGCAATTTTGTATTTTTAGTAGAGACGGGGTCAGGCTGGTCTCCACCTCCTGATCTCAGGTGTTCTGCCCACCACGGCCTCCTGAAGTGCTGGGATTACAGGTGTGAGCCACCGTGCCCGGCCACCATTTTTAGATATACGTTGCTTTCATTTCTTACGTCTCTTTCTTAACACCAAGGTTATTAAGTAAGTATGTAAGAACATACAAGAGATGTTCAGTGTAGCAGAGATTGGCCAAATCCGTTTGTGCATAATACCCCTACTCTGCCTTAGCACCAATCTAGACTGTTTTTTGCAGCTGTCTTGGAGTTAGGTGTGGCCATAAGATTGAGTTCTGGCCACTCACATGTGAGCAGAATTAATGCATGCCTCCTCTAGGCTTGGGTCATAAACATCTGTGTTCTGTGTTCTTTCTCTCTTCCCTTCTGATGGCAGTCATAAAACCAAGGAGATGGAGGAGCCTCCAAAAGGGAGGAGTCCAGGTCCTTCAGTCACTGCCATTGACAGGAAGCATTGTTTGACCTTACATGAGCCAGAAACAAAACTTTCATTGTAGTAAAGCACTAAGTTGTCATGATTTACCTCTCTCCGCAGCCAGCATTACCTTCACTGATACACTCAACAGTGATTTGAGTACGTAATTTAGTTTACTCAAAATATACTCATTTCTTAGCAATTGGAATTGGTAGTCAGGAAAACTAAAGTTGAACTGAGGAGTGAGAAATTGGGGTGTGACTCCAGTTGGGGGAAGACTCGGTGTGGAACTCGATGAGATGAATAAAAGAACAATTTGGAATGTTATGTTAGGGAACTGATACAAAAAAAGTTAGCAGAGAGTTATAGTATGAATAAATTAGAGGAATTTTGGGAGTTGTAGGAGTAGGGGAGCATTATGAAATAAGAAAAGTCTCTGAGAGTTGGGATAGGGTTTAAACACTATCGGTTTTTTTAAAAAGGAATTTTGCCACATTCCACATGCAGCTTGCAAATGTTTTTGCAATGACTATCTTGACATACGTGATACTCAGAAATAAGGTGTAACGTTTAAATGAATAGAACTGCATACCTATATATCCTGTTTGCTGGGAGTTAGATTCATTACTTGAATAATTTCCCTAATGAGTCATTCCCTTAGGGGAATTATCCCTAAGGGAATTATCCCCTTAGGGGAATTATCCCTAAGGGAATTATCCCCTTAGGGGAATTATCCCTAAGGGAATTATCCCCTTAGGGAATGACTTATCCCATGAACATAATTGGATTATGGCTTGTTTTGTGCATATATGAAATCCAGTTTGTTGGACTTCTACAACACCTAAATGTAGATGAAATTTACCTTGTTTTTTGGACATGCAAAATATTGGATAGAATATTTAAAAAGAAAAAATTCATCAATTCATTTTGCTAGCATTTACTCTTCATAATTGAAGCTGAGGCTGGGCGTGGTGGCTCATGCCTGTAATCCTAGCACTTTGGGAGGCCGAGGTGGGCAGATCACGAGGTCGGGAGATCGAGACCATCCTGGCTAACATGGTGAAACCCCGTCTCTACTAAAAAAAATTCCAAAAAAAACCAAATTATCCGGGCGTGGTGGCGAGGGCCTGTAATCCCAGCTGTAAGGGTAGCAGCCTCGGGAGGCTGAGGCAGGAGAATCACTTGAATCCAGGAGGCAGAGATCGCAGTGAGCCAAGATCATGCCACTGCACTCCTGCCTGGGCGACAGAGCGAGACTCTGTCTGAAAAAAAAAAACAAAAAACAAAAAACAAAACAGTAGATAGGTAAAATGTTTGTGGCTTTAGATAGCTTTTATTTTTAAAAAAGCTTTAAAGTGAAGATTTAATAATTATAAATTAAAAATGCACTACATGACTCACTTGATGTTTACAGTTTTCATCTCCTATGTAAATAACAATACAGAGAATGCATACAATCATTGACTTGTGGACACCCATGTCCCCAGTTGTGTGTATGTTGGAAATGGTTATAAGACATGGGGATTTTCTTACCTCCTGTTTGTAATTGCTTCAGCTACAGATCAGATTCCCTTCTAAACAAGCGGTAAGAGACCACCTCAGCTGAGCCTTGGGTGGTGTTTTAGAAGCAATTGCTACCTGTAATTGAAGAGGAAAGGTCCTCTGTTTTCTTAAGCATAGCATCCAATGTAAAATGAATGTAGCTCTCTTCTTTGACCTTACTCTTGTTCACATACTTTAATAGGTGTAATCATAGAAATGTTGCATATTCAGCATAACTGGATTCTAACTTATAATTTATCTTAAAAATAAAAGTACTATTAAAAGGGATTTGAGATTCCAGGATTTCTTACAAGTATGATGTAGAATGTATGTTTTATGATCTAAATTAGCTGGACTTGAAGTCAAAAGAACTAGTTCAATAACATGTGTCTTAACTTGAAATCTTGGTTTCCTAATCTATAAAATCACCAATATACTAGAATCTTGGTGTTGAAAGTAACCTGTGGGGCAATTTGATACCACCTTTAACTCAGAACTCAAATTTCTTTTATAACACCTTTGATATGTGGCCGTCCAATGATAGGGTGCTCAATGTCTCATTCTTTAATCAGGTGCTTATAGCTTTGAAACTCTTGAGCATAGAATACTGATAGTAATATTAATATCTGACTTGTCTCTCTCATATGAAGTAAGAATGAAGCAAATATTAAAGTAGCAAGTAGTATTTAGATATACGGTGCTTTTTAAACTAATGACATGTGGGAACTAGTTACCATTTGTATTAATAATTTTTTAAAATGATAAACTAAATTTTAAATCTCTGACAATGACCATTGGAACCCAGCCTGTTGATCAGGTGAAGTCTGCCAGGGCTTCCAATATTTTTGATACTACCTAGTCCTTGAAAATTAAAAATCTTGACCCACAATTTAAAAGCCACTGGGTATGACTCTTGGGAAGACATTTCAATTACCTAGTATACAATAATAGTAACTACAAGACTTTAATACAAATTGAAATTATATGGAAATTACTTAAACATTTCTAAAGTAACACTAAACCACGTTCTTTAATGTATTATGTGTCATGGGTAGCATTGCCTGTAAGAGGTAGCAGCAAGCTGAGTTTATGAAGGAACAAAACTTCTGAGTGAGCTAAGGAGCTGGTGGATAGAGTGTGGAAGATGGAGCAGACAGACTGAGATCCACCCAGGCCTGGGAGGGGAATGGGAAAGAGACCAGAGACAGAAGCCAGACTTGACACAATCCCTGAAGAAGATAAAGTGATTTAATCACCTTCCAGTTAGATCAATTTGGGGATTGTTGCCATTTTAAGAATATTAAGTCTTCTAATCCATGAGCACAAAATGTTGTTCCATTTACTTTTTCTTTATTTTTCTGCCCCATATGATCTGCAGAAAACATTTATTTTTTCTTTACTTTCTTTTTTTTTTTTTTTGAGACAGCATCTCACTGTGTTGCCCAGGCTGGAGTACAGTGGTGGAATCATGGCTCACTGCAGCCTCTATCTCCCGAGGCTCAGGTGATCCTCCCACCTTAGCCTCCTGAATAGTTGTGACTACAGGGGCATGCCATCACACCCAGCTAATTTTTAAAAAATTTTTTGTAGCGACGGGGTTTGGCCATGTTGCCTGGGCTGGTTTTGAACCTCTGGGCTCAAGCAATCCTCCCTACTCAGCCTCCCAAAGGGCTGGGATTATGGCAACAATCCCCAAATTGATCTAACTGAACATAATCTCTATCAAAATCCCAGAAATTTTCCCCCTGAATTGACAAGCTGAACTGAAATTTCATTGGGAAATACAAGCAACCCAAAAGAGAGGAGGAATAGCACCTACACAGTACTGGCATCATAATCACCTGTGGTGTTTTAAAAATGCAGAATCACAACTTTAGGAGTGATGTTCAAGTACTTTCAAAAAGTTCCCAGTTGAATATTATGCACAATCATAAAAGAAAGTAGAAGTTATTTGGGCTTATTAGGTTTTCATTGGTAATAAATAGAAGATAGCCTTAGTGATAAAGAAGAAAACAACAACAAAAAAGAAATTACAAGCCACAGGTAATACTTGGTGGAGGAGCATAGCCCATCATACCCTCTGGGATGAGTTGGCACTGAAACACACTTCCAGAAAATTAAAAACAAAACAAAACAAAAAACTAAGCTTGATGGAATATTGGAATGGAATATTAAGTACTGTCTGGAAACATCTGCCAAATAGTAGAAACTTATGTTCAGCTGTTTGTTGTACCAGTGGTCAGTCACAGAACCAATTACCTCTTGAATTTATGATAATAAAGGCAAATCATCAGTATTTAAAAAAAAAAAAATCACCTTCCAGATCTTACTTGCAAAAGGGCTACCTATATTCTTTGGATGAAGTGTTAGTATTATTAGAATGACCCATTTTTACTTGTATTAGCTTCAGTGGATCTTTGTTCCTTGTAACTGAAAGAGCTCTAATAGAGCACTAAGGTTAAAGACAAGTATCAGGGGTAAATATTTGGCTGAGGCCTACTTCTGAATACGATTCTAGACGTGACCTCTCCTCTTTTCATTCTTTTTTCCACATCATCATTATAAAATATGAAGTAATCATCTTTAATTTCTTGTCTTTCTGAATTTAAAATTCTATGTTATGTATTCTCATTGCTTGATTTGTGTTTATTATAGAAAAGAAGAGTTTGTTTTAAACTATGCATTACTTGAATTTCTGCTGAGGAAGTCCATATCCATATGTTAGGTTTTTTGCATCCCAAAGTCTTGGATTAGGTTTTGCCACCATTGTTGGTGTATCAATAGACCACTGCATTATTTTATTAGTGGTATGTCAGTCTTTGACTTAATATTTGCAAGTATTTAATAATACCCCATACATTATAAATTAAATTGTATTTGATACCTGCTAGACCTTATGAGAAATTATTCACATTTAATAAGAAAACAGCAACTTGTTACTTTTGTGGCAGATAGGAGCTCTTAAAAGATGCAACGTAGGTAAATAAAAATGAGAATGTTTACCAGACCCACTAGGATCATTTGGTTCTGTAATTCTTATTTATGAACATTTTCTTACAGCTTTGTTCTAATTTAATTATCCCTGTTCCTCTTTAGGTAAAGGATATCAGAATTGTGATTATATGAAGAAGGATTCTTCTTATAAATCATGTATTCTTGGCAAATATTTCTTATTAGAAGCTTTTAAAACAGTCTTAATTTTTCCTTACAGACAAATTTTTCTGCAGTGTTGTCATTGATATAATCAAAATGGTTTCAGGTAGTTCAGAAATTGTTGACAGACTTAACTAAGAAGAACTTTTGATCAAATGCTGTAACAACACCTTTCCTGGACAAAGCCATCATTATTCTGTTAAATTTTCAGGTCTTATATTCACATCCCATTTACCCTAAGTATTATCACTAAATGGAGTATTCAGCTTACAGACATATCCTCAACTTGATTTTCCTAAATGGAAGCAATTTTTTTTTCTCCACTAAGAATGGCTTTTTATTCATATGTGATAAAAAGATAAGTCATTTGGTAATACCTTTGAACCTGTTTTCAAAATAATGAAAATTTTCTCTTCTAAAAATACTTTTTTTCTTTCCTTCATTTATTTAATAAGAAGAGTTATTATGTAATGTTTTTCTGCAAATTTTTAGAAAAAGAATGATCTCCCCCCACTTTGTAGAGAATGATCCCATTTTTTTGTTTAACACCAGATAGTATCATGACATTGTTAACACAGTAGGATTCACCCAGTTTGAAAGTATACAGAATCAGACTTCTGTTGTTGGTCACATATTTCTCAATCAAAACATCTGTCTATGTCAAAACCAAAGTCAGCCCAGTATAATGAACTTTTAAGACCCATGTTAATATTTTAAAATACTTAGTAAACTGTAAAGCAGTATACAAAAGTGAATATTTTTATCCAAGATGTAAATTGGTCATATGGCCCAATATCAGTAGCATAAAGGGAAGCCACTATACTAGTAGTGGGTGACAAAGTTTATTTCTGTTAAGCCAAAATGGAGATTTATTATAGAAAATTATTAGTGGTACTTTTTGGATGAAGCCATTCCTTCTTAATGTAATTATTCCCAATTTCCTGGATGGAGTCACAGTCTTTCTTCTAAAGACAGATTACTTCAAGCTTTAGTAGGGACTCTTAGTTCTGTCTTGAACTAATAATACCTTAAAATATTCTGCTTTTTCATGCCCCCAAAATATTGATCAGAAGGATACTTGTGGTCACATGGAAGCTGTAGTAATTCAGACCAGTGATTTTACTCCACTTGAAATTTAAAGGATTCATATGAGTTCTAGTTGAGTATGTCAGTTTTAGAACATAGTTTATATTGAGTAAACACAGAATATTTTACCTAAAAGGGGCACATAGATGTCATTACAGTGAATTCACTTCTGATTAAACTAATCTTGTTCCCTATATATTTTGATGTATATTGTGCCATGATAACCAATGTACTACTAGTGTTATTAAAGTCTTTCTTCAAATAGTAGACAGATTTTTATAGAATTTTGAAGTAGACAAAATAAGTCAATTTATGTTTAGATTTAAAAAAAAATGTGAAAGCTTTTCTGTATTCTCCCCGTGCCAGACAGGTGCTTGGCACATAGTACTTAATAACTAATAAATGACAGAATTTCTTTTCCTAAAATTTTAAGGACACATGCAAGGAAATTCTCTTGCATCTAGGTTTACTGATATACATGAGGAGGAGTTACATCTGCTTCAGTGAAATACAGAATTAAACCAGGTGATCTTTCTGAATAATTATTCTTATGGTGACATATCAGAAATCTTATCAACAGCTATTTCTTATCAACAGTTTATTCTGTTGGAATTTTCAAAATATACTGTACCTTAACTTAGAAACACTCCAATGAACCTGTATTCATTAGTTTTTTTGTTGAGTTAAAGAAAAAATATTTTTACAAAGTGGACACATTGTTTAATTTTGTTTTGCATTTTACTAGCTTACAGTGCAAGGCCAATAAATTAAACCTAGGCAGTTCTGTTGCTAATTACACGCAACTTCTCTTGAGTATCAGATATTCAAATCCATTTTATGAATATGGTAGAGAGAATAACAACTGTAAAACAAAGCAGTGTGCATGTAAGTGACTGTTAGCGTGCATTTCAGAAAGGATAAATGCTCACCATATGGTACAATTACTGTGTCCAAGTTTTCAAATTAGCTTCTCTCATCCTCCTTATTACTGTCTTTAAAAAGAGAGGAAAAAACCCAACATGATTTATCTACTCTGCAGCAGAACTCTTGACGCAAAACAGCAGCCCAGTTCTGTCCAGTTTTTTTTTCCCTTAGCATAATAGAGGCTGTCGGACTTTTTTATACTAATTACTGTGTGAGCCTCAGATGAACCCCCTTCAATTCACAGGGCTTTGTTAAGGGAGGAGCTGTCAATGTGTCTGCCCGTTTGCAGCTGTGCTGTGGCTTTAGCTTGCTTAACATTATGCTGCTTTTTAGACTTGACAGAAGGGATTTTTTTTTTTTTTTTTTTTTTTTTTTTTTATTAAGGCAAAGCAGCCTTGTAGCGAAATGGTTTAAGCAGCTGCATTGTAGGGAAGCACAAAGAAGTTATTATTGTGTCTGTTTAGGGGGGTAGGATGGAGGGGGAGATATTCGGCTGCTGTTGATGCCGATTGTTGACTTGCCATCTGCCAGATAGGGAGAAGAAAAAAATGACAGCTCCAGCAGGGTGTTCAAGAGGTTGTTTGGAGAGACGCATAAACATGTGCAGATGTCGAACTGAATAATGGCTAGAACTTGAGACGGTTTATGATGCTGCTGATGTTTGTGCATATACAGAATGAATGTATGTGTGGATTTGGTTAACCAAGGGTACATACTAATTATCATTGTTTTCCTGCATCCCCCCTCCCTTATTTCGTTAATTAGTTTAGGGGTTTAATACTTCCTCTTCTCTCCCTTATTCATGTCTAGTTTTAGAAAGCAACTTCTTTAAATGGCAAAACAAACTTTCTCATTTCTCCGTGTTGATGGTAGATAACCTGTTTGGCTAATGTTAGGTGTGTACTGCTAACTGACAAGAGGAGCTTTTGATTAAGGAATCAGTCAGGTGATTTGGTATGATCTTAATGCATACATGAACCTTTTAACACTAGTCAGCACATAAACTGTTTTAAACTGAATCGATTTGTTTTATAGCCTACCACTAGGGGTGAGGTAGAGAGTACCCAGTTTATTTTGTAAGTAATTCCATAATACTTTGAACTTAAATGTCCTTAGTTGTGAAACAAAGTTATATAGTAACCTGGCCTTTTTGATCAGTACATACTCTTTTTCTCATGGATTCTATAAATGACAAGCGTGCATTTTTATCAAGCGTTAATGAGTTGGTTGTATATTTCCTTCTGATACATTCTTGTCATTAGGTGTTAGAGATTTGATATATCTGGAATGTTTTCAAATGCTATGATAACATTTATATTTAGATGGAAGTGAGTATGTTTACTTAAATGTCTGGTTTATTACTTTCACCTTAAATAATTGAGAAGAAACAGTGACCTTAGGTAAAATTTTTCCATATTACTTATTTTCTAGAACACCAAAAATTTTTGTAACATTTCAAAACCAATCAATATGAATGGAGTAACTAGAAAACAAAAGAGAAGCTCTGACTTTTCTCCTTTTTTCTTTTTTCCGCCCAATGTGGACTTACATTTCAAAAAAAAATATGTGTGGAGAATTAAAAAGTGCTTATTTTGACTTTTGGAACTCATGCATTCCTAAAACATTTAAGGTTTTGTTGCATAATTATCAAGCAGAAATTGCCTAAAGCATGGTTGAAAGGCCAACATACTGACAGAGCTTTGTGTCCAGAGTAATGTCTTTCTGAAAGGATTAAAGGAAGGTTATCTGTTATTTTCTGCTTTTCATAAAGAAATAGAGGTCGGGTCTATCTAGAAAAACTTTCTCTCTCACTGTCAGTTTTTACTCAAGTGACTCTAATCCGTGTTTGCTGAAAAGGCATAGAAAATCATCAACCACCCTGACTTCCTTTGTCTCATGCATTTATTTCTTTTATATAGGTGGCCATGAATATATCCGTATTTGTGTGTAGGGTTATGTCCATGTATTTATAGTTTCATAGTCAATCCTAATATCCCTACCAAGTTTGGAGGCAAGCAGTATGCCATTTTTTAAGTAGAAGGTGTTTGTTATTAAAGTGAGAGAGTATGGTTTGTCAGTGGTCAGGATATTAATGAGTGACTGGGAAAAGCAAGCTTATACCAACTTCTATACACAAGCAAACTTGCAGGTCTGTGCTTTATTAATCATATGTTACTTCTAATTCTTTCAGAGCCATTTGCTAAATCTTAGTAGTACAGGCAAGTATACATATTAAGGTGATTGAAATATTAAAGGCAGAATGTCTTTGAAGTTACAAAGACCAAATTTAAATATCACTTAACTTAGATGAGTGAATTTACTCATAGTCACTTAAACTATTTAAATGTGAATTTCTTCATCTTTTGAAAGAAGGAAACAATACTTGCTATTCAAGGATCTTGTGAAGACAAAATGAGATAATATATTTAGAATGTCTTGAATGAATTCAGTAGTAGCTGTTAGTATTTTTATTAGGTGTTATGTGCAAGTCTAGAGCTCTGTAGCTATTACAATTGGAGTATTTATATAATGTTCTGACTATTGTAGAATAAGAATACCAAGCTGTAGAGGCTGTTTGAGAGAATGGTCACAGATAGAAGGTTGTTTCTTGGAACCTTATGTTTATTTAGGGATTTGTGATTGTTTTATAAATATGGAGGGAAATAAATTATTTTAAAAAATAGAAAACAGTTGGATTAAAGTATTTTGGATGTATGGTATTAGTGGTTATTTAGTGATGATGATTTCAAATTTTGTTCTTTTGTTTGTTTGTTTTTGAGACGGAGTCTCACTCCATCACCCAGGCTGGAGTGCAGTGGCATGGTCTGAGCTCCCTGCAACCTCCACCTCCTGGGTTCAAGGGGTTCAAGCGATTCTCCTGCCTCAGCCTCCCGAGTAGCTGGGACTACAGGCACGTGCCACCACACCTGGCTAATTTTTGTATTTTTAGTAGAGACGGGGTTTCACTTTGTTGGCCAGGCTTGTCTGTAGCTCCTGACCTTGTGAACCATCCGCCTTGGCCTCCCAAAGTGCTGGGATTACAGGCGTGAGCCACTGTGCCTGGCCAGCTGATTTCACATTTTATTCTACAAAATTATTTTTCTACTTAAAAAAGTAACCTCAACTTATTTTGGAGCTGAACTTTGCTACGGCCAATACTTAAGCTGTATTTGGGTTATTATCTTTAAAATGAGACTTTGGAACACATAGCTAAAAATAATATTTCTTCTCCTCATGGAGGTTTAAAGCATTATTTGATTGTCACAACTCTTTATTTTGCAGATGAAGAAACTAATCAAGCTCACATAGGGATGAAAATGCTGAGATAAGCAGAAGTGTTTTCTTAGAGAAGTAAAGAGGATATGGCTTTGGTTGACATGAGGAAGTCAGTAAACTCAAGAGTATGATTAATTCCCATGCAGATGTAGGTGGTGGTTCTTTACATTTTTCTTTTCAAATTGTTTTCATCTGGCATTCCACGCTAGTAAATATTACTCAATAATTTTGGATGATGAGTCAAGGGATGTTGTACCTGGGAGAGCCACCTAATTTAGTATTTAAGAGTCGTTCATAGGACAGGGTATAGTGACTAAGAACTTCTGTTTTGGTTTAAAAGAATAAATTGGTTACACTAGAAAAATAACTCTCACTTTTGAATGGAGTGCTAGTAGCTTCATACAAGGATATTTTAATGTTTAATGGCACATGGTGATGGATGCCAGTATTTCTAGACAGATAATTAAGTGTTACAGTCTAAATTTATAAACAAATAATTTTTGTTGTTTTTTATAAAAAAACTTACAGTACCAAAGAAGTGGAAATATCCATAGCCTATGAATTATATTGCAAATGAGGATGAAACTGTGAGGACATTTTCACAAATAAATGAAACCGTACTTGGTATATTTTCAGGATAATTCAGAAAACTTCAGAAACTTCTAGCTTTAATGTATATTTGAATTGCGCCTCATCAAAATACTGCATGAATAGTAATTTTTAAAAATATTGGCCAGTATGTTGAAAACAGAGTATTTCACTGTCTGACATATTCTTTAAGGCATCTTGCTAAATGTTTTGGCTTACATTTTTTAATGTGTTTTAGTTCAAAAAAATCTGATTAAAGATGTGGGTAAACGTGGTAGCACTTTTTAGAACAGAAGATGATTAAGATACAAAGGCAGGAAAAGCATAAATCGTGAAGTTTGTCTGTTTCTTTGGCCAAGCAAGTCACTTATTTGCTTGAGACTGGAACACAGCATCCAAAGTTCATAATTTTATACTTCTAAGCAAGAACGCATAGAACAGCAGTTGTTGTTTCCTGGCATCTTTTTCAAGAGATAATTAAACGTAAGTATATATATTTATTATAGAAAAGAATTTTATAAAATGACCTTCTTTCCCTTCCCTGAATTTGTAGTATGTTCAACTGTTAAGCTAGTTCCTTTTACCTTTTGTTTTAGTAAAGAAGGATTTTAAATATAATTTAATTTTTTTATTTTAAAATATCCATAATATTATATACTTTAAAAGGAATAAAACTGTTTAGTAGTTCAAATTTAAAAAATCTTAATTTACTCAAAGTTATGCTAAATAATAGCATAGTTCTTGAGTGGAGAAGTACTATACTTTGAATTATAGAAGCAAGGACTTTTTTGAAAAAGTAAATACAAAACCTAAATAAAACACATCTTTACTAAATGGCAATCAGTGTCATCCATGTGAGATCTTGCTGTGTGAAAGTAAATATGCTGTTTACCTGCTTGTAATAATTTGTGTCTTCCTTCAATAGAAGCTCTTTTTTTTTTTCTTTTAATGCCAGGTTTTTGTTTTTTTTTTTTTTCTATGTGGGAGAAGTGGTGGGACCTGGAAAGTTGGATAGTTACTAATTAACTTATATATAAAACTCTGACATAAAGATTAGCACTTTTTATATTCTTAAAGGTCTATCATGCCACTGGATTATATAGGGTTAGTTACTCAGTGTTTTGTATATCAAAAAAAAAAACTTTGATAAGTGAATGCTAGAAAAGTTTTCCTTCTGTGAAATAGCAAAAGGAATAAAACACCCAGTGTACGTTGATTGACTCAGATTCTAGAATGGATGATCCTTATGCTACGTAAAGATTCTTAGTGTAAGAATCAGTTATGAAAACTCAGTGGGTGCTTCAACTCCACATTGCCAATTTGTCATTTGCATTATATTTCATTAATAAATGAGTGATTTGTAACAAACGAGTGTATTGGTATTGGCTGCTTTTAAGAAGACACTTTGGAACTGAATTGTTATCCTCCTCAAATTACTTTGTCTTTACTGAAAGATTGTATATTTTGATGTCCTGCAGTTTTTAAAAACAAATTATTCTACAGAGAGCAAAATAGGAACTTGAGTATTTATATGATGTAAAGTTCTTACATACTTTTTTATTTTATTGTATTTTGGATGACTTCAATGATACTGATGATTCCATGCATTTTCCTTCCTGATGCCTTGGTTTTAAAAAAATCTTTCCTTTCAAAGTCACTGGAAACATTTGAAAACAGCATTGTTATGCTTATTGAGGTACAGATAATGATGAGGAAAGAAATATGTATGTATAATGAGCAAATATGCCCATTTCATTAAAAAAAATTTTTTTATTAGAATGATAGGTAAAGATTGTTTTCTGAAATTTCTATGTGTTAGGTAATACTGCCCTCAGAGGGCCAAGGTAAGTAAATTCATTTTTAACATTGAGAAGCAGCTTTTCTGTTTATATTATCTATAAGTTTTCTTTGGGGAGTACTCAAAATTATTTATTTGAGTAATTGAATAGTGTTTGATTTGTAGTTGCATTTCTTTGATTTGTTCTCTTCTTTTAAAATGTTAGATATATCAGTGCCCTTCAATTCGATGATATCATTTAAACATATTCAGTTCTATTCTAAGAAAATGTTAACATGACTGGCCATAAATTGTCAAATTAGATGGGTTTATAGAGAGTATAAGAAAATTACCTGGAAAAGTTAAGATGATTTTACTTGGCGGGTATGTTTTACTTTTTGTGTCTTTGATAGCAGATATTCTAGTATTCAAAATTATTCGAAGCCACACTTTTGAATATAGAGCAGTATTCATTAAAATGGAAGTATAGATTCCCTTCAGTTTTAAAAACTTAAGCATAATCACATCTTTCAAATATAATATGAATCAAGAGTAATTTACTTTGCTGTATATGCAATGGCTATATATAAATATACTAGAAGTTGAAATATACTGTTACTCCTGTGCACTTATAAAAGCATACGTTTTTAAAATAGAGGTAAAGACCTAATATTGATGTGTGGCTTAACACTTATTTGAATTCAGAGTATTGGGGATTAAATGATGATTAATTTTTGTAATAAGGAAGAGTGGGGAAGGCCTGATGTCAAAATAATAAGGTGTTCAGCATCATGCTATATATCCATGTAACAAACCTGCACATGTACCTTCTGAATCTAAAATTTAAAAAAACCAAAGTAATGAGGTGTGTCCTTTTTTCTTTTTGTATGGAGTAACTTTCATATAATTTGAAAGAAACATTGAAATGTTTAGTGGTAAATTCAGTGGAAGGCTTTTGATTTTTTTTGCCCTGTAGTTACTTGTTATTGAATTAAGAAAGATGATTTCTGTGACAGTTGGTATTGTCACTTTTTCCGTAGAGATTTCAATGAGTTAAACATAAGCAACACTCAGTTCATTATTCTTAGTAATAATGAGGGATGAAGACAAGACATAAGCAAAGTGAATAACAAAAATATAAATTTTATCCACAAAAAATCAATACCTCCTTTGCTCAGCTAATCTGCAATAGTGATAATCTAGACAAATTAAATAAATTCCATTTTATTTTAAACACTCTAGTTACTTTTGTGTAGTCTAACATATTGTACATATTAGGTACTCACTAAATCTCCTTTGATTGGTTTCCTTAGCCTTACTGAGATGTTTTATTCAGTTAACAAATGCTTACATAATGCTTGCTGTGAGCTAGATGTTGTTCTACATGCTTTACAAACTTTAATTTATTTCTCCATTATTATTGTCCCCATTTTCCAGAAGAGGAAGCTGAGACCCAGAGAGATTAAACAGCATGCATTGTCTCTCACACAGCTAGTTCGTGACAGAACTGGCATTTGAACCCAGGCAGTCCAGCTTGAGAGTGTGCGCTCCCAACCACTGTTTGAATCTTAACTCTGTCCTTTGCTAGCTTGTCCCAGTGTCTCAGAGCCTCAGCATGGCTCTCTGTGAAAAGTGAGAATACTGCAGCACCAGTCTCAGTGTTTCTGTGAAGAGGGCTCTGTAAGTGAAGCCTGAGCACAGTGCCAGGCTGAGGACATTCATGTTTCCTTTTCTTCCTTGCTCTTACCAGTTCTTCCTTTCACTACTTAACATGCTGTGTTACAAGTCTCAATCAGTACATTGTCTAAGGAAAACAAAGGAGGGAAGAGAGGAGTTATGAAGGGCATGGATTCATCCTCAGAATAGTGGAGCTCTCGGTTTGATGCAGTGCCATTTTAGGGTCCATACTACTAGACTTTTATTAGAGGAAAAACTCATTGGTAAGAGTCTAAGATAAAGTCCTATTAGTTTTTATTCTGTAGAGCATTGATGTTAGTATAGGAGTGGGATGGGTGGGTTGAACCACCTGAGAGTTTTTTCAGATGGCACAGGCCACCTCCTGATGAGCAAGCACTACAGCCTGCCTTCTCTGCAAATTCCCAATCACTGCTGTAGTGAGGCACCGTTATTGTTATTGGTCATATCCATCAGGCATGTTCTAACAGAAAAGTGGATTGAACCATACAAGCTTGTGTTATAGAGAGACTTCTCTGTTTGAGAGAGCTTTTCTGACAGGAGTATAGTCTTTATTTCAAATGATGGTAGGTTTATTTAGTCATTGAATTAATGGTTATTGCCCACCTCTGTGGTAGTTTCTTGCGTTATGGACTCACTGCTTCCATATTTGGTATTCATTAAGGTTATTTACTGCAGTGTATATACCATGTATGATATTATATTTAGATAGTATAAGGTGGTAAAATGGGAAATATTTACAATAAGGAAGTTTTAAGGTTTCTGATGAAATTATCTTTTTAAATTGGTCTATATTTATAACAGTTTAAAATTCTATGACTATACTTTTTGAAAATGGTGCAAGAATGACTTTGTGTTAAATCCGGTGTGTGGAACTGGAAACTTTGCTCTGATGCAGAAAACAGATTTTTAAAAAGAAAGCTCTGCTTTCACAGCCTACAAGGGCGCAAATGTAAGCAAAATAATAACTTAGCTCACATTTAACCCAGCAGGAGGCTACGTACAGATTGAGTAATTCTCCACAACATATCTACTGCTATGTAAACTAAAGTCACGGTTTATTCTTCATTAAGTTGCCAGGATGCTTTCTGTTAGCTAGTCCATGTGGATGCTTTGTTCTCTGTGTCTCCACCCAATGCCCCCGTGCCTTCCTTACTCACCTTGCTTTTCTCTTAGAGTAAAACTGGGTACTATAACTCTATTAAGATGTTATTGTGTTTAAGAGAATAATCTAAAAGCATCGCTTTGGTTAAAAATGTAATGTTTCCTAAAAACAAGTGGAATAAGGATTTGATTAATCAATTTACCGAATATCATGAAACAAATACCAGAATACTTAAGGGTAGATGGTAATTATTCAGTTTTCTGGAAAACAAAAGAAAATTGTAAAGCAGATAAAAGTACTAACAAACCAGCCATACTGAGATCTTAGAGAAGTTGGCATTCTAACATTTTGTGGTTGGTATTCAATGCATAGGTATTTTTCTCATCATCTCATCAGCTTCAAAGCAAAACATGGACCCCAGCTTTCTTTAGGAAGCTAATATGAAAACTATACTTCATAATATTGCTTCTCGGACTTTTGGCTAAGATCAAGTGAAAACTATACTTAATGTAAAAATGACAAGTTCATGCATTATGCATTAGAATGAGAGTTTCTTGACTATAATATACTTTTCAAAATAATCATGAAGGAACATATGTGGCAAAGCGGAGGAATGTGGGTACATCTGGAAAGCCTTTAAGCCATCTCGGAGGCACAACACAAAATCATGAAAATTGTAAACACCTTCCATGTGGCCAGCTGCAGTGGCAACACTGACCAGTCCAAGAGCAGAGAAACATCTCAATGACCCAGATTCACCTGGGTGAAATAACCATAAAGAGAAATTCAGGTGTTTAAAAATCCAACCTTATTAATCAGTATTATGCAGAAATCAGAAAGACAAGAATGGGCAATATCTTAAAACCTGAAACGTAAAGATGTGTTATTTGATATTCTAGATGAAAGCATCATAAACATATTGCCATGCTTTTGCTTGTGTTATCGTGAGGCTTCAAGGAGGAATGGGTGCAGTGCCTCATCTTGGAATCAACATAGCAGCAAATTGAAGAATCCTACGCTGATATTCTTCCCAATCCCTTCCCCACAGTTATACGTCAAACCAACAAATATCATCGACTACCTTTTTCTGAATCCATATGACATGCTATTTAGAAATGCCAAGGAATAGGGGCTGTTGCCATCCCCAGTATGACATTCGGGATCACTAAGAATGGTTAAAGAAATGGGAGAAATTTTCACTTAAAATTTTAATTAGTCAATTCATCTCCTTTTCTTCTCCACCTCTCACAGCTGCCTACTAGACTTAAAGCTCCACGAGGGCTGGGACTATGCTTGTATCATTTATTAAAGCTCCACGAGGGCTGGAACTATGCTTGTATCGTTTATTAAAGCTCCACGAGGGCTGGGACTATGCTTGTATCATTTATTAAAGGTCCGCGAGGGCTGGGACTATGCTTGTATCATTTATTGCTGCCTTCTTAGTACTTGTACATATTTTGACACTCACCGAGTATTTTTGATTGAATAACTATTAGCCCATTTTTCTTAAATCTAAGTAAAGATGTTTAAAGTGGCTTTTTTGATCTAGGTGCTCTTGAGCAGCAGCACCTTAAAATGAGTGAGCTGGGCAGGAGTTCATAATGCTTAGACATTGCTCAATTTTCACAGACTATCAACACACATCCAAAACTGGTTGATGACAAGTGGTCAAAGACATTGCATAGACATCAGAATAGAATTTAACACTTTTAAGTTGCCTGAGGGCAAGGAAAGAACATGTTTCAAGACTCAATAAAAGATAAATGATAACCTAAAAATTCAGGTTTTTAGGAGTTGGAAAATCTAATCAATATATACTTAATTTAATAAGTACCTATAATATGCAAAATCACTTTAAAAAGTTTCAAATTGTCCCTGTGCAGTTGAAAACTTAACGCTAGTTTATTGCAATGTAGATAATATAAACAAAATTCTTCAGGTTTTTTTGTTTTGTTTTGTTTTGTTTTTTTTTTTGAGACAGAGTCTTGCTGTGTTGCTGAGATTGGAGTGCAGTGGCGCAATCTTGGCTCACTGCAACCTCCCGCTTCCCGGGTTCAAGCAATTCTCCTGCCTCAGCCTCCCGAGTATCTGGGATTATAAGCGCCTGCCACCATGCCCGGCTAATTTTTATATTTTTAGTAGAGACGGTCTTGCCATGTTGGCCAGGCCGGTCTCTGACACCTGGCCTCAAGTGATCCGCCTGCCTCAGCCTCCCAAAGTGCCAGGATTGCAAGAGTGAGCAACCACGCCTGGCCCAGGATTATTTTTAAGACATCAATAAAATAGGGTTGTGATAAGCTAAGTGAGAAGCACATTTCTTTGACTCCCTAAGAGACATGAATAGGCTTCCACTTAGAACTAATTGTACTACTCTGTATAAAACTGTAATCAGTAATTTTAAAGACTGCAAATGTCTTATTATATTTATCGTCATGCATTTCTTCAGTAACTATAATTGATTACTGATATTTAAGATGTTATCACATAATTATGGACTATATTTATTTATGAAATCCATTGGTAGAAAAGATTTTGCCATATTCTTTTAGGTAGTTCATATGTGAAAATTTGTTTGGTGTCAACAGGCAGCTAAATATTTACTACATTGTGAATTATGAAATTAAATAGATTTTATGCTGAAATTAACATTATATCTGTTTTTGTCTTAGGTAAAAATTGGCTCATGAAGACTTTTATTTAAGGAGTATTGCCAAAGATAGTTTCTTAAAGCATGTACGTTTATTTTTACTGAAAACTGCCTTTTTTTGGTTTAAAGCTGTTCTTTGAAAATTCATAAAATGTTTATATTTTTACGGTACTGTACATTTGTGTGTATCATTTATAAAACTTCAGAAGAATCTGACTTTTGCTCTTTTCTTTGGAAGACTGGTTTACCCCTCTGATATCCAAAAGAAGTAAAAGTATTAGTCAAATTAATACTGTGTTTAGATGTTGGATAACCTCTTCATTTCTTTACGTAAGATACATGTTTTATATACCTGACACTAGCCAAAGAGACTTAAGAAAATTAATTGTTGCCTCATTTATGTAACTACTTCAGAATAAGTGTAATACTGATTAGTAGAAAATTTAATCTGTGGTTTGTAGTTGGATTATAAATTATATTATCATAAGTGGTATTAGTATCACTTGATAACAACCAAATCAAATACTTGAAATATGCCAGGTAATGTTCTAAGGGCTTTTTACATTATGTCCTTACAAAAACCCTTTTGGTGGATAAAAACTATGATTTCTGTTTTTCAGATGAGGACCCTGAGATGTAAAGAGGTTAGGTTCATGCATCTAATAAATGATGTGATTAGGATTCAAACCCAAGCTGTGTGACTCCAGAGTCGTTGCTCTTAACCATTACGTTGTTCTACCTAGAGCATTTTAATGGTGAGGTTGAGTGGGAAAGAAACTGAAGGCTAATTTGAGAAGTTTGTTGACCTCATATTGATCACAACAATTTGTTACACAACATAGCATTTGTTTAAATTAAAATTTCTTTTGTTCTGAAAATGTGACCACATGCTTTTCACATTGACAGTATGGCCAGCGTCTTTTTTTTTTTTTTTGGAATAAATTCTATGGCTCTCTCCCTCTGTAAATAATAAAGGTTGTGAAAGAGGTTATTTTTTCATTAACATATGCATTAAGTATAGATGTAATCTATACATTCTTTTGCTCAGAGATGTATAAGGACAAATATACATGGTAAAAACTTTGTGACTTTGCTTGTGATTAAACATGAAAATTAAATATTTAAAATACAGCATTTTGAGGAAAGCTAAGCTTATACTTGTTTTAGCTTTATGATAAAACAGTAACATCTATTCCTGACATACATGTGAGCATGCTCCCACCGTCTTCCTTATGCAGTGATTAGCTTTGAAGCCTATGTTACAACAAGTATGAGTGAGCATTGGTATCTTAAAAAGCTAGCACCTGTATCGGAAAATTAGAATTTTTGTTTGTTATGCAACTCTTGATAATTAGGGTCTTTTTTTTTTTTTTTTGCATTTTAGGTAAGAAGCATATTTTTAAAATGGTGATTGTGTTGTTTCTAATTGAATTCTAAATGAACTAAATGAATTTCAAATGAATTTTATGGGATTTGTGAAAAACAGTGCTATGGTTTTATAGATTTCTTTTCAATTGGATTGTATCTATATTTGTTTAATTACATCTCAGTGAATCTACCTGATTGTGTTTTTAGCATAGTCGATGACAGTTGAAGGTAGAGCTGAGTATTTCTGCAGTATTCTCAACCAGTACCCAGCTCACCTCACGTCTTTCTACCTTTCATGAAGTTAAAATTAGAACTAGGTTCTGGAACACAATGTAGCCTCAAAAAGGTATCAAATATTCATCAACATGATCTATTTGTGAGGTCACAAGGCTGAATTATTTCTGAAGATCTTTTCCATTTGCATGTCTGAACAAATCTAGATATTCCTTAGTTATTCTAGATGAAAGACTATTTGCACATTTTAATCAATCACTGTTTAGTTCAGAGACATACTCTTCTAGCTTCTGCTTTGGCACTTACGACTTCAGCTTTTACACTTATGACTTAAGCTTTTAAAAAATCAAAATGTGATTCTCAGTAGAGTGTTGATGAATAATGAAATAAAATATTTATATACGGACTAATTTAGGTTGAAGATTATTAAGTAAAAATACAGTTTGTTGTTATCAGGTGAAAGTTGGTGAGCTCCCGTTTGAAAGTATATAATCCGCGATAAAGATGATTTATTTGAATATCCTATCCAGATCTTCTAGGTGGAAAGTGAGCATGAGTCTAAACTCATACCAGGTCCCATCTCAGGTTGTTACTAAAGACTAAGCCTGGCTGGGTGTGGTGGCTCACGCCTGTAATCCCACCACTTTGGGATGCCACGGCAGGTGGATCATGAGGTCAAGGGATCGAGACCATCCTGGCCAACATTGTGAAACCCCGTCTCTACTAAAAATACAAGAAATGGGTGGGTGTGGTTATGCACACCTGTAATCCCAGTTACTCGGGAGGCTGAGGCAGGAGAATCGCTTGAACCTGGGAAGCAGAGGTTGCAGTGAGCCAAGATTGCACCACTGCACTCCAGCCTGGCGACAGAGCAAGACTGTGTCTCAAAAAAAAAAAAAAAAAAAAGACTAAGCCGGAGGTCCAAAATAATGCAGTGTTTTTACTCAGCTGTGGAAATTCAGGATGTTTTCTATGGCCAAAATTTACTCAAAACCGTTGAGATCGTTTGTTTTAACTACAGGGAATAAGTTATTAAGTGAAGTAAGAAAGGTGGCAAAGGTCCAGAATCTGAAGTTATTAGGACTAAGTAAAACCATGAATTCTAGCAAACAGTTTCTTCCACCCTCATGATTCACAAATAGGATTCTCTACCATTTACAGTAGTGATGTGGATTTTCCTCTTTGCATTCAGAAGGTACTAACTGAATCTGTACATGTCCTTATGCCAAGAACTCAATGAGTAAGTAGTAGTTTTTGGCTCTGTTAGCAAGCCATTGGTCATAGTGTTTAGGAGCTGTATTTCCTAGGACTGCTGTCACAAATTAATAAAAAGTGGGTGACATAAAACAACAGAAATTTATTCTGCCACAATTCTGGAGGCCAGAAGTTAGAAATCAAGGTATTAGCAGGTTCACACTCCCTGAGAAGGCTCCAGGGGAGAACCTGCTTGTTGTCTCTTCTTGCTTCTGGTGGCTCTAGGTGCTCCTTGGCTTTTGGCCCATAGTTCCAATCTTTGCTTCTGTGGCCACGTTCCCCCTTCCTTTTCTCTGTGTGTTCAGTTTACTCTTAAAAGGACATTTGTAATTGGATTTAGGGCTTACCCAGATAATTCTCCAGGGGAAGTCCCTCTTCCCAGAATCCTTAATTGTTAATCACATGTGTTGCCATATAAGGTAATACTGAATCTTTTTTACCATAAGGTAATATTCACAGGTTCCTGGGATTAGGGTGTATACATCATTCGAGGGTCCACCATTCACCTCACTACCAGAAGCCAGTATACCAGAATCCTTGTTGGGAAATGTACTTGTTTTGGTATTGATAACAGCATACTTCAACATAGATACAGCTTCCAGCCAAAGAGTGTGAGAAAGAAGTGAAAGCACCCATAAAGATATATATATAGAAATATATATATTATATATATATATATATAGTGGAAGAGGTTGGGTTGAAAGTCTTAACCAGTTGTGACTGCAGTGCTTGCTGAAGGTTTATCTTGACGATACATTTACTATTTGGATGTATATTGGTGGGTGTCCATTGAACAATCTCTTTGGGATACTTCGCACATCATAAATGCTTCTTTTTTGACAAGACTTTCCATTATAACCAGGCTGTGTTTTAAATTAGTTGAAACCTATGGGCCATAAACATAAAAGTACGATGCAATTTGGGTTTGATGCATCATGTGTAAACTTAGATGCAAATTCTGTGTTTAAAAGATTGACTTTTAGCAGTCCGTCTTAAAAGGATTGGTGGCAGGGAGGGTACTTCGTTCTGGGTTCTTAGCCTCATAAAAACTAGGACTTTCTGTCCGTATTTTAGAACAACCTGACAACACGTGCCTTATCTGAACTCGTACTGCCTCAACTTCTGAGCTAGAGACGAAAGTGTTCAGTTCCCTTTTGAACAGCTAGGCACCTGAAATCTGGTATAATACTGGAATTAAGCTCTATTAAGTTGTCTTTTTTTTTTTTTTTGGTTGGTCCAGCCTCTGTAACAAATTAATAATGAATGCATTCTAAGCATTGTCTCAGAAAGTTCATTCATATTATAGATGAAAAATGACAAGAAAATAGATTCAGGAGTCTTTATTGGAAGTTTGAGATCTACTTCTGGCTTAGTATGACAGTGTAATTGTTGATTAACCAAATCAGTTTAAAATTATTTAAATAGTTTGTGAGAAACACTTTTTTTAAGCAAGAAGGGATATTTTTACTTTAAAATTTTTCTTCTATGTGAGTGAGTATGTCACTATCTTGGTATACTGTATTATGTTTAAAGGATGCATAATACATTTATTTTTAAATAGCTTTTTGGCAACCAGAAGTCCTGCTATAGATCACAGAAAATACTTTAAAAATTTAAAAATCTGCTTAATAAAAAAGATACAAGATTTATATAATGATGTTTTTGTCTTTTTCATCTGAGGATGTACATAGAGGGAAATTATGCTTAGAATTGAAAATTTGATTTCTTTTAATTTTACATTTCTTGAATAAGTGTATTCAGTACTATTTTAAAATAAGAAGAAATGGTGTTATTCCGTGTTTTCTTTTATATTTTTCAAATGGATTTGATTCATTTTATCTTTGGTATAATTATTAAACTATTGTTACTTACCTTGACAGAGTTACAGCATATTGTACCAGTATAAATCTCTTACTGCTGTACAACAACATTTGAAGTCTAAATATGACATTAATTGGAGAATTAATACCTAATGATTTTGAATTTTATATAGGAATAAATGAAATGGAAAAATAAAATAAGAGCAATTAAGGAATTATTTTATTTTTCAACATGGGAATTGTGTATTAGGCATCTAGTTTTATAAATTGGCTTATTAAGTCATGTGCTTATTAATATTAGGGCCGTATTTTTTCAGTAAAATAAAGTGAAGAGGAGCATCACTTTTTTTTCTTTTTTTCTTTAAATTTCTTTTTTGCCCTTACATACTTATGTGGAAGATACTGATCTACATATCCGCTGTTTATTCATTTGTTTAATAAATCATGATTGAGCATTAAGTGGTGGGCACCAGCTTGGGCATGTAGAGTATTATCACTGCAAGGAAAACAACTGACAGTATGTGCTGTCACTGATGGAAATTGAGCTTTTAAGCAAAGATTAAATTTGGGAAAACAGATCTCTCGTCATGAGCTTGTCAGCTTTCCAGTGTTTACTTTTTTCATGAGACTGATATTGATAACAAATGTGATTGTATAATGAAATGTGTCAACATTAGGAAGATCAGCATAGCACGATAAGCCAGGGTTTTCTATGTGACCAATGCATAATGTTATAAAATTATATACAGTGTTAAAGATTGGTTCAAAGTCTGATACAGATCAATGGATTTTCACATAATAGTACAGAAAGTTCATTGATAAAGTTTCAAGTTCTACGTTGCAACTAATCTTTTAGAAACTATCCCTTGTTGAATTCTGGTGTAGTATCAAAGAATGATATCCGTAACTATCTGAATATTTTTCCCTTTTTCAGCTTCATATCTGTTTGAGCCAGACTTTTTCCCCCTAAATTTAAACCAAAACAACCTACTGCATCAGGGTGTTGAAGGCAGGAACAGCTAAGAAAATTCAACTGTCTTCTATTAAGCCAGACATTAAATAGATTTGTAAAAATAGAAAGCAGTGCTGGTCTTTGCGTTTTTCTTTCTTTTTTGTTTTTTTAGAAAATAGTTATTTTTTATAAAAATATATTATTTGTTATATGTAATAAATTTATTTTCAAATGAAGTAAAAAATTTATAAAATCTATTTTCAATTTTGAATACGGTAAACATAGATAAAAATCTACATAATTTGTTGGTGCTTTAAGTAATATTTAAGCGTATAAAGAGGTTCTAAGAAGTTTAAGAATTGCTGATTCAGAGGAATGATTCCACATCTGAAATACATGTTGGGGTGAGATTGCCTTTTATAGTAAAAGATTTGGATTACATTTTATGGTAAGAGACTAGACTTTACAGTAAGCAGTAAGGAGTCACAGGATATTTTGAGCAGAAAAGTGATAAAGTGGTACACACAAGATTAATCTGGAGGTGATAGATACATTAGGATGGGAAGTGGGAAATGAGTGGAATGGGGAAAAACAGTATTAACAGAAGAGTAGATATGACGTATTAAGGGTTCAATTGATTGGGCTCAATCAGAGAAACTTGTGATGGCAGTATTGACCTAACTGTGATAAGGAGGGGAACCGTCAGATGTTGGGTTTGAATTTGGGTCACGAGAAGAAGCTGATTTGTAGGGAAAATTGAACTGTTTTCAATTTTTTTTGTAATTCTTTGCCTAAGCATTTGAGATTTAATCAGCAGGTAGGAATAACCAGTAGAGAACTGAATCAATACCAGATAGCCTTCTAGCTCTTGTAGCATCATGGAGCACCTCTGTTGCTTAAAATTAGAAGTTGTCCTTTAGTAGGTAAGCAAATTGTAATGTGGTTGCTAAAAATGTGTATTTTGGTGGCTAGGGTGGTACCTTATGTTAAGTTCTAATAAAGTATACATTTATTGACTATTATGTACTTGACACTGTACCATATATTAATAATTACTATGTTTGTGTATGTGTGAGTTTGCATATCGTTTAAAGCCCTGTTAACCCATGTTCTTTCGTTTTCTTAAGTACAGCATTGCAAAAAGGTTTTCTATGAAGAACAATAAAATGTTGCTTAAACAAGTTATAGTCAAGATTTATTAACGAAAATAGACTTTTTTCTTTCTTTTTTGAAAAAAAAATAAAGACACAATTAGTGGAAGAGAAACATCTATTTCTTGCCCCTCTTATGATAAATGTTTTTAATGGAAATTCATTGATACTGTGTGGATGATTTACCAAGGCTTTTTAAAACAGCTGAAAATATGCTCTAACAACCATCTGATAAAATGAAAAACTGAACAAAATGTGTACTCAGATGATTCTCTGAAGGAATAATGGTGCAAATGAATTATCAAAGTGTGAAATCATTAAAAACAAAACATGTTTGGGTTTTTATTGAATCTTAATTGTAGGCTTATGTATTTTCTTTTGTAAGCTAAGTTAAAAGAAAACTGCGTAACTAAATTTTTGGAGGCCAGTGTTGTAGGACATATATTGTACCATAATTTATTTTTTGTATAAAAGCTGCTGTTCATTTTTTTCAGCATTAACATGCGTGCTTTCCTCATGTAGGAGAATATATAAAAAACTGGAGGCCAAGATACTTCCTTTTGAAGACAGATGGCTCATTCATAGGATATAAAGAGAAACCTCAAGATGTGGATTTACCTTATCCCCTCAACAACTTTTCAGTGGCAAGTAAGTTAATTATAATTGTTGATTCACCTTGTCTTTATTTATTTTTATGATTTAATGTGTCAGATATCTTAGGCTATATGAGAAACCTGTGAAAAAAATGAGGTTTATATTTAATAGAGAAATTTTCAGCTTTGATAGAATTTCAATTCCTTAGCATAGAGGTTATCAATAATATTTGGTCTTATACAATGCAATAGAGTTCAATATTTTTATGTAGAACTTGAATGTGATAAATAAAATTCCCCAAATATATACTTCAAGTTTTTCTTTATAACATAAAAACAAGGACCTTTGAACTTGGTTGTTAGATTTAGCATGGTTATAAGATGTTGTGGTACTTAATGCATTTTAATCAGTTTCCTGTCATAATCTTAGCTCTTTTGATTGTGTGATGAGAAACAGGTGATTTATATTAGAAATCATCTTCTGAGGAGATTTTATGTTTGTAGTTAAATTTTTCTTCCTTGCAAATACCTAACAAAAATGTTTAAAACTTACTTAGAAATTTTGTATTTATATGAACATAGCACAAAATAAACTGAAAGATGACAATGATGATAATGACAATGATTATTATTGTTATGTTATTACCAGGCTCTTCCAACTTTTCAAATATATTGATTAATCAATTAGAGAATCTTTGTGTTAATTTAGAAGTAAAGTGTTTTAAATTACGCTAAGTTAAATAAACTTGTCTAAGATCTAGCTAGTCTGTATTATTAAGCTAAAATCTTTAACGAGACAATATCCTTAATTTTGATTTTGGTTATATGTTACCTATTAGCCATATTTGGGAAAAAAAGATATAAGGGAAATTTGAAGCTAAAAAATGCAATAATATAACAAAAATTCAAGAAAATAAGTCTTTGAATGTTACAAATTTCATTTTACCATTATAAAAGCCCTGATCTTTTTTTACTCCTATTGTTTAATTCAGGTTAGCCCTTGTTAGTGGGTTAGAATGGCTACTGTATTTTTTTTTTTTAAGAAAAAGATAAAACAGTAAACCAAAGGGTTAAAAGATTTGTGAAGTCATTTGAACGATATGGATACTAACTTAAAAAAAAGCTTTCTCTGTTTATATTAGTGGATTCTTATATAGATATTTTTTAAATGAGATCACTATGAAGTATGTGTATTAGTTCAGGAAAACATCTTTTTTCCCACCAAAATGCTCATTAGATAATAGTGGTTTTCTTTCAATAGAAAATTATTTTTTAAACCCTATTGTCAACTGAAATGATATATTGTATTTTCTATTGACTTAAGAACACATTTTACATTTTAAAGACTTTTTGGGTGAACATTTGCTTTAAAGTGATAGAAATTAGCTTTTAGAACATAAGCAGCATACATTATCTAAATGCCCTACCTAAAGCCAGTGTAGCTTTTTAGTTTATCCATTTTACTAGCAAATGTTATTGGTTTTTCTGAAATAATTTATAAAAGTACAGAATTCTTGTATCTGCTGATCAAAATGCAGCATTTTTTGACCTTATGAAATTTCACACCCCAACGAGTTTTAAAGACATACTGTATGTCATAGTCTGCCAACATCTGCTCCAACACTTCCACTGGCAGAGGCTGAAATAAATGCTGCACTCTCGGGGAAGGATCCTATTTAGTGACTGACAGCCAGCTTATTTATCCATAAAATAAATATTATTTGACATCTGTAATCTTGTATAATCAAGTAGCTGTAGGTAGTTGACTCAAACTAACAAGTAAGTTGTAGGTCAGCTCCTTAGTTTTAAAAAGTGTTAGTAACATGGATCTTACACTAGATAAATTTTAAAAAATTGATTATTACTGAAGCTTGACTTACTGCAATCTTAAATTCTGTAAATAACAATTATGTGTGGAAATGATGAGTCTACTGAAATGGGTACTAGTTGAAGAAGTAGTTCAAATTCCAACCTGGCCACAAGCTGCAAGTAATAGGACCTTGGGCAGATTATTCTCTGAAACTCTGATCTTTATTTAGTTTCTTCATCAGCATGTTAGAAACATTTGGATTCAGTGGATTTGTAAGGCCCTTTTTGTCTCTGACATTCTGTGATTCTGTGAGGTGGACTTTGAGCAGGTCCTTGAAGAATGAGTAGGAGTTAAGCAAATTAAAACAGAGAAGAAGGATATTCCAGGCAGAGGGCAATGAAGAATGTCTTTATGAGGAATAAAGGAAGGAACAATTGGTGCAAGAGAGGGTTACTTCACCATTGCTTTTCCCTTTGCCCTAGCCCCCTTTAGTACATTTTTAAAAAGATAATTTTACAAGGTATTTCTAAGGTATGTTGGGAAATGTTTTATATATATATATATGTGTGTGTGTGTGTGTGTGTACATATATGTGTATATATATATGTGTATATATATGTGTGTGTATATATATATCTCCCTTATTTTTCTGATAATTAAACATATTACTTCATATTTAATCAATATGGGTTTTAATGAAATTTTACCAAAATAGGCTTTTTATCTATATGGAAAAAAACAGAGTATGAGAACTGTAAGGGTCTTGAGAACTTCCAATCTTAATTAAATTTTGCTTCCCTCCTGATTTAAATTTTTCAAAAAGATAGTCTTATACTCATTGTTTCCACTTCGTATCCCACTGCAGTCTAGCTTCCTCCCTTACTCACTTGGTTGAAACTACTTATAATAAATTATTGAGTGGCCACTGAATTGCTAGTGTAGGGAAAAGAAATATCTTTTCTCCCCATTTTAGGTTCATGGCTGAGGCTCCTATAACAAAAGGAAGATTAACAAGAGAAAAACACACAAATTTAAGTAATAAAACTTTTGTGTGACAATGCAGCCTTTGGAATTGAAGACCCAAACAAACACAGAAACTTTTTTTTTTTTTTTTTTTTTTTTTTAAGACAGTCTCACTCTGTCACCCGGACTGGAGTGCAGTGGCGCGATCTTGGCTCGCTGCAACCTCCGCCTTCTGGGTTCAAGTGATTCTCCTGGCTCAGCCTCCCAAATAGCTGGGATTATAGGTGCACACCGCCACACCTGGCTAATTTTTGTATTTTTTTTAGTAGAGATGGGGTTTCACCATGTTGGCCAGGCTGGTCTCAAACTCCTGACCTCAGGTGATCCACCTGCCTCAGCCTCCCAAAGTGCTGGAATTACAGGCATGAGCTACCATGCCTGGCCAAACTTGTGTATTTTTATGCTTAGGGGTGATGAAGAGGTGGATAGTCTTAGGGACTAAGAGGTTATAATGGTAATAAACTGAAGGGAACTTAGTAAGGCTTGTTTGTCAGATTCTTTTCTCTGTCCCTGTGTCTTCAGAAATAAGGATATTCCTTTCCTCTGGGTATAGGGTGGGCATCTCTCATATGGGGATCTTATGACCTATTTCAGGGGAAGGTCAAAAAATTCTTGCTAAGTTTTATGACCTGTCTCAGGTGAGAAGGATGAGAGGAAGGTAAGAATGACCTTCCTGCTTTTGCTGTTTTCTCAAATGCTAAGGTGCTATCTTTTGGGAGATCATGTCATGAACCCTGTCAGTAAGTCTAGTAGACATCTTTTAGTTCTTATTTATCCTGGATTTATATCTGGGCTGCATTTTATACTGTTGATCACCGTCTCCTTTTTGACCACTCCCACTGTGTTCTCAGAGATACCTCTTTCCTGTTCCCCCCCACCCCTTAGGCTAATGCACAGTTCTGGTATTTAACAGGGTTCTGGTTGAAGACTCTTCACACTTTGTACCTTCTCTTGGGCGGACACGTTGACTTTTGGGGTTTCAGTTACAACCTTGTATGCAGCTTACTCCCACACTTAAATCTCTAGGCTAGGCCTGTCTCCGGAGCATTAGGTTACTCTGTTCAGTTGGCTGCTGGACATCTCTACCTAGATATGTTTTGACCGGGTGTGTCCTAAGCTAAACTCAAGATAATTTTGTCTATTTCTTCCTTTATACTCAGTATCTGAGTTCTGTCTCTGCCTGATCAAAAACATGGATCCTTTCCATGCCTTTTTTTCCTTCTTCACATCTTTACCCCACTCCCAATCCATTTCTAGTCCTGCTGATTCTGCATATTTCTTGAACCTATGATTCTTTTCTGTAATCACCCCAGAATGAGGCCTCATCATATCTGCTGTAGATTCTTAACTAGCTTCTCTGTTTCTAGTTTGTACCACTCATACTCTTTCTTCACGTGGGTATCAAAGTGGTCTTTCTAAAATTATATCGTAACTATGTCATTCCCCTGTGAAAGCCCTGCCTTGGATCATCATTGCCTACCGGATAAAGCTCAGCTTCCTTAATACAATCTCTTCAATCTGGCCTCTACTTTCAACTCTTGCAAGATCTCTCTTCTGCTCTACAATTATGTATCAGCAATACTGAACTGTTTATAATTCCCTGTTCAACCTATGCTGCTTTTCCACTCTGAGGCTTTGTTTATGCTGTTGCCTTTGATTGGAATGTCCTTTGGTCCTCTATTTGCCTGGATAATTTTCTGTCTTCTAAGACTTAATTCAGATTTTAATTCCCATCCCTATTCCTTGCTAAATTACTCCTCTCTGCCCTTCTTAAATCTACTATCTTCTGCTGTTAACACATTGTTTCTTGGTTATCTTGTTCCTGTGCATGTCTCATTCACTGATCAGTAAGTTATTTTAGGGGAAAGAGCTTAGTCTTATGTATCTTATATCTCCTAGTGCCTGTATTTTATGACTTAATAACTTTTTAAATGAACGTCTGAAACATCTAGTCTGGATTTCTCTTTTTTTAGGTGAGAAAAATGAAGCCTTTAGAAATTCAGTGATCTTTTTAAGGTTGCCTTACTAGGGTAGTAGTAGTTAAGTATCAAGAATAAAACTCAAGTGTCTTGACTATCATTTAAATGTTACTCCCCTCCCCCACCCCCATATTATAACATTTCCCCTAGATTTACGGTGATGAGACCTGATTTTGGGCCCCATTTCCAGCACTTAAATTACTAGGTATCCTTTGGCATGGAGAATGGAAACTCCACAAACCCTATAGAATGTGGATAGCAATATTTGACGTTCACCCTTCTTTGGGTGGATCACATATGAACTATTAATATATAGGTGCCAATGTAGTGCTGTAGAAATATAAGTAAAAATAAGGTTTTTCAAGCATAGTACATCTCTAACCAGAATTATGGTTTGATGGATTTTTAAGGATTGTAGATTAAGATAATCTGTACACAAGAAACGTGCACTTTAAAAAATAATACAAGATACATACATTGTCTCAGGGCTGCATTTTATTTTACTTTGAGTAAAACAGTTTGCCTATCCAGGAGTCATGGTCTTGCTAACATTTTGACAATTTGTATGAACTTCTCTTGAGTTTACTAGCTTGCTCAGTTCCAGAGTGGGAATATTTCCCACATGGAGGACGTGTGCATTTGCCCCTATGTCTTGGGCTTATCCTACTTCTGATCTATTCCTTCTTACTCTCTGTGGTGGGATGGGAGAAGTGCCAGCCTGTGTCCTAAGAAGCCTCTCCTAGAATTCTACCTTATTCTATGCTGCAAATATTGTCCCACCCTGACAATATGCTTTCCTTCTCTGAAACCTTTCTTCAGTCCTTTCTTAAAAAATAGGTCATTTCTGCATTTCTAAGCACAATTTTTAAAGATGAAATATTTACTCTTTTTTTTCTGTCTTCTTTAACTTTTTTGTTTTTTAAGACAAGATCTCACTGTGTCACCCAGGCTGGAGTACGGTGGCACAATTACAGCTCTCTGTAGCCTCAATCTCCCAAGCTGAAGTGATCCTCCCACCTCAGCATCCTGAGTAGCGGGGACTACAGCTGCATGCCACCTCATCTGGCCAATTTTTTTTAGAGACAGGGTTTCACCATTTTGTTCAGGCTGGTCTTGAACTCCTGGGCTCATCAAGTGATCCACACCTTGGCCTCCCAAAGTACTAGGATTATAGGCATGAGCTACTGTGCATGACCAAAGTATTTACTCTCTAACCAACTTTTCTCTCTCTCTTTGAAAGTAAGGAAATTATGGGACTTAAACCTACTGACGAACATCTTTATCTCATCCCAGCTACTTGGGTGGCTAAGGTGGGAGGATCGTTTGAGACTGGCCTGGGCAACATAGAGGGACCCTGTCTCTTAAAAAAAAAAAAAAAAATCTTTGAATAAGTATTATATACAGAGATTTTTAAGTATGTAGAAAAATCAGTTGATTCCTATTAATGCTTCTAGTGGACATACATGGGGATAGAGAAAAAGCTTATGACTTGATTCTTAGTCTTGTGTAACACGTAATACAACCTAGAATAATAACTTTGTAATTCTAGAAAAACTATAGACTATGTAAATATATACTATATAAATGTACATGAATTATGAGAGAATAATTCGCTTTTGAAGTGTTGATTGATCATTATACCCATACCTGACAGTGAAAGGAGTATATAATAAAATTATTACATGTAGGAATTTGTCATTGACTATGGAAGACATTCACATAGAACATATAGCAGTGGGAGGAAAAATGGGATTAATTGCCAAAATGAATTCTGTAGAAAGTAGCTGCTGTAGAAGTTGAGAGAAGCAATAGGTAAGTGTTAGTGAGGGTGACTAAGAATTTACTCATGAGATGGGGTTAACATGAGCCCTGAAGAAGAGGATTTGATTATGCTTTTGGAAGACAGAGGACATTCTCAGTGAGGTTAACAACATAAGCAAACAAATGAAGGCAAGTATTAAGGAGTAGCTTATTTTGTGAATAGTATAGGCAATATCCTAGATGGATGGAGAATTTATGCTGGAGGAAAAAAAAAAGCTCAGATTAGAGAGTTAGTAATCAGATTATGGAAAGTCTTGAATATCAATGTGATTGAATTTTTGAATATCCGGTTTCCAAATCAGTATTCAATTTTTTTAAAAGGACGTACCTGGTTATAGTGTGCAGTGGAAGGGATACATCCTTAAACAAACAGGCTGCGAGTCAGTCAGCAAGATACTGTTTAGTCCTCATCCTTTTCAGTCTTACTGCTACCATCCTAGCTCAGTGCTTCATCACTTCCTTTCTGGATTATGTTGTCTCCTAATCAAGCTCTTACCTTCAAATATTATCTTTTCTGGAATATTTGGAAACAATACATAGGATAGATTCATCTCCAAAAAAAGTTCCTTTGCAAATACCGTTCTCCTTGCTTAGAAAAATTTCAGATGTTCTCCATTTTTGACAAGGAAAAGCTGAATTATTTTTTAATATATATCCACAATTAAACACTTGCCCAAATAATAACTATGTTTATACCTTATATCTTTTCCTTCTTTTTTTCTGTTATTCTTTAATGTTCTATACATTTTCTTTTTGACATACATTGCTATATTCTGGTCAGGTTTAATTACATACAAAATTCCTAACCCTGTGTTTGTTTTTAATGATTTTTAGATCATTTAATCATTTGATCACTTGAAGATTTGGTGCTTTCTTTTTTTTCTTGATTTACTTTAAAAAACATTTTTAATTGATACATATTAGATGTACATATTTTTGGGTACATGTGATTATTTGATACATTCATATAATGAAATCAAGGTAATTGATAAATCTATCACCTTAGATACTTGTTTTTTTCTTTATGCTATCAAATTTTTAGACAAATGGAAAGTTATATCTGTTAACAGGTGTATCCCACTGTAAGGAATAGCTGCCTTATCTTAAAAAGTGAATTACTGTAAATTTAATCAAATTTTGCTTCTCGCTTCTATTTTCATAGGTGGTGGTATGTTCACATATTTGCAGAATTTAACCTTAAACCAAGTTTAGAATTGGGAATGGAGAAAACCTTTGTAAAAATTATTTTAAAATGAGATCATTTTTAAGAAAACTATAATGTAACAGTGTCACATATTTCCTTCTTCAGGCTCCAATTCAAATCATACTCCAATTTAGAAAGAACAAAAATTCCACAAAATGTTCATTCTTTCCTACTTTTTCCTTACATTATACAACAAATGTGGAAAGAAACAAAACAGAAAAAGTGTATCCCATCTTAATGAAAATGACTGCAGCAGTCAAGAGTTTCAAATCCAGCTGCTGGGGTGAAAGCAGCCCTCTGCATCTCTGAAAGATTTCATTAGTGTTATGTCCTTTATAATCATAACTTTTTGTGTGTATCATCTGAGTTTCTTATTAAATAATCTCACTATTTTAATAGTTCCTTCATTACAACACTACAGGTGACCTGATCAGATTTCTGTTTTAGAGCCTGCTTCCTCTTCTCTAGTAGCTTCCACGATTTCCCAGCCCTTTCCTAATTTGTATTCCCAAGCCAGTCTTTTAAGTTACAGTCTTTACTTTCTGAGCCTCTTTGATCAGAATATAAGGAATGTGGGGGCTTATTTAGAATCAAAGGGAATGGTAAACTTGTAGAAGACAGTGACCATGCATACTCATTTTAAAAATGTCCCGCAACATTTCTTATAATATCTGGTATACTGGAACATCATTGGACTTGTAGTCAGAAGACTTGACTTTGGGACTTGGTTCTACTGCTTTTCTAGCTATGTGATCTTGGGCAAATCACATAACTTCTCTGATTTTCATTTTGCTCATCTTTGAACAATGGAGCTAATAATACCTTCTTCACAGGCTTACAGTGAGGATCAAGTGAGATCATATAGCCAGGTGGTGTGGCTCACACCTGTAATCCCAGAACTTTGGGAGGCTGAGGTGGGTGGATCATTTGAGGTCAGGAGTTTGAGACCAGCCTGGCCAACATGATGAAACCCCCATCTCTACTAAAAATACAAAGATTAGCTGGGCTTGGTGGGGCACGCCTATAGTCCCAGCTACTGGGCTGAAGCAGGAGAATTGCTTGAACCCGGGAGGTGGAAGTTGCAGTGAGCCAAGACCATGCCACTGTATTCCAGCCTTGGTGACAGAGCAAGACTTTGTCTCAAAAAAAAAATATATATATATATATGTGTGTGTGTATGTGTGTGTGTGTATATATACGTATATGTGTGTGTATATATATACGTATATGTGTATATATGTATATAAGTATGTATATATGTGTATATATATACACGTATATATGGATATACGTATATATGTATGTGTATGTACATATATACGTATATATGTATATATGTATGTGTATATATACATATATGTGTATATATACGTATATATGTGTGTATATATGTATATATGTGTGTATATATATGTGCATATATATATATTTGAAAACTATTTGTACATTGTAAAATGCTATCCAAATAGCATTAACATAAGATAGAAGGTACTTAGTAATGTTTGCTGAATTAACTGGCAATCATTCCTCCTTCTTCAGCTAAATTACATTGGAGTGAGGAGGAAACCACTTTACTGAGCTTTCTTTAAAGAGTCTTAAAGGTTTTAGAGAACTTGCTTACGACAATCTCTTGCAGTTGAGGCCAAGTACTATTGTTTGGTTGGAAGAAAATTTCTAGTTTCATTTAATGCCTAGGACTTTGATTAGTCAGGGCTATTCTTTCTTATAACTAAACAAAGTGAGGTACATTCCCAAACCCTGCTCATGGCCTCCTTCTGGCCAAAAAAGAAGACATCACTATGGCTAAAGAAGTAACACCTAATTCTGTGAAGAAAGTCAGTGGTAGCTTGATGGGGATAGCATTGAACCTATAAATTACTTTGGGCAGTATGGCCATTTTCACGATATTGATCCTTTCTATCCATGAGCATGGAATGTTTTTCCATTTGTTTGTGTCCTCTCTTATTTCCTTGAGCAGTGGTTTGTAGCTCTCCATGAAGAGGTCCTTCACATCCCTTGTAAGTTGTATTCCTAGGTATTTTGTTCTCTCTGTAGCAATTGTGAATAGGAGTTCACTCATGATTTGGCTCTCTGTTTGTCTGTTATTGGTGTATAGGAATGCTTGTGATTTTTGCACATTGATTTTGTATCCTGAGACTTTACTGAAGTTGCTTATCAGCTTAAGGAGATTTAGGGCTGAGACGAAGGGGTTTTCTAAATATACAATCATGGCGTCTGCAAACAGAGATAATTTGACTTCCTCTCTTCCTATTTGAATACGCTTTATTTCTTTATCTTGCCTGATTTCCCTAGCCAGAGCTTCCAATACTATGTCGAATAGGACTGGTGAGAGAGGGCATCCTTGTCTTGTGTGGTTTTCAAAGGGAATGCCAAGAAAGAGCCCACATAGCCAAAACAATCCTAAGCGAAAAGAACAAAGCTGGAGGCATCACGCTACCTAACTTCGAACTATACTACAAGGCTACAGTAACAAAAACAGCATGCTACTGGTACCAAAACAGATATATAGACCAATGGAACACAACAGAGGCCTCAGAAATAACACCACACATCTACAATCATCTGATCTTTGACAAACCTGACAAAAACAAGCAATGGGGAAAGGATTCTCTATTTAATAAATGGTGTTGGGAAAACTGGCTAGCCAGATGCAGAAAACTGAAACTGGACCCCTTCCTTACACTTTATACAAAAATTAACTCAAGATGGATTAAAGACTTAAACGTAAGACCAAAAACCATAAAAACCCTAAAACCGTAAAACCATAAAAACCCTGGAAGAAAACCTAGGCAATACTATTGAGGACATAGGTATGGGCAAAGACTTCATGTCTAAAACACCAAAAGCAATGGCAACAAAAGCCAAAATTGACAAACGGGATTTAATTAAACTAAAGAGCTTCTGCACAGCAAAAGAAACTATCATTAGAGTGAACAGGCAGCCTACAGAATGGGAGAAAATTTTCGCAATCTATCCACCTGTCAAAGGGCTAATATCCGGAATCTACAAGGAACTTAAACAAATCTACAGGAAAAAAGTATCCCATCAAAAAGTGGGCAAAGGATATGAACAAACACTGTGCAAAAGAAGACATTTATGTGGCCAACCAACATATGAAAAAAAGCTCATCATCACTGGTCATTAGAGGAATGCAAATCAAAACACAATGAGATACCATCCCACACCAGTTAGAATGGCAATCATTAAAAAGTCAGGAAACAACAGATGCGGAGAGGATGTGGAGAAATAGGAACGCTTTTACACTGTTGGTGGGAGTGTAAATTAGTCCAACCATTGTGGAAGACAGTGTGGTGATTCCTCAGGGATCTAGAACTAGAAATACCATTTGACCCAGCAATTCCATTACTGGGTATACACCCAAAGGATTATAAATCATTGTGCTATAAAGACACATGCACACATATGTTTATTGCAACACCATTCACAATAGCAAAGACTTGGAACCAACCCAAATGCCCATAAATGATAGACTGGATAAAGAAAGTGTGGCACATACACACCATGGAATACTATGCAGCCATAAAAAATGATGAGTTCATGTCCTTTGCAGGGACATGGATGAAGCTGGAAACCATCATTCTGAGCAAACTGTTACAGGAACAGATAACCAAACGCCACATGTTCTCACT
Organism: Symphalangus syndactylus; assembly: GCF_028878055.3. Classification (NCBI taxonomy): domain Eukaryota; kingdom Metazoa; phylum Chordata; class Mammalia; order Primates; family Hylobatidae; genus Symphalangus; species Symphalangus syndactylus. Next base: position 88,010,273 of record NC_072434.2, on the reverse strand, counting down.
CATAAGTGGGAGTTGAACAATGAGAACACATGGACACAGGGAGGGGAACATCACACACAAGGGCCTGTTGAGGGATTGGGGGCTAGGGGAGGGATAGCATTAGGAGAAATACCTAATGTAGATGACAGGTTGATGGGTACAGCAGACCACCATGGCACGTGTATACCTATGTAACAAACCTGAACATTCTGCACATGTACCCCAGAACTTAAAGTATAATAAAAAAATGTAAAAAACATTTATACAAAAAAGGAGTATTCGGTTAACATATATTGATTGCTTAAAAAAAATAAGATCTAACACCATTGGATCAGAGACAAGAGTTTGGGTGAGGGCAAGAGGAACGGGGTATAGACCAAATTCTTCAAACCCTGGGCTTTGGAAGACAAAGCTGCTGCAGGCTGAGAAAGACCCGTGTGACTATTGTTATTCCCTTTTTAGTCAGAAGTTGTTTTTTTCTTAAAGTAATAAAATCCTTCAGTATTTTTCTGACTGGTTGAAGAGGATCCCATCCATTGGAGGAAAAATTAAACGTAATTTGTTTCCTAGATTACTGCTATTGAAAGGTGGAGGATGCAATGGGGATTGTTTTTAAAGGAAGGCAGGCAAGTAGTTATCAGCTTCAATAGTTTGTACTCAGGACATAGAAGAGATTCCAGTATGACCACCTTCCTTTATTCCTTTCTTTTTCCCTCCTTCCTTTCCTCTGTATCTGCCTTCCTCCCTTTCTCTCTCACTCAACTTTTTCAAAGGTCAGCAATCAACTATTACTTGTCGATAGGTGCTTAAGTAAGGGAACACCCTACATATAATTAGTGTCACTCAATTATTTTTAAATACTTCTGACTCCTTCATTGATTTTCTTTTCTAGTCATCTCAAATAACAACCATTTGCACCTACTGTGTTTTGAAGTTTTCTACCTTGTGTGTATGTGTTTGACTTAAAGTAACACAATTTGGAAACAGGAGTCGTCAAAATTAATATTTAAATATATTTTTTAGGAAGTCTAAATTCCAATGAATATTTAGAAAGTTTTTATTGAGGGTTATTATGTTCTCGACATTGTACCAGGTACTGAGGGGAAAAAAGAAGGAAATAAGGAAACCAACCTTTCTTTGAGCATTACTATGTATCAAGCCCTTTCACTTATGTTTTCTCATTTTATCTTCACAACAACACTGTGAGGTAAGTATTATGCTCTCCATTTTAAAGGAACCCAGAGTGGTTATATGACTTGCTTAGGCCACTATTTGGCAAATGGCAGAGCCCACAGCATGAACCCATGTCTAGCAGAGTGAACCTAGAGTTTTGTGTTCATTTTCTTATTCCATCGATATAAGATCTAGCCCTTGGCTTTGAAGAATTTATAGTCTAGTAGCAAAAATATGCCACAGACCCTTGGAATTGGTATTTTAAGATGTTTTATGGCTAAGTTCTGAAGTGAGTTTTGCAATTAATATATGCAGTTACAATTTAGGAAAAAGAGGTATCATTAAAGACGGGATCATCAAGAAAAGATTCTTTGGAAATTGAGATTGTTTGGATAAATAGTAAGATTTCAAAAGATAAAGTTACTTTCCAGGTAACAAGAATAGCATTAATTTGAAAAATTATTTCTGAGAAACTTTGGCTGAATTTCTTTTTATCTTGTCGAAGTAAGTTGGTAGGAAATCTTCAGAAATGAATGAAAGCTCCAGATGGTATGTTATTTCCTTATCCCTGTATAGAGTGAAAAATATCAAATGAGGAAAAAGAATAAATGATAGGAATAGGTATGGCATTTGAAATACTTAGCAGAATGCCCTAATCATGTCACACATTGTTTTCTCAGGGCCACAGTTAGGCAGGAGCTACCCTGTTTGTTAGCTTACCTCGTGTTTTATTTGTAGTTTCTGTAGTAACATTGCTGTTCATCTTCTCTCCTAGTAGAATATAAAGTAATTTTACTGACAAATAAGCACTCCATTTTAAAATCCTACCTACAGAGTTTTTAAAATTTAAGCTAAAAAAGTTATAAACTGTAGCTTGGAAAGCGGTACATTATCTCTTTATATATTTTTTAAAAATTTGCTGCCTTTAATGTAGGGAAGCTGGAGTATTGTGGATGGAAAGTGGAGGGTGGGGCAGGAGGATCACCACCTGCAGCCTGTGTTTGATAAGACAACTATAGTGTATTTACTGTATAGTTTTTTTATGACCTTACTAAATGTGTAGATTATTTTGGTTGAGTTGAATGTAGATAACTACTTGATTTAGTGAATTTTTTTTTAGTGTGTCATTTTAAACTTAAATGTTTAGTTTCTAGAAAGAGGATTGTGTGTAATTTGTTTTTGAAATTGTAATTAGAAAGATGATTGTTCGCCCATTATATTCAGTGTTTCAATCCCATTTTATAATTAATACATTGGAAACTAGGAGGGCAATTAAGGTATAAGGGAAGAAAATTAACATTTTTAAAGAGCCTGCTTTTTACAAGGTGTTTTATTTGTGTGATTGCATTTTGTCATCACATGAAAAACATGAAATAAATATTATTACTTAAAGGAAAAATAACTAGATAATGAATCTGAGACCTAGAGAGACTGAAAAACTTTCCCAGAACCTCAAAGCAGGTATATGGCAGAACTGTGATTTGAACTCTAACACCTGGTTTGAATGCATGTAATCATATATGGGGTTCAGAGATGATAACTCTCTTCAAGTAATACGTAGTCAGCACCCACAGAACTTTCGTGCCATGCCAAGTATCACCCAGTGGGTTAATAGTGGACTCTCATTGTTGTCAAGAGTTGTATTATATATAATAGCGATACTTCTTTCTGCTAGAGCAAAGGAACAAATATAGATGTTGTAGATTGGTGGCTGATAAATTTGATAGAGTTTTATTATGTAATGTTGAGCCAGTTGCTTAACCATACTGGGACTCAGAGTTTTCTCATCTGTAGAGTGAGGGAGTTAGAGGGAAGGATCTCTGAAGTCCTTTCTTCTAAATTCAGTGGTTTGCCTATCAGCAGCAGCAAATTATTTCTTGAAATATTGACTATATTGTGGAGTAGTATAGTAATAAATTACCACTTGTTGAGTACCTTCTGCCTCGTACTTTACATACATATATGTACATACATACACATAAATGTGTGTATTAGTAAGATATATTTAATCTTACTAACATCCTTGGAGGACAGTCTATTTTACAGCTGGAGAAACTAGGCTCATGGAATTTCCCAGTGGCAAGGAATTCTTTCAGAGATGGAGCTGGGAGATAAACCTGCAGCTTTCAAGTTTCCAGACCAGTGCTTTTTCCATATTCCTACTTAACTAAAGGATCTCTGACTACCTTACGTTAGGGCCTTGAGGTGAGAGGTTTTCTAGTGTGGGCAATTCAGAAGATACGGGTTTTCCATGCCTCTAGACTAGTCTGTCTGTCTGTATCATGGATCAGATCTTGTCATTCTTGACTAGTACATGAAGATGTATTTGAGAGCTTTTGGATAATTCCATTTAGGGAAACAGCAGCTTAATGTAGATGATTCACTAGTATGTGAAGATTTCAGCATTGCTTTTCCAACTAAGTCATAGAAGCCATAGGGGAGACACTGATTTTTTTTAGAGGCAGAATCATCTGAGTATTTGCAGTAAGTTATATGATCATTGCATTTTTAACAAATTGAACTTGAGAGACATGTTTTGTTGCTTCCTCTGTGTTGATACATGCTAAATTATTGGCTTTCTGATTTTTTCATCCTTATATCTTTATTTTAATTTAAAAGCATTTATTATACTTTGAGTAAAGTTAAATGAGGCCTAAGGCCACATTGGGAGGAAGGACCTTTAAGCCTTGGAATTTAGGGAAGATATAGAGGCGTTCTTTTGGGTTGGAAATAGTACATAATCAAGCAGATGCTAATGAAAAAATGAAATGCAGGGGAAGAGAAAAGAGACGAGGGTGCCTGTTTGGAAGTTTTGTAGAGGAGAGTACATTGCCCCTTTATTACAATAATGTTTCTGAACTATAATAAGGTCTTTCATTGCAAGTTCAGCTTTTTTCATTCATTTGTTTTGTGCTCTGCTTCCTCTGTTACTAATTGTCAGCACAATAGTCTTCCAACTATGAAGTCTCAGTGTCCTTTTGGACCAATTTGTCATTGTCTTTCTCCCTCACCCCCCAACCCATGCACTCAGAATCTATTACTATGGTTGCATTTTTAGACATTTTTAATGTTTTAAAATGGCACTGCTTTTGAAACCTGCCAGAATAGTTCATGATAACTGAATCATCCAACCAGCAACAGTTATTGATTCCAAAAGCACACTGATAAAGTTTCTGTCTCTATAGGGTGTTCTTATAAGATAATTAAAAATAAACATGTAATATTCTTTATAGCACTATTTCATATGCATTGTTTCCTTTGAACTTCACGTTAGTCCTGTGGAACATTTTGTTAAAATATTTTTGTTAAACTATATTATTTACAGATTTACTCTTTGCCTCATAAATTGTTTGATATTTCTGTGCTTCTAGGAAGTTCCATCTCTCTTCTTTACCTATTGATGGGTCTTTATTTTTATAGACAGATTATTTTATTATGACTAAGGAATCAGTAGGGTTGGCTTAGACTGACAAGCCTGAATAAATTCCGATATTAGACTCCAGGCAACTTTAGTTACATGTTAATTCATGTTAGGTTTTTAACATTTTGGCCAATGAACACTTTAAATGTGTTCTCAGCCTTGTTCCAATAATCTGATATTGACAGAAAGACATTATTTAAATATAACTTCTATAAAGAAGTCCTGAAGCAGTATATTACTTGACAGCTTATCTGTCACTTACAGAACTTTGTCTTATCATGTGATCAGAGCCTCTTGGTGCTTTTAAATATAATGTCAGTGAAGATGGCAGTTATTTTTAATGCATGAATGCTAAATAAAAGATTGGTCAGTTTTCTCTGGGAGAAAACATATTTCAGTTCTCTGAGGTCAGGAGTTTGAGACCAGCCTGGCCAACATGGTGAAACCCCATCTCTACTAAAAATACAAAAAATTAGCTGGGCGTGGTGGCATATGCCTGTAATCCCAGTTACTCCGGAGGCTGAGGCAGGAGAATGGCGTGAGCCCAGGAGGCAGAGATTGCAGTGAGCCGAGATTGTGCCACTGTACTCCATCATGGGTGACAAAGCAAGACTCCATCTCAAAAAAAAAAAAAAAAGTGACTTCGAATCTGCATCTTGGTCTTTGTATATGTTTATTGTTTATTTCACTGTGGTATGTATGCACTGATAAGCTACTTTGAAGATATGTGAGTAGAAATTGTCTCATTGGTACATATGGAAATCTCGAGGCATTTAAGTTGTAAGTTACTTCTAAGTGGGAGCTATACAATTGGTACATATGGACATAAAGGTGGAAATAATAGACACTGGGGATGCCAAAAAGGGGAAGGGTAGGACAAGGACCAGAAAACTACCTATTGAGTACTATGTTCATTACTTGGGTGATGAGTTCACTAGAAGCCCATATCTCAGCTTTATACAATATACCCATGTAACAAACCTGCACATGTACTTCATGAATTGAAAATTTTTTTAAAAAGCTGTATCACAATCACATCTAATAAAACTAATCTTTAGTATTACCAAGTACAAATTCATATTCAGATTTCCCACTTGTTGCCTAAAACTGGTTTGTTTTGCAACAAGAATGCATTAAGGAGGACCACGCATTGCATTTGGTTTTTATAAATCTTTTAAGTCCCTACTAGTCCAGCAGAGTATTAGACTACCTTCCTCACCCCTCTTTTGGGTACATCACTTATTAAAGAGACTACGTCATTTGTCCTGTGAAAGTTCTGTCTTCTGGAATTCTCTGATTGTTTCTACGAGGTGTCATTTAACTTTTCCTCTACCTCTGTATTTACTGTAAAAGGAAGTTAGATCTAAGGATTCCATCAGATTCATATTCAGAATTTTTATCAAGATTGTTTCTTTGGTGAGTCTGTGTACTCCATATTGCGTTATGTTAAGAGGTACCTAGTATTTGGTTGACCAGCTGTTAGTAATGCTATCATCGTTCACTGGGTTACGGTGGTGACAGTGTCATCTCTTCATTATAAACTTAAGTTTCTCTCATGTGGTTACCAGATAATCTGTGGTTTGACATGTTGGCATTATGCAATATTTAGTCTTAATTAGTTACTTACCAAATGAGTTTACCATTGGTGATTTTTGCCTGAACGAATTATTTTATTAGAGGTAGATTCTCTTTTAGGTATTTTTTTAACGTGATTTCAATTAGCCAAGGCACAGATAAATTGGGGCAGTGTGTTAGTCATTCTGTTTATTTATTTGAGACCAGCCCTGTTTAGGCATAGTACCAGAAATCAAATAGTATAGACCTTCCCCTAAGGGAATTTTCAATCTAATGTACATTCTTGTTGAATTGTTTAAAAATTTTGTTATTCAAATCCCAGTTTCATCGTGTTTCAAATATAAATAGCTTTTCTTAAAAATAGACCGGGCACAGTGGCTCACGCTTGTAATCCCAGCACTTTGGGAGGCTGAGGTGGGCGGATCACGAGGTCAAGAGACTGAGACCATCCTGGCCAACATGATGAAACCCCGTCCCTGCTAAAAATACAAAAATTAGCTGGGCCTAGTGGCGCATGCCTGTAGTTGTAGTCCCAGCTACTCTGGAGGCTGAGGCTGGAGAATTGCTTAAAACCCGGGAGGCGGAGGTTGCAGTGAGCTGAGGTCGCGCCACTGCACTCCAGCCTGGTGAAAGAGCAAGATTCCGTCTCAAAAAAAAAAAAAAAAAAAAAATCTCATAATTATTTTTCAGATTTTACCATGTTATTCAGTAGCATGTTATGTAATGAATGGTTAGATATCCTGTGTACATCTGAGTAATTTACTTCTGTTTCATGCATTATGACTATAAATAAACTGCTTATTCTGGTGTATGAGTACAATGGAGTTGTATGCCACTATTAAATATAATGATGTAGATCTTTATTTACTGAAGTGGGAAATATCCAAAACATATAATAGCATCAATAATGGTCTCATTTTTATTTTTCAAAAGTGCTTAGAAAAGGTCTAAAAATGTATGTATTCAAACACTAATAATGGTTATACCTGAATGGTAGGATTATGAGTATTTTTATTTTGCCTATACTTATGTATTTTTCTGTATTAAGCATGGATGATTTATACAGTGAAAGTAAATCAAGAAATATGTTTGAAAACCATCTTGCCCACACAACAATTTGAATTTAGTAATGTCAACAAGCTGTATACTTAAAATGGTTAAAATGGTACCTTTTATGTTATGTATATTTTACTACATTTTTAAAAAGCCCATGGCTATTATACTGCAAAAACCAAAATCAAAGCCAAAAAACCAACATGCCTAATTACTTGAGTCCACTAGATGTTTGCATGCCTCTTATAATTCTTTTAGTAAATGCCTTATGTCATTTTTATATTTTAACTATTGTCTCAAAATGACCACAGTATGTTTATTTGGAATTTCAAGTAGGCAGAAAGTATGCAAAGAACAGTTGTTCCAGAAGACTCTTGAGGTGTATGTTTGTTTAATTAGAGGCAGGATTTGGTGGGCAAACAAGATAGAGAAATGTTGATGGGGAAAATATTGGCTCTGTAAGTGTGCTTTTGGTAAATGGTAGTATCTGTAGTGACCATATTCAAAAAAGAAAAATGTGTTAGGGGAAGTTCACATTAACATATTGTGACTTCAAATTCAACTCAAGTTCATAAATAGTATTTCATGTTAATTCCAAAGTGGTGGTTTATGATAATTAAAATGTCTCAATTTGGAATGTGGATGATAAAGTGAAAAACATCTTCTAGAGGGAAATGTAATGTTAGTAATCCAGTCTTACTCCCATTGTTTATTGAACCCCTTGTATTATGGAATCAAATGTAACAACTTTGTCTTCTCTCCTATTTGCTTATGTGGAGAGAGAGATGTTGAGTCTGGGTGATAAAAGGCAAATGGTTCAGACAAAAATAACTAGCAATGTGGAGCTGGATTGATGCAAGTCTGCAGATCACTTTTCCATTATTAGTAATTGAACATTTTTTTAATCATTAACTTCATTGGTATTGGAGAATGTGAGAGCCAGCAGTAAAAGAACCCAAAGGCTCTCTTGCCTTCCTTTCTGCTATCCTTACCACTTTCTTTCCCTTCAGCTTCTCATTCTAAACCACCTCCCGTTACTCCTACCTGGAGAAACGAGATGTCAAGGATCAGCATCCTGCTAGGGGATAACCCTCATTCCTGTCCATCCCTATACTGTGGAGAGAACCAGAGGCAAACACATTGGAGCCCTCTCCCACTCAAACGCTGTTATCAGTTGGAACTTATCCTGGATTTCCTTATATGAGAAAAAGTGTCATAGATGGGAGAAGGGCCAAGCACGGGGAAGGTATAGAGAAGGTATAGAAGAGGGAACAGACAGTCCTATGGCTTTGACAGATGATTACTGATTTTTAAGGCACTTTTCCTAGCAGTGTATTCTCTTCAGAAGAGCGTGGGATTGGGATTGAGATAGACTTGGAATAAATCCTTACATAATGACTCACAGTTGTGTGTTTTGGGGCAAGTTATTTAGCTTGCCTGAGTCTTGTAAATTTGCTCATTTATAAAATGGAAGATAATAACACCTTTTAGGTTTTTCCTTTGGATTAAATGAGTAACATTTGTGCACCACTCTTTGTGCAGTGCCTGGAATGTAGTGATCGCTCAGCAGTTATCTGCTGCTGGAATTGCTCTCTACCAGGACACCTGCCTCACTTAAGTCACCTTCTGCTCAGTGGATTAAATGAATTTCTTAAAGGTTGATGTATTGAGTCTTAAATAGGTATTATGCTTTTTTGCCCCTAGTGAAAACATTAAACAAAAGATAGAAATGCTTTTTGTCCCCTTCAAAGAACCTCCATGGTGTATCATATTTTTAAGACCTGAAAAATAAACTTGATTTATGGTCATCATAACTCACAGCCAGCATTATTTCATTATGTGATTTCATAAAAAATGGAATCTGGCCGGGCGCAGTGGCTCACGTCTGTAATCCCAGCGCTTTGGGAGGCTGAGGTGGGCAGATCACAAGGTGAGGAGATCGAGACCATCCTGGCCAACACGGTGAAACCCCGTCTCTACTAAAAATACAAAAAAATTAGCCGGGCGTGGTGGCGGGCACCTGTAGTCCCAGCTACTTGGGAGGCTGAGGCAGGAGAATGGTGTGAACCCGGGAGGTGGAGCTTGCATGAGCCGAGATTGTGCCACTGCACTCCAGCCTGGGCGACAGAGCGATACTCTGTCTCAAAAAAAAAAAAAAAAAAAAAAAAGAAAATCTATTATTATGCCTTTGTTTTTCACACTGAATGTTATTTTAGAAAGAATAAAATTAGTGTTTAAATGGCTCAAGAGGTTGGTTGAAACCTTTAAGCATTTTAATCTAAACAGATGATCTCTAAAAATTTTTTTTTGGTTTATGTATTTCGTGGTCTGACATGTTGCAGTCTCTCTAATTGGCTTTCAGGTTTGCAGAGTAATTACAGCTTTGTACAGACTTTGTCATCTGTGGCTCAGAATGGTGTAAAGTAAGCAGAACATTTAAAATTCAGCTCGTGGTTCATGTTGCTCAGGAGAGTTTTTTAACTAGTGTATAACTAATATAAGTAACAGTGTAACAAATAACACTGAGAAATATATGTTATAATAAAAGTTAGCTACCTGGCATTTTGTATAAGCACATTTACTTTACTGATGCATATTAAATGATTCTAAAAATCATAGATAATCATTTGGTTAATAGCTTTTTAGAATCTCTATCCAAAGTTTCTACTTCTGATTTTTAAAATTTAAATTGCCCTACCTTGCTTTGGGAATCTTTACGTAACCAAAAGGAAAATATTCTTCTAAAGAAGTATTGGCTAATCCATTTATTAACCACCATTTCCTTTAAGAATCATGTGTTTCCGATTCCTTATTGCGAACATGCAAGAACTCAAAAGTTTTTCTATTTGCTCGATCACTGGTTTTAACGTGGTGATTTAGAGTTTTAACTTTTTTGAATTTGGATTCAGCTTTTTAAGTTACATTTGTTTTGTACAGCAACAAACCATAAGACATTATGATATTCTCTTGGTAGTGATCCAACTACCACTTGAATATCTTGGTGTAGAGATCAAATGTGTTTGTAGAGTATTTCATACTGAGACCTATAAAATATAGGTTTCTTTCTAGTATACTGTTTATTTGTAATTACATGTAACATTATTTTTGTTGGACTAGAGGGTTCACAGGACCTGATTAAATCCTTTATGGCATAAATGAAATACTACTTTATAATTACATGGGTATAATGATTAGTAGTGTGGTGTGTGCTATGAGCTCATAGAGTTTCCTACTCATTTTTGTGTGCCCAGCATTTTGCATAGTGCCTGGCCCATAACTGACATTTCATATATGTCATTTGGTTCATGAATACTTAGCAAGTTTAGTAAGAACAGTGAAGTTGTGCATAACTACTTAGTCATTATATTACTATTTTAATATTTTTCCAAACCACTCCATACATAAATACAGGTATTTTATTCTTTTCTAAGCCATTCCTTTTCAGTGATCTGCTTGAGAATGGTAATTATAGTAATACCTTGTATTGTTTTTAGCAGCCTTATAAATTATAGTAATTGATATTTGGAATCTCATAACAGCACTTTACGTAGCTTCTAAAAGTCTATTGTTGAGAAGTTCTTTAAATTATAGCGTTTAAACTTCATTTAGGTATAGTGTTGAAAATATGCTTTTAATTCATGATAATGCTTTTAAAGATGATGAACCTGAGGGCTTAGATATAAAGTACTTTCAAAAGGATCACACAGCTGATTGTGTTAGAGCCTGGAGGATTTGAATTTCTTATTCTGATTGCAAAGTCCATTATCTTAATTGCTTGTATCACCATAATGGGAACCTGAAGTAAAACTGAAATAGTGAACCTCAGACCGGGCATTCTTTCTTTGCTTCTGTGCTGTATTTCTCTGTACCCCATAGTTCATTCTTGAATATTTCTCTTGGGCACGCCCCCCATTTAAGTGTCTGTCCTCCGTTCTTTACCTTTAAAGCCAGCCAATCAGTTGTCCAATCATCAGGTATTTATTGTATACTCCTATGTCCTATCACTGTCCTAGGTGCTATAAGAAGAACTGTGCACACAATTCCTAACTTTTAAGTAATTTAGCTAGTGAATTATTGGCTGGAAATTTAATAGGACTTTTGAAAAGAAGGATATGGGGAGGAACAATTGGCTTCAAAGAGAATCAGACTGATGGGCAGAGTCAGTCATAGGAATTGGTTGCCTCTTTATTAGTATAAATTAGTATAATGTCTTTTAAAACTTACATCTTTCAAATGAACAATATTTTTGCTTATTTTTTATGGAATATATATTTTGTATTTTTTAACTTTCATATTTCAAAAAATATGTCATGCTGCTATACAAAGTTGAATTGTGATATAATAGATTTTATGACCTATTGATTCTACCACCTTTTCATTATCTTGCACATCTCCAGGTTCTCACTTTCCTCCATACCCATTTTAAGTTTCTTAGTTGATTATCATAATCACTCCCTTGCCTTGCATTCTCTATTCTTTTCTGTCTTCTTGCTTTGACAAACTTACTTGGTTAAAATACAGCCTTGCTTAAATTCATTACTCTGTGTTCCTCACCTGTACACATGCAGCTGAATATATCTGGGAGAAAATACACAACCATGATCTCTGTTATTACTTTAAATTCTTCATTATTAAATTCAGGTTTGTCCTTCATCCTTCTCGGCAGTCATGGTAGGTCTCTCTAGCCTATTTGTACTTTCATTTTCCAAAGGTGCTATTTCATATCTTTTTTTCTTCAAAGCCCGATGGATCCTTTTGCAACCTTATTCCTGATGACTTTATATCCTAATTCACTGAAAAAAACAGAAGCAGTGAGAAAATAATTTCTACCAGTTTTTACTTGCTTCTGTACTCCCAATTGCATTTGGGCCCTTACACCTTCTCTCTTATTTCATTACTAAACTATTTATACTCCTGATTAGAGCTATGCCTTTACTTGTCCAGTAAATTTAATCCCTTCTTGCTTATATAGGAACATTGCTTTAGAAATTATCTTTTGGTAGCATCAAAATTACCTTCTTTGTTGGATTATTACTATCAGAATTCATTTGGAAAGTATTTATTGAGTACCTGCTATGTGTCTGGCATAGTTCTAAGTGCTAAGTATATGTGAATGGAGCTTACAATCTAGTTGAAAATACAATAAGCAAAAAAGATACCAAAAAACTCATATCAAATGTTAGAAAATGGTAACATGCTATGGAAAATAAAAAATAGAGCAGGTTAAGAAAAGATGGAGGGAGAGTCCTAGGTAAGGGGTGCAGATTGCAGTGTTAAATAGGATGTTTAAGGTAGGCAGCTGTGCGGATGTGTGAGGGGGGAAAGAATGTTAGGCAGAGGGCAAAAAGCTCTAAAGCAGAAAGAGTGTAGTGCATTGTTGAGGAAATGCAGGGAAGCCAGAGTGGCTGGCAGAGCAGCCTGAAAGAGAGTACTAGGGAAGTAGGTCAGAAACTTCAGTGGGGTCGGTGGGAGGGTCAGATCACGTAGGACACCTGCTGAGCACTTGAAGGCCTTACTCGTCTATTCTTAGTGAACTGAAACACTGCAGAACTTTTTTGCAGATCTTCATTTTAAGAAGATTTCTGGCTGCTGTGTTGAGAACAGACTGCAGTGAGGGGCAGGGAAAAGCTATTCTAAGGTTTTTGGAATCATCAGGTGAGAGACAATGATGGCTTAGTCTGAGGTAGTGGAGGTGGTGAGAAGTTATCAGAAGCTGGTTTTGTTTTTAAAGTAGAAACACCAGGATTTGCAGGAGGAGTGAAAGTGATGTCAGAGAAGAGAGGACTACAACGGGATTCTTGGGTTTTCAGCTTGGGCAATTGAAAGGATGGAGGTGTCAAGTGAGATAGAGGAAGCCACAGTAGAGGTTGGCAGAAGAAGGAGCAGGGTTGAGAGAGGTCAAGAGTTCACGTTCGGACATGTTCAGATTCTCCCAGAGCACAGTTTCTGTTTTTAACTTATATAGTCTCTCAGCATCTCTAAATAGGAAGAATCTCGTCTTAGGGCAGCCGGGAGGTTTAGGCACTGGGCACAGAGAATGTGAAGTAGAATTATAGCAGTGGAAAACCAGTTATGAATGGTCTCCCACTTAACAGTAGTTCAATGTAACGATGTCTTTTACTTTACCCTGCTCCTGACAGCAGTACACACTCAATGGAAATTGTATTTCAAATTTTGGAGTTCTGTCTTTTCCTGAGGTAGTGATTTGCTGTGTGATACTCCCTAGTGATGCTGGGCAGCAGCAGCAAATCACAGCTTGCAGTCAGCCACGTGATCACAACATGCACAGTAGATACTCTACAGTGTACTGGGTTGCCAGCATTTTTCTGGATGCTCTTAGTTTTTGTGTTTTCGCATCTCATCATGTTGACAAAACACCCATCTATGTGTAGTGTTCAATACTCTACTACAGAACAGGCTTTGTGTTAGATGATTTTTGTCCAACTCGAGGCTAATGGAAGTGTTCTGAGCATGTTTAAAGTAGGTTAGGCTAACCTGTGATGTTGGGTAGTCTAGGTGTATTAAATGCATTTTTGCCTTACAATATTTTTGACTTATGATGGATGTATTGGAATGTAACACAGTCATAAGTCGAGGAGCACCTGTAATGACAAATAGTACCAATATCAAAAAGGAAGATCACTTTGTGTTTCAGCCTGGGTGATGGAAAAATTATGAAAGCCAGGAGGAGGAATGAATTTTAGGGGGAAAATACTGAGTTTGGTTTTAGGGGTGGTCCAGTAATTCAACCAGGTAGAAATATTCACTATGTGTTTAGATGTGTGTCTTAAAGTAGAACTCCAAGGTGAAAAAAGTTTGGATTTTGATATTGGTAAACTGAGAGATGATTGCCGAAAACATGAAAACTGTTAGAAAACTAAGCAGAGACCCTTGGGTGAATGATTTCTCTCAGTGTAAAGGGCCAATAAAGAGCTTATCTGGGGCTGGGCACAGTGGATCACGCCTGTAATCCCAGCACTTTGGGAGGCCGAGGCGGGTGGATCACTTGAGGTCAGGTGTTCGAGATCAGCTTGGCCAACATGGTGAAACCCCGTCTCTACTAAAATTGGAAAAATTAGCTGGGTGTGGTGGTGCACGCCTGTAATCACAGCTGCTTGGGTGGCTGAGACATGACAGTCACTTGAACCCAGCAGGCAGAGGTTGCAGTGAGGCGAGATTGCACCACTGCACTCCAGCCTGGGTGACAGAGCGAGACTCTGTCTCAAACAAACAAACAAAAACACAGCTAATCTGAGTAAAGAATTGGAAGTATGAAGACAAAGAAATGGTAGTTGATAGTTGCTAATGATGGAGATAGGACACAGCAGATAAGCACTGAGAAAAGACTTGAAGTTTTCAACGGAGATAAATTAATTTCTTCCAAAAGAGCAGAGTCAGCAGATAACCCTACCCTATTTTTTCTTGGTGTCCAATACTACTTATCCTTTAGAGCCCAGCTCAGATGTATGCCAAATAATAATGTTTGTTGAAAGCTTACAGGTCTCATATTATACTAATATTACATGAATTTATTATTAATTCCCACATCAATTCTATGATGTAGATACTGTTTCCCACTTAACTGTTGAAGACTAGAGAGTTTAATTAATTTGTCCAAGTTTGTATAGTTAATGGTACGAAAAAATAATTGAATCCAGGCACACCAGTGTCAGGGAATCCATACTTTAGGCTCGTGTTTGTTGACATCTTCCTAGTTATTCACTAACAGAATTTAATCATGTTTAGACTGACTGGCTCTTGGGGCTGTGGATACTAAGAGTTACAGGCAGTTTATATTGTCAAAAGGCTTATAATCTAGGTAAGGATAAGTGATATTTGTCATTTTCTTAAAATGATAAGTAATACTGTAAGATAGTCTATGGTAAGTGACACATGAGGGATATGGTAATAAGTAATGAGAATAGAGAGGGTGAAATGGTCAGTCTAGGGCCAGGTGTTATGGAAGGCTTCATGGAAGGAATAATATTTGATCTGGACCTTCAAGGATCAGTATTATTGTGACTGCAGGTGATGCATATGGATAGAGGTAAAATAAGTGGGGAAAGTATTTCAGATAGCAAGAACAGCTGGAGCAAAGGCATAAATAAATGAAAGAGTAAGATGTGTTTGGGGAAAATTACATAGTCCAGTTGAGGTGGTTAATGTGGCCAGAATGGGTGAAGGATTGGAAAGGAAGACTAAGGTCAGGCTGTAAATAATCTTGAGTGGAGATCCATAGAAAGCTGTGAGTTCGCACTGGATTTTGTTTAAAATAGAACTCTGTAGTTCTCAATTATTTACTTCTGGTTTTAAATATATCTGTATTTAAGGAAACATTTTATTTTATTCTTAGAATGCCAGTTAATGAAAACAGAACGACCAAAGCCAAACACATTTATAATCAGATGTCTCCAATGGACCACTGTTATAGAGAGAACATTTCATGTAGATACTCCAGAGGAAAGGTAAGAAATTCATTTGTTTTCATTTTGTGAAAAAGCAACACTCAATCTAAAGATGTATCTGTATCTGACTTCATTATTTGTAAATATATATAAATATATTTTTTAAATGCTATAGTCTCTAAATTCTTGCATCTGGCATAATACATGAATAACAGTGGCTTACAAAATAATATACATCAGAACCTCTGGGCATGCTAGAAGATATACTTTCAGAGAAACAGAACATTTAAAGGTTAAAATATAAATTTAAAAAGACATTTTTGGCCTGGCGTGGTGGCTCACACCTGTAATCCCAGCACTCTGGGAGGCCGAGGCAGGTGGATCACAAGGTCAGGAGATCAAGACCATCCTGGCTGACATGGTGAAACCCTGTCGCTACTAAAAAAATACAAAAAAAATCAGCCGAGCATGGTGGTGGGCGCCTGTAGTCCCAGCTACTCAGGAGGCTGAGGCAGGCGAATGGCGTGAACCTAGGAGGTGGAGCTTACAGTGAGCCGAGATCGCGCCACTGCACTCCAACCTGGGCGACAGAGCTAGACTCCATCTCAAAAAAAAAAAAAAAAAAAAAGACATTTTTATAGCCAAACTACCTTTTTTAAAAAATTGTATAATTGATTGTATTCATACTTGAAATTCCAAGGCTAGTGATGTAAAAGATTTCAAGTAACATGCCATTCTAAATTAGTTGTAAGTGGCTGTGGGAGCACTAAGTTGCTAAAGATTCTGAGATTGGGTCTAAGGAGCAGGAGAGAGGATTAATTAGCATTGACTGTCATTGTTGCTAAAGTGGGTAGTGGCAACACTGTAGTAACCAACTCATCAACTTCATCAGGTCCACATTTTTATCCTCCTGATTTATCAGTTTTTACAACCACTTCCCAATTCTGTATCTGCTCACTCCGATACTGAGTTAGGTCCAGCGACCACAGTCACAAAACCATCATCCTGCACATGTTATTATATTTGATCCTAATCAGCAACTTTGTGAAGTTAAATCTTATTAGCCTTATTTTCCAAATGAATACATTAAGTTTTAACAATCTTGTCTAAAATTTTAATAAAAGCAAAATGGTAAAGTATTATTTTAATAACACTTTTGATCAGTAGAGTAAATGGTAATGTATGATTGATTAAGAAATATAGAAAAGAGTTAAGCACTGATAATATTTTCTTTTGTGCACTTCCAATCTTACTCTGTGCAGATGTAATTAGGCCTTTCATATATATACAGTTCTGGGTATGGGTCCCTGAACTCCTACCCTCCCCTCCCCACCATCGATCCTGGGCCTTTTCTCCCTTGATAATTAATACTGAGCTTTCAGTTTGTTGATATGTCCACCCATAATCCATAACCACTAAGTTGGGCCAATTCCTGTGTATCTTTTCAGATCTGAGCTTAAAATGTTATTTTTCCTACAAAACCTCTGACTCTTATAGACTAGGCAGGTTCCTCTGATAGGTACTTAGATATTTTTCTTTTGTACCTTTTCTATCAATTATAACTGTAATCCTTGTTTGCCTTTCTCACTAAATTTTAAGATTCTTGACAGCAAAGATCATGGCTTTCTTGCTCATTTAAAAAATCTTTAGCACATAGTCCATGGCCCAGCACAGTATTTGTTGACTGGCCGGATGAATGGAACTTTTCCCACGTCAATATATATTATTTGAAAATGTTATTCTTAGTGGATTTTTAACATCTATTGAAGCACAATTCATTTTGCCATTTGTGTTTACAAAGCTGGATTTCTGTCAGATCTTAAGACTCTAAAATCCTCTGCTATTCCTGTAATAATATACTACTATTCTGAACAATCAGTTTTCATTTGCATTTATAACTATAAGAAAAAACAGTATTAGTACAAATGAAAAACAGCATACTCATATTTGCCATTGGTATGTGCATTTCTATATACCTCTAGAATCTGGTGTTTGGACATTCTATATGACTTTAGTGTAATATCATTGAAGACTTAGAGAGGGTTAGTGTGAGTTAGAAAAACTCTCTATTTTTAATATTCTGCCCAGTCTAAAATTTTTACCTGTCATAAACTAAATGTATATGTCTCACCTATCTTATATTTATTTCAGTACATGATATAAGGTTGGACTCTCTTTTTTTCTCAAAGGCGAGCCCTTCGTCTCATCTCCATTTATTAGATAATCCATTTTTTTTCTCACTGATTGTGGATAACACATATACATATTTGGGCTTTTAGGATTTAGTCTTTTTTTCCCACCTTTGACTTTTGTGTATTGTAGCATTAACACCACATGGCTTTAATTAGAGAAACTATAAAATTTTTAACTTAATATAGCAACATATCCCTTTTTTTATAAATATGTTCTTAGCTACATTGGTGCATTCTTTTAAAAAATTATGGTAAAAATTACATAATGTGAAATCCTCTTCCATTTTTAAGGGTATAATAGAGTATTGTTAACTATGTGCATATTGTTGTACAGCAGATCTCTAGAACGTTTTCATCTGGCATGCCTGAACCTCTGTTCCCATTGAACAGCAGCTCTCCATTCCCCTACCCCCAGCCCCTGGAAACCACCATTCTACTTTCTGCTTCTGTGAATTCGACTACTTTAGACACGTCACATAAGTGGAATCATACAGTGTCCTGTTGCTGTCTTACTTCACTTAGTATAATGTCTTCAAAGTTAATCCATGTTGCAGCATATTAGAGGATTTTCTTGTTTTTTAAGGCTGAATAATATTCCATTGTATGTATATAACACATTTGCCTTCTTTCTTTTTTTTGAGACAAGGTCTTGCTCTGTCAGCCAGGCTGGAGTGCAGTGGTGTGATCATGGCTTACTGCAGCCTGGAACTCAGGCCCGAGGGATCCTCCCAGCTTAGCCTCCCCAGTAACTGGGCCTACAGCCACACACGCAACTAATTTAATTTTTTTTTTTTTGTAGAGACAGGGTTTCTCTATGTTGCCAGGGCTTGTCTGGAACTCCTGGCCTCAAGCAGTCCTCCTCCCTCGGCTGGAATTACAGGCATGAAGGCCCACACTCCTGGCCAATACATTTTCTTTCTTCATTCATCTGCTGATGGATATTTAGATTGTTTCCACCTCTTGGCTATTGCGAATAATGCAACAATGAGCATGAGAGGGCAGATATTTATTTAAGTTCCTCATTTCACTTTGTTTGAATAAATATCCAGAAATGTGATTGCTGGTTCATATGGTAGTTCTACTTTTAAGTTTTTGAAGAATCTCCATACTGTTTTCTATAGCAGCTACGTTATTTTACATTCCCAACAATAGTGTACAAGGTTTTAATTTCTCCACATCCTTGCTGACACTTACTTATTTTTTATGTTGTTGTTTTTTAAAAATAACAGCCATCCTAGCAGGTGTAAGGTGATATTTCATCATGGTTTTGATTTGTACTTCCCTGATAATTCGTAATGCTAAGCATTTTTCAAATGCCTGTGTGTCATTTGTATGTCTTCTTTGAAGAAATGTCTATTCAAGTCTTTTGCCAAGTTTTTACTTGTGTTTCTGTTTTTTGTTTTCGCTATTGAGTTGTAGGAGTTCTTTATACATTTTGAATATTAAGCCCTTATCAGACATATGGTTTGGAAATATATTCTCTCATTCTGTAGTTTGCTGTTTTGTTCTGTTTGCCGTGCAGAAGCTTTTTATTTTGATATATTTCTACTCATCTATTATTGCTTTTGTCAGTATCAAGAAATCATTTCTAAGGACCAAGTTATGAAGCTTTTCTCCTGTGGTTTTTTCCTAGGAGTTTGTAGTTTCATGTCTTATATTTATTCTTTGATCCATTTTGAGTTGGTTTTGTGTGTGGTGTAAAACAAGGCTCCACTTTTATTCTTTTGCATGTTGATACCCAGTTTTCCCAGCAGCATTATATTTCCACATTATGTTAGTCGTGGCACCCTTGTCAAAGATCATTTGACCGTATATATATGGTTTTATTACTTGGGCTCTCTGTTCTGTTCCATTAGACTATATGTCTTTATGCCAGTACCAATCTGTTTTAATTACTGAAGCTTTAGAATGCATTTTGAAGTCAAGAAGTATGAAGCCCTCAGCTTTTTGCTTTCTCAAGATTGTTTCAGCTGTTTGGGATTCTTTATGGTTTCCATACAAATTTTAGGGTTTTTTTTTTCTGTTTCTGCAAAAATGCTGTAGGATTTTGAAAAGGATTGCATTGAATCTGTAGCATACTTTACGGTATTGACATCTTAACAATATTAAACCTTCCAGTGCGTGAACATGGGATGTCTTTCCATTTACTTGCGTCTCGTTTCATTTCTTTCAGCAATGTTTTGTAGTTTTCAGTGTACAGATCTTTCACCTTCTTGGTTAAGTTTATTCCTAAAGTACTTCGTTCTTTTTGATGCTTTTGTAAATAGGATTTGCCTTAGTCCCTTTGGGCTGCTACAACAAAATATCATAAACTGAGTAGCTTATAAACAGTATAAACAGTAGAAATTTATTTCTCACAGTTCTGGAGGCCAGGTGTTTTAAGTTCAAGGTGCTGGCAAATTCAGTGTCTAGAGAGGGCCCTCTTCACGGTTCATAGAAGGTGTCTTTTCCCTGTATTCTCACCTAGTAAAAGTGCCAAAGGAACTCTCTGAGGACTTTTCTATAAATGCACTAATTTAATTTATGAGTTCTGTCATTACCTCACAAAGGCCCACTTCCTAATACTATCACCTTTGGGGTTAAGTAACCCAAAACATTTATTCTTTGTAGACCTAGTATCTGCAGACAATAACAAATTTATCTCTTCATTTCTGATAGTTTTATGTATTATTTCTTGTTTTTAAGCAATGTTTAATAATTTTGATGATAGCACCTGTACCTTTTTTCTTATTTTATTGGATACACTTCACTAATTTACTGTTAAATATGATTTGTATATGTACTTTATTATGCTGCACATGACCATCCACAATATAGACAAAGATTATTTTTCTTTCTTACGGCTAACTACTTTCACTGCCACAGCCATGGCCACTACACTTACACTCACATATAGAGACACAGGTGCATGCACACACATATGCCTCGCCACCACCATGTTCCAGATACATTGAACTCCTTGTTGTTTCCCAAGTACTGATGCTATACTGTGCTCTTACATTACCCATAGCTCTTTCCTTCTTGCCCTTTTGCCCCTACTGCTAGGAACACCTCATATCCTTCGCTTGTCTCTTGCTCATCCTGGTAAGTACCAATTCATTTTGCACATCTACATTCAAGAATTACCTTTCTCTTTGGGTCGTCATCACAAACTATTATTATTGTTAGAACACCACTGTACTTAGTGTATCATTTTACCCATAACATTTTATTATACTTCCCCACAATACCAAGGCTCCCCGGACTATCAGACTGTAAGTTCTTCCTAAGCCATTCCTTATTTAAACTTTAGTAGCACACATGTATTGGACATTTAATTAAATATTCATTAGTAAGTAAATAATCAGTTGGTGAAAATTGATTTTTGTATAAGTAGTATATGTACTTTTAAAAGATTAATGTACTTGTTTCATGGGGTCTCCATTCTGTTTTTCAAATTAATTACATTTTTAAATATTACTTAGGAATTAAAAGATTGGATGCCCTCTTTCAATTAGTTGGGTACTTTGGCCTGATACTCTTCTGCAGGAATTACCCCCCCCCCCAACCTCACCAAATGGTGTAGGGTTATAGTTTAAGTATCATGAATTATGGTGAATTAGGTAATTTGGGCCAGCCAACTACCACTAGTAAAGCTGGAAAAGACTTTTGTTTGTTTTTGTTTTTTAAAAAGGCACCAGAGAGCTGATAAGGCTGAGATTTATGGGGCCAAAACTTTATTGAAGAAAAAAACCCAGAGAGTGAACCTACTTTTCCTTTTGGGTTACCTGCTAGTTCTTGAAGTGGTATTGGGGATGGAGAGATTTTGAGTAGCTCCCATAGCTGGGAGTGATATTTTGGACTCTAGGATCTCCCAAAGAGGAGACATGGTAAACCACTACATTTTGGTATTGGTAGCTTAAAGGACTGCACCCTATAAGAAAGAGTAAACTGGAAATAGATTTGCTTTGAGAGGATTGACGTATAACTATAAATTATTTCAGTAACTATAAATTGAAATAGTTGAATAACTATAAATTATTCAACTTTGCTAGTTTTCTAGGAGCTTGCTAAAAGCAAATGTAAATTCTCTCTAACAGAAGATTGTATCTTTCTAGACCTCACATTACCTCAGTTTTCATGTGTTGTGTCCAGGACTTGTTAAAAAATGAGTACACAAATGTGACCAAAATAATAGAGGAAAAAAACAGACAATAGGATCATATTCATAGGAAGTCTAGATAAAAGAACTATACATTAATTAGTATGTTCAAGTATGTTAAGATTGTTTGATTCTGCAGAGGGAAAGTATAAAAAAGAAACATGGATAATAGCTTTCATTAGTAATCAAGGTACCATTAAAAAGAAAGAACCCCATAGAAATTCTAAAATTGAAAACAAAACATTTGGAATTATGAGTTCTAGCAGATGGCTTTAATAGCAAACTAGACCTTACATTAGAGAAAATTAGTGAACTCAAAAATACGTCAGAACAGAACGTTTATAGTGAAACATGCAAAGATAAGAGGATAGAAAATAAAAATAATTAAGAATAGAATGTAAGATAAAAACAATGTAGTGAGAATGTCTTACATATATATAATTGGAGCCTTAGAAGGAGAGGAGAGAATAGAGCAAAAAGTATTTGAAAATATAATGATTGAAACTTTTAAAAAATGGCTAAAGATATCAAACCATAATTTCAAAACTCCTATAAATCTCAAGTAGGAAAAATATGAAGAAAATCCCTTATCTCATTAGACTATTAAAAAACAGATAGTGGGAAAATCCCCAGTGTAGACAGAGAAAAAATGTACTTTGCTTTCAGAGCAGCAACATGTAGACCAAAAGGTAATGTCAATATGTGGGATGGAATAATAATGAAATATAATGGAATGATGTTCCCAAATAATGGAACAACATGATGAAACGATACCCCCAAAGTTCTGAAAGAAAATGAGTGCTAAGAAACAACTATTTTCCATGAATAAAAGTAAAATGAAAATATTGTCAGTGAAAAATTGATAGAGGCTGGGCATTGTGTATTATACCTATAATCCCAGCACCTTGGATGGCTGAGGCAGGAGGATCACTTGAGCCCAGGAGCTCAAGACCAGCCTGGGCAACATAGTGAGATCCTGTCTCTACTCCCCTCACCCCCCAAAAATTTGATAGGATTTGTCACTAGCACACCTGTAATAACCAACCTAGTATTCTTTAGACACAATAAGAATAGTCTCAGATAGGAAGATAAATACAGAATGGAATGAAAAAATGCTTAAATAAACCAATAAATAAAAGTAAGCATTGGTTTTTAAATAATTTATGTTGTGTTTTAATTATATAAATGAAAAATATCTGAAGTAATAACACAAATTGAGATCCTGACAAAAATGGAGTTAATTTTTTGTGAGGTTGCTGTATTTTCTAGCAAGAGTTAAAAGTATGGACATTTTAGACTTTGCGAAGTCAAAGTTAAATATTATAATTTCAGTTACAACTACTAAAAAGATAGTGGAGTATGATGACTACCAGGCTAATTGGAGGAGACATGGAATTAGAAAAAACTTATTCTGGCATATATTACATAAGTGGACCATGTAAAGCTAAGGATATATATATATAAATAATTGCAAAAAAAGATGACTGAAAAGCCAACAGGAAAATTAAAATGGAATTCTGAAAAAATGTAAAATAATTAAAAAAGCAGGCAGGAAAGGAGAAAAGGATAAAAAAGATACAGGTTGAAAATAGAAAGTTTGAAAAAAATTGATCATGGAAACGGTAAGCATAAGAAGGATGGATTGCTATATTATATCATTTCAAGTTAAATGTATTGCCATAGATTACTAGGATACTTTATAATGAGAAAAGTTTCTGTTGACAGGATGATATAGCAGTCATCAACACATATAACAGAATTAAAGGATAAAAATGGTCAATTTCACAACCATATTTGGAGATTTAAAAATTCTCAGCACTTGGTAGAGGAGCTACACAAAAAACTAGCTAAGGTATAGAATAACACTGTCAACCACCTTGATATACCTAATATTTATAGAACACTACACTCAAAAGTGGCAGAAGAGACATTATTTTCAAGTAAGCATGGTACATTGATCAGGATGGAACATATTCTTATCAGGATAATGCAGTCCTCATAAAATGAGTTAGGGAGAAGTCCCTCTTTTTCTATTGTTTGGAATAGTTTCAGAAGGAATGGTACCAGCTCCTCTTCGTACCTCTGGTAGAATTCAGCTGTGAATCTGTCTGGTCCTGGGCTTTTTCTGGTTGGTAGGCTGTTAATTGCTGCCTGAATTTCAGAACTTGTTGTTGGTCTATTCAGGGATTCAACTTCTCCGTGGTTTAGTCTTGGGAGGATGTATGTGTCCAGGAATTTATCCATTTCTTCTAGATTTTCTAGTTTATTTGTATAGAGATGTTTAGAGTATTCTCTGATGGTAGTTTGTATTTCTGTGGGATCTCTGGTGATATCCCCTTTATCATTTTTTTATTGTGTCTATTTGATTTTTCTCTCTTTTCTTCTTCATTAGTCTGGCTAGAGGTCTATTTTGTTGATCTTTTGAAAAACCAGCTCCTAGATTCATTGATTTTTTTTTTGAAGGGTTTTTTCATGTCTCTTTCTCCTTCAGTTCTGCTCTGATCTTAGTTATTTCTTGCCTTCTGCTAGCTTTTGAATTTGTTTGCTGTTGCTTCTCTAGTTCTTTTAATTTTGATGTTAAGGTGTCAATTTTAGATCTTTCCTGCTTTCTTTTGTGGGCAGTTAGTGCTATAAATTTTCTTTACACACTGCTTTAAATGTGTCCCAGAGATTCTGGTACATTGTGTCTTCATTCTCATTGGTTTCAAAGAACATCTTTATTTCTGCCTTCATTTCGTTACTTATCCATTCAAGAGCAGGTTGTTCAGTTTCCATGTAGTTGAGCAGTTTTGAGTGAGTTTCTTAATTCTGAGTTCTAATTTGATTGCACTGTGGTCTGGGAGACTGTTTGTTATGGTTTTCATTCTTTTGCATTTGCTGAGGAGTATTTTACTTCCAATTATGTGGTCAATCTTAGAATAAGTGTGATGAGGCGCTGAGAAGAATGTATATTCTGTTGATTTGGGGTGGAGAGTTCTGTAGATGTCTGTCAGGTTCACTTGGTCCAGAGCTGAGTTCTGTCTCATTGATCTGTCTAATATTGACAGTGGGGTGTTAAAGTCTCCCACTATTATTGTGTGGGAGTGTAAGTCTCTTTGTAGGTCTCTAAGAACTTGCTTTATGAATCTGGGTGCTCCTGTGTTGGATGCGTCTATATTTAGGATAGTTAGCTCTTCTTGTTGCATTGATCCCTTTACCATTATCTAATGCCTTTCTTTGTCTCTTATGATCTTTGCTGGTTTAAAGTGTGTTTTACCAGAGATTAGGATTGCAACTCTTGCTTTTTTTTGCTTTCTATTTGCTTGGTAAATACTCCTCCATCCCTTTATTTTGAGCCTGTGTGTGTCTTTGCATGAGAGATGAGTCTCCTGAATACAACACATTGATGGGTCTTGACTCTTTATCCAATTTGCCAGTCTGTGTCTTTTCATTGGGGCATTTAGCCCATTTACATTTAAGGTTAATATTGTTACATGTGAATTTGATGCTGTCATTATGATGCTAGCTGGTTATTTTGCCCGTTAGTTGATGCAGTTTCTTCATAGTGTTGATGGTCTTTTCAATTTGGCATGTTTTTGCAGTGGCTGGTATCAGTTGTTCCTTTGCATGTTTGGTGCCTCATAGTGGTGACAGAATCTCTCAGCATTTGCTTGTCTGTAAAGCATTTTATTTCTCCTTCACTTATGAAGCTTAGTTTGGCTGGATATGAAATTCTGGGTTGAAAATTCTTTTCTTGCCTGTAATCCCAGCACTTTGGGAGGCCAAGGCGGGTGGATCACCTGAGGTCAGGAGTTCGAGATCAGCCTGGCCAACATGGTGAAACCCCAACTCTACTAAAAATACAAAAAAATTAGCCAAACATGGGGGCAGACTCCTGTACTCCCAGCTACTCGGCTGAGGCAGAGAATCACTTGAACCCAGGAGGCAGAGGTTGCAGTGAGCCAAGATTGCACCACTACACTCCAGCCTGGGCGACAGAGTGAGACTCCGTCCAAAAAAAAAAAAAGAGATAATTCTTTTCTTTAAGGATGTTGTGTATTGGTGCCCCCTCTCTTCTGGCTTATAGGGTTTCTGCAGAGAGATCTGCTGTTAGTCCGATGGGCTTCCCTTTGTGGGAAACCCGACCTTTCTCTCTGGCTGCCCTCAACATTTTTTCCTTCATTTTAACCTTGGTGAAACCTGGCAGAGACACAACAAAAAAGGAAAATGTCAGGCCAGTATACCTGATGAACATCGATGCAAAAATCCTCAGTAAAATACTGGCAAACCAAATCCAGCAGCACGTCAAAAAGCTTATCCACCACGATCAAGTCAGCTTCATCCCTGGGATGCAAGGCTGGTGCAACATATGCAAATCAATAAACATAATCCATCACGTAAACAGAACGAATGACAAAAACCACATGATTATCTCAGTAGATGCAGAAAAGGCTTTCAACAAAACTCAGCTCCCCTTCATGCTAAAAACTCTTAATCTAAGTATTGATGGAATGTATCTCAAAATAATAAGAGCTATTTAAGACAAACTCACAGGAAATATACTGAATGGGCAAAAACTGGAAGCATTCCCTTTGAAAACTGGCACAATAAGGATGCCCTCTTTCACCACTCCCATTCAACATAGTATTGAAAGTTCTGGCCAGGGAAATCAGGTAAGAGAAAGAAAGAAAGGATATTCAATTAGGAAGAGAGGAAGTCAGATTTTCTGTTTGCAGATGACATGATCGTATGTTTAGAAAACCCCATCGTCTCAGCCCCAAATCTCCTTAAGCTGATATGCAACTTCAGCAAAGTCTCAGGATACAAAATCAATGTGCAAAAATCACAAGCATTCTTATACACCAATAATAAACAGCCAAATCATGAGTGAACTCCCATTCACAATTGCTACAAAGATAATAAAATACCTAGGAATCCAAATTACAAGGTATGTGAAGGACCTCTTCAAGGAGAACTACAGACCACTGCTCAAGGAAATAAGAGAGGACACAAACAAATGGAAAAACATTTCATGGTCATAGATAGGAAGGATCAATATCATGAAAATAGTCATACTGCCCAAAGTAATTTATAGGTTCAATGCTATCCCCATCAAGCTACCATTGACTTTTTTCACAGAATTGGAAAAAACTACTTTAAACTTCATATGGAACCAAAAAAGAGCCCGCATAGCCAAGACAATCCTAAGCAAAAAGAACAAAGCTAGAGGCAGCACGCTACCTGACTTCAAACTATACTACAAGGCTACAGTAACAAAAACAGCATGCTACTGGTACCAGAACAGATAGATAGACTAATGGAACAGAACAGAGGCCTCAGAAATAACACCACACATCTACAACCATCTGATCTTTGACAAATCTGACAAAAAGCAATGGGGAAAGGATCCCATATTTAATAAATGGTGCTGGGAAAACTGGCTAGCCATATGCAGAAAACTGAAACTGGACCCCTTACTGACACCTTATACAAAAATCAACCCAAGATGGATTAAAGACTTAAACGTAAGACCTAAAACCATAAAAATCCTAGAAGAAAACCTAGGCAGTACCATTCAGGATATAGACCTGGGCAAAGACTTCATGTCTAAAACACCAAAAGCAGGGGTGGAGCCAAGATGGCCGAATAGGAACAGCTCCGGTCTCCAGCTCCCAGCCCCAGCGACACAGAAGACGGGTGATTTCTGCATTTCTGCTTGAGGTACCGGTTTCATCTCACTAGGGAGTGCCTAACAGTGGGTTCAGGACAGTCGGTGAAGCGCACTGTGCGCGAGCCGAAGCAGGGCGAGGCATTGCCTCACTCGGGAAGCGCAAGGGGTCAGGGAGTTCCCTTTCCTAGTCAAAGAAAGGGGAAACAGACGGCACCTGGAATATCGGGTCAGTCCCGTCCTAATACTGCACTTTTCCAACGGGCCTGGAAAACGGCACACTAGGAGATTGTGTCCCGCACCTGGCTCGGAGGGTCCTATGCCCACAGAGTCTTGCTGATTGCTAGCACAGCAGTCTGAGATCACCCTGCAAGGCGGCAACAAGGCTGGGGGAGGGGCGCCCGCCATTGCCCAGGCTTGCTTAGGTAAACAAAGCAGCCAGGAAGCTCGAACTGGGTGGAGCCCACCACAGCTCAAGGAGGCCCCCCTGCCTCTGTAGGCTCCACCTCTGGGGGCAGGGCACAGACAACCAAAAACTCAGCGAGAACCTCCACAGCCTTAAATGTCCCTGTCTGACTGACAGCTTTGAAGAGAGTAGTGGTTCTCCCAGCACGCAGCTGGAGATCTGAGAACGGACAGACTGCCTCCTAAAGTGGGTCCCTCACCCCTGAGCAGCCTAACTGGGAGGCACCCCCCCAGTAGGGACAGACTGACACCTCATTCAACCGGGTACTCCTCTGAGACAAAACTTTCAGAGGAACTATCAGACAGCTGAATTTGTGGTCTCACGAAAATCCACTGTTCTGCAGCCACCGGTGCTGACACCCAGCCAAACAGGGTCTGGAGTGGACCTCTAGTAAACTCCAACAGACCTGCAGCTGAGGGTCTTGTCTGGTAGAAGGAAAATTAACAAAGAGAAAGGACATCTACACCAAAAACCCATCTGTACATCACCATCATCGAAGACAAAAAGTAGACAAAACCACAAAGATGGGGAAAAAACAGACCAAAAAAACTGGAAACTCTAAAAAACAGAGCACCTCTCCTCCTCCAAAGGAACGCAGTTCCTCACCAGCAACGGAACAAAGCTGGATGGAGGATGACTTTGATGAGTTGAGAGAAGAAGGCTTCAGACGATCAAACTACTCTGAGCTACGAGAGGAAATTCAAAACAATAGCAAAGAAGTTAAAAACTTTGAAAAAAAATTAGAAGAATGGATAACTAGAATAACCAATGGAGAGAAGGGCTTAAAGGAGATGATGGAGCTGAAAGCCAAGTTTCGAGAACTACGCGAAGAATGCAGAAGCCTCAGTAGCAGATGCGATCAACTGGAAGAAAGGGTATCGCTGATAGAAGATGAAATGAATGAAATGAAGAGAGAAGGGAAGTTTAGAGAAAAAAGAATAAAAAGAAATGAACAAAGCCTCCAAGAAATTTGGGACTATGTGAAAAGACCAAACCTACGTCTGATTGGTGTACCTGAAAATGATGGGGAGAATGGAACCAAGTTGGAAAACACTCTGCAAGATATTATCCAGGAGAACTTCCCCAATCTAGCAAGGCAGGCCAGCATTCAGATTCAGGAAATACAGAGAACGCCACAAAGATACTCCTCAAGAAGGGCAACTCCAAGACACATAATTGTCAGATTCACCAAAGTGGAAATGAAGGAAAAAATGTTAAGGGCAGCCAGAGAGAAAGGTCGGGTTACCCACAAAGGGAAGCCCATCAGACTAACAGCTGATCTCTCAGCAGAAACTCTACAAGCCAGAAGAGAGTGGGGGCCGATATTCAACATTCTTAAAGAAAAGAATTTTCAGCCCAGAATTTCCTATCCCGCCAAACTAAGCTTCATAAGTGAAGGAGAAATAAAATACTTTACAGACAAGCAAACGCTGAGTGATTTTGTCACCACCAGGCCTGCCCTAAAAGAGCTCCTGAAGGAAGCACTAAACATGGAAAGGAACAACCGGTACCAGCCCCTGCAAAAACATGCCAAATTGTAAAGACCATCGAGGCTAGGAAGAAACTATAGCAACTAACGAGCAAAATAACCAACTAACATCATAATGACAGGATCAGATTCACACATAACAATATTCACGTTAAATGTAAATGGGCTAAATGCTCCAATCAAAAGACACAGACTGGCAAACTGGATAAGGAGTCAGGACCCATCAGTGTGCTGTATTCAGGAAACCCATCTCACGTGCAGAGACACACATAGACTCAAAATAAAGGGATGGAGGAAGATCTATCAAGCAACTGGAAAACACAAAAAGGCAGGGGTTGCAATCCTAGTCTCTGATAAAATAGACTTTAAACCAACAAAGATCAAAAGAGACAAAGAAGGCCATTACATAATGGTAAAGGGATCAATTCAACAAGAAGAGCTAACTATCCTAAATATATATGCACCCAACACAGGAGCACCCAGATTCATAAAGCAAGTCCTCAGTGACCTACAAAGGGACTTAAACTCCCACACAATAATAATGGGAGATTTTAACACCCCACTGTCAGCATTAGACAGATCAATGACACAGAAAGTTAACAAGGATATCCAGGAATTGAACTCAGCTCTACATAAAGTGGACCTAATAGACATCTACAGAACTCTCCACCCCAAATCAACAGAATATACATTTTTTTCAGCACCACACCACACCTATTCCAAAATTGACCACATAGTTGGAAGTAAAGCTCTTCTCAGCAAATGTAAAAGAACAGAGATTATAACAAACTGTCTCTCAGACCACAGTGCAATCAAACTAGAACTCAGGATTAAGAAACTCAGTCAAAACCGCTCAACTACATGGAAACTGAACAACCTGCTCCTGAATGACTATTGGGTACATAATGAAATGAAGGCAGAAATAAAGATGTTCTTTGAAACCAACGAGAACAAAGACACAACATACCAGAATCTCTGGGACACGTTCAAAGCAGTGTGTAGAGGGAAATTTATAGCACTAAATGCCCACAAGAGAAAGCAGGAAAGATCCAAAATTGACACCCTAACATCACAATTAAAAGAACTAGAAAAGCAAGAGCAAACACATTCAAAAGCTAGCAGAAGGCTAGAAATAACTAAAATCAGAGCAGAACTGAAGGAAATAGAGACACAAAAAACCCTTCAAAAAATTAATGAATCCAGGAGCTGGTTTTTTGAAAAGATCAACAAAATTGATGGACCGCTAGCAAGACTAATAAAGAAGAAAAGAGAGAAGAATCAAATAGATGCAATAAAAAACGAAAAAGGGGATATCACCACCGATCCCACAGAAATACAATCTACCATCAGAGAATACTACAAACACCTCTATGCAAATAAACTAGAAAATCTAGAAGAAATGGATAAATTCCTCGACAAATACACCCTCCCAAGACTAAACCAGGAAGAAGTTGAATCTCTGAATAGACCAATAACAGGTTCTGAAATTGTGGCAATAATCAATAGCTTACCAACCAAAAAGAGTCCAGGACCTGATGGATTCACAGCTGAATTCTACCAGAGGTACAAGGAGGAACTGGTACCATTCCTTCTGAAACTATTCCAATCGATAGAAAAAGAGGGAATCCTCCCTAACACATTTTACGAAGCCAGCATCGTCCTGATACCAAAACCTGGCAGAGACTTAACCAAAAAAGAGAATTTCAGACCAATATCCTTGATGAACATTGATGCAAAAATCCTCAATAAAATACTGGCAAACCGAATCCAGCAGCACATCAAAAAGCTTATCCACCATGATCAAGTGGGCTTCATCCCTGGGATGCAAGGCTGGTTCAACATACGCAAATCAATAAATGTAATCCAGCATATAAACAGAACCAAAGACAAAAACCACATGATTATCTCAATAGATGCAGAAAAGGCCTTTGACAAAATTCAACAACCCTTCATGCTAAAAAATCTCAATAAATTAGGTATTGATGGGACGTATCTCAAAATAATAAGAGCTATCTACGACAGACCCACAGCCAATATCATACTGAATGGGCAAAAACTGGAAGCATTCCCTCTGAAAACTGGCACAAGACAGGGATGCCCTCTCTCACTGCTCCTATTCAACATAGTGCTGGAAGTTCTGGCCAGAGCAATCAGGCAGGAGAAGGAAATAAAGGGTATTCAATTAGGAAAAGAGGAAGTCAAATTGTCCCTGTTTGCAGATGACATGATTGTATATCTAGAAAACCCCATTGTCTCAGCCCAAAATCTCCTTAAGCTGATTAGCAACTTCAGCAAAGTCTCAGGATACAAAATTAATGTACAAAAATCACAAGCATTCTTGTACACCAATCACAGACAAACAGAGAGCCAAATCATGAGTGAACTCCCATTCACAATTGCTTCAAAGAGAATAAAATACCTAGGAATCCAACTTACAAGGGATGTGAAGGACCTCTTCAAGGAGAACTACAAACCACTGCTCAATGAAATAAAAGAGGATACAAACAAATGGAAGAACATTCCATGCTCATGGGTTGGAAGAATCAATATCGTGAAAATGGCCATACTGCCCAAGGTAATTTATAGATTCAATGCCATCCCCATCAAGCTACCAATGACTTTCTTCACAGAATTGGAAAAAACTACTTTAAAGTTCATATGGAACCAAAAAAGAGCCCGCATCGCCAAGTCAATCCTAAGCCAAAAGAACAAAGCTGGAGGCATCACGCTACCTGACTTTAAACTCTACTACAAGGCTACAGTAACCAAAACAGCATGGTACTGGTACCACAACAGAGACATAGATCAATGGAACAGAACGGAGCCCTCAGAAATGATGCCGCATGGCTACAACTATCTGATCTTTGACAAACCTGACAAAAACAAGAAATGGGGAAAGGATTCCCTATTTAATAAATGGTGCTGGGAAAACTGGCTAGCCATATGTAGAAAGCTGCAACTGGATCCCTTCCTTACACCTTATACAAAAATTAATTCAAGATGGATTAAAGACTTATATGTTAGACCTAAAACCATTAAAATCCTACAAGAAAACCTAGGCAATACCATTCAGGACATAGGCGTGGGCAAGGACTTCATGTCTAAAACACCAAAAGCAATGGCAACAAAAGCCAAAATCGACAAATGGGATCTCATTAAACTAAAGAGCTTCTGCACAGCAAAAGAAACTATCATCAGAGTGAACAGGCAACCTACAGAATGGGAGAAAATTTTTGCAACCTACTCATCTGACAAAGGGCTAATATCCAGAATCTACAATGAACTCAAACAAATTTACAAGAAAAAAACAAACAACCCCATCAAAAAGTGGGCAGAGGACATGAACAGACACTTCTCAAAAGAAGACATTTATGCAGCCAAAAAACACATGAAGA
This sequence comes from Symphalangus syndactylus, assembly GCF_028878055.3. Lineage (NCBI taxonomy): Eukaryota > Metazoa > Chordata > Mammalia > Primates > Hylobatidae > Symphalangus > Symphalangus syndactylus. The sequence goes on along the minus strand of NC_072434.2, from coordinate 87,977,337 downwards.
TATGCTCCTCATCACTGGCCATCAGAGAAATGCAAATCAAAACCACAGTGAGATACCATCTCACACCAGTTAGAATGGCCATCATTAAAAAATCAGGAAACAACAGGTGCTGGAGAGGATGTGGAGAAATAGGAAAACTTTTACATTGTTGGTGGGACTGTAAACTAGTTCAACCATTGTGGAAGTCAGTGTGGCGATTCCTCAGGGATCTCGAACTAGAAATACCATTTGACCCAGCCATCCCATTACTGGGTATATACCCAAAGGACTATAAATCATGCTGCTATAAAGACACATGCACACGTATGTTTATTGCGGCACTATTCACAATAGCAAAGAGTTGGAACCAACCCAAATGTCCAACAACGATAGACTGGATTAAGAAAATGTGGCACATATACACCATGGAATACTATGCAGCCATAAAAAATGATGAGTTCGTGTCCTTTGTAGGGACATGGATGAAACTGGAAAACATCATTCTCAGTAAACTATCTCAAGGACAAAAAACCAAACACCGCATGTTCTCACTCATAGGTGGGAATTGAACAATGAGAACTCATGGACACAGGAAGGGGAACATCACACTCCGGGGACTGTTGTGGGGTGGGGGGAGGGGGGAGGGACAGCATTAGGAGATACACCTAATGCTAAATGACGAGTTAATGGGTGCAGGAAATCAACATGGCACATGGATACATATGTAACAGAACTGCACATTGTGCACATGTACCCTAAAACCCTAAAGTATAATAAAAAAAAAAAGAAAAAAAAAAAAAAAGATTACAATCAAAAAAAAAAATAAATAAAAAAAAATAAAACACCAAAAGCGATGGCAACAAAAGCCAAAATTGACAAACGGGATTTAATTAAACTAAAGAGCTTCTGCACAGCGAAAGAAACTATCATCAGAGAGAACAGGCAACCTACAGAATGGGAGAAAATTTTTGCGATCTATCCATCTGACAAAGGGATAATATCCAGAATCTACAAAGAACTCAAACAAATTTATAAGAAGAAAACAACCCCATCAAAAAGTGGGCAAAGGATATGAACAGACATTTCTCAAAAGACATTTATGCAGCCAACAAACATATGAATAAATGCTCATCATCACTGGTCATTAGAGAAATGCAAATCAAAACACAATGAGATACCATCTCATACCAGTTAGAATGTCGATCATTAAAAAGTCAGGAAACAACAGATGCTGGAGAGGGTGTGGAGAAATAGGAATGCTTTTACATTGTTGGTGGGAGTGTAAATTAGTTAAACCATTGTGGAAAACAGTGTGGCGATTCCTCAAGGATCTGGAACTAGAAATACCATTTGACCCAGCAATCCCATTACTGGGTATATACCCAAAGGATTATAAATCATTCTACTATAAAGACACATGCACAAGTATGTTATTGCGGCACTATTCACAGTAGCAAAGACTTGGAACCAACCCAAATGTCCATCAGTGATAGATTGGATAAAGAAAGTGTGGCACATATATGCCATGGAATACTATGCAGCCATAAAAAGGATGAGTTCATGTCCTTTGCAGGGACATGGATGAAGCTGGAAACCATCATTCTCAACAAACTATCACAAGAATAAAAAACCAAACATCACATGTTCTCGCTCATAAGTGAGTTGAACAATGAGAACACATGTACACAGGGAGGGGAACATCACACACTGGGGCCTATCAGGGAGTAGGGGGCTAGGGGAGGGATAGCATTAGCAGAAATACCTAATATAGGTGACGGGTTGGTGGGTACAGCAAACTGCCATGGCACGTGTATACCCATGTAAGAAAACTGCACGTTGTGCACATATACCCCAGAACTTAAAGTGTGTGTGTATATATACGCACATACACGTGTATATATACACGCACATACACGTGTATATATACGCACATACACATGCGCGTATATATACGCACATACACATGCGTGTATACATACGCACATACACATACGTGTATATATACACACACATACACATACGTGTATAGATACACATACACATATGTACACGTGTACACATACACATACATACACATGTGTACACATATACATATACGTACACATGTGTGTACACATACACATACGTACATGTGTGCATATACACAAACGTACATATGTGTGCATATACACGTATGCGTGTGTATATATATATCATATTCTTGGTCATAAAATAATTCTGAGTACGTTTTGGAAGATGAAAGTTATACAGTGTATGTTCTGTAATCACAGTAGAATTAATTAGAAATCAGTAACAATAAGACAATAGATGCCAATTACTGGAAATTAACATAATTTTTTATAATCATTGGGTCAAAAAACTCACAAGAGCCATTAGAAAATAATTTTAAATGAACAGTAATGAAAATAATACATATCAAAATTTGTGGGGTGTAGCTAAATGAATGCTTAGAAGGAAATTTGTAGCCTTAAATACCTGTATTTGAAAAGAAGAAAGTTCTCACATCGTTAACTTAAGCTTCTATCTTAAGAAACCAGAAAAATAAACCAAAACAGAAACAATAGTAATCAGAAATTAGTGAAATAGAAAACAGAAAATAGTAGAGAATAATTAATAAAACCAAAACTACTTATTTGAAAAAAATTAATAGAATTGAAAAATGTTTTGGGATATTGTTAAAGGAAAAAGAAAAAGAGGGAAGACACAAATTACTGACACCCAATAAAACATTGGAAAACCCAATATCAATGAATGGGAAGTGAATTAGTAATTAAGAACCTTTCCTCAAAGGTTCCAAGCCCAGACAGCCTTATTGGTGAGTTCTGTCAAACATTTAAGGAAGGAATTTGACCAGTCCTTTACAAGCTGTTTCAGAAAATAATGAGAAGGGAATACTTCTCAACTTATTTTATAAGACCACTGTCACCCTCATTTCAGAAATCAGGCAGAACTATTTTAAGAAAAGACAACTATAGCCCAATACACTTGTGAACATATGCAGAATTTCATAACAGAGTATCAACAAATTAAACAATAGGTAAAAAGGATAAAAGCTTAAGTTATGTGACCAAATGGAGCTTATCCCAAGAATTCAAAGTTATGTTAACATCTGGAAACTATTAAGCTAATTTCACCATTTTAATATGATAAAGTTAAAAATCTGTGTGATCATTTTATAGAGATATAGAAAAAGAATTTGACAGTTTTCTTTTTTTTTTTGGGAGACAGAGTCTTGCTCTGTCAACCTCGCTGGAGTGCCATGGTATGATTTTAGCTCACTGCAACCTCCATTTCCCAGGTTCAAGTGATTCTCATGTCTCAGCCTCCTGAGTAGCTGGGATTACAGGCTCCCGCCAGCACGCCCAGGTAGTTTTTGTATTTTTAGTAGAGACAGGGTTTCACCATGTTGGCCAGGCTGGTCTTGAACTCCTGACCTCAGGTAGTCCGCCCACCTCAGCCTCCCAAAGTGCTGGGATCACAGGCATAAGCCACCGTGCCTGGCCTACATTTGACAAAAATTCAAACTTTCATTAAAAATATGCAGATGGCTAGAAATAGAACAGAACTTACTCAGTTGATTAAGTACATGTATGTATAAAAGATCTACAACTTACAAAATATTCAAGGGAGATGAAAACTCAACGTTATTCCTAACTTGTGAAACAAAGCATGTATGCTGCTGTCTTTTATTTAACTTTGTACTGCAGGTTTGATTTAGGGCAATAAAGCAAGAAAAATATGTAAAAAGCATACAGATTGGAAACAAGTAAAGCTGCTCTTGTTTGCGTACTGCATGGTTGCATGTGTAGAAAATGCAGAAAAATAAGAGCGACTAGAACTAATAAATGAATTTAATGAAGTTGCAGTATACAAAGTCAGTATACAAAAATCAATTGTATTTTTAAATACTAATAAGAACTATTAGAAAGTGAAATAAAACCCTCCACAATAGCATAAAAGAACAGTCTTGTGTCACTTGATGACAGTGATATGTTTTGAGAAGCATGTCATTAGGAACACTGTATAAACATACTACTTGGACAAACCTAGATGGCATAGCCCACCCCATATAAGGCTATGTGGTGTAGCCTATTGCTCACAGGTTACAAACCTGTACAGCACGTTACTGTACTGAATACTATAGACAATTGTAATGCAATGATAAGTATTCATGTATCTAAACATATAAGCATAGGAAAGGTACAGTAAATATACAGTGTAATCTTAGGGGACTGCCATCGTATATGCAGTCCATCACTGACTGAAACATTGTTATGTGGTGCATGATTGTATGTGGGAATAAATTCAGTTAAAGATGTGAAAGATCTTTACACAGAAAATTACAAACATTGCATTGGGAAATTAAAGACCTATATAAATGTAGAGCTATACCATGTTCATGGATTGGAAGATTTAAATGATTTAGTGGTAGTTTTCCCTAAATTTATCTATAGATTTAATGTAATTCCAGTCAAAATCCAAATAGACTTTAAGAAGTAGACAAGCTGATTTTAAAATTTACATGGAAAAATAATGATCCTTGGTCTGATCACCAAATGTCAAAAAATAAATGCTTGATATAAGTGCTCCTGAGACTGATTGTTCAAACTACACGCTGTATCCTTTTTTTTTTTTTTTTTTTAAGAAATTTACTATGATCTGGAAACATTGAAAAGTTTTGGCTTTGAAAACCTTTCCTTGGAATGTCTGCTGGACCTCATAAAAATCTTGAGGATGTCAATGATGGACTTAAAATCGCTAAGCAAAACACTTTTAAAAACGGCAGCAAACTTTTAGGGGGTCAACTTAATAGTTAGGATTGGCCAAGTGTGGTGGCTCACGCCTGTAATCCCAGCACTTTGGGAGGCCATGGCAGATGGATCACCTGAGGTCAGGAGTTCAAGACCAGCCTGGCCAACATAGTGAAACCCCATCTCTACTAAAAATACAAAAATTAGTTAGGTGTTGTGGCACACGCTTGTAATCCCGGCTACTCAGGAGGCTGAGACAGGAGAATCGCTTGAACCCAGGAAGTGGAGGTTGCAGTGAGCTGAGATCATGCCATTGAACTCCAGCTTGGGTGACAGAGTAAGACTGTTTCCAAAAAAAAAAAAAAAAAAAAGTAGGATATATATATATATATATATATATATACACACACACACACACATACATATACATACAGACAAATAAAATTTAACTTTTCATGTAAATGATTTAAACTCGAGTTTTCAACAATTTTTTTCTTCTCTTTTTTTCTTTAACATACTTCCAAAAAATGCTACTACAGACTTTAGGCCTGTGGTGAATGAAATGCTCTTAGGATTATTTTCACTTTGGGATGATGGTGAGAGTGTATGCTTATGTGTGTTGAGTGTGTTTGATCTCTGAATAGATTTTATTTGTATTGATTTCATATTTTATAAAAGGAAAATATTTAAATCATTTACCATCTTCTATTAATGGGAAATGTTACTCACTTTTATAGGGAAGAATGGACAGAAGCTATCCAGGCTGTAGCAGACAGACTGCAGAGGCAAGAAGAGGAGAGAATGAATTGTAGTCCAACTTCACAAATTGATAATATAGGAGAGGAAGAGATGGATGCTTCTACAACCCATCATAAAAGAAAGGTAGAAAATAATAACTTACTTCCAGCACAGCATTCATTTTTCTGGAAGAAACATATTAAAAACTACCATTTGCAGAAAGATGTCATCCAGTTTTCTTACAATACGTAAATATATTAGTGGGTTTTATTCACATGAATCTGAAATACCTATTGTTGTTTAAAACCAAATAGGTGAACATGGTTTCAGTGATTCAGCACTGTAACACTGAATGCTGATAGGGCTCATGTGTGACTGATGTGCCATCACACTACTTTATAATTTGCATTTTTTCCTTATTATTTTTAATACAATTTTAGAAACTTTGCAATAAAATGTTTTCCCTGATGATTTGTTCTTTTCCATTTCACGTTTCATATTCTCCCGAAAAGCACGAGCAGTAATGGCTCGGGTGTACTTCCTGATTAGTGCCCTCAGTCGTAATAAAGTCAGCAGGAAAGTGAACAGTTTTGGAAACAATAACTCTTACTTAATGGCTGCTTCTGAGTCAGTAGGGAAGTAGACTTTTCCTTCTTTCAGTGCTCCAGCATAATAAGTACTAATTTATATTTTTATGAGAAATATAAATTTTGTTTTTCATTGCTATAGAAAATTGAAAAGCAATTTCCTTATTACAAAAATGATATTTTCATGATTAATCTAAAGATAGAGGTGTTGAGATAAGCTTACCATTTATCACTTTAGATAAGTGATAATCTTAATCTTCAGGTAGGAAAACACAAATTTTCAAGGTATTATCCATGAAATTTGGTATTAGCACAGTAATTAAGAACTCTTTGGAGATAGACTGCCTGAGTTCATATCCTCCCTTTTCCACGTTAAACTTGTGGACTTGGTGAAGTTGTACAGTCACAACATGAAGTTAATTATCCTTTCCTTATGTGAATAAGAATAATATTCTATACTTGATCTGGGCCAAATTTCTGAGATCCCTTTCTGTCTTCATTGTAGATTTCTTCTTTGTTTGTTGAACTGAATCCCTCTTTTCTTTTATGTCAATTTAATCTGCCTTGTTCCTCCATCATTGCAAAAAGAAGAACAAAGTCTGGCTACACCCACCTACCTACTCAGAGATAAGAAAGCTTCTTTTGTACATGTGTAAATTATTTCATTTAAAATGAACTGAAATCAAGAATAGTGTAAATCTGATATGGTTAAGTAATTGAACCCCAAATTCAAAATACTTCTATGAATTTTTCATTTTGGAGACTCAGTTGGAGTAAAAAATTCTAAGAGAATCTGTTTTAGAGTGATGTTTATGTTTAATTATCTTTATGTGGACAAAGAATAGTAGCTAACTTTAATAGCTAATATTTATTGAGCACGTTTTACATAAACACTTTAAACATTTTTTTTTCATTTCGAACTTCAACTATAAGTTGAGTACCATTATTATTCCTGTTTTATAGTTAAGGGAAATAAAGGATGGAAGGATTAAGAAATTTTCCCCTTAATTACACACAGGGTGGGAGCCAGTACTTAAACCCAAGCAATAAGATCTGAAGTCCCCACTTTCTAGCACTATGTTGTGATACTAAAGTTCTGCTGATTTTTCCAAGAGTTTACAAAGCTTTATTATCAATTGAAATTAACTAATATCCAAATGTCATATAAGGACAACAGTTTTTCATGATATTTTGAAAAACAGGGTATAGTCATAAGAGAATATCTGCATAATTTTGTTTCTAATGTAACTTCATTATAAGCATAAAAATTACAGAGATTAGAGAGGCTTAAGATACATGAACCAAGAAAAAGAAATAAGCTATATATTCACGTGTTACAGTATACAATTAAAAGATCTTATATGTTTGAGGTTCTGTTATCTTTTTTGAAATAATTTAAAATAGTTCTAAATTACAGCAGAAGTTAGTGCAGAAAAAGAACATTTATACCACTAATAACTCCATAACGGTCCTAATGACTTAGCTTCAAGTGGTAAAATATTACTGTCATTTTCATAAGATAAATGATTCTAGAACTATACCCTTAATGTATATCAATTATCATGCAAAGAATTGCAGAAGTTTGGATTATTTTTAAGACTATAACCACAGATTGTGAAATAAGAATATTGTTCTACTAATTTATAGGATATGTTTCCTTCTTTAATTTTTTCCAAATGGCAATAGGATTAAAAGAATAGGTACTGATTATGGTGGCTATGGTGAGGGTGGTCAGACTGCTATTTCTTGCATGAAATAGGGTTCATTACCTCCCTTAGCGGTAGACTGCCACCACAGTGTCTGCTCTGCCAGTTAAAAACTCACTTGGAAAGGAAGGATGTTGGGTAGTAAAGAGGCAAGGGCCTCACAGACAGATTTAAGTGCTCTTCTGTGTTTGAATTAAAAGAAATGTGGTTCTATGTTTTAATTAAAAGATAGTGTTTCAGAGGAATTTGCTTAGAGAACCCAGAAGTGCCTAATCTTAGTCAGCCAAGCCACCATTCTTGTATGCCTTGTGAAGTATGTGAAGGGACATAGCACAAAAGGATAAAAAGCCAAGTGAGAGTCAAAGTTCTGCTTAAGTTTTAACAGACTAGCGTAGGCTTCTCTGAGATCAACTGGCTATAATCTCATGATTTACGTTTAAAGTATAAGCAGTGCCTCCTGCTTTCCCATTAAGTTTGACTCCAGTTCTTGGGATTGTATCACCTAATTTCTGGCTGCAGTAACTCATACCAGTGGCTAGTATCCAGAGAAAAAGAGAGGGAAAAAAAGAACAGACAGTGGCCAGACCAGCTGAAATCTCATGATCTCACACTGCGCGAATCTGCTTATTTAAAAGGGAAAAGTGACATAACCAATGTAGAAGTTGACTAATAACATTAGCTCCACTTCTTCTCATGAGAAAGAGCACCAGAAGAAGTGGTCAGAGATGGAGGCAGAGGAGTGAACTTCATCAGAGCTCTTCTCCTCTTTTTACTTACTTGGTTTTGCTGTTACATTGTAAATGTAGCTGGAATTTATCTTTTTTGACCAAATATGCTAATACTGTGGTATTCTTAGAAGTTCTTTATGTTCCTCGTTGATTATATGTTTATTTTTAATCTAATTTGTAGGCTAGACCGTGTCTTATATTCTGGTGTGCCTGATTTGAACACATTTATTAAGCATTTGTTATGTATGCCCATGTATCTCTTTACCTAAAACAGCCACGTAAACATGTAAAGGGAAGAATATAACTGTAAAGTATTTCCCCAATAAATTCTTAAGATCAGGCCTTGGAGGAGGATTGTTTTTCTGGAGAGTATTCATGCTCCTATATTTTTATTAAAGACTTACTGTGGCTGGGCGCGGTGGCTCACGCCTGTAATCCCAGCAGTTTGGGAGGCCGAGGTGGGCGAATCACGAGGTCAGGAGATCGAGACCATCTTGGCTAACACGGTGAAACCTTGTTTCTACTAAAAATACAAAAAATTAGCCAGGTGTGGTGGCGGGCGCCTGTAGTCCCAGCGACTCGGGAGGCTGAGGCAGGAGAATGGCATGATCACGGGAGGCGGAGCTTGCAGTGAGCCGAGATCGCGCCACTGCACTCCAGCCTGGGCGACAGAGCGAGACTCTGTCTGAAAAAAACAACAAAAAAAGGACTTACTGTATCTTTTTCCATAACATCATCCAGAAGAACAAAACATTTTGTAATAGCTTTCATTTCATTTGTAAGGACTACACAATTATTGTGTATACCATTCTGAACATGAGCATTTGATAGCAAAGATACCGTACCTTTTTAATTTCCTGAAGTTTTGTCAAAATAGATGGGAAATCTGTTTCTGATTTTATCACATACAGTGCTTTTTAATAATAATTTCCATGTAAATTCCCCTTTTTTTTTTTAAAGATTGAAAGTCAAACTGACAAGCTGTCAAGTTCAGAGTGAAGGCTTTCATACTTTTTTTAACCTCATTGTCCCTAAGAATTGCAATTTTACTATTTACTTATTTATTTATTTTCATTTGAGACAAGGTCTCACTCCTGTCACTTAGGGTGGAGTGCAGTGGCACAATCATGACTCACTGCAGCCTTGACTTCACAGGCTCAGGTAATCCTCCCAACTCAGCCTCCCAGGTAGCTGGGACTACAGGCACCTGCCACCATACTTGGCTAATTTTTGTATTTTTTTGTAGAGACAGGGTTTTGCCATGTTGCCCAGGCTGGTCTCAAACTCATGCACTCAAGTGATCCACCTGCCTTGGCCTTTCAAATTGTGGGATTACAGGTGTGAGCCACCACACTCAGCCAAGAATAAGGATTGCAATTCTTAAGGAATATAGTAATATTTTATAATTAAATATTGCTTTTCATCTGAAAATGTCGTAAAGCATTTTACAGATTGCTTTCTAATTTTTACTCCCCAATAATTCAATTTCATTTATTATGATATTTAGTAATAGGGCATAGCAAGTATTATTTTCTAGTGCTTTTAAATAAAAAATGAGGAACATACTGTCTAAGTGAAACTTTGAGCAATAAATTGACACTATGGCCTGGTTATGAAAATAATGTTTCTGAGTTACTTGCCATGTGTATTAGTCAGGGCTCTCTAGAGGGACAGAACTAATAGTATATATCTATATGTGTGTGTGTGTGTATATACATATATATATATATATATATATATATATATAGAGAGAGAGAGAGAGAGAGAGAGAGTTTATTAAGGAGTATTAAACACGCTATCACAAGGTTCCACAATAGGCCATCTGCAAGCTGAGGAGCAAGGAAGCCAGTTTGAGTCCCAGTGCTGAAGAACTTGGAGTTGGTGTTCGAGGGCAGGAAATATCCAGCATGCAGAAAGATGTAGGCTGGGAGGCTAAGCCAGTCTAGCCTTTTCATGTTTTTCTGTTTGCTTTATATTCTAGCCACACTGGCAGCTGATTAGATGGCGCCCACCCAGGTTAAGGGTGGGTCTGCCTTTCCCAGCCCACTGACTCAAATGTTAATCTCCTTGGCAACACCCTCACAGATACACCCAGGATCAATATTTTGCATCTTTCAATACAATCAAATTGACATTCGGTATTAACCCTCACACTGTGGAACAAACTCAAATTTAATGTCTTAAAACAATAGCCATGTAAATATCTCATGATTTTGTAGTTTGGGCCATTCTGTTGGTCTTGCATGCATGGCTGTCAAGCAGCTGCCTACAGCTTATACATGAGTGGGCTGGAAAATCCAACATAACCTTCCTTACGTGTCTGGGGCCTTGGTGCTGACTGTTGGCTATGGTGTCTTGGTTCTCCTCCACTTGGTCTCTCTCTCGGAGTGGTAGTTTATCTTCCAAGGTCTCTCCACATGGCCTCTCTCTCCAGCAGGATAATGTGGACTAACTGACAGCATTAGAGCTGGCTTTCTAGAGCTTTCCAAGAGAGAGAACGCATAAACTGCCAGGCTTAAAGGCTTTGTCTGTTACTGGCATAGTATCAGTTTGATCATATTCTGTGTTCAAAGCAAGATACAAGGATAGCCCAGGGAGAGAGAAAGTTGACTCCACCCCTTTATGGGAAGAGTGGAATGTGTATACAGGGAGAAATGGGAATTTGTGGCAGCCATCTTTGCAGGCTACCTAGCACAAATAGCTTGTTACGTAGTATTCCCTAATTTTTTCTACTCTATTAATGCAATTAAATCTAATATTACCTATTATTTGTTCAAATGACACTAGCTGATTTACTATATTTGATAGTTAGAGCTACATGTTTGATTTTTAGTTGAATTAATATATCTTGTTATTTTCCCTGCTACCTCTTTGCTACTTTATCTTTTCCTTTGAACTAGAGATATTATTGAATGTAAGACACTTTAATTTGACATTTGGGGAAAATTATCAAAATTATGAGCAGCAAAAAATGTTGAAAGTGAACGTAGGCATTAATTTCTAAAATTTTAAGAATTTTAATGTAATATACATGAGAGATATTGGGGTGTAGTTTTCTTGCATTGTTTTCCTCTAATTTTGGTATTGTCAAAAAATTGGGGTTCAGCCTGGGAGACCACATGGGTTCTTGGCTTCACACAAGAAGGAATTCAAGAGCCAGCAACAGAATAAAATGAAAGCAAGTTTATTAAGAAAGTAAAAGAATAAAAGGGTGGCTACTCCATGGGCAGAGCAGCCCTGAAGGCTACTGGTTGGCTATTTTTGTGGTTATTTTTTAATCATATGCTAAACAAGGGGTGGCTTACTCATGAGTTTTCTGGTGAAGGGGCAGGAAATTCCCAGAACTGACAGTTCCCCCTTTTTCAGACCATACAGGGTAACTTCCCTATATGCCATGGCATTTGTAAACTGTAATGGCACTGATGGGAGGTTCCTTTGGCATGATAATATATTATAATTAATGTATAGTGAGCAGTGAGGACAACCAGAGGTCACTCTCATTGCCATCTTGGTTTTGGTGGGTTTTGCCTGGCTTCTTTACTGTATCCTGTTTTTTTTTTTTTTTTTTTTTGAGACGGAGTCTCGCTCTGTCGCCCAGGCTGGAGTGCAGTGGCGCAATCTCGGCTCACTGCAAGCTCCGCCTCCCGGGTTCACGCCATTCTCCTGCCTCAGCCTCTCTGAGTAGCTGGGACTACAGGCGCCCGCCACCACGCCCAGCTAATTTTTTGTATTTTTTTTTTTAGTAGAGACAGGGTTTCACCGGGGTCTCGATCTCCTGACCTCGTGATCCGCCCGCCTCGGCCTCCCAAAGTGCTGGGATTACAAGCGTGAGCCACCGCGCCCGGCCCTGTATCCTGTTTTAACAGCAGTGTCTTTGTGACCTGCATCTTATGAAATGAGGCCTGCCAAACTCCTATCTCAGTATCAGGATGATGCTTGTCTCAGAATGAATGAGAAGTATTCCTCATTTTAATTTTCAGAATTTGTATAAAATTGGTGTCATTTCTTGTTTAAATGTCTGTAGAATTCACCAGTGAAACCATCTGGGCCTGGAGTTTTCTTTGATGAAAGGTATTTAACCACAAACTCAGTTTTTCTTAATAAAAATATGGGGTTATCAAGTTATCTGTTTCTTCTTGGGTGAGCTTTCATAGCTTCAGACTTTCAAGCAATTTGTTCATTTCATCAAAGGTGTCAATTTTATTGTCAAGATGCCGTTTATAATATTCTCTTATGTTTCTTTTAATATTCGTAGAATGTGTAGTGATGCCACCTCTGTCATTCCTGGTATTGGTAATTTGTGTCTTCTCTATTTTTCTGACCAACCTGGCCAGAGGCTTATCAATTTTTATTGATCTTTTAGAACTAGCTTTTGATTTCACTGATTTTTTCTCTACTCTTTTTCTTTCTTTTAAAAATTTAATTGATTTCTGCTCTGATCTTTATCATTTTCTTCTAACCCTTTTGGGTTAACTTGCTTTTTTTCTTAAGTTTGTTAAGGTAGAAGCTGAAGCAATTGATTTGAAACATTTCTCACGTTTACTTTAGATAAATGATAAACAGAAAAAAAACTATAACCCTAAAATTTTCAATGACTTGTAATTTCAAGATAAAACCCAAATACTTACTTGATATTTATAAACCTCTAAACTGAGTTTAAATTTAAGTAAACTGATCATATACAATCACCTCTTCTGTTCAAAAACCTATTAATACAAAAGTAAAGGAATTTCAAAAGGAGGCAAGTCCACAAAAATGAAAAGCTGGGTCGGGGAGGGGTATTAGGGCACAAATGCTTTCAAAAGTTTGGAAGTTTCTGGAAGAAGGTTGATAGAGCAGAGCAGGAAAAGAGTACACAGAGGGGACTGTAGAGAACAAGTGGCACACGTGACTGGCAAAATCCTCAGAATTACCTGATTTAAGAAAGACAAGTGAAACTGAAAACAGGCAGATTAATTAAAGATATTCTTCTTAGAGCTCCCTGCCTTGCTGTTCTGAATTGCATAATGTACTCTCTCAGGAATAACAACTGCTTTCTTTGATTTATTTTAACTGAAGTATACGAGGTTCTCAACATTTCTTATAAATATATCCTATATCTCTGTCTTTCTTGGATTTTATCTTTATTTTGCTAGAGTAAATTCTCAGATAGCTCCTTCCAAAGCACTGCTTTTTTAGGCATATTTGGAAATGTTTGTGTGGAACATTTTTGATTATCACATTTTCTGGGGGTAGCAGCACTACTAAATCCTTGAAAACTTGAGTCCTTAAAAATGAGTGAAAATAATTTTTTTCCTCCTTTGCCCTTTTACATAACTGATAATTTGGCTGAGGAATTCTAGGTTCAAAATCATTTTCTCCAACATCTGAGAACTGCTTAAATTATTTTCAGCATCCATGGTTGCTAATGAGACAGCCAATGCCAGTCTGATTCTTTTTCATTTAAATGTGCTTATAAATTGGTAAATTTTGTTTTTGAGTGGATATTGCAAACACATACATATATGCTAACAAATAAATTGCATCAAATACTTCATATTATATTTTTTAATTTGTATTTTTCAGACAATGAATGATTTTGACTATTTGAAACTACTAGGTAAAGGCACTTTTGGGAAAGTTATTTTGGTTCGAGAGAAGGCAAGCGGAAAATATTATGCTATGAAGATTCTGAAGAAAGAAGTCATTATTGCAAAGGTAACTGATTATTAAAGTTGATTACTAAATTTTTGTTTGCAGTGTGCATGTGTTTGTGGGCTCATGAATTTACATGCTAATGTATGCAAATTCCATTAAACAACCAAAATATGGTTGTAGACTACTGTTACAGTAATTTTTGTGTATTAATATTTGTGATTTTAAAAGTTTTCAGACATTCATAATATATGTGTATTATATACTAAAGCTATTCTTTTAAGGAAATAGAAATGTTTATGTTTGCGTGTTTGGGAGAATGTTTTGTGATCTATATCATAATTATACTAGGATTGCTTTTTAATAATTTCCCCTATTGTTCTGAATTTCTTATTAAGATTGACTACTGTAGATGATTTTTACTCATAAATTCTAAAGCTTATATAACATTGAATGGAAAAACATCCTAAATAGATTTGAAAATACTAGAATGGTGAAATTAAAATAAATTATTTTATGAAGACTTACTTCCTACCCCCATACCTTTATTCAGCTTAGACCTTTTTAAATAAATAACATGTTAATGATGTCAGTTCTCACTCAGAGTTCTGAGTGAAATCCCAATTCCCTCAGGAGATATACTTTACAAATCGTCCGTGCTTTATGTCTTACTTAATTCAACAAATGACATAAATTACTGTTATACTTTGTGGACTACTTTAACTTCCAGTTATTTGCTACTATAGTTTCCTCATCTGGAGTGTATTGCCCCTTACACTTTGTGAAACTTTGTTTCCCTGTCTTTGTACATTTGTTTTGATTTCAACTCCTTTAAAAGTCAGTGCCCCGGCCGGGCGCGGTGGCTCACGCTTGTAATCCCAGCACTTTGGGAGGCCGAGGCGGGCGGATCACGAGGTCAGGAGATCGAGACCACGGTGAAACCCCGTCTCTACTGAAAATACAAAAAAATTAGCCGGGCGTGGTGGCGGGCGCCTGTAGTCCCAGCTACTCGGAGAGGCTGAGACAGGAGAATGGCGTGAACCCGGGAGGCGGAGCTTGCAGTGAGCCGAGATTGCGCCACTGCACTCCAGCCTGGGCGACAGAGCGAGACTCTGTCTCAAAAAAAAAAAAAAAAAAAAAAAAAAAAAAAAAAAAAAAAAAAAAAAAAAAAAAAAAGTCAGTGCCCCTACTGGAAAGAACATTGGCTTTGGAATCATACACACCTAGGTTCACATCTCAC
This sequence comes from Symphalangus syndactylus, assembly GCF_028878055.3. NCBI lineage: Eukaryota > Metazoa > Chordata > Mammalia > Primates > Hylobatidae > Symphalangus > Symphalangus syndactylus. Next base: position 87,961,974 of record NC_072434.2, on the reverse strand, counting down.
CTAATAGTCTTTAACAACCAGTACTTTTTAAAGCAGTGCTTTGGGGGAAGTAATGCTGTCTTAGGGGCATTTGGAAATGTTTATGGGGGGGCACATATTTGCTTATCACAGTAACTGAGGAGAAGGGATACTTCTGACAGTTACCAGGTAGAAGCCAAATGTGCTAAATATCTTGCAATGCGTTGGGCAGCCAATCAGAGCCTTAGTTTTTTTCATTTAAATTGGTATAATAAAACCTCTGGACAGGAATATTTTGAGGATTAGGATATGTAAGGTATTTAGCATCCTAGCTGGCACTTATTATTAATTAAGCTGATATTTTCTGGGTGGTGGTATAACGTCAGGTAGGTTTTGCTGCTTAGTAAGTGATCCAACTTTTTATGCCTTTATTTTCTTATCTACAGAGTGGGGCTAATAGTAGTACCTGGCTCGTATGGTTATTTTCAGGGTTAAATGAATAGATAAATATAATAGTACATGCCATCAGTATTAAATAAACTTAACAAATTACAAATCAAATGAAATTAAAATATGCTATTGTTATAAATATTTGCTGTAATTATTATTACTACCTACTGTGTATTACTACTACCTACTGTGTATCAAGCATCAGTAAATATCTATTCCGTTCTGTTTTTTCTTTTATATACTAGCCTCACTTGTATCCCATTATTTAATTTCTATTCATCAGACTGGGGAATATCCTATTAGACACTGTCTTACCTCACTACTTACACTTTTCTGAGTAACCGTACAGAACTGGGTATATTTCACAAATGATAGACGATTCTGATTGATGTGGTGCCTTGCTGCTTTCTCCCAACAAATCTATTTATCATTTCTTGAAAGAAAATATGCTCATTTATAGCAAGATGATTAACACTATGAAGATTTGGGGTGTGACAAGACCTGGGGTTTGGTTCCTTCTGTGCCCTTCTCAGAGCAACATATCAGAGAAGAAATGATGTTGATGTCTTTTTACTGGTGATGTTAACTTTGATTGCTTGACTACAGTGGTGTCTACTGTGTTTCTTCACTTTAAAGTTGCTATTTTTCCATTCATAACTAATCAGTATCTTAGAGGAAATACTCTGAGACTATATAAATAACCTATTTTCTTAAACTTTTATGTACTAATTTTAACATCCATATCAGTGGATTTTGCCTATAATAATTATTACTGTTGTGTTCTAATGGTGATTTTCTCTTTCCTTCATTCCTTATACATTTATTCTTAGTCAATTAAGCTAAGGGTTTATCAATTTTGTTAATCTTTTCAAAGAACCAACTTTTGACTTTGTTGACTTTTCTCTGTTTTATCTGTCTTTGCTTTAATCTTTATTTTTTTTTCCTAGTGCTTGCTTTGGGTTAATTTACTTTTTTCCTAGTTCCTTAAGTTATAAAGTTAGATTGTTGATTTGCGATCCCTCTTTTTTAGTATAAGCATTTATGGCTTTAAATTTCTCCCTTAGCACTGCTTTTGTGGCATCCCATAAATTTTAGTCTGTCCTGTTTTTGTTTTCATTCATCTCAAAGTATTTCTAATTTCCTGTGTCATCGATTGTGTCTGTTGTTTAATTTCTACAAATTTGGGAATTTTCTTTTTTTCTTTATATTATTCTAACTTCATGTTGTAGTTGGAGAAGATACTTTGTATTTGTCTTTTAAAGTTTATTGAGACTTAATTTGTAATCCAGCATATGGTCTGTCCTGGAGAATGTCCCCTGTGCACTTGAAAAGACTGTAGATTCTGTTGTTAGGTAGAGTGTTTTGTGTATATTTAATAGAGCATTTTGTATATATGTCTTAGATTTAGTTGCTTTATTGAGTTGTTGAAGTCTTCTATTGCTTTACTTATTTCTGTCTGGTTGTTGTATTCCGTATTGAGATTGTAGGGTGTTGAAATCTCCAACTATTATTGTAAAATGGTCATTGCTTTCTACAGTTCTTTCCATTTTTGCCTCATATATTTTGATGGTCTTGTTATTAGGTATGTAAGTGTTTATAATTGTTATATATTGCTGTATTAACTCTTTTATTAATAATATCTTTTTTTTTTTGTCTTTTCTGGCCTTTTCATTTAATGTCTATTTTGTCTGATATTAGTATAGCCACCCCTTTTCTCTTTTGGTTACTATGGTAGTGCCCCCTTTAGCTGCAGTTTTGCTTTTCATGGTTTGAGTTATCCCCAATCAACCACAGCCTAAATATAGATGAGTATAGTAAAATAAGATATTTTGAGAGAGAGACCAGATGCATCACAATAACTTTTATCACAATATATTGTTATAATTTTTCTGTTTTATTATTGTTAATTAATAGTAACTGTTAATCTACTTTTAATATCCATTTATAAAGGATGTGCCTAATTTACAAATTAAACTTTATCATAGGTAGTATGTGTAGGAAAAAAACATGGTACATGCAGTTGGCTCTCTGTATTCCACATCCATGGATTCAACCAATGTGGATTTAAAATACTCAATAATACAACAATAAAAATAATAAAAATTTAAAAACCAATGTAATGTAGCAGCTATTTACATAACATTTACATTATATCTGATATTATAACTAATCTAGAGATGATTTAAAGTATATGGGGAGATGTGCATAGATTATATGCAAATACTATGCTATTTGATATGAACGGGAGCATCTGTGGATTTTGTTATCTGCAGGGGGATTTTGAAACCAGTTCTCCATGGATATCAAGGAATGACTTTATAGAGTTTGGTACTATCCATGGTTTTAGGCATGTACCGGGGTCTTGAAACATATCCTCCACTGATAAGGGGAACTGCTGTATTTTCATGGAATTTTTTTTTTCTCTTTCACTTTTACCTTGTTTGTGGCTTTTGGAGACAGCAGGGAGTTGGATCATGCTTTTTGTTTGTTTAATCGACTTTCCCAATCTCTTTGTTTTGATTGGAGAGTTTAATCCGTTTACATTTAAAGTGAGTCCTGATAAGGACTTACTTCTGTCCTTTTGCTATTTATTTTCTATATGCCTCATTGCTTTTTGTCCCTCTTCTACATAAATGCCTTCTTTTGTGTTTAATTGATTTTTTAGTGAAACATTTTAATTCTCTTCTCATTTCCTGTTGTGTATATTCTATAGCTATTTTCTTTGTATAGATTATATTTAATATCCTGAAGTTATAGTACTATAATTTGAATTTATACCACCTTAACTTTAATAACCCTCAAAAACTCTACTTCTTTACAATTCTGTCCTTACTCCTTTCAATTGTTGGTGTCTTTAAATTGCATCTTTATGCATTGTGTGTCCAAAAACGAGACTACTAATTTTTTATTGCATGAGTCTCTTTAATTATGTAGAAAACAAAAAGTGGTATTACAACACAAACTTACAGTAATACTAGCTTATATAATTTTTTATGTATTTAGCTTTACCAGATCTTTAATTCTTCATCTGACTTTAAGTGACTGTCTAATGTCCTTATATTTAAACCTGAAGGGACTCGCTATAGCTTTTCTTGTATGACAGGTCCAGTGCTAATAAACTCCCTCAGTTTCTGTTTACCTAGAAGTGTCTTGATACCTCCCTCATTTTTGAAAGATAGTTTTGCTGGATTCTTGCTTTACTTTTTTTTTTCTTCAGCACTTTGAATGTATCAACCAATTGCCTTCTGGCCTTCAATGTTTCTTATGAGAAATCTTCGATAATCTTATTAGGGTTCCCTTGTATTTGATGATAAGCAAGCAAAACAGACTCATTGCTGATATGGAAAAAGTTCGAGTGGTCTTGATAGAAGATCAAACCAGCTGCAACATTCCCTTAAGCCAAAGACTAATCCAGAGCAAGGCCTTAGTTCTTCCAGTTCTGTGAAGGGTGAGAGAGATAGGAAGCTGCAGAAGAACAGTTGGAAGCTAGGAAAGGTTGGTGTATGAGGTTTAAGGAAAGACACCATCTCTATAGCCTAAAAGTGCAATGTGAAACCACAAGTGCTGACACAGAAGCTGCAGCAAGTTATCCAGATATCTAGCTAAATAATTGCTGAAGATGACTACGTGAAACCACACATTTTCCTTGTAGATGAACCTAGAACTTTCTTAGAAAGGAGAAGTCAGTGCCTGGCTTTAAAGCTTCCAAGGGCAGATTGACTGTCTCAGTTTTGGCTATGCAGTTGGTGACTTTAAGTTGAAGCCATTGCTCTTTTACCATTTCAAAAATCCTAGGGCCCTTAAGAATTATGGTAACTCTACACTGCCTCTTCTCTATCAGTAAAGCAACAAAGCTTGGATGACAAGCACATCTGCTTACAGTATGTTTTACTGAATATTTTAGGCCGACTGTGGAGACCTGCTTGGAAAAAAAGATTCTTTTTTAAATATTACTGCTCATTGACAATGCACCAGATACACAAAAGCTCTGATGGAGATATACAAGGAGATGAATGTTGTTTTCATGCCTGCTAACCCAGCGTGAGTTGTGCAGCTCATTATCAACATCCATTCTGCAGCCCATTAGTTCAACTTTCAAGTCTTATTATTTAAGAAATACATTTTGTAATAGATAGTAATTACTGCCATAGATAGTAATTCCTCTGCTGATCTGAGGAAACTTAATTGAAAACCTGGGAAGGATTCACCATTCTAGATGCCTTGAAAAACATTCAGGCTTCATGGAAGGAGGTCAGAATATCAACATTAATAGGAGTTTGTAAGAAGTTGATTCCAATCTTCATGGATGAGTTTGAAGGGTTCAAGACTCCAGTGGAGGAAGTAACTGCAGATGTGGTAGAAATAGCAAGAGAACTAGAATTAGTAGTGGAGCCTGAAGATAGGACTAAATTTTATCAGGCCCATGATAAAACATGAACAAATGAGGATTTGCTTCTTATGGATGAGCAAAGAAACTGGTTTCTTGAGGTAGAATCTACTCTTTGAGAAGATGCCATGAACGTCGCTGAAATAACAGCAAAGGATTTAGAAAATTACATAAACTTAGTTGATAAAGCAGTGGCAGGTTGTGAAAGGATTGACTCTAATTGTGAAGAAAGTTGTGCTGTGGGTAAGCAGCATGGCATGTGAAAGAGAAACCTTTCTTGGAAGAAAAAGCCAATATGGCAAATTTCATTGTTTCCTCATTTTAAGAAATTGCCACGCCGGGCATGGTGGCTCATGCCTGTAATCCCAGCACTTTGGGAGGCCAAAGCAGGCAGATCACTTGAGGTCAGGAGTTCAAGACCAGCCTGGCCAACATGGTGAAACCCTGTCTCTACTAAAAATACAAAAATTAGCTGGATGTGATGGCAGGTTCCTGTAATCCCAGCTACTTGGGAGGCTAAGGCATGAGAGTTGCTTGAATGCCAAGATCATGCCACTCTACTCCAGCCTGGGTGACAGAGCAAGACTTCGTCTCAAAAAAAAAAAAAGGAAAGAAAAAAGAAATTGCCACGGCAGCCACTCTCACCTTTGGCAACTGCCACCCTGATCACTCAGCAGCCATCAACATCAAGACAAGACCTTCTGCCAGCAAAAAGATAATGACTTGCTGACAGCTCAGTTGACCCTTAGCCTTTTTTGGCAGTCAAGTATTTTTAAATTAAGGTATGTACATTTCTTTAGATATAGTGCTGTTACACACTTAATAGACTACAGTATAGTGTAGTGTAAACATAACTTTTATATGCGCTGGGACACCACAAAGTTAGTGTGACTCATTTTAGTGCAATACTTTTGTTGCAGTGGTCTGGAATGAAACCTGAAGTATGCCTGTATGGAAAAAAAAAAAAAAAAGAGGCTATTTGGTTGAGACATGAAACGTTGTTTCTTGAGAAGCCCAGGTCTATTGATGTAGAGTAACCTTTCCTTCATTTCAAGTCTGACCATACTATTTGATTGTCCCATGAATAATATTCATTTACTTATACCATTGCAAACACCAAATTGGTGTTCAGTTTTTAGAATTTATCAATAGACAAAGTACTGAAGACTTAAGTATAGTTACAGAACAGACTGAAAATGTTATAAACCCTGTCAGTGTAAAAGAAATGGTATAGTTGATGGACGTCAGCTGAAAGCATGTTATAGTTTAAAAAAAAAAAAAAGCAAGAATGAATTGGAGGCCAGAGACAGAGGGTGATGGAGTCACCAGGGTTGCAAAGGCAGAGGTTGATGGAGCCACCGTGGACCTAGAGGACAGAAATACAAATTACTGAGGATTAGTTACAGACCTTGAAATCGAATTTCCCTTGCTGGGTTTAGAACTTGCTTGGAATCAGTGACGTTTTTATTTCTTCCAATTTCTCCCTTTCTGAGTGGGAATATCTATCCTAGGCCATTGTATTTTGGAAGCAGATAACTTGTTTTCTAGTGTGAGAGGTCCACAGATTTAGAGGAATTTTGCCCCAGGGTGGATTATGTACAGAGTCTCATCGATTCCTGATTTGGGTTATAACACTTGGGACTTTTGAGCTGATGATATTTAAATGAGATTTTGGACTTAGACTTGATACTGTATTGGTTGAGACTTTTGGGGATATTGGGATGGGGTGAATGTTAGGATGGAATGAACTATAGTGGGTTGAGTGGTGGCCCCTAAAATAATATGTTCACATCACCTATTACTCTTGCTTTATTTGGAAAAAGGGTGTATGCATATATAGTTATGCAGATAAAATTAAGAATCTTAAGTAGATCATCCTTGATTATCTGGGAGGGAACTAAATCTAATGAGAAGCATTCTTATTGGTGTGATTCGGATAGAGATTTCACTTACACAGAGGAGAAGGTGATATAAAGGTGGCAGAGGTTGGACTGATCAGCTTCAAGCCAGGGAATGTTAAGGACTGCCAGCAGCTTCTAGAAACTAAGAGAAAAGCATGGAATGGATTCTTCTTCAGAGCCTCTGGAGGGATCATGTCTCTGCCAGTCTTGATTTTGTACTTCTGGTCTTCAGAACTATGAGAAATTTTTTGTGTTTTTTTTTTTTGTTGTTGTTTTGTTTTGTTTTGTTTTTGAAATGGAGTTTCACTCTTACTGCCCAGGCTGGAGTTCAGTGGCACGATCTCGGCTCACCGCAGCCTCTGCCTCTGGGTTCAAGGGATTCTGCTGCCTCAGGCTCCTGAGTAGCTGGGATTATAGGCATGTGCCACCAGGCACAGCTAATTTTATATTTTTAGTAGAGACGAGGTTTCTCCATGTTGGTCAGGCTGATCTCAAACTCCCGACCTCAGGTCATCTGCCCACCTTGGCCTCCCAAAGTGCTGAGATTACAGGTGTGAGCCACCACGCATGGCCAATTTTTTGTTGTTTTAAGCCATCAAGTTTTGATGGTATTTTGTTATAGATGCCACAGGAAATGAATACAGTCAGGTCCCCAGAAATGTGAACTTTTCCACCTTTGGAAGGGATATCTGAATCAGATTGCCTGCAGCAATAGTAGTCTACTAAGTGCCTCTTCCTCAGTCCATTCCTATTCTTTCAGGGTTGAATTACGTGGTTACAGAGCTAGAGGACTCTTGACTACTAGGCAGTGCAGCTGCATTCACTGTCATCTCCACATGGCGTGAAGGCACAGTCCATCCCATTAGGCCCTTAGGAGTTCTGGAATAATGGTTTAAAAGTCTAATTAGAGTTTCTTGCTTAGAGATCATTCCTGCTTTGGGCATTGACAGTTGTCTTGCCGCTCCCAGGACCACTGCTTTATGTAAGAAAAAGGAAAATTGAGGTGATGTAGCTAAGAATTGTACAGTGATAACATCATGCTCCTCCACTCCCTCTCCCCCATGTCCAGGAAAGTGGAGGAATCTATGGAGCGGGGACCTTCCTTTAGCCTCCTAAGGTTGAGTGTGAGCATTCATTTGTGAAGCGTACATTTGTTTAGCCAACAAATGTTTCTATTTCCCATTCCAGTTCTCTATCAGCTTGTTACTCTGAGGATGGTATCTGACATGATATGTCTATTTGTTACAGTAACCTCTTTGCTTGTTTTTGGATAGTATGGGCTACAAAGTACGTCCTTTGGTCTGAAGACATGTAACTTGGTGGGGGTGCAGTACCTCTGTTCCAGTCATCTTACGGTATTTTGAGCTTTTGTATCTGCCATTGGGTATGCAAAGCCCAATCCACCGTAAATGTCTTTTTCCAAGAATGACCATTTATAGCCTCCTGGGGATAGTGGCAGTAGCTCAGGGTAGTGTACTCGTCAACTATGTATGGGAGTGGGGGGACTTTTTTCTGGGGAATATATACCAGTCATCTGCAGTCTCTTTCTCCCTTTCTGGCAGACAGGATGGCTCTTTCTGGAATTTTGTGCATCAGAGGGTACAAGAGGAATACATCAATGGCCAGCCCATCTCTGTCTGCATTACTGCATATCTCCCATATCTTTTTTAAAAAAATTTTTAAATTTATTTTTGGAGACAGAGTCTCACTCAGTCGCCCAGGCTGTAGTGCAGTGGCGTGATCTCAGCTCACTGCAAGCTCCACCTCCCGGGTTCACGCCATTCTCCTGCCTCAGCCTCCCGAGTAGCTGGGACTACAGGTGCCTGCCACCACGCCCAGCTAATTTTTTATATTTTTAGTAGAGACAGGGTTTCACCGTGTTAGCCAGGATGGTCTCCATCTCCTGACCTCATGATCCACCCGCCTTGGCCTTCCAAAGAGCTGGGATTACAGACATGAGCCACCGCGCCTGGCCAATATCTCCCCTATCTACTCATTTTGGGGACCCAGATAGCCACCTCAGACAAGCATGCTGGGACATCCACTTGCTGGTTCCAATCATCTCCTGATCCTGAAGGAAGTTCTTTTGATGACCATCAACATGTCCTACTTTAATTCACCTCTTAAATTCCCATAAGGATTCTCATAAGCCATGCCTCATTAATAATCCATCCATTTATTATTTATTTTATTTACTTATTTATTTTTGAGATGGAGTTTTGCTCTTGTTGCCCAGGCTGGAATGCAATGGTGCAAACTCAGCTCACTGCAACCTCCACCTCCCAGGTTCAAGAGATTCTCCTGCTTCAGCCTCCCAAGTCGCTGAGATTACAGGCATTCGCCAACACACCTGGCTAACTTTTTGTATTTAGTAGAGACGGGGTTTCACCATGTTGGTCAGGCTGGTCTCAAACTCGGCCTCCCAAAGTGCTGGGATTACAGGCGTGAGCCGCCATGCCTGGCACATCCATTTAATAGTCAAGTTTTTCACTGCCTATCAGCCTGACCATATGGCCAGGCAAATGGCCACAGCCCATTCATGGGTGTACATCCACACATCAGGGTTATGTTTGTTTAGTTCATCCATCATTGCAAGGAAAACAGTGTACAATTGAGCCCTTTGAGCTGATTTGTTGTTCTTCAATCAGTTTCACATCAGTCAGTCATAGTGTGACAGCCTTCCAAACAGGATGCTGGCTGATCACCTTTGAACTGCCATCATCTGTAAAACAAGCCACTTTTTGGTGGTCAGTGAGAGCTCTTTGTAAGACACTAACAGTTGAAAAGTAGGATGTGGCAATAGGATCTGGTAGTTTCACAGATGGTTCCAAAGTTGGTCTGGAAGGAAAGAAGAGGCCAAGCGTGATGACTCATGGCTGTAGTGTCAACACTTCGGGAGGCCAAGGCAGGAGAATCACATAAGTCCAGGAGTTCAGACTCAGACTCAGCCTGGGCAACATAGCGAGACCCCCATCTCTACAAAAAATAAAAAATTAGCTAGGTGTGGTGGCATGCCCCTGGTGATACTAGCTACTCAGTTGGCTGAGATGTGGGATTGCCTGAGCCTGGGAGGTCAAGGCTGCAGTGAGTTGTGATTGCCCCCACTGTATTCAGCCTGGGTGACACAAAGTGAGACCCTGACTCAAAAAAAAAAAGTTTTCTTCTGTTGAATATGGTAAATGTCTTCTTGCATTCCTCAGCACATTCCTGTTAAGCCATTTTCATTTTGTTATTGGTACTCGTTAGAGTGTTTCTCTGACATTACCCAAGACATGGGTATTTTAGGCTTTAGGTTTTAGGATTATGTTATGTCCTTTAGTCATAAAGACAGTTTCAATTAATGCCCAGGAGCAAACCAATAATCGTCTCTCTAATGATGTGTTCTATACTTTCTTATCTGGCCCATGGTCCCAGTGGTTGCTGCTGGACAGCATTCATGGGCTTTTTCCATAAGCTCCAGTCTGTTTAAGTATGAGTTGCAGATACTTCTAAAATCATATCTGAGTGTATATCGTAAGGACCCAAAGGCATTAATTGAGCCACTGCAACTTAGATAATAGCCTGCTGTTGTTTAGGTTTCCATTCATATGTGTCCTTTCAGGTAGTTTTACAGATTGGATTTAGCACTAGTCCCCAGATACAGAATTTTTCTTCTGCAAAACTCAAGCAAACCAGGTGCAGTGAATGCTTCTTGTTTACTTTCATGGTTATGTAATAAGAGCAATTTAATTTTAGTTGCCTGTAGAATGTTATGGGTGGTTCCTGCCCAGGTTATTCATAAGAATTTCACAGTTTGGTTAGACCCTGGGGTATTTGCTGGATTTATCCCCTAGCCTGTGGTATTCCTGTGAGCCACCACTATTTTCAAGTCAGCCCTAGCTTGTTCTTAGGTTTCTGATACCATCATAATGTCATCAATGTAGTATATTATTGTATTCTGGACCTGTATCAAGTCAAAATCTCAAAATCCCTTTGAAACAAATAATGGTAAGCTGATGAATGCAGATAAACCTGCAGCAGTGCAGTAAGCGTAAATTGAGATCATTCCCACTAGAAGGCAAAGTGCAGTTGTTTTTTTCCTGAGATTGGAACCAAGAAAAAAGTATTTTCAAGATCAATCAGTATGTCTCTCTCTCTCTCTCTTTTAAATTGAAACAGCGTCTCACTGTGTTGTCCAGGCTAGTCTCGAACTCCTGGACTCAAGTGATCCTCCTGCCTTGGCCTCCCGAAGTGCTGGGATTACAGATGTGAGCCACTATGTCTGGCTGAGTATGTCTCTTTTAGATTGTTGTATTTTGAGAACTTCTGAAACCATGTCAGAGACTGCTGATGCTGTAGATGACACTACATTATTCAAGTCTCGATTATCTGTTGTGAGTTTTCATGAGTCATTCACCTTTTTCACGCATGACACAGAGAATTTGTTGGTAACAGCACTCCAGTGTCAAACATGTCATTAATTCATGTGGTAAATCTCTTTTGGTCCACCACGATACTGTTTCAAATTAACAACCTATGTGAGTTGAGGAAGTTGCATAGATTCTCATTTAGCATGTTCTGACTGAAGGGAAAACTAACGAGCTTTCTGCAGTATAGTAGCTGAAGTTTTCCCTGGTCAGACATAATATCCTTCCTCAAAACATATTCAGGTAATGTGGATGCAAGTACTTCACATGACTCATTCAAACATACTAATTTTCATCCAAATTTTATTTAATCCTATCAACCATTTCATCCTCATATCCTGTCTTTCTAGTTATTGCCCCTGCTAGGATTTTACCAATAGGTTTTGGAATCAGAGGCACTGAATTCTATGTCAGGAACCCCTGGAAGGTTTCTTTTTTTACCTTCTATTGTACATACAGGTGTGCATATGGCCTTCAGTCCCTACTAGGAGATTAGTTAAAAAAAAAAAGCCCTGGTTCTGTGTCAGTCCTCATCCTGATTAATTTGGTAGCCCATCACCTCTGATGATTTGAACTGAGGTTCTTCATTGTCATTTTTGCCTCCCAGCTTGGTGCATTCCTTGAAATTAGGGTACATAGAGTGTGTTTGTTTAGGGCCCTTCAGTGTTGGGGGACTAAGAGGACCTCCCATTGGTAAACCTAACTTCTGATAGTGCAACATTAAGACCTTTGTGTTAACATCAGTGTCCATTTTATTCATCCCATCTCTTAGTAACTTTAAAACTTCATCCTGCTTGGGACTTCCTTGACTATCTGTTTTGTCTTTACCCATTCACTTGTGATTCAGTCTTATTTTCTTAGCATCTGTAAGACCCATATTAAGAAGCTGAGACAACAAATCTGACACATTTCTTGGACCATTGATAGATTTTGCAGCAGTTATATCACGTGCCTGCCTAGAGGGGCCCTTTTAGTCACAGTATTTACCATGATTTAAAGGGCATATTAAGGATGAACAAACATCTGATGACCATGAAGTTAATCCAGCATGGTTTGCATATACAGCTTATCAGCTATGTCATCTATGGAGTGCCACTTGGCATTTAAAGGAGGGGAAGGACCATTTCCCTTTTCAGGGTAAACAAATTTTACAGTGGCTTTTACCCAGTCCACCAGACTAGCTGTCCCTTTAGGAACAATCTGTTGTGTGTTTGGATCATGTACAACCATCTATGATTGTTCAGTAATAAAGTTCCTGCATCAACCCGAAGCAGACTTCTTCATTCTGCAACATTCAGAATCAAAGATAATGCTCCCAAGTTAGTCACTCTCACAATCTATTTTCTTAAATGTTTTTCAGGAACCTGATGAATACCAGTTCACGAGGCAAGAAAACTCCTTCGCACATAACCCCTGCTTCCAGTAGTATCTTGGTTTTGTCACCCACCATTTGGACAATGTTCCTGGTGGCCAAAGGCCGTAGAAATACTGTCTGTTTTTTTCAGCATAATTTTCCATTGGGTTGTATCCTGGAGGCTAACAGCCATAGCTCAGGCTAACTGAAATCCGAGCTTTTTGAGCATCAGGATTTCCTTAACACTCTCTTTTACTTTCATTTTAGCCGTTTCAAAATACAGCAGACTGGGCCAGGCGCAGTGGCTCACATTTGTAATCCCAGTACATTGGCAGGCCAAGACGGGCAGACCACTCGAGGCCAGGAGTTGGAGACCAGCCAGGCCAACATGATGAAACCCTGTCTCTACTAAAAATACAAAAAATTAGCTTGGCTTGGTGGCATGTGCCTATAATCCCAGCTACTTGAGGGGCTGAGGCAGGAGAATCACTGGAACCCAGGAGGCAGAGATTGCAGTGATCCGAGATCATGCCACTGTGCTCCAGCCTGGGAGACAGAGCGAGACTCCCTCTCAAAAAAATAAATAAATAAAAGAACAGACTGCAGTGGCAATAAGACCAGAAGCTCCTCACTTCTGTCTCTAAAGTGGGGAAAGGGCAAGGATGGAGGAGGCTTTCTGTAATACCTGGAAGCTGACCGACAGAACTTTGATGAGTACATGAAGGCTCTAGGCATGGGCTTTGTCACTAGGCAGGTGGGAAATGTGAACAAACCAACAGTGATTATCAGTCAAGAAGGAGACAAAAGGTGGTGATCAGGATTCAAACTATGTTCAAGAACACAGAGGTTAGTTTCCATCTGGGAGAAGAGTTTGATGAAACCACTACAGATGACAGAAACTGCAAGTTTGTTGTTAGTCTGGATAGAGACAAACTCATTCACATATAGAAATGGGATGACAAAGAAACATATTTTATAAGAGAAATTAAGTATGGTGAAATGGTTATGACTTACTTTTGGTGATGATGTGGTTGCCGTTCACTATAAGAAGGCATAAAAATGTTCATGGTCTAGGGCTGGAAGAGCTCTTTAGTTTTCCTCTTTACTCAAGTCTCAGTGCTATCCTGCTGTTACAGTATGGTTGATTAAGTGCTTATTCTTGGTGTGGAGGTAGAAAATGGTGATTTAAGAGTTTGTTATTCCAAGCAGTTAGCCTAATTTTAACCTGGAAGTTTATCATATTTTATAATTAAATTTTTGTCTTAAAAAAAGTGGATACATTTTATAATTTCCTTTGAAATGCAAATCAAATTGGAATAAAAATCTTACATGTAGGGAAAAAAGTACAAGTTACCAGTGGATTGTGTATTTAGCTTGTTTCTCATCATTTTGTATTTCTTTATGTATCCAGTGATCTAAGTCCTTGAGATTTTGGTCTGTCATTTCTAAATTCCATTGACAACTTCTATATGTAGTAACTTAGCACAGTACAGCTGCCGTCTCATGCCATTGGTGACCGTATACCCATTTAGGCATCAGAGTTTGTCATTGTCTGCCCTGTCATTCTTCCTTTTTCGAAACAATGTTTTTGCCATGCTTTAATAAGTGCTACTTATGATGCCAACTGTGTCAGCTGTCCCTAAGACCACTCTCAGGCTCAGTGAGTCATGACTCACAAGACTCAGAAAAGACTCATGGTTATTGTTTATGATAGTGAAAAGGTACAGATTAAAATCAGCAAAGGGAAAATCACATGGAGCAAAATCCTGGAGAAACCAAGTGCAAGCCTTAAGGTATCTTCTTCCAGTGGAGTCACATGGATGATGTAGTGAAGTCAAGGATCTCCAGAGAGACAGACACAATCGGATACATACATATACGAGAGAGAATTCTCTGGGAAATTGGCTCATGTGATTATGGAGGCTGAAAATTCCCAAGACAGGCCATCTGGAAGCTGGAGACCTTGGGATGCTGGTAACGTATCTCAGTCCAAGTTCCCTGGGAAGCTGATGGTATAATTCTTAGTCTGAGGCTAAGGGCCGGGAACCTGGGTTTTGGTGGAAAACTAGGGAGTTGCTGGTATAAATCCTGGAGTCCAAATGTCAGAGAGCCTAGAGTTCTGATGTCCAAGGACAGGAGAAGATGACTGTCCTAGTTCCAGAAGAGTGCCTTTTCTTTGCTTTTTTGGGTCCTTTTTGGGCTCCTAGTTGATTGGATGGTGTCTGCTCACATTGTGGGTGAATATCTTTCACTCAGCAAATTCACATTCCAGTCTTCTCTGGAAACACAGACACAGCTATTAGTAATGCTTTACCAGTTCTCTAGGTATTCCTTAATCCAGTCAAGTTGACACATAAAATTAACCATCACAGAGGCACTTAATTCTCCCAGCTGTGAAGTGTTGTCAACTAAAGAAGCTTACCTGAGCCTTGGTGTCCAGGGTTTTTATTGGAAGTCAGTCACATAGGCAAGCAGTACCTGCATGACTGCCCTGAGATGCTCAGATTCCAACCTCTCAGAGCAAAATCAGGCACGAAGTATTAATCATGCATCCTGTTGTTTGCATAAACTATCTAGTCAAACTGGTACCATGTGGCCCAAGATCTCCAGCATACAAAAATACTCTGACCAGGCAGAATATTTCAGAGGCTCAGAATTCATTTCCCGAGTTGGCCAAGGGCCAATTCTGAAGACTGACATTTTGGGAATGTGTAGAGTTTGAGCAACCCAGGCCTGATGTGTTACCCTTTTTCTGCACATAAGTCCATTAAAATAACCCAATGCATTTGCTTGATTACTGGCATCTCTTTTTCCTTGGACTCTTAAGTTCTTACTGGTGGATCTTAACCAAAATCTCTTAACGTGATCAGCCAGTTACTTTCTTCTCTTCCTTCATATTCTTTTGAACCTCTGTATTAAACATTGCATCAATGATTGTGGTTTATTGTAGGAAGCAGATAATGGTTTGATCTGCTGTACCTTCATCAACTGTCATTGTTCTATTGGGAGTATGATTTCATTGATTTATGTTCTAGAGTTATTTCATGCAGTTCGTGTAGCTTCTATTCTTCAGCAGCATGTACCAAGGTTATTCATTATTTACTAGTTCATTCACTCATTTCACTAAATATATGTCGAACACCTAATTATTTGCTAGGTACTGCTGTAGGCACTGGGACCATTTGAATGAATAAAACTGACAAACTCCTCTCCTTTGGGAAATTGTATTCAAGTCAGGAATTAGAGAATAAATAATACACATAATAAGTAAACCAAAGAGTATGTAAGAAACTAATCCATACTACAGAGAAAAGTGGAGTAGGGAAATAAGGAATAATGATGGTAGTGATTTTTGGGACTTAATGCAGTTTTAAATAGCATGATTATGGAACCTCACTGAAAGGTGAAATTTCAGCAAGCATTTGAAGGAGATCAGGAAGCAAGTCCTTTAGATATTTTGAAGGAAGAATGTTCCAGCAAGGGGAAATAGCAATTGAGAAGGCCCTGAGGAGGGAGCTTACTTAGCACATTCTGACACATTCTTTGAATAGCTAGGAGTCTGGCATGGTATGGAACAAGAATGGTGTAGGATTGTTTGTAAGGATATTGGCTTTTACCGTGAATGAAGTGGGAAGCCTTTGGAAATTTTTCTGCCGTGTAGTTACACAATCTAGTTTTCAGTATCACTTTGGCTGCAGTGTTGACAATAGACTGTGGATTGGAAGCAGATAGTTTGCTAATTGCAGCAGTAATCTAGATAATTGATGATAGTGGCTTGTACTAGGGTAGTAGCAATGGAGGTAGTGATGATAATGAGACCCTGGGTGTATTTTGATGAAGAACCAACAGGATTGCTTGACAGATTGAATGTAGAGTATGAGTGGGAAAAAAAAGGAGTTGGAGATCATTGTTAAGATGTTTGGTCTAAGCAACTGAAAGCATGGTGTTGCCACTCACTACAGTGAAGTTGACTGCAGGAGAAACTTTTCGAGGGGAGGTTTGGAATTAGGTTTTAGACATGTCAAATTTGCTATTTTTGTTAAATACTCCAGTTTATGTCATTGATTATACATCCATGCCAAATAGGCATTTCTTAAGTTTAGGAAAGAAATCTAGATTTGAGGTATAAATTTGGAAGTCTGTCAGCATAAATCCTGTATTAGAGCCATAGTCTGAATGAGTTCACCAAAGGAAGAATGTACCCAGTGAAGACAATTCTGAGGACTGAGTCCTGGAGATGCTTACAGAATAAGGGTTTCAGAGCAAAGGAAGCAGCAAATGAGACTGAGGAAAGACAATCACTGAAGAGGAGGAAAATGAAGAGATTAGATGTCCTGGGACCCAAAAGAAGAACATGTTTTCAGGAGGAAGGAGTGTGACCAAATGTGTTAAATGTTATGTTTATGGCTTCTCTTCTGAGTAGGAAGTAAGATCGCATTTTGAAAGTGTGAACAAGTGAGGTTGAGATAAAGAGAGACAAATAAATGAAAAGCTCCTGTACTTAGAAGTCAGCACAAACCTGGGTTCTAGTCTTAGCTTAGTAGCTTGACTAGGTAAGGGTTAGTGTGTACATTCAGGTATACCTACCAGGCAAGGAAGAAGGCTTGGGAAAGATTTGAAACAACCATCCTGAGAAATTGAAGATTGACCTAAGTAGCGAGGGATGAAAGAGGCCTCAGAAGATTCAACTGAGATTGGAGGCAGAGTCCAATGGTGTTAGTCAATATGTTTGTGTAAATTTATCTTTAGATGTGAAATATAGACTTAAGAGGGTAGAGATGAACTTGTCCCAGTACTGTGAATGAGAGAGGCAGAAGAAAGACTGGAGTCCAAAGTGATTATAACATGATGGAAGTCAAAGGAGTTCATGTAGCCCTCCATCTAAAGAATATTTGGAACAGGAGCATCAAGAACAAAGTATCAAACACAATACTCGAGAAAGGTGCAATAATGTTTGTAGTTAACAGAGAACAATGGTGCTTTCATCTTCTCCATCAAGGTGAGAAATCTTCAAAAAAAGAAATAGAAATCAAGGAACAGAAGACAGTCTGACAGTTGGAGAATGGAAGAAGTATTAGAAGTCATTTTCTGGGCCAGTGCTCAAGTTTTCAAGAAACAAAAGTTAGAACCCAAAAGAGAGGTGACATCTCTCCTCTGGCAGGAAAAAAAAAAGTATAGATTGCTAACATATGGCTTGTTGAGACAGTGGAAAAGTAAATAATAATCACTGATAATCATTGTAGTTTAATTTGTAAAAGTGTGTCATATCACTAATCATCAGGGAAATGCAAATCAAAACCACAATGTGATATCATCTGTATTAGTTCATTCTCACACTGATATAAAGAACTGCCCAAGACTGGGTAATTCATAAAGAAAAGAGGTTTAATTGGCTCAGAGTTCTGCATGGCTGGGGAGGCTTCAGGAAGCGTACAGTCATGGTGGAAGGGGGGAGGCATGTCTTGTGTGGTGTCAGGCGAAGAAAGAGCGATTGTGTGAAGAAGGAACTGTCAGACACTTAGAAAACCATCAGATCTCCTGAGAATTTACTCACTATCACAAGAACAGCATGGGGGACACTGCCCCCCGATCCAGTCACCTCCCAGCACGTCTCTCCCTTGACATGTAGGGATTATGGGGATTACAGTTCAAGATGAGACTTGGGTGGGGACCTAACCATATCATCATCTCACCCCAGTTACAATGACTTTATCAAAAAAACAAAAAAATCACAGATGCTAAAGGAAACTCTCCTATGCTATTGGTGGGAATGTAAATCAGTATAGCCACTATAGAAAACCATATGAAAGTTCCTCAAAAACTAAAAATAGAAGTACCATATATATATCCAAAACAAAGGAAATCATCATATCGAGGAGACATCTACACCCTTAGGTTTATTGCAGCACTATTCACAACAGCCAAAATATGTAATCAACCTAAGTGCCCATCAGTGAATGAAAGGATAAATGCGATATACATATAGAGTGGAATACTATTTAGCCGTAAAAAGAATGAAATCATGTCATTTGCAGCAACATTGATGGAAATGGAACTTCTTATGTTAAGTGAAATAAGCCAGGCACAGAAAGACAAATATTGCACACTTTTGTTCTTATGTGGGAGCTAAAAAACGGGATTGCATCAAGATAGACAGTAGATTGGTTGTTCCTAGAGGCTGGGAATGGTAGGGGGATGGGGAGATGAAGTTGATTAATAGGTATAGAAGTACAGTTGTAATAAGACCTAGTGTTAGATAGTTCAGTAGGGTGACTATAATTAACAACCATCTACTGTGTATTTTAAAATAGCTGGAAGAGAAGAATTTGAATGTCTCTAGCATAAAGAAAAGTTAAAGGTTGGAGGTGATGAATATCCCCATTACCCTGATTTGCTCATTACACATATGGAATGTGTCAAAACAACACATGTACCCTGAAAATGTATACAACTGTTATGTATCCAAAAAAATGTGCCAAAGTAACATTTCTCTACCCTCTTCCTCCCGTTTCCCCCACCTGATTCATGTCTTCCTCTAGGTCTCATTTATAGCTCTGGGTGGATGAAGGAAATGGTTTAGACAGAATGTATTTTGATTTCAACTAGACTTGTGGTCAATTTGGAGAAAATAATGTGAGCAGAGTACCTAGTGAAGTAGATAGTAGGTTGTTTGAAGATGGGAGGCAGTTTTGTGCAGTAGAAATGACCTTTACTATTGAACTTAGATGTGGGATCAGTTGGTGCAGGGATTAAAGGAGATAACACTCGTTGTGTTCTTGATAATTAAGGGTAGAAATTTTCTTTTTCTCCTCTTGTTTGCCCTCTCCTACACCTCATTCCCTCAAATAACCTAACTACCACAAAACATTGAGAGGGTCAAATGAAAGGAGAACTTTAGATCATGTGTAGTAGAGGGTGAATGATAAATTGGAGAGGATTGGGAAAATAAAATATTAAAAGGAAGACTATTCCTCTGCCTCAAGAAATAAAATCCCATTCCCCCTAATGCATCTTTCTATGAAAGAAATTAGATTTAAAAGTTCATTATTTACTATTGTACCATGGATAAATATATGTAAATTTGTATTTCAAAGCTTTTCCATGAAAAAATATATTGTATACTCAAGCATTTCTAGAACTCTTTATAATTATGATTAACAAATGGATTTTTAAAAAGGCATCACATTGTTTTAGTCACTGTTTTACTACTGTTATTTTTAACTTTTTGTTTTGACATGTTGCTTTTAACTGTAATTAAAAATTATTGGCATCTGTGTTTACTTTTTAGCTTGCGCATACCTTATCTTCATAGCAGAAACTAATTAGTATGTGAAATACAGTACCGTTAAATATGCATTAATGGGAAGAAATTCTAATCTGATCAACTGTAAAATATGTTAGAAAATACATTTTCCTATGTACATGGTGTTCATTCCAGTTCTATTCTCATAACAAATACCATTTTTGTTTTTGCCTCCATACGTCTTTTACTTGGTTCCTTGGATGTGGTCAGATTACAAATTTAGGGAGTAGAAAAGTCTTCCCTCATGAAAGTTACTAATTGATTTAGAAAAATAACTATTATGTGTGATAAGCCTGATTTAACAAAATACAGTGTAATACCCCACTGAAAATTTTCAGAGCACTAGAATATCTTTTCTATTTCCAAATAAATTTCATATATACTTTTCTTTAGTCTTTTCCTAATTTATTGACCCAGATCACTTAACATCTTAAACCATAACAGGTAAATGTTATCTTCTGTGAATTTCTTTCTGAACTGCCTATAAAAGTGTCTGTCATTCACTCTCATGTTGGAGGCATGTAACTTTTATGTTATCACTGTTAACTTTATATCTCAGAACTATCACCTTTTTCTTGTTCCTGCTGCCACCATAGTAGTCCAAGCCATCCTCACTTCTCTCTTGGGGTACTGTAACACTTTCCTAATTGATCCTTCTTAGAAGAACATGAGTTTCTCTGTGTCCCACACCATCACAATAGCCAACTTACACTCTTCCAATGGCATTGGTTTTCCCTTACAGCCCAATTGACAATAGTGGATAACCTCCACTGTTTCCTTAATATCACTTATCAGAAGGAGTAATTATTTAAGTTGGATAACTTACTTCTTTGTGTTTTCCTCTAGCCTATGAACTTGGTGAGCAATGGGATCTTATCTTTTTTATTAAGTTACTTTATACCAGCACTGTTCTTAGCAATTAGTGAGTGCACATCAGCAGTGTTGTTTTTTAAGTGAATGGACTTGGTTCAGTATATCACAAAATAGCCACTTGTATAATGCTTAATTATGTATTTCATATTCCCTCCGTTATGCTCATTAACTGTAGTATCCCCTTCTCTGGTTTTTCCCACTAACACTGATCACCATGTAAGTAGAATTCCCGTTAATACTGATCACCATGTAAGTAGAATTCCCATTAATACTGATCACCATGTAAGTAGAATTAAAGCTCCATGAGAGCAGAGAATTTTGTCTATCTGTTCAGTGTCCTGTCTCTGATGTGCAGACGAATACCCAGAAGATGCTTGTTGCATGTGTTGAAGGAGTCGGTGGGTGGATGGATGGATGGATGGATGGATGAACTCTTGCACACTTGACATCTTGGAATTCTTTCCTGTGATACACAATTCAGTTCAATAGACATTTATTAAGTATCTGCTATATGCTTACCATTATGTTAGGCACAGTGTATATGGAGATCAGTAAGTTCTGGTGTCATTTCTGCTTCTGATTTATTTTGTTTTACAATGTTTGCTATTCTAATTAACTTAGGAACTGTAGTACAATATGACAGTGGCTTTCAAATTGATCACTTAAAACTGACTCCTATAAAACAAGTAAGACTGAGATGATTTCATGTTTATACTTTCCTTCACTTGTTGTTAATTATACTTTCTGTTCAGACACAACTGATCTGACCTTCGAATGGTTGTGGGATCTTAGCTTCTTTGATTAATCTAGTTATCATTATCTTTTGAGTTTAAGGTCAAATATTTTTATAAAGATAACAAATATAATGTGGTGTCCTGATGTTTTGCTTTTCATGTCTTTCTTATATCTAATTTTGATTTTCTGACAGTGTTAAGAAATTGATTTAGCAAGGGCTTTAAGATCTTGCCCTAGGCCGGGCGCGGTGGCTCACGCTTGTAATCCCAGCACTTTGGGAGGCCGAGGCGGGCGGATCACGAGGTCAGGAGATCGAGACCACGGTGAAACCCCGTCTCTACTAAAAATACAAAAAGTTAGCCGGGCGTGGTGGCGGGCGCCTGTAGTCCCAGCTACTCGGAGAGGCTGAGGCAGGAGAATGGCGTGAACCCAGGAGGCGGAGCTTGCAGTGAGCCGAGATTGCGCCACTGCACTCCAGCCTGGGCGACAGAGGGAGACTCCGTCTCAAAAAAAAAAAAAAAAAAAAAAAAAAAAAAAAGATCTTGCCAGAAGTGAAGAACAGAGATGCTGTGTTAGTTTCAGCAGTTGTCTTCCTTTCGTTTCTTCTTTAAGATAGTGTTACTTTTGAAATATGAAACATTATCTCCAGTTCTCCATATGTTGAAGAAAACACTAGTTTGCTTTTGATATCAATATGAGATTTATGCCCAAAGTTGGGGAAAACATTCTTAGCTTATTTTTGGTTTGAAATATACTTACATTTTCAATGATCACCTACAGTAGGAGAGTTGTGAGCTTTTTTTTTTTAAAGAAGCACATTAAACCTGTACTCTCTGGAGCTAAGCTATGAGGACGAAAAAGCATAAGAAGGATACATGGACTTTGGGGAGTTGGGGGAAAGGGTGGGAGCAGGGTGAGGGATAAAAGACTACACATTGGGTACAGCGTATGCTTCTCAGGTGATGGGTGCACCAAAATCTCAGAAATCACCACTAAAGAACTTATTCATGTAACCAAACACCACCTGTTCCCAAAAACCTATTGAAATAAAAAAAATGTGTAACACCCATGCCCCCAACCAAAGGAAAAAAAACAACCTGTAGTCTCTGCTACTTGGGAGTCTGAAGCAGGAGGATTCCTTTATCCTCAGGAATTTGAGCTCAGCCTGGGCAACATAGCAAGACCCTATCTCTCAAAAAATAAATAAGGAAGCACATAAGGCTGGGCATGGTGCCTCACATCTATAATCCCAGCTATTCAGGAGGCTGAGGCAGGAGGAATGCTTGAGTCCAGGAGTTCAAGGTTACAGTGAGCTGTGATTGTACCACTGTACTCCATCCTGGGTAACAGAGCAAGAACTTGTCTCTAAAAAATAAGAAGCAAATTAAAAAGCCACAAGCAGAAAGGTATATATTTTTATACTCTGTTCCTTTCTATTTCTAAAATGTGTAATTTAGAACTAAATATTGCATGGGTATTCTGTGTTCTAATAACTAATTTATTTAAAGTAGGAGACTTTTAAATTCTTTGATATTTATTGTGAAATGTATCCTTTCATCCCCCTGAATAAAATGTATTACAAACATGGAGATACTAAATTACCTCATGCTGAAATATTAGTTGATAAATCATTCCTTTTAAGGAGAAAAGCTCAATATTTAATTTTCTGTGTCTCTGATAATTTTCTGGCTGATTTTTTGTATCATTATTGATATACTTTGATTAAGTATGAGTGAATTTATATGAACTTATACAGTCTGAATTAAATCATTAATATGAGTTTTTTGTATTTTGGTGGAGAGAATGCTGAGTGGTAAAGGAAGCATGCCACTGTGTTTTAAAATCCTTTTCGATCTCTGGGCTTAACCAATTTTAGAGAAATAGTGAAATTATTATTATCAGTGCTCAAAACATATATTGAAGGTTTGCTTTTTTTCTTCTGTAGGATGAAGTGGCACACACTCTAACTGAAAGCAGAGTATTAAAGAACACTAGACATCCCTTTTTAACAGTAAGTGACTAGAGGACAGATGTTATAATCATGACATTTGAAATTTAAGGAATTTTGTGTTAGAAATTAAATTGTGAAAAATACTATTCGTTTTAGATATCCCATTTTCTTTGTGGAAAGACCGTAAGTCAAATTTCTTATAACTTATTAGAATGTATGGATTTTTACAGTATGTATGCGTTGATAATTCCTCCCATTATGCATTTATTACTTTTTTGAGAATTTTTTTTCTCCCTTGAATCTCTTGCCATTAAAAACAAAAACAAGCTGTAGAATTAATAGATTACCTCTGGCATTTTAAGGAGACTATTGAGGAAGTGGCAGATTTTAAAAAATTTCTTGAATGTAAAGGTTTTATGTTTGTTTTATTGGCTTCTGATAAATATTTTAATGATCAGAAGCATTTCTTCAAATATGGAAGGCAGAAATGTTTATTGAATATATTTTATGGAAATGAGACTTCTTTGTGGGATAGAGTACTTTAAGAAGTATGGGAATGCTAAATACATTAGAGGTGGGATAAGCCATGCTATGTTTTTTCACTAGACAAAGTATAAACTGATTATATCATATGCCTACAACTTAGTTGTTTTGAAAGAAACTGGATTTTTTAGTTCTGTTCTTAAATTCCTTGTAATATAGGGATAATTGGTAAAGTTTCTGTATTTTCCTGGTTCCAATGAACTATATTGAGATGAAAAATAATAGCTAGACTTTCAAAAGTGGAACCCTTTACACTGTTTGGAATATCTGAAATAGACATTTTCAGAGCTGTCAGTAGATACCTAGACTTACTTTGCTACCTTTTTTGGTGTGTTTATTGTCTAGTGTAATAGGATAGCATTTTGGTATTTTTTAATAACCTATATATAACCTACAAAATTATATAAACCAACTCAGTTGGGTTGGGTTCTGTTATGCACTCAATATGCAAAAAGTGATGTCATTGTATTAGAAACATGAGTGTAACAACTGTAGCTAGATTCCTAAGGAACTTCAACTAGTGTAATTTTTGGCCATGCTGTGAGGTTGCATGGATGAGAACCTTGAGTACTAATGCAGCTTCAAATCAATGGCAAATTAGATTGGGAAGTGCTTGTTGTAATTAAGTTTACTTTTACTTGAAATTTTAATTTTAGTTTTTCTTGTAATAATACCTATTGTGAACTAAACATTTGTTTTATGTTTCTCATAAACTCTTAAGCACTTTTAAGTAGTAAATAAACTCTTAAGAAACAATAACAATTATTTTCATCTTTCATGCTTACTATTTCTAAGTGTTCTATTTTTAGTACAATTATAATTATAAGAATACAGGGTTATAATATAACATTTTTTCTTTTTTTTTGTTTCAAGTCCTTGAAATATTCCTTCCAGACAAAAGACCGTTTGTGTTTTGTGATGGAATATGTTAATGGGGGCGAGGTGAGTCAAGAAGTAAATCCAGTATTTGCATGGTAGTATTTTCATTATTTTAAAAACATTACTTAAAATACAAGTTACAATATAGCAGCTCTCCATTTCTTGATAGGAATTTGTGTAGCTTTTAATACTATTGAACAGATGGGAGCGAAATTATTTCTGATGAGATGTAATGATTGTTTTTATATAACCACATTTATATGTTGGAAGGCATAATCATATTCTTCTTTTTCCTGTGTTTTTAAAAGTAAAAAGTTTTAACAGAAGTATGATTTTTGAAATCATGTTATTAAATTTTGAAAACCAGAAATACAAGATTTATTATGTTTTACAAAGTTTCTTTTCAAGTAGGCTGTGAACATTGTGAAAAGTTATTTTACCCATTCTAAACTCAGTGGAACAATAGTTCATGGGCACGTTATGGCTGAGTTTTCTCTTCTTCTTTATAGTAGAGTACTATGACTATGTATATATATTTGTGTGTGTATATATATAGGTGTATGTATGTGTGTATATATGTGTATGTATGTATGTATATATGTGTACATATGTATATTATATATGTGTATATATGTGTGTGTGTATATATATGTATGTGTGCATATATGTGTATATATATATATTTTTTTTTTTTTGAGACGGAGTTTCGCTCTGTCGCAGCAGTGCAATCTAAGCTTACTACCACCTCTGCCTCCCGGGTTCAAGTGATTCTCCTGCCTCAGCCCCCCGAGTAGCTGAGACTAGAGGCGTGCACCGCCATGCCCGGCTAATTTTTGTATTTTTAGTAGAGATGGGGTTTCACCATGTTGACCAGGATGGTCTCGATCTCCTGACCTCGTGATCCGTCTGCCTCAGCCTCCCAAAGTGCTGGGATTACACGCCCAGCCTACCATGACTATTTTTAAGAGACTGACAATGTTTTGGAGATTAATTTAATCATTTTTATTAGCACATTTCACTCATTCCTTTATTCCTTCTCCTTTCTCTTCCTTGGTTTTGATCACAGTCAATGTGAGGGAAAAGTAAATTTACTGGAAAAGCTAACTGGAAATATTTTTATTGTGGGCTTTCTGAAATAAATTTAATTATTAAATAGGGTCTTGTGTCTCATGAACTTAAAATATTCTTATTTTCCAAAATAAATAATTAAATATCCTTTATGGAATTTTTTTCCTGTAGAATTATCTGATTTGCAGGAATTCGTTTGTTGCAAAACTTCATTCATTCAGGGCTTGCTTGGTGGCTCAGACTTGTAATTCCAGCACTTGGGGAGGCTGAGGCATTGAGCTCAGGAGTTTGAGACCAGCCTGGGCAACATAGTGGGAACCTGTCTTTACAAAAAATAAAAAATTACCTGGACATGGTGGCGCACACCCAGCTCCTGTACTCCCAGCTACTCAGGAGCTGAGCCGGGAGGATCACTTGAGCCTGGGAGGTCAAGGCTGCAGTGAGCCATGGTCATGCCACTGCACTTCAGCCTGGGTGACAGAGCAATACCTTGTCTCAAAAAAAAAAAAAAAATCAAAACCCAAAACTTAATTCATTAATTTGGTAAACATATTTTGAGTGCCTAGGCAGTATGGGTTTATGAAAATGTGTTAAGATATTATCCTTGCTGTGAAGGAGTATATAACTTCCCTTAGTGTATTACAAATTAGAATGCATAGTGAAAGATATAAGTTCTAATAAAGTCATAAAAGAAAATGCTTTGTGGATGATCTAGCACTTAGGGTAGGCTTAATGAGATTTCACCCAAGGAACTGATTTAAGAAGGTGTTTCAAGCAGAGAGGATGGGATGGGCAGAATCACTGGTGGGTGATAGGACAAGATAATTAAATAATAATAACCCACGCATACAGAACTGGGCCCTTGAAGTAAGATGTCTGAGAAAATACGAAGAAAATGGATGTTATGAAACTGTGAGATTGGTACATCTTTTTTTTTTTGAGATGGGGTCTGGCTCTGTCATTCAGGCTGGATTGTAGTGGTGCCATCTCTGCTCACTGCAACTTCCACCTCCTAAGCTTAAGCGATCCTTCCGTCACAGCCTCCTGTGTAGCTGGGACTACAGGCATGCATCACCATGCCTGGCTAATTTCTGTATTTTTTTGTAGAGATGGGTTTTGCCATGTTGCCTAGGCTGGTCTTGAACTGTTGGCCTCAAGTGATGCACCCACCTCAGCCTTTCACAGGGCTGGGATTACAGATGTGAGCCATCACACCTGGCCATATTGTTACATCTTAATGACCAATTAATTAGATCTTGGTAGAAACAAAAAGGTACAATGAAAAGTGATTTTTGGTTGGAATTTGGCAGCCTTAGCAGATACAGTGCAATTATGAAGAATATGTTAACCTTATAAATTTGGTTTTGAAAAAGTTTTTCCTAAGCTTTTAAAGTAATATGTGTGTGGAACTACGATGGAGAGTGGATAAAGAATCAAAACTGTGGATGCAGTTTTGGCAGCCATTCCCATAAAGATTATAATTTAAGTTATGGAGGTGGAAATGAAACTGATGAAACCTCTTATGTCAGTATCTATCAAAATTTAAAATGTGCTTATACTTGGACTCAGCAATTTCATTTCTAAGAATTTGTCCTACAGACATACAGATGCACCACAGAATGATATATAGATAAGTATACTCATTGCAGCATTGTGGTACTTTAAATGAGCATTCAGTAAGGAGTCTGCTTAAATAAAGTTACATACATGCAGTGGAATCTCTATATCCATCTAAAAGAGTGAGACAGCCCAATATGGGCATTTATAGAAGTTAAAAAACTAGGTGCAGACAGAGTATAAAGTATACTTCTGTTGTGTTAAAATAAAATTAGACTGTAAACATGTGTATATATGTTTGTTTATGGATCGAGTATCTCTGAAATTATGCACTGGATGTTAGTGTTTGTCTTTGGGAAAATAAACTGAGTGGCTGGGGATAAGATAGGAGGAAGACTTTTCATTTATGTATTTTTCTGTATCTTTTGTGTTTTGTGCCACATATATGTATTATCTAATAGTTGAAAGTAGCCAGACAAATAAATGGTTGGATGAATGGACGACCAAGGGAAACAATAAGACAGATAAAACAGTCTGCAGACAAAAACTTGGAAAAACACTATTAAGTGTCTCTATTTTTTGAACGGTATTATGTATTCATGTCTATAGTAACAGTTTTCACATTGTTTAACAATTACCTATTTATTGTCTATCTTTCCGATCAAAGTGTTAGCTTTCTAAGAGGCTTGTTCACGGTATAACCCTAGCATCTTATTGACTACTTGTATATAGTTGGTGCTTGACAAATGTTCATTGGATTATTTGAATGAATAAGTGAACAAGTGGATGGTTCCCTCAGGGATTAGGGATAAGAGAAGTTAGCTAAAAGTGGTAAAATAGGAACTACTGAGGAGTAGGAAGAAAAGTAGAAAGTGATGTAGTATACAGTTTATTTTGTTAAAAAAGCTGAAAGTGTAAATTTAGGAGAGGATATCTTTTTATTTATAAAATACATATGTATTAAGTCTTTGTAGAAGGCACTCTGGTAGATATCTAGGGCATAGAAATTTGAATTAAACATAGATCTTGCCTTCAAAGAGTTTGTAGTCTACTGGAGAAAGGGTACAAAAATAATACTAAGTGTGAAATAATTATCACTTCTATCATAACAGATAGATAGATTGTGGGACTTTGGTGGGATGAGGGAAAGCTTCCTAGAGGGCACTACCTGGCATCTGCATTTCTTTTCTAAACCCAGAGTACCTAGAGATGAATTAATTGATGATTATTGAAAAAAAATTTACACTAAAAGCAGATTTTCAGATTAGCCAGATGATTTTCTTTAGCGTTAATACTCTTACATTATTTTTCTTGTTCAGCGTATCTTTTTTTTTTCTTCAGAATTTCTGTTTTGGATTGGGCTGTAGATAAGTACTATATTATTTAATATTTTGAAGCAAATGAACTGATTCTCTAGGGTCTCACTCCATCACCCTGTCTGGAGTACAGTGGTGCAATCTCGGCTCACTGCAACTTCTGCCTCCTGGGCTCAGGCAATCCATGCCTCAGTCTCCTGAGTAGCTAGGATTATAGGTGTGTGCCACCACACCTGGCTAATTTTTGTATTTTTAGTAGAAACGGGGTTTGGCCATGTTGGCCAGGCTAGTCTTGAACTCCTGGCCTCAAGTGATCTGCCCACCTCGGCCTCCCTGTATGTGGTGTATAATTTTAATGTGCTTAGGTAATTACAGTGTTGGTACACACACACACACACACACACACACAGAGAGAGAGAGAGAGAGAAAATGAAAAGTTATTTATATTTAATAACTTTAGTAGGAAATAGAATTTTATATATTTAACCTCACAATTTTTTATTTTTTTAGATTATCAGATGTATTTTAAAATAGTTATTTAGTTCTTGGAGTATAGTAGGGTTATTTCAATTCTTGATTTATCATGGCTGGGGAGGAAATCTGTGCTTGCTGTGTTTATCCTTGTGGCAACTTGTTTAATTTTGGTTTTGCTTTGGGTTCACCTTGCCATTTATTTTGCCCAGGGATGCCTTATAAAAATGCAGAAAACGACCAAGCGTGGTGGCTCACACCTGTAATCCCAGCTCTTTGGGAGGCTGAGGTGGGCAGATCACGAGGTCAGGAGTTCAAGACCAGCCTGGCCAATGTGATGAAACCCCATCTCTACTAAAAATACAAAAAATTAACCAGGCGTGGTGGTGGGTACTTGTAATCCCAGCTCCTTGGGAGGCTAGGGCAGGAGAATTGCTTGAACCCAGGAGGCGGAGGGTGCAGTAAGCCAAGATCACGCCACTGCACTCCAGCCTGGGTGACAGAGCAAGACTCCGTCTCAAAAAAAAAAAAAAAAAAAAAAAAGGCGGAAAACTTAATTACTGTAGAAAAAGTATTAAACATAGTAGTTATATTTTTGAAATAGGATTAAAGTAAGGGAAACAATAAACACACATAAACAATTCACACTAGCACAATTCACACATATACCAAGACTTAGCCAGTGGGGTAGGATCCGTGTGGCATCTAAGGACTTGAGCATGAGAATACTGGCCTTTTGTAAGCAAGCTCTGGTAAGTTCGTAATACCAAGATGGCAGCACACTCAAATCTTTTTATATCAAGTTTTTGCCCTAACATGAGCTGCTTTAGTGGCCTCGTTGAAATAACTAGCCCAATTTTTACTCAATTTATGCTTATTGTTCATTGATTTTTAAGTAGCAATAGCATCTTCTTCTTAGTCTATGCCCTAGAAAGTTTAACTTGAATTATAATTTGAGTTAGGGGTTTAGCATGCTCTTGATTATGCTTGTGATTTTTATGTGTTTGTCAATATTAGTCACATGCCACGTAGCAATGTTGAAGTCAGTGATGGATAGCACAATGGTAGTCCCATAAGACAAACATGCACAGGTTTGTAGCCTAGGAGCAATAGGCTATACCATATAGCCCAGGTGTGTAGTAGGCTATGTTGTCTAGGTTTGTCTAAGTCACTCTATGATGTTCACACAATGATGAAATTGCCTGTATTAGTTTTTACACTGCTAAAAAGAACTGCCCCAGACGGGGTAATTTATAAAGGAAAGAGGTTTCATTGACTCACAGTTCCGCAGGGCTGGGGAGTCCTCAGGAAACTTACAATCATGGTGGAAGGGGAAGCAAACATGTCCTCCTTCACATGGTGACAGGAAGAAGTGCTGAGCAAAGGGGGAAAAGCTCTTTATAAAACCATCTTGTGAGAACTCACAATCACAAGAATAACATAGTGGTAACCACCCCCATAATTAAATTACCCACCAGGGCCCTCCCATGATATGGGGATTTTGGGAGCTACAATTCAAGATGAGATTTGGGTGGGGGCACAAACTATATCATTCTGCTCCTGGCCCTTCCCAAATCTCATATCCTCGCATTTCAAAACACAATCATGCCTTTCCAATAGTCCGTTAAAGTCTTAATTCATTTCAGCAATATCCCAAAAGTCCAAGTTCAAAGTCTCATCTGAAACAAGGCAAGTCTTCTGACTATGAGCCTGTAAAGTCAAAAGCAAGTTAGTTACTTCCTAGATACAATGGGAGTACAGGCATTGGGTAAATACACCCATTCCAAATGGGAGAAGTTGGCCAAAACAAAGAAGCTATAGGCCCCATGCAAGTCTAAAGTCCAATAGGGCAGTCATTAAACCTTAAAGTTCCAAAATGATCTGCTTTAACTCCATGTCTCACATCCAGATCATGCTGATACAAGAGGTGGGCTCCTATGGCCTTGAGCAGCACCACCCCTGTGGCTTTGCAGGATACAGCCCTCCTCCCAGCTACTTTCATGGGCTGGTGTTGAGTGTCTGTGGCTTTTACAGGTGCACAGTGCAAGCTGTCAGTAGATTACCGTTCTGGGGTCTGGAGGACAGTGACCCTCTTCTCACAGCTCCACTAGGCAGTGCCCCAGTGGGGACTCTGTGTGGGGGCTACAACACCACATTTCCCTTCTGCAGTGCCCTAGCAGAGGTTCTCCATGAGGACTCTGCCCCTGCAGCAGACTGGTCATCCAGGTGTTTCCACATATCCTCTGAAATCTAGGTGGAGGTTCCCAAACCTTAATTCTTATCTTCTGCACACCAGCAGGACCAATACCACATGGAAGCTGCCAATGCTTGGGGCTTGCACCCTCTGAAGCAATGGCCTGAGCTGTACGTTGGTCCCTTTTAGCCACAGCTGGGACTGAAGCAGTTGGGATGTAGGGCACCATGTCCCAAGGCTGCACAAAGCAGGGGGCCCCTGCTTTTGGGCCCTGGCCCTGGCCCACAAAACTATTTTTCCCTCCCAGGCCTCTGGGCCTGTGATGGGAGGGGCTGCTGCAAAGGTCTCTGAAATGCCCTGAAGACATTTTCTCCTTTGTCTTGGTGATTAACATCTGGCTGCTTGTTACTTATGCCAACTTTTGCAGTGGGCTTGAATTTCTCCCCCCAAAATGGGTTTTTCTTTTCTATTGTGTTGTCAGGCTGCAAATTTTGCAAACTTTCCTTCTCTGCGTTCTCTTCAATGCTTTGCCACTTAGAAATTTCTTCCGCCAGATACCCCAAATCATCTCCTTCAAGTTCAAAGTTCCACAGATCTCTAGGGCAGGGGCAAAATGCCACCATTCTCTTTGGTAAAGCATAGCAAGAGTCACCTTTACTCCACTTACCAGTAAGTTCCTCATCTCCATCTGAGACCACCTCAGCCTGGACTTTATTGTCCATATCACTGTCAGCATTTTGTTCAAAGCTATTCAACAAGTCTCTAGGAAGTTCCAAACTTTCTCATGTTTTTCTGTCTTCTTTTGAGCCCTCCAAACTGTTCCAACCTTGCCTGTTACCTGGTTGGAAAGCCGTTTTTACATTTTTGGGTATCTTTACAGCAGCACCACACTCTCTGTGGTACCAATGTACTGTATTAGTCCGTTCTCCATTCTCACGCTGCTTGAACTGCCCCAGCCCGGGTAATTTATAAAGGAAAGAGGTTTAATTGACTCAGTTCTGCAGGGCTGGGGAGGCCTTAGGAAACCTACAATCATGGTGAAAGGGGAAGCAAACACGTCCTTCTTCACATAGGAGCAGGACAGAGAAGTGCCGCGCAAAGGAGGAAAAGCCCCTTATAAAACCATCATATTTCATCAGAACTCACTCACTATCAGCAGAACAGCATGGAGGTAACCAGCCCTGTGATTCAATTACCTTCCACTGGGTCCCTCCTACAACACATTGGGATTATGGGAACTACAGTTCAAGATGAGATTTGGGTGGGGACACAGCCAAACCATATCATTGCCTACCAGCAAATTTCTCAGGCCATATCCCAGTTGTTAAGTAATGCATGACTGTATTTGGAGCACTAAAAATTTTTGATGGAAGTAGATTGTGAGAGAAATGTTGGCTGTGAAAAATCATCCCTAACTTCTTACGGTCGTATTGATACAGTGGAATTTCATTATAGTTCCATGCAATTTATATGAATTCAAAGAAGTGGGCTCAATAAGAGATAGCTGAGATAGACAAGTTGATTTAAATGATGTGATTATTCTGCTCTTTTTCTCAATGAGTGTATTTACAGAGTGACCTTAGGATGAGAGATATAAATTTGCTATTCTTTACTCCTTGTTACTTCCTACTTTCCATGCATAGAGCTTCATGGAATATAAACTCTGGTGTTTTAAAATACAAAACTTACATAAAATGTCATTGAGTGCATTGTAACTGCAGGTGTTCATTTAAAGAAACTATATTCTGGCCAGGCCTGGCGGCTCATGCCTGTAATTCTGGTGCTTTGGGCAGCTGAGATAGGAGGATTGCTTGAGGCCAGGAGTTTGAGACCAGCCTGGCCAACATAGTGAGATCCCGTGTCAAAAAAAAAAAAAAAAAAAGCCTTGCGTGGTGATGTGTACCTGTAGTCCTAGTAAATTAATCAGGAAAGCTGAGGTGGAAGTTCACTTGAGCCCAGGAACTCAGGGTTATAGTGAGCCATGGTTGTGCTACTGCACTCCAGCGTGGGCAACAGAGTGAGACCCTGTCTCTAAAGAAAATAAAAGAAAAAAGACTATATTCTTGTACCAAAGATAGAAAACTGTCCTGGGTTTAACTATGTTGAGAGATGACAGTATGTCGGTCTCCTGTGTAATACCGTTCTAAGGAATGTTTGGGAGTGATTTGATTATTTTTGATACTTTATGGATTAACTTTATAATCTAGTACATTATAGTTCATTCATCTATTAAATAATGAACAACTTCTGTGGGCTAGACCTCAGACGATTCATAAGTAAGGAAAACATAGTATTTTTCCTTTGATGAGTGACTAACTGGGGAGATAGATGAGAAAATACTTGTATACACTGCCGTGACATGGTTGCTCTGATAATACTGGTTACTGTGCATGGAGAGAATGAGCACTTTAATGAATCTGAAGGAGTAGAGGACAGAAAGGCAAAGGGTGCCAGAGTAGGAAACTCTTCTTAAAAAGTGGTTGCTAGGCTAAGACGTAAGAATAACTATACGTTATATCACTAAGGTTGGGAAGGAGAGCATTCCTACACAGGTAAAATGGCATGTGTAGAGTACACAGGAGCAGACAGGTTCCCCCACCCCTCGAATACAGCACAGTATGGATAATGCGTAGAGTTCTGCAGAGGAAAGCCAGAGAGTCTGCACAGGTAGTCAGAATCACGTTAAGACAGATCTTCACTCTCAAGTCATTTAGATGAAGACAGTGGAGCATCATGGAAGAATTTCTTTGGGGAAGTGTTTAGAAAGAATACTTAGCAGTATAAAGCTTGAAATAGGACAAAAGTGGAAGCAAGGAAAATACTTGGGAGGTTGCTGCAGTTAGAAGGTTTTCAGTAATTCAATTATAAAAATGATAAGGTTGTCGGATGCGGTGGCTCATGCTTGTAATCCCAGCACTTTGGGATGCCGAGGTAGATGGATCACCTGAGGCCAGGAGTTTGAGACCAGCCTGACCAACATGGAGAAATCCTGTCTGTACTAAAAATACAAAATTAGCCAGGCCTGGTGGCTCATGCCTGTAATCCCAGCTACTTGGGAGGCTGAGGCAGGAGGATCGCTTGAACCTGGGAGGTGGAGGTTGCGGTGAGCCTAGATCGTGCCATTGTGCTCCAGCCTGGGCAACAAGAGCAAAACTCCATCTCGAAAAAAAAAAAAAAAAAGATAAGGTTATTAATTGAGGCAGGGTTAGAAGGAATCATATTCTAGTAATATTTAGTTATTAGAATCACCAGGATTTAATGAATAAATACGCAGAGAAGTATCATACGATTTCCTGTTTGCTGCTTGGGGAATTGTGGATACTGGAGTATTTATAAAAATAGAAAACACAGGAAGAAGAATGAGTTTTTAAGTAGATCGTGCTATATTTGAGGCACCTAGTGTGGCAACCAAGGAGTGGGGAGAGTTAAATCAGAGATACAAATAGGCATCATGAGCAGTGTTAAAACCCAGGAAGTGAGGAAATATCCAATGTGAGGAGAGTATGTACAGTTAGAACATCAGTGGCCAAGGATGGTGCCTGGAAATGCCAGAGTAAGACACACTGTAGACACAGCTATAGATGCAGTGAGACTTCAGTGCACAGGTGTAGATGCAGAGAGAAGCCTAAGGAGGATCCTGGGCAGGAGGAGCCAGACAAGAGAAGCCTTAGAAGTTAAGGAGAGATTAGGTACAACACTGTATATTAAATCCTGTACGATGATAACTGAGAATTGTCCATTGGATTTGACATCTAATAGTTCCTATGGAGACTACCAGGGATTCTTCCTTTTCTGGTTTGGTACAAGGTGTGCACCTTGGCTGTAGTATAGAATGTAAAGGATTGGTTTGGAGCCCAGTAGAACAAGGTTGTAGGAGTGAGTTCAGTGCAATTTCGGTGGGGCATTTGTAGAACTGATTGTAAAATCTCTCTAATAATATGACCAATCACACTGCTAATATATCCAGGCAGCTCTCTTTTTATTCCTTAAATGTTACTAAATTTACATGAGAAGCAGAAAAGTATCCTGGGAGAATAAAGTAGACAAAATTGACTAAGGAGGTGTTTTTGTTTCCTTTGGTTTAGGAAGTCTCTACTTAGGACTTGTTTCCAAAGTCTTACTCATAGCTTCATTTATTTCAAGCTTATTTGTTGGACTTCTGCAAATCTCTCTCAAGTCTGAAATTTCCTGAAGTTAAAAATTCATTAGAGGAGTAAAGGAAAATCTTTGTGTAGAAATGCTAGTCATCTGATAAATTCTTCACCTTCCTCTATTTTCTTTATGTAGGTTGTAATGAAGCTAACAGTTTCAGTTATGTACTACTATTTTTGTCCATACTTAGTTCATTGTAAACGCTATATTAATTTCTTTGATAACATATATTTGATTTTTTGGCAATATGGCTTTCAGGTTCATGCCATTCTTGAGATTCTCATGCTTATTCAGATTTCTCATTTGGCTGGCATTTTGTTATCAGTGAACCAAAATTATCTCATTTTAAATTCACATGAGACAAAAGCACCAGTAGTAAGCATTCTAGTTCTCCTTACTAATTTACAGAGCTGTGATCTGGGTGATTTTTAAATTAATTTAATTATCATTTCATATTCATAGTGATGATTTTTAAAATTTTACAAAGTTTTCAAGTATATAAACATCTTTATTGTCAGGTGTCTGACGAGCTAATTTCTTTGCTAACTATTTTAGTTATTAATATATTATGTAGGTTATATCAGAATTTTGTCTTTCACCCAATGCTTTTTCAAAATTCCCAGTCAAGGATGCATTACAATGTTCACATTAGCATCTAAAGGCAATATAAAGTTGGGAAGCATTTTTAGTATATAATTTTATAATTCAAAGACATTTTTTAAAAATGAATGGTTAAACCAGTATCTCACTGCATTAAATGTAATTGAATGCATTGAATATAGTTATTAGGAGATGTGACAAGCCTCAACATATAACATGCTTGCTTACAAATCTAAAATCTCAGATCAAGTGGCAGGGGCCTACCAGGCATCTGGGTATTTACATGATTCCTTTCCATGTGGTTATGGCAGAGCATGGCCATTACAGGGTAGTCAAACTTCTTACACAAAGGCTGGCTTACCACAGAGTGGGTATTTCAAGGGAGGGAAAACAGAAGAAGCAACATATGTATAATTGGAAACCCTGAGGAGGAAAAACAGGACAGTGACACAAAACAGTATTTAAATATGAAAAACTATAATCTAAAAACATACTTATAGGCTTTTGTGTTCTCCATTTTTCACTTAGCATAATACTTTTAAAATTTATAGATATTGTTCCATATATCAGTAGTTTGTTTCTTTTTATGGCTTTGCTCTGTTGTATCATGTACAGTCATATGTTTATATAGTTGCCACTGGATAGACGTTTGGGTTCTTTACATTTTGGGCCTATTAAAATAAAAGCTCGTGAATATTCCAGTACAAATCTGTGTGTGAATATATATTTTTAATCTTCTTGGGTAAATACATAGAAATGCAATTTCTGTGTCATTTGTTATAATCAACTTCATTAAAAACTGCAAACTCTTTTCAAAATCATCCATACCATTTTGCATTCCCAGGATGTTGTTTGACAACATCACCACACTTGGCATGGTAGTCTTTTTAAATTTTACTCATTCTGGTGGATGTATTTTATAGCTCCAATTTTATAGCTTCAATTTGAATTTCTCAGATAACTAATGATACTGAACTTCTTTTCTATTCTGATTTGCCATTTATACATCATCTTTTTTGAAGTATCTGTTAAAATCTTTTGTATATTTTAAAAATTAGGTTGTTGTCTTAATATTGAGTTGTCAGATTTTTTTTATTTCATGTATGGGCTTTATCATATATATATTTTTTATAAATATTTTCTCCCATTTTATAGTTTGTCTTTTCATTTCATAATGGGGAATTTTTCCAAAATATATTTTTGTTGTAATCTATTGTAATCAGCATTTTAATGCATAGTTTGCATTCAGTACAATTAATCAATTTTGACTGTACAATGTAGTGAGTTTTGACAGCTGTATAAATCAGTTTCCCATCACCACAATCATGATCTAGAATGTTTCTATCACAACAGAGCCTTGCATGTCTCTTTATAGTCAATTCTCTCCCCTCACTCTCACTCTGAAAACCACTGATAGGCTTTCCAACCAGTATGAAGGGCAGACTTTTAAATTAGAGGAAACAAAATTTATTGATTATTTTCTCTTATGATTTATACATTTTGTTTTTAAAACATCTTTTTCTAACTCAAGTTTGTTAAGATTTTTTTTCTAAAGTCAAAGCTAGATCTGCTGGGTGGCGGCAGGTCGGGGAGATTTTCTTTTACGCTTTCTTCTAGAAGTGTTAATAGTTTTAGCTCTTGCATTTAGGTCTATGAGCCATTTCAAGTTAATTTTAATGTATACTGCTACATAAGGGTCATGTTTCATTTGTTTCTTGCAAAGTGATATCTAACTGTTCCAGCATATTTGTTGAAAAGACTGTCTTTCTCCCATTGAATGATTTGGTACCCTTGTCAAAAATCAATCATGCATGTGTGGGTTGATTTCTGGACTCTGCATTTTGTTGTGTTGGTCTATATCTATCCTGAAACCTATGCCACACACTTACTTTAGAATAAGTGTTAAAATCAGGCAGCTTGAATCTTTCAATTTTGTTATTCTTTTTTAAAATTGGTTTTGCTATCCAGTTTCCTTTGCATTTACACATAAATTACAGAATAAGCTTGTTGAATTCTACATAAAAGCCTACTGGATTTTAATTGTGATTGTGTTAAATCTGTTGATCAATTTGGGGAGAATTGACAGTTTCACAGTGTTGTCTTCTGATTCATAAATATAGTATATGTTTTCCCATTATTTAAGTCTTTAATTTCTTTCAACAATATTATGTAGTTTTTAGTGTACAGGTCTTGAAAGTTTTAAAAATTTATCCTTAGGGATACTTTATAATTATTTTATGTTTTCATGTTATAAATGGTTTATCAGTCATTATTAAAAATTTCAATTTGTAATTGATTCTTGCTAATATATAGACATACAGTTGATATTTACTTATTATCCATACTAATATTAGTTTTAGTAGTCTTTTGTTGTAAATATATTGGATTTCTTTATGTAGATGATCATGTCAGGTGAGAACAAAGACAGTTTTACTGCTATTTTCTAGTATGTATACATTTCCTTGCCTTATTAAGCTATCCAGGACGTTTAGAACAGTGTTAAAGAGCAGGATAAGAGCATATATCCTTGCTTTATACCTAATTTTAGGGCAAAAGCATTCATACTGTCACCATTAACCGTGTTGTTAGCTGTAGATTTTTCATAGATGCTCTTTATTAAAAGTTGAAGAATTTCTATTAGTAATTTCATGAGTTTAAATAATCTTAGTTTGATTGGCTCTGCTTCTTTGTTCTGTTCTTAAGGTGGTAGCTTTAGGGTTTAGAATATGTATCTTTTCTCATCACAGTAGACTTTGAAACAATATGCTGTCACTTTACTTGTACTGTAAGAACCTTATAACAGCATACGTCTATTTTCTTACCTTCTATCTGAACCTTAAAAGGCATACATCTGTTTCCCTGCCTTCTGTCTTTTGTGCAGTTGTTCTCAGACAGTTTACTTCCATGTATTTTTTAACCTTTACAATGCACTGTTTTTGCTTTAAGCAATTATCTTTAAGATAATTTTTAATAGGAAAAAATGTTTTATATTCATAAAGTAATCATTTTAAGTGCTCTCTTTTCCTTTGTCTTGGTGTACATTTTCATCTATTACATTTTCCTTTTGCATAAAACTTCCTTTAGCATTTGTTTTTGTAGTGCAGGTCTGATAGCCATAACTTTTGTTAGCTTTTGTTTGTGTGAGAAAATCTGCATTTTGTCTTAAGATGTCTCCCTTTCTTTAAAACAGTTTTACTGAGTTAATAGCAAATTACAGATAATTTGTACATATTTAAAGTGTACAGTCTGATAACTTTTGACCCATGAAATCATCACCACAATAAAAATAATGAACATCCCCACAAATGTTCTCCTATACAGGAGATTTTAGGAGGAAAGGTACATTTGAACTAAATCTTCAGGGACAGTTATGTTCTCCAAATAAGATTAGCTCATTCACCCAAAAGTATGTATTAAATGCTTACTGCGTTCACTAAGATGAATAAAACAGTCATGATTTCTAGAAGGAGATGCATATTATAAAATAATAAAACGAAATAAACTCTAAATATAATGGCAACAGAGTGCTGTACTATGAGAGAGAATAATGGAGAACCTACTATAAATTCAGTTATCTCTTTGAGGAAGTAGTATTAAGTTGACATTTGAAAGGTATGTGGGAAGGAACTTCCTGTGCTCTGATGAGAGAAGCCTGTTGAGAATGAGACTTTAGTGCATGGCTGTAGATGCAGTCATCTTTTTGCAAGGATGGGTTGAATATCTGTCCACTTACTAAACCGTGGGAGTACAGCTACACTCTAGTGCAGTTCCTGTTAGGC
The DNA here is from genome assembly GCF_028878055.3 of Symphalangus syndactylus. Classification (NCBI taxonomy): domain Eukaryota; kingdom Metazoa; phylum Chordata; class Mammalia; order Primates; family Hylobatidae; genus Symphalangus; species Symphalangus syndactylus. The sequence goes on along the minus strand of NC_072434.2, from coordinate 87,922,097 downwards.
TATTATGAGAGAGAGTTATGGTGAAAATTTCTTCCTAATAGAATGATGAAATACGCTTGTATATTTAGTAGTTTGAGTTAATGCATTTACATTACTGTATTCCTATAGCATGGCTAAGCTTAACAATAAGAAAAAAAACTATGTAGTCTTTGCCTTTATAAAGGAACTTAACTTGATAAAGATAAGCTCCCTATTTTAGCAGCAAATAACTCACTTTCCTTTTTGAACAAAGATAAGATTATTCAACTATTATATATGATTTTTAATACTTCCAGTGAAAATATTTTACCTCAAAAACCTTAAGGATGATTTTTCTTATAATTTTTTGAGAAGTATTTCTGAATTTAATTTTATTTTTTGCAATACATATTTATGAAGAATATAATATGTGTCATATACTAGGCATGGTGCTGAAGATGTAAAGATAGAGTGTACTGTCATAATTTTCTCATTTTCCTATGCCTTTGCCAGGAAAAAATAGAGCATTAAATTTATAATAAGCATAAATCAGTACATTATTAGTACATTTATTTGAAACCTTTGAATAATTTTTTTCTATTACAAAAGTGATAATGTACGTTCATTACGGAGAACTTCAAAAAGCCAAAAAAATTATTTTAATTCTGTCAAAAAAGTACTTATTGAATGCTGCTATCTTCAAGGCAGGCACTGTACTATGTACTTAGTATACTACATGAGCAAGACAGATGGTCTCTGCATTTAAGAAGGGCATAGGCCAGGCCCAGTGGCTCATGCCCAGCACTTTGGGAGGCCAAGGCAGGAGGATCACTTGAACGCAAGAGTTCAAAACCGCCTGAGCAACATAGGGAGACCCTGTATCTACCAAAATAGTTAAAAATTAGCCGGGTGTGGTAGCCAGTGCCTGTGCTCCCAGCTACTCAAGAGACTGAGGTGGGAAGATTGAGTGTGCCCAAGAGGTTGAGGCTGCAGTGAGCAATCATGCCACTGCACTCAAGCCTAGGCAACAGAGTGAGACCCTGTCACAAAAAGAAAAAAACATGCATAGTATTCTGGGGAATGGATATTAAATAATTACAAGTAATTTTTGAGGTATAAAACAGAAGATAAAAACCACTCAATCTTACCATCTAGAAATAATTGTTAATACCATGTTAATATATTTTCCTCTGTTTATACTGTACACATATTTTCAATTTTATCATTTTAAAATATGTACTTGTTGCCTACTAATTATGTAGATATACTTTAACTTATTAAAACCTTCCCAAATCATTGAACATTTAGGTTGTTTTCATTTGTTAGTCAACTGAAGTATAATTTACATATAATGAACTCATTTTAAGTATATGATTAGATGACTTCTGACAAACATATATATGCATGTAGCCCCCATCACAATAAAAATATAGAACATTCTCATTGCCTCAAAAAGTTCTGCCATGCCTCTTTGCAGTCAGTCTTCCCTGTACCCATAGTACCTCCACACATGGCCCTAGGTAACCATTGATCTGCTTTCAGACACTAAAGATTTGATTCATCTTTTTAAAAATGTCACAGAAATGAACTCATACAATATATACTGTCTTGTATCTACTTCTTTCATTCTGCATAATGTTTTTGAGATTCTTAACTTTGTTGCATTTCTCAGTCATTTATTTCTTTTATTATGAAGTCATTATCCTTTGCACAGCTATACCACCATTTGTTAATCTCTCCTACTGGTGATGTACATTCGGATTAATTCCAGTCATTGCCTAATATGAATAAAGCTGATTAGGCCTGTTTCTTTTCTCTTTGGTTAATACTGAAGAGTATGATTGTTGGATTTATGGTAAGCATATGCTTACATTTTACAAAAATTTAAAACTGTTGTGTCATTGTACATTCTCAGCATTAATGTAATGAGAATTTTAGGTGTTCTGCATCCTCACCAATGCTTGCTGTGGTCAGTGTTTTTCATTTTAGTCATTCTAGTGAGTATGTAGAAGTAGGTTACTGTGGTTTTAAATTGCATTTCTCTTACAACTAATGATAGTAAATGTCTTTACTCATACTTTTTGCCATTTGCATATACTTTTGTGACCCGTCTATTCAAATATTTCACCTACTATTCGGTTGTTCATCTTCTTACTGAATTATAGGAGTTCTTTGGATGTTCTGGTTACAAATAGTTTGCCAAATATTTGTATTACAAATGGTTTCTTCCAGACTGTAGCTTGCCTTTTCATTTTCTCAGTGATGTCTTTTGAGGAACAGAAGTTTTTAATTTTGATGTCTTATTTATCAATTCTTGCCTTTTATGGTTTTCACTTTTTTTGTGTACTGTCCAAGAAATGTTTGTGTACCCCAGGTCACACATCTTTCTCCTATTTGTTATGTGTCACATGCTATTTAACAAGTTTCTGTCAACAGTGGGCCATATATATGGTAATACCATAAGATTATAATGCAGCTGAAAAATTCATATTGCCTAGTGACGTAAATGTTGTAAGTCATACAGCAGTGCATTACTCACATGTTTTGGTGATGCTGGTGTAAGCAAACCTGTGCTGCCTGTTGTATAGAAATATAGCACATGCAGTTATATACGTAATACTTGATCGTGATAGTACATGACTATGTTACTTCCTTATGTATCTTATATATTATACTTTTCATTGTTTCTTAAAGTGTATTACTTTTACTTATTTTTTAAAAAATAGGTAACTGTAAAACAGCATCAGGTGGGTCCTTCAGGTGATATTCCAAAAGAAGGCATTGTTAGCATAGGAGATGACAACTCGATGCCTGCTCCTAAAGACCTTACAGTGGGACAGGATGTGGAGGTGGAAGACAGTGATATTGATGATGCTGACTGTGTGTAGGTTTAGGCTAATGTATGTGCTGTGTTTTCATTTTTAACCAAAAGTTGAAGACGTTAAAAAAAACAAAAATGTTTATAGAGTAAAGATTTAAAGAAACAATATTTTTGTATAGCTGTACAATGTGTTCATATTTTAAACTGTTACAAAAGAGTCAAGGTGTTTTTAAAAATTTTAAAGTTTATAAAGTGAAAACGTTATAGAAAGCAAAGGTTAACTCATTACTGAAGAAAGAAAAATAATTTTAATAAATTATTTTATACGTTATACAGTGTTCATAAAGTCTACAGTAACCACCTAGGCCTTCATATTCACTCGCCACTCACTCACTCAAAGCAGCTTCCAGTCCTACAAGTTTCATTCATGGTATTATAAATGCAATAGACAGGTGTATCGTTTTTAAATCTTCTATATCAAATTTTTACTGTACTTTTCTAGATGTGTTTAGATATACAAATATCATTGTGTTACACCTGCCTAGAGTATTCAGTAGGGTAACATGCTGTACAGGTCTGTACCTAGAAGTAGTAGGCTATGCCATTTAGGTTTATGTAAGTAAACCCTAGGATGTTGTCACAATGATGAAATTGTCTAATTGCACATTTCTCAGAATGTATCCCCGTCATTAAGCAGTGCATGACTGTATTTTCTTCTAAAACTTTTTAAGTTGTACCTATTACATGTATAGGTCTGTGATCCATTTTAATTTTTATGTATGCTGTGAGCTAAGAGTTGAGGTTCATTTTTTTTCTCCCTACAGACATCTGGTTCTTTCACTATCTTTCATTGAAAGGGCTGTCTTTTAGTCAGACATGGGGGCTTATACCTATAATCCCAGCACTTTGGGAGGCTGAGGCAGAAAGACCACTTATGTCCAGGAGTTAGAGACCAGCCTGGGTAAGACAGCAGGACCCTGTCTCTACAAAATAAAAAATTTAAAAAATTACCCCGGCCTGATGGTGCAAGGCAGAATTGGGAGCATTGCTTGAGCCCAAGAGGTTGATGCTGCAGTGATCCATGTTCATACCACTGCATTGCAGACTGGACAGCACAGCAAGACCCTGTCTCTGATTGTATGACTTGGGTACCTCTGTTGAAAATCAGTTTGTCACACATATGGGTCTGTTTCTGCCCTGTTTTATTCTGTTTAATTGATCTTTGAGTTTCTCTTTACATCAGTACAACGCTAACTTGATAATTGTTGCTTTGGGAGTATATTTTGAAATAGAGAAAAACTTTGTTCTTTTTTCAGAATTGTTTTGACTCTTCTGTGTCCTCTGCATTTTCATATAAATTTATTATCATGTCAATTTTTACAAAAACGCCTGCTGTAGCTTTGATTATGATTGCATTTAATCTGTAAATCTAAGAATATTGAGTCTTCTAATCCATGGACACACACTCTGTTTGCTTATGGATTTCTCTAATGTCTATTAAACACTGTAGTTTTAGTGTATAGGTTTGTATAATTTTTCATTTTTTCTTCACATATTCCCATTTTTTCCCATTTACAATTGTTTGTTGTTAGCATATAAGAATATAGTTGGTTTTTATATATTAACCTTGTATTCCATGGCCCTCCTAAGCTCACTTATTAGTTCTAGAAACCCTTTTTCTAAATTTCTTTGAAATGTCTATGTAGATAGTCTTGCTCTTTGTAAATAATGGCAGTTTTGCTTCCATTCTTGTTTGTATGGTGTATATGTATTTGTCTGTTTAATTGTCTGTCTATGCATCTTTCACTGCCTGTGACTGCTAGTACAGTGTTGAACAGAAGTAGCGAACATCGTGTTTTTGTTCCCTGTCTCGGAAAGGCTTCAGTCTTTTATTATTAAGTCTGATGTTAGTCCTGTGTTTTTCATATATACCTTTTATTAGGTTAAGTTCTCTCCTATTCCTAGAAGATTTTACCATCAGTGGACATTGACTTTTCTTTAAAGGTTTTTGTGCCTCCATTGAGGTGATCATATGGTTATTTATTTAGACACGGAGTCTCACTCTGTGGCCTAGGCTGAAGTGCAGTGGCGTGATCTCGGCTCACTGCAACTTCCACTTTCCAGGTTTAAGTGATTCTCCTGCCGCAGCCTCCCAAGCAGCTGGGACTACAGGTGCCCACCACTGCACCCAGCTAATTTTTGTATTTTTATTAGAGATGGGGTTTCACTGTGTTGGCCAGGTTGGCCTCGAACTCTTACCCTCAAGTGATCCACGCACCTAGGCCTCCCAAAGTGCTGGGATTACAGACATGAGCCTCTGTGCCCGGCTTTCTTTTTAGTTTGTACATTTGATAAATTACATTGATATTCAAATGTTAAGCCAGGCTTCATTCTTGAGATTAACCATCTTTTATTCATAATGTATTATCATCCTTATATATTGTTGGACTTGAATTAGAGAAGTTTTGTTAAGATTTTACGTCTATGATTTTGAGGGATATTGATCTGTACTCATCTTTTCATGTAATAGTTCTGTCTGGTTTTGTATTGTGGCAATACTGGCCTCATGCAATGTGTTAACAACTGTTCTCTTATTTTCTGGAAGTGTTTCTATAAAATTGTAATTATTTCTTCTTTAAAGGGGTGGTGGAATTCATCAGCAACTTTTTGGGAGATCCAGTTTTTATTGTGGGATGACTGTTAACTATAAACTCGTATTTAACTTTTTTGCCCATTTTGTGTTCCGCTTAGATTATACCATTTCACATATATCCTAAGATCCTTTCACTGGTATACTTTTATTTCCTCCTTCGAGACTTTGTGCTGTTGTTACAATACATTTTACATTTGTATGTGTTATAAATGGCACTATGCATTATTATTTTTGTTTTAAACCAGTGATTATCTTTTAAGGAAATTTAAAACAGAAGAAAAACTAATTTCTGTTCCCCGACACAGTTACTATTTCCAATATTTTCTTTCCCGTGGGTAGATCCTGTTTTCCATGTGGTGTCATTTTCTTTCATTCTGAAACATTTTCTTGAACAATTTCTAGTTCAGTGTCTCCGGTGGTGAGTTCTCTAACCTACATGTCTGATAATGGCTTTATTTTCCTCTCATTTTTGGAAAGATATTTAGCTATGTATAAAATTCTAATTTGCCATTTTTACATTTCATTACTATAAAGATGTCACTGTACTTTCTTCTGGCTTATACAGTTTCTGTCAAGAAGTCTGCTTTGTTCCTCTGTGCTTCGTGTGTCTTTTTTTCTGTGGTCGCTCTTAAAGCTTTTCTGTTTATTCCTTCCTTTCAGCTATTGATTATGATGTGCCTTGGTATGGTTTCCTTCACAGTTCTTTGGCTTAGGGGTTTTTTTCTGTTTGTTTTTTGTTTTTGTTTTTTGTCTTTTTTTTTTTTTTGAGACAAAGTCTCGCTCTGTCACCCAGGCTGCAGTGCAGTGGCGCGATCTGGGCTCACTGCAAGCTCCGCCTCCCAGGTTCACGCCATTCTCCTGCCTCAGCCTCCAGAGCAGCTGGGACTACAGGCTCCTGCCATCATGCCCAGCTAATTTTTTTGTATTTTTAGTGGAGACGGGGTTTCACCATGTTAGCCAGGATGGTCTTGATCTCCTAACCTTGTGATCCGCCCAGCTTGGCCTCCCAAAGTGCTGGGATTATAGGTGTGAGCCACCGCGCCCGGCCAGGCTTAGGGTGTTTTAAGCCTTGTGGGTCTGTAAGCATATAGTTTTCATTCAATTTGGAAAATTTTTGAATATCGTTCTTTAAGTATTTTGTTACTCATTTCTCTTGTTCCATCCTGAGAATTTACTTATATACATGTTAGACATCTTGATGTTATCCCACTGTTTACTAATGGTCTCTTCTTTTTTTCAGTCTTTTCTCTGTCTTTAATTTTGGATTTTTTCCCCTGTGTCTTTATGTTTACCAATACTTTCTTCTCCAGTGTCTAGTAACATCTAGTATATTTTTTATTTCAGACATTTTCATCTCTTGAAGTTTGATTTGGGACTTTTTTTTCATCTTCATCTGATTGTGCTTCCCTCTACCTTTTGAACTTTTCTATTTTCAACAGCTATTTTTATATTTTCAACAGCTATTTTTATATTTTCAGCAGCTAATTTATTATGGTATTCGTCTAATTGTATCTTATGTGTCACTTTATCAGTCTGTTTCTATTCATTGATTATTCTCTTGATTATAGGTTATTATTTTCCTGTTTCTTTTTATGTCCATTAATTTTTTATTGGATGCCAGACATTGAATTTTACATTGTCGGATGCTGGAAATTTGGGGATTAAAAAATATATTTAGGCATTATTCTTACGTATAAACAGTATGAAACGCCTTTCATCATGATGGAGCGTGAAGTATCAGTGCTTGCTTTTAAGCTTTGTAAGACTGGTCTGGAATATCCTTTGCTCTAGCACTAACGCGGCCGCACTATTGAGGCAGTATTTTTTTAAAACTCTGTTAGATGCCATAGTTTTTAGGAGATCTTTCTGTTTTGCCATGTGAGAACATGAAATATTTTTGCCTCTGTGTTAGCCTGGTGATTGTTTCATGTGGTCCTTTGCAGTGGCTCTTTCCGTAGCCTTAGTATTTTCCCCACATACAGGTGCTGCTCAATGAGACTCCGAGGCAATCCATTGTAGATCTCTGGAGCTGTCTTTGGTACTGTCTTGTGTCTAGCTACCTGTCTCATGAATTCTAGATACCTTGGTCTCCCCAATCTCTGAACTCAGTATCATTAAATCAAGGATCCTTGTACGCTCTTTTTGTTTTGTTTTGTTTTCCTCTGCCTGTGTTACAGCCTGGACATTGTTTCTAGGTAGCAAGCTGGAGTAATCATAACTATCACCTTATTCATTTCCCTTTTCTCCGGGGCAACTGTAGATCTGTGCATTTAGTTATCTGTCCAATTTTAGAAAATTTCGGACGTTCTTTTTCAAATGTCTTTCTCCTTTCAGTAATTGATATTACACATGTGTTAGATTCCGTGATGCTGTCCAACAGGTCACTGAGGCTTTTTTTTCCCAGTTGTAATTTATATCGATTCTTTTGCTATGATTTCACACACATAAGTCCTTACTCTTTCAGTGTCGAATCTGTTAATTCCATCTAGTGAATTTTTTATTTTAGTTGTTGTTTATCTCTACAGTCTCATTTGTTTCTACTTCCCTTTATCTCTTTTTTATGTTCATGTACTATTTTGAAGTCAGTATCTATTAATTCCTTCATCTCTATCATTTTTAGGTATGTTTCTAATGACTGATTTTTCTCTTGGTTATAGGTCATATTTTCTTGCATCTTGTCATGTTTAGTAAATGTTGATTGGATGCTAAATCATTTGTTCTTGGGGGTTTCTTTTTTTAATTTATTTCTTCTTGGCTTTATTGAGGTATAATGAACAAATAAAATTGTATAAATTTTAGGTATACAGTGTAGTGATTTGATATGTGTGTGTATTGTGAAAGGATTGCCACAGTTGAATTAGTGAATACATCTGTCACCTGTCAGTTACCTTTGTATGTGTGTGGTGAGAATACCTAAGACCTACTCTCTTAGCAAATTTTAAATATACAGTACAGTATCATTAACTATAGTCACGATGCTGTACATTAGATCCCCAGAACTTACCCGTAACTGGAAGTTTGTACCATTTGACCAGTATCTCCCCATTTTACTTACCTCACTACCCCAGCTCCTGGCAACCATCATTCTACTTTCTGTTTCTGTGAGTTTGATTCTTTTAGATTCTCCATATAAGTGGATCATACAGTATTTGTCGTCCCTGACTTATTTTACTTAACATAATACCCTTGAGGTTCATCCATGTTGTCACAAATGGTAGGACTTCCTTCTTTTTATGGCTGAATAATATTCCCTTATATAAATATACCACATTTTCATTATCCATTTATCTGCTGATAGATGTTTCTTCTTCATATCCAAGAAATCTATATATAGAGAGTGTTTCCATTCTTGGAATAGAGATACCTGCAGTCCTGCCTTGATTTCAGTGAATAATGCTACAGTGTATGTGGGAGTGCAGATATCTATTTGAAATATTGATGTCATTTCCTTCAGATAGATATATATACCTAGAAGTGGGATTGCAGGATTATATGATAGTTCTATTTTTCGTTTCTTGTGGAGCCTCCATACTGTTTTCCATAATGGCTATACCAATTTACATTCCCACCAACAGCGCACAAGGGTTCCCTTTTCTCCACATCCTCACCAGCACTTGCTATCTCATCTTTTTTATAATAGCCATCCTAACAGGTGTGTGGTAATATCTCATTGTGGTTTTGATTTGCATTTCTCTGATGACTAGTGATCTATCTTGAGCACCTTTTCATGTATCTGCTGGCCACTTGTATATTTTCTGTGAAAAGTATATTCAGGTTTTAATCAGATTTTTTTTTTTTTTTTTTTTTTTTTTTTTTGAGATGGAGTTTTGCTCGTGTTGCCTAGGTTGGAGTGCAGTGGCACAATCTCGGCTAACTGCAACCTCTGCCTCCCAGGTTCAAGCGATTCTCCTGCCTCAGCTTTCCGAGTAGCTGGGATTACAGGCGCCCACCACCACAGCTGGCTGATTTTTGTATTTTTAGTAGAGATGGGGTTTCTCCATGTTGGTCATGCTGGTCTCAAATTCCTGACCTCATGATCCATCCTCCTCAGCCTCCCAAAGTGCTGGGATTGCAGGCGTGAGCCACCATGCCCAGCCGAGTTTCGTATATATTTGGGATATTGACCTCTTATCAGATACATTATTTGCAAGTATTTTCTCCCATTCCATAGGTTTTTGACTCTGTTGATTGTTTTCTTTGCTTCACATAAGCAAAGAGATAAATAGTAGTCCCACCTATTTATCTCTGCCTTTGTTGCTTGTGCTTTTGTTGTCATATCCAAAAAATACTTGCCAAGACCAATATCAAGGAGGTTTTTTTGGTATGTTTTCTTCTAGGAGTTTTATAGTTTCGGGTCTTACGTTTAAGTTTTTAATCCATTTTGAGTTGGTTTTTCAATGTCATGAAAGGCTCCAGTTACGTTCTTTTGCATGTGTATATCCAGTTTTCCTAGCACTATTTATTGAAGAGATTGTTCTTTCTCCCTTATGTATTTTTGATACCCTTGTCAAATGTTTGTTGACCATATAGGCATGGATTTATTTTTGGCTTTTGATTCTCTTCTATTGATTAGGTAATTTGAGTTTTACGTGAGGTACTGGATTTTGTTTTCTTCCGTCAGAGTGTTAGTTTTTATTCTGGAAGGCAGTATTTACAAATATGATTGATATTTCAGTATTGATATAAGCTTTGTTCGTGTAAGTTCAGGTTTCATTCTGACTCTTGAGATATCTACTGAATGCCTGAGAGTTCAGTAATGACTCTTCTCTGACTGCTTAGAAATTGAATGTCTGTCAGCTCTGTGTGAGCTCTAAGAACTACTACATATGTACAGCTTTCCTTTCCTTCTCTGCTTGTCCTCATAAAGTTAAACCCTACACGTGCATTGCTTAGTATTCAACCGCAGACTCAACTGTGCAGATTCTGTATAGCTTCCTCCTCACTAGTGTTCTGTCCTGCAAATGCCATCTACCTCATCATCCTCAAAATCTGATGTTTATCTTTTCAGCAGTGAAACCCTTGAATTAGGTTTGTCATTTTTCTTCCTCAATAATGTGTCAGAAAGTGCCCCCAGACAAAAGGTGGATAATCGTATGGCTCACCTCATTTGTTTCTGTTGTAACAGGGACCATCGTCATGCACTTCCTCTTGGCCAGTATCTAATGAAAGTTCTATTATATATTTGCTCAGTTTTCATTTTCTGTTTTAGATATGCCCATCAAATGTTTAGGGCAGTTGGGTAAGTTCAGTCCCATTGACTTTTCACTCATATATTCTGGTTTTTAACTAGTAGTTAACTAAAAAATAAAAAAAATTTGAAATTTAAAGTATTAAAAAATCTGAAATTTATCGTATTATATTGTGAGATAAAAATCTAATTTTTCTTCAACCCGGTTGGAAGGCCATTTTCACATTTTTCTCAACGTATATACTTCTGAAAATATCCTTGTGTAGAAGATGGCTTCTATATTTTTATGTATGTATGTATGTATGTATTTATGTATGTATTTTTGAGACGGAGTCTTGCTCTGTCACCTGGGCTGGAGTGCAGTGGTGCAGTCTCGGCTTACTGCAACCTCCACCTCCTGGGTTCAACCAATTCTTGTGCCTCAGCCTCCTGAGTAGCTGGGTTTACAGCGCCCGCCACCACGCCCAGCTATTTTTGTGTGTTTTTATTAGAGACGGGGTTTCGCTATGTTGCCCAGGCTGGTTTCGAACTCTTGAGCTCAGGCAATCTGCCAGTCTCGGCCTCCCAAAGTGCTAGGATTACAGGTGTGAGCCACTGTACCCAGCGTATATTTTATTTTTTAAGGAAATTTCTAGGAGAGCAACTACCGAACTTTAAAAATTATCTTGCTATCTATTGCCAGAATGTTTTGCAAAGAGTATCTGTTTACATACTAGCCACCAGTATATAAAGATGCTTATCTCACCTCACTTTCACTGACAATGCTAATTTTTCATGGATTTAAAATTGTCCCGTTTTAAGTTTTGTCTCTGTTACATTGATTATTATAAGGTGGCCTATGTTCATATACATTAATAATTTGTAGCCCTCTCAGGCTAATTGTACCTTTACCCAATTTTTTGTGTTTTAGTCTTTTAATTTTTTTTATATTAAGCTTTGTCACATGTTATAAATACTCCATTTTATTTCTATCTTTGCTATTTATACGGCTAAATCTACTAGATTTTCCCTTTATTATTCCATTTCTTTTTTATTTTTTTCAACTTTTATTTTAAGTTCAAGAAGGTACTTGTGCAGGTTTGTTACCTGGGTATATGGCCATGATGCTGAGGTTTGGCATACAAATGATCCCCTGATCAGGTACTGAGCATAGTACCCAACAGTTAGTTTTTCCACCCTTTTTACCCCCTCCCCTCCTCTAGTAGTTTCCAGTTTCTATAGTTACCATATGTATGTCCATGGATGCCAGTTGTTCAGCTCCTACTTATGAGTGAGAGCAAGCAGTATTTGATTTTCTGTTCCTGTGTTAATTCACTTCGGATAATTGCCTCCAGCTGCGTCCATGTTGCTGCAAAGGGCAGGATTTTGTTCTTTTTATGACTGCATAGTATTCCATGGCGTGCGTGTGTGTGTATATATATATATATATATAAAATTTACCCAATTTGTATGTGTGTATATATATATAATATATATATACACCACATATTCTTAATCTGGTCTATCCATGTCTTTGCTGTTGTGAATAGTTCTGCGATGAACATGCAAGTGCCTGCGGCTACTTTATAGAACAATTTGTTTTCTTTTAGGTACACACTCAGTAATGTGATTGCTGAGTCAAATGGTAGCTTTATTTTAAGTTCTTTGAAAAATCTCAAAAGTGGTTTCCATAGTGGCTGAATTAATATACATTCCCACCAACAGTGTTACAAGCATTCCCTTTTCTCTGCAGCCTTGTCAACATGTTATTGTACTATTAGACCGATTATTGTTTGACATTTTAATAGCAGCCATTCTGACTGGTATGAGATGGTATCTCATTTTGGTTTTGATTTACGTTTCCCTGAAGATTAGTGATGTGCAGCATTTTTTCATGTTTGGTGGCTGCTTGTGTGTCTTCTTTTGAGAAATGTCTGTTCATGTCATTTGCTCATTTTTTTATTGGGTTACTTGTGTTTAGCTTGTTCAATTGTTTAACTTTCTTATACATTTTGGATATTAGACCTTTGTCAGATAGTTTATGAATATTTTATCCCATTCTGTAGGTTTACCCTGTTGATAGTTTCTTTTGCTGTACAGATTCTCTTTAGTGTAATTAGGTCTCACTTGTCAATTTTTGGTTTTGTTCAGTTGCTATTGAGGACTTAGTCATATAATTTTTTCCAATGCCGATGTCTAGAATGGTGTTTCTTAGATTTTCTTCTAGGATTCTTATAGTTTGAGATTTTACATTTAAATCTTAACCAATATTGAGTTAATTTTTGTATATGGTAAAAGATAGGGGTCCAGTTTCATTCCTCTGCATGTGGCTCACCAGCCATCGAAGCACCATATATTGAATAAGGAGTCCTTTCCCCATTGCTTATTTTTGTCAGCCTTGCCAAAGATTAGATGATCGTAGGTGGCTGGCTTTATTTCTCGGTTCTCTGTTCTGTTCCATTGGCCTTTGTGTCTGTTTTTTGTACAGTACCATGCTGTTTTGGTTACTGTAGCCTTATAGTATAGTTTGAAGTCAGGTAATGTGATGCCTCTAGCTTTCTTCTTCTTCTTTTTTTTTTGAGACGGAGTCTCGCTGTCACCCAGGGTGGAGTGCAGTGGCACAATCTCGGCTCACTGCAGGCTCCACCCCCCGGGGTTCACGCCATTCTCCTGCCTTAGCCTCCCGAGTAGCTGGGACTACAGGCACCCACCACCTCGCCCGGCTAATTTTTTGTATTTTTAGTAGAGATGGGGTTTCACCACGTTAGCCAGGATGGTCTTGATCAGACCTCGTGATCCACCCGCCTCGGCCTCCCAAAGTGGCTGGGATTACAGGCGTAAGCCTCCATGTCCGGCCAGCTTTCTTCTTTTTGATTAGGATTGCTTTGGCTATTCTGGCTCTATTTTGGTTTCTTGTTAATTTTGTAGTTTTTTTTTCCAGTTCTGTGAAAAATGATGGTGGTGGTTTGATAGGTATAGCCTTGAATCTGTAGATTAGTTTGGGCAGGGAAATATGGCTATTTTACTGATACTGATTCTTCCAGTCCATGTGCATGGAATGTTTTTCCATTTGTTTGTGTCATCTATGATTTCTTTTAACGGTGTTTTGTAGTTCTTGTAATGATCTTTTACCTTCTTGGTTAGATGTATTCCTGGATTTGTGTGTGTGTGTGTGTGTGTGGCTATTGTAAATGATTTGGCTCTCAGCTTGGATGTTATCAGTATATAGAAATGCTACTGATTTTTGTACATTGATTTTCTCTCCTGAAACCTTGCAAAAATCATTTATCAGTTCTAATAGCCTTTTGGTGGAGCCCTTAGGGTTTCCTGAGTATCGAATCATTATCAGTAAAGAGAGAGAGATAGACTTTTTCTTTGCTTATTAGGATGCCTTTTTATTTCTTTCTTTTGCCTGATTTTCTCTGGCTAGCACTTTCCAGTACTATGTTGACTAGGAGTGGTGAGAGTGGGCATCCATGTCTTGTTCCAGTTCTCAAGGGGAATGCTTCCAGTTTTTGCCTGTTCAGTATGTTGTTGGCTGTGGATTTGTCATAGATGGCGCTTATCATTTTCAGGTATGTTCGTTTGATGCCTAGTTTGTTGAGGGTTTTTATCATAAAGTGATGTTGGATTTTATTGAAAGCTAATTTGGTTTATGTGGTGAATCACATTTATTGATTTGTATATGTTGAACCACCCTTGCATCACAGGAATGATGCCTACTTGATTATGGTGAATTAACTTTTTGATGTGTTTTTCAATTCAGTTTGCTAGTATTTTGTTGAGGATTTTTGCACCTGTGTTCATCAAGGATATTGTCCTGTGATTTTCTTTCTTCATTGTGTCTTTGCCGGGTTTTGGTATCAGGATATTACTGGCTTTGTAAAATCATTTTTTTGGAATAGATTCAGTAGAATTTATACCAACTCTTCTTTGTACCTCGCATAGAATTCAACTGTGAATCCGTCTTGTTCGGGAGTTTTTTGGTTGGTAGGTTT